>NC_068955.1:4528111-5198759 GCF_026419915.1 Harpia harpyja | reverse complement strand
GATTTGGAAAAACCACTCAGTGCAGCCCCTCTCCTCCCAGTTTAGCCACCCTCCACTGCGGGCAGCAATCCCCAGCTCCCACCCCAGGCTCAGGGACATGCTCCCGGTGCTCCAGGACCATCTGATACCCCCACTGCTGGATTTACAGCTCATTGCCAGCTCCGCTGGGCATGCCGATGCTGGGATTCGATGGGTGGTTGGGGCTGCTATTTTCTTTTTTCCTTTTCTTTCTTTCTTTCTATTTTTTTCTCACATCAATTGCATCTCTGATCTCGCCTGCCAAGAAGTAAATCAAAGCCACGCTGAGCTGCGCAGTGGGGCCTTGGGGAGCCGTGGCCGCGCGGGAAGCAGGCAGGCAGGCAGGCAGAGGCGGCTGCGAGCCGAGCCGGCAGCGCCTTCCCAACTACGGGAATGGCTCTGGTGGAGAAGTCAGTTCCTGGAGGAAGCTGGGTCTGTGCATGCCCAGCGGCGAAGCCCTGGGGGGGTCCCATGCTGCTGGCCTCCTCTTTGGTCCTTTTTGAATCCCCCCTCTAAGGGGTGTTTTTGGCTGCTGGCTCTGCTTAAGGAGAAGATTTATTTCTGCTGCCCTTCCCCCAGCAAGAATTTCAGATTTCGGCATCTTCCTCTCCCAGTTACCCCAGTCTGGGCCTCCCCGCTCCTCCCCTTCCCCATCCCAGCTGTCCCAGCCCAGCCAGACCCCCGCGCTCTGGGGGAGGCTCTGCAGGAACTGTCCTGGTGGAGGAGTCGGACCGGTTCCCGGGCAAGGGCAGCACTGGCCCCCCACCTCCTGCCCCACGTGCTGCTGGCATGGGAACAGCCACTGCCGTGTTCCCCCTGGATTATGTGCCGGAACCCTTGACCAGATCTGAAAAGCCAGGTTTGCCCTCCCAGAGTCCCCCCGGAGCTCTCGGAATCAAGGTGCCCCATCCCCCCAGAGCTCTCAGAAGCGGGGTGCCCTGTCCCCCCTTGTTCAGGGCTGGTCCCGTGCCCTGGAGTTGGGTTTCTCCCTGTATGCTGCAGGGGACCAAACACCTTGGGAGCCTTTAAAAGAAATCTGGGTGCAGCAGGGAGGTCCCGCATGGGTGCTGGAGTTGCTTTCATGGCACTAAAATGGGGTGCTGCCCTGTGGGGTGCATGGAGGGATGCCAGGACTGGAGCGGGCTCCTGTGTCCCCACTGCAGACCCCAGCATGGTGCTGGTGGGGATGGCGGTGGCTGCATTGCTGTCCCTAAACCCCAGGAAAGGGGGACATTTTGGGAAGCCCTTTTGACATCGGGGGGGGGGCTCTTTGCATCATGAGGCCATGGAGGGGCTGGTAGCATCACTGGGTGCTGTGCCATGGGGGGACGGGGACAGGGCTGGGGTGGCAATGGGGAGGAACAGCTTTGGTTTTGGCAGCCGCGGTGCTGATGTGGTTTGTGGGAAGGGCCCTGCGTCAGACATCTTGCAGCCAGCTCCGACAAGCCCCAGCCTGCCCCGTGCCTGGATCTGGCCCCACTTTCAGCCTCTTTAACCCTTCATGGGGCAGCGATGGAGCCGGGGGGTGGGGGGGCACCCCCAATGCTGGGAAGGACCTGGGGCTCTGGCTCCTCGACCTATCCTGAGGTGGGGACCTCCATGGGGTAACCCCATCTGTACCCTTTGCAGGTGCAGAACCTGAATAACATCGTCTCCTTCCCCCTGGACAGCCTGTTGAAGGGGCAACTGAAGGACGGCCGCCTGGTGAGTCCCCTCCAGCACTGTCCCCAAGGCTCTGAGGCTGCAGGTCACCCATTTGGGGACATATTGCAGCAAGACCCCTGTTAGGGGCTCAGCTTGTGCCCGTGGCCAGGAGAAGGAAGGAGCAAATCCCCGGGGCTGGAGGGCAGCAGCGAGGGCTGGAGGGGACTGGAGCAGGGGGTGAAGACCTGGTGGGGATGTCCCTTGTCCCTGAGGAGCAGGGCAGGGCGAAGCAGTGCAAAGCCCTCAGCCGTGGGATGCTGCTTTCAGTGCCAGCAGGTCTTTTGCCTTCCCTGACGGCTGCCATCCCCTCTCTCCTTTTGCTGCAGGACTCCAAGAAGCAGATCGAAAAGGCCTGGAAGGATTACGAGACCAAAGTGTAAGGAACCCGCTGCCTCTGGCAAAATCCGCCTAATCCTGCTCCGCACAAAGATGTTTTGTCCCGGGGCTGCAGCCGGGCACCGATTGATGCCAGTTTGCCATTGGGAGGGCTCCAGTCTAGCCTTTCCCAGCTAGAAGGGCTGGAGATATTTCTCCTGATCCTATCCCCACCGTAGTCCCCTGCATGGGACACCCCTCGGGGCAAGGCTGTCCCCAACCTGCCGACGTCCTGTCCCGCAGGGGGAAGATGGAGAAGGAGAAGGAGCGAGCCCGCTTAGCAGGGATCATCCAGGCTGAGCCGTCCACAGCGGAGGTGGCCGAGGACATGCAGAAGGAGCGGCGGCTCTTCCAGCTTCACATGTGTGAGGTAGGGGCTGTGCCGGGGGGGACAGGGACTGTTTGGCCCCCGGGGTGACATAGGGGACCGCTCTGCTCAAATGTGCATGGGGACGTCAGAGCCTCTTCCCGTCCCCACCATTAAAGCAGCCCCATGTGGGTGCTGTGTGGGACCCTTGGCTGTCCCCATCCCATCGTGTCCCTGCATGGTCCTGGCTCAGGGATCCCCACCCCATCCCCAACTTGGGGTCCCCATGGGATGCGGCTGTGAATGGCACCCACAGGTCACCCTGCAGCAAAGTGCCTGGGGGTTCCACCCGTGTCCTCCCCGCTCCTACCCCTCATCTGGAAAGCCAGAGGCTGGTGTTTGGGGCGAAAAGTGAGCCTTTTGGATAACATCCTTGAGGTTGGCTTTGCCGTTGTGCCCTGTTCTCAAAACTGCTCTTGGTTTTGGTTAGGGGGGCTCATGAGCAGCCCCAGATCCCTGATGGTCCTGGGGGTCCGCACTTAGGAGGTGAGATGTGAATAGGTGAAGGATGGAGACCTGATGTTAGAACCCCCCCAGCAAAGAGGGGACCCAGGTGTCCTGGCTCCAGACACCCCAGCAGCCCCATAAACCTCTTGAGAGTGACACAGAGCAGGGAACAAGTCCCCAGTGGGTTGTCCCAGGGGTCTCCAACGTCCCCAAGGGCCAGACAACAGCGTCGGAGCCTGGTGCAGCCCTGTGTCCCCCCCCCACCCCCCAGCAAAGGGCAGGGGGTGCGGGAAGGAGGCTGTGCCTGTCGCAGTGGGACTGGGGCTGGGCATGGGGCCGGGGAGCTGGGACCCGGCCAGATGAGTCACTCCCTTGAATAGTACCACTGTGAAATAAATAACAGCACATGGAAACGCGGGAGCTGCAGCCCGGCCGGGGAGGGGCCGCTGCCGGCAACCCTGCAAAGAGCGGCTGCGTGTGAGCGGGCACACGTGCACGCGTGTGTGTGCTGGCGTGCACGAGAGCTGCTGCTTTCCTGGGGAGCCTGCCTGGAAATGGGGGGGCAGCTCTTCTAGGGGGCTGGCTGGGGCTAGGGCGGGTGTGTTGCGTGTAGGTCTGTAGGTGGATGGTATTTGCTGCTTCCTGGGGTGGGGGCACGATCTGATTTCACCCCAGGGGTGGGGTGGTTGCATCTCCCCTTCGTGGGCCATCTCACACCCCCGGGGACCGTGGGGTGGATGGGTGCAGCTGGGTCCAGACCCGGGCGGTACTGGGAGCATCCCTTTGCTCATGGGTCTCAGCCAGTGCTGGCTGGGAACCTCCCTGCCACCGTCACCCCAGGATGTGGGTGGCAGGGCAGGGAAGTCCCACGGGAGCTGGGCACACGTGGTCTTTTTCCGCTGGGACTTTGTTTAGGGGGTGCAGTCGGTGCCAGGCACCCCAGGGCTCTGGGTTGGATGCTACATTAGCTTTGCATCTCCAGCTTGCACGGAACGATTTAACAACCCTCCCCAGCCCAGGTGACACCTTGCTGGGCAGGGGTGCCCAGGGCACTGGGAGGCTCCATCCCAGGGACTCTATCCCGCCACGGTGCTTCTCCACCATGGAAAGCCCCTGGAGCTCAGGGCTGCCTTCCCCTCCCCTCGCCTCCTGCTCGAAACCATCTTCCAGCAGCTGTGCTGGCCTGGAGAGGAGCTCGCAGGGGGAAATCTCTCCCCCCCCCCCCTTACTTTGCTCGGGGTGAGCACGGCTCTGGGTCTTTTCTTTTCTGCTAGCAGCTGATGGATGGGTTTGATGCATAAAGCTGAAATTCCCCATCCCGCGGGACACATCCGTGAGGACTGCAGACCTCCGGGGCTGATGTGCCGCAGGCGCTTGTTGCTTGAAATCTGATTTTTTGGGAGCAAAGGGGTCATGTCTTAAAAAACATTTGGGCTATTTCTTTTTTTTTTTTTTTCTTTGTGAGCTGCCTTGAGTTTTGGTTATTTATTAACTCCAGAAGTAATGAGCAGCAGGAGAAGCATGCTCGGCTGGAAACCCCGGGGGCCTGCTTCGGTCCTTGAACTTTTCAGGGCTTGGAGGACTTCCAGAGCCAGGTTTTCTGAGGGTGGTCCCCAGCGAGCTGCCTTCAAATCCAACGTCGTGACTCGACTTCTTGAAACCCAGCCAGCATTTTAACCCTCCTCCCTTGCGCTGGGAAGGGAGGCAAGGGCCGGGCAGGCTCTTGCTCTTTCCTCTGGGATATTTCCAGCCAGTCCTCATCTCCATCACCTAACTGTGTGTCTTCTCCTCCTCCAGTACCTGCTGAAAGCCAGCGAGTCTCAGATGAAGCAGGGACCAGATTTCCTGCAGAGCCTCATCAAGTTTTTCCACGCTCAGCACAAGTAGGTGCTGCCCAGGTCAAGGTGGTTTGTCCCCAGGGTCGGTCATCACCCCTGGGAGGTCCCACGAGGGTCTGGGGGCATCTTCTCCTATCCCAGCTCCATAAAGCTGTTGGTGAAGATGCTGGGCAGAGCCCGTCGCTCTTTGGTTGCATCTGAAGAGTTGAAACGTGCTTTGTTGGCTCGAGGAGCTGTAAACGTGTCCGTGGGGGCTGGGGGAAGGGGGTTGGCTCGGGATATATGCGATGATTTGGTTTCTGGGTAGATTTCCAGGGATGAGTTCAGCCGAGCGGCTCCGCTGTTAGCCATGGGGCTCGTAACGAGGGTGTTTGGAGCAAGGATTAACATCCCCTTGCCTTTCCCATTGCAATATGAGGCTGGAGTAGCAGCGTGTGGGTGTCATGTCATCATCTCCAGCTCTCGAGTGAGGAAACTGAGGCAGGGAGGGGACAGTCGTGTTGGCTAAGAGCGTGCCCTTGACTGGGGCTGTGACCCAGAGACCCCAGGATCTGGCCTCCAGCAGGGCTGGTCCCCAGCAAAATGAGCTTGGATTGAACGAGAGGCCAATCCTGTATCCCAAACACCCCAAATATTTGGGGTATCTGGACACCCTGGGCTGGGCTTGGCCTTTGGTGGGGTCTCTCCAGGTCCGAGTAGCAGGGGAACCACAAAGCAGGAGCAGCTTCCCAGGGGGGTTGCTATGGTCTCCTGCCACGTTTTCTCTAAACAACCTTTTTTTTTTTTTTTTTTTTTTTTCCCCTCTATCCTCCCCATCTGCATCTTAATCATGTTAAATAAATGCCCAGTTTCTTCCAAGATGGCTGGAAGGCTGCCCAGAACCTCTACCCCTTCATTGAGAAGCTCGCTGTGTCTCTCCACGCGGTAAGTCCCCCAGCCTGCCATCCAACACCGCTCGGACGTGCCCCCCGAGATGCCACCCACCCTGTGCCAGCCCCTGAGAACGCCCGCATTCAGCGCAGCAGTGAGGGCAGCTGCCTCCCTTTCCAGCTCCACCAAGCACAAGAAGAGGAGGTGAAGCAGCTCACGCAGACCCGTGATTCCCTCCGCAGCATCCTGCAGCTGGAGAGCAAGGAGGTGAGACCTCGGGATGGGCAGAGGAGAGTTGGGAAGGAGGGTCGGAAGGGTGCTGGGTTCTAAGGATGGGTGAGTGCCCCGGGGTTAACTTGAGGATGGGGAGCAGCGGGGAAAGGGGAGCTGGAGACCAGAGGGGACATCCATGGGAGCAGAGCAGGAGACCTGGGAGATGCTTGGAGGCTGGGAGGGGACGGGGGGTCTCTGGCATTCTGCCAGGCGCTGCACCCACATAAGGATGAGATCACTTGGTGGCAGCAACCACTTCTGTGCCTCTCACTTTGCTTTTTATATGCTTTTTTTTCCCCGGTGAGCTCAGGAAAACCTGAGCAGGAAGAACTCTGGCAGCGGCTACAGCATCCACCAGCACCAGGGGAACAAGCAGTACGGGACGGAGAAGTCGGGATTTCTGTACAAGAAGAGCGATGGGTGAGGATGAGTATTATTTGCCCAGAGAGCTCCCGGCTCCATCCCGGTGTTGCTGTGGGCTGGGAGAATGTTGTGCTTGTGGGAGGCCCCAGAGCTGGGACATCCAGAGGCAGAACTGTTTGGGTGAGGTTTTTGGTCACCGTTAGACAGGTCTACAGGTGCAATTGGTCCCGTCTGGTCTTAAGCATCTATCAATGCTTGGAGAATGGGATTTTTCCCCAGGCTGGAGGAGACCTGAGAGTTGGTGGTCAGGGGTTGGTGGGTCTCCAACTGCAGCTGGGGAAGGAGGAGGTTTGGAGATGGTGCAGGGGACCTTCTCCCACGATGGTTTGGTGTCATCGGCCCATTTCTTATGTGAAGGCCCCCAGTAGGCTCTGATGCCCAGGGTGCTTCTCCCGCGATGCTCTCCTGGGTGGTTGGCTGGGCACAGTGGTTGGTGCTGTGTGGGTGTAGTGTCCTTGGATGTGGGTCTCCAGGAACAGCCGCCCAGTGCCACGTTCCCTGTGGAGGGCTGTGAGCTGTGTGGCTGGTGGGAGAGGAAGAAAGTCCTTGTTTCTTGGGTGTAGAGGGAGAAGGGATCCTGGTGGGATCATCTAGGGTGAAAAATAAAATCCTCAGAGCCGCAAAGAGGAGGTCTTCACCTTCTCAATGGACCTCTGGGTGATAGGCACCAGGTTTTGAGTGGGTGTTTATGTGTTTTGCTGAACTGGGGCTACCAGATCTGTGATGCTGTTGGCCAGCACGGCCCATGGCCAGCCCACTCAGTGGGACATTTTGTGCTCTGTGAGTTGCAAGAAGCACAACCCTATGTCCAGAAAGCCATCAGGCCTCTGCCGAGGGCTGCCATGGGCGCTTTGGGAGGCAGATGGATGTGGGCGATCAGGGATGTGCAACGCGTCCTCACTCCTCCTCTTCCTCCTCCTCAGGATCCGCAAAGTATGGCAGAAGAGGAAGTGTGGCGTGAAGTACGGCTGTCTGACCATCTCCCACAGCACGGTGAGGAGCAGCAGGGGCCTGCAGCCCTGACCCTTGAAGGCACTCTTTGAGCGTTGGTGTCCACTAGAATTCAGGTTTAGTTTTGCCCCAACTGGTCGCAAATTTGCCTGGCTTAAAATTTAGTACGAGCTGGGACTCGACATACTAAATGGGGTCTCCCATGTTTGATAGGTGTCACTGGGAGGGGATGGTGGGTTTGACTGGAGCAGCGAGATGAGCGTTGAGGTTCCAGACAAGACCAAAAGGGCTGGAGGGGGTTGGGAGGAGTGTGCTGCCCCCTGGCGGTGGAGGCTGCGAACTGCAGCGGGGACAGAGGATGCGACTCCGGGATGTCCCCGAGCCCCGTTCTCCTGCAAAAGGTCCCAGAGGGTCCCGCTCGCTTGCTTATCCCAAAAGGGACCATCTGGGAATGGTGGTTGTCCCACCGGCGTTGCCATCGGAGGTACACGCTTGGTGATGCACGTCCCGACCTTTCCCAGTCCTTTCATCTGCCTCCATCCTCACACCCTGCAGATAAACCGTCCCCCCGTCAAGCTGAACCTCCTCACCTGCCAAGTGCGGCCCCACACCGAGGAGAAGAAATGCTTCGACCTGGTGACGCGTGAGTGCCCGGAGCGGGATGCCATGGCTGGGGTGGGTGTGTTTGTCCCGGAGGTGGCCGAGCTGCGGATGGGAACTCCCTTTCTGGAGAAGAACATCCCGAGTGGGTTTTCCCACTCCACAGCACCTGGGCACCCTTTGCCCTTCTACTCCGGCTCTGGGCATCTCCCCAGCTGCTTTTACAGAGGAAGGACCGACCTCTCCAAGGAGATCTAGCAAGCTCAAGACAAAAAGAGGTTGCGACAGGGCTTGGGTTATGGAAGAGTGATGTCCAATGATTTAATTTTAAAGCAGCCCCTTTGGAGTAGTTTCAGCTCCTTCCTGCTGTCCCGGGCATCCCCAAACCCTCCCTCCTCACCTTCTCCCCCCTCTCCCCATCCCTGCAGACAACAGGACGTATCACTTCCAAGCAGAGGACGAGCAGGAGTGTGTTGTGTAAGTGCCGCAGCCCATTCCCACTCCTTGCGGTGCCGGATCCTGCTCTGCTTTCCCCATCCTCCTCCTTCCTCCTGACGGGGCTCCCCCCCCTGCCCAGGTGGGTCTCGGTGCTGCAGAACAGCAAGGACGAAGCCCTGAGCAACGCCTTCAAGGGGGAGCCCAACGGCGGTGGGGCGGCAGCGGGCGGCGGGGCGGACGGCGGCGTGCAGGAGCTCACCAAGCTGGTCATCAGCGAGGTGAAGAACATGCCGGGAAACAAGCAGTGTTGTGACTGCGGGGCCCCGGGTAGGTCGGGGCTTGGCGTGTCCCCCTCCCCGGGTGCGGGTCGGGGACCTGGGAGGGGGGATTGCGGCATCCTGCGGGGCTGGGTGGTGATTCTGAGCCCCGCGCTGCTCCCCCGGCAGACCCCACTTGGCTCTCCACCAACTTGGGCATCCTGACGTGCATCGAGTGCTCCGGCATCCATCGGGAGCTAGGCGTGCATTACTCCCGCATCCAGTCCCTCACCCTGGATGTCCTCAGCACCTCCGAGCTGCTGGTAAGCCGCTCCCCGAGCCCGGAGATCCTGTGGCCACTGGGAATCACCCTCTGCGGCTCCCAAACCTCCTGGGACCAGAGTTCATCCCTCCTTCTTCATCCCATCTGTGCCCAGTTTGCTCCAGGGCTCACAAACTTGCCTCAGTTTCCCCAGTGGCAGTTTGCAGCCCCCAGTGCTGTGGTCTGGGCAAGTGGGGGGGGCTCTGCAAAGCTGCTTGCTAAGGGGGGGGATGCTGGCAGCCCCCCAGGATTTGCTCCCTTTTAAAACAGACTTCCCCTGCCATGAAAGAGCATCATCCCCGGGGGAGATGCTGCTCTGGGAAGGTCCTGGGTGGATCCAGTGGATTCCTTCCCTCTGCCTCTGGGATGGGGATCTGGCTGGGGCAGGGCGAGCGCGGCCAAGAGGGCTCGTCTCCCCCCATCCCTCTCTCGCTGCAGCTGGCTGTCAGCGTCGGGAACACCCGCTTTAACGAGATCATGGAGGCCACGCTGCCCACGCAGGACTATCCCAAGCCCTCAGCCAGCAGCGATATGTGAGTCGGCCACCGGTCAGGGGACTCGGGGTGGGCTAGGAGGAGGAGGAGCGCACGGTGCGTGGTCTTGTCCTTGTCCCCATGCCGCTGCCCATCGGCTCTGAGAGCCTGGGGATTGAGGCGGGGGACGATCCTGGTGTCATCGCCTGGATTTTGGTGGGGATCTACGCCTTTTTTTGAGGTTTCCTCCTGATCCCAAGGCTTCGGGAAGAGGCAGGAGCCCAGGGTGCCTCCAGCTGTGGTGGGGACTGGGCAGGGGGGGACTGGTCTCTGTGTCCATCCTAGCCGATGCCAAGCCACCCATCCCGCAGGGCTGCCCGCAAGGAGTACATCGTGGCCAAATACATGGAGCGACGCTACGTGCAGAAAAGCAGCCGTGACGACCCCCACCGCCTCTGGGAAGCCATTCGTGCCCGCGACCTCCTGGCCCTGCTCCAGGCCTTCGCCGAGGGGCACGATCTGGCCAAACCCCTGGCCAGCCCCGAGGGCCAGGTGAGCCCTGCGCCGCTGCGGCCGCCCCGCTCCCTCTGCCTGGCAGCGTAAATGGATTTTCCCCCTCTGGGTGCCTGTGCTCAGGGTTTTCCTGGCCTTTGGGTGGAAATGTGCCCTCGGGAAGATGAGCATCCTCAGGTCCAGCTCTCTCCTCCCCTCCATCCTGGGGGAGATGAAGCATCCTCAGGTCCAGCTCTCTTCTCCCTTCCATCTCGTGGGAGATGAGCATCCTCAGGTTCAGCTCTCCTCTCCCCTCCATCTCGTGGCAGGACCCGGGCGAGCTGGCGCTGCACATGGCCGTGCGCCACGCCGACAGATCGTCCCTTCCTCTGGTGGACTTCATCATCCAGAACGGGTGCGTCCCCAGGTGCTCGCCATGTCCCCTGCCTGCTTCCCCATGGAAGGAGCGTACACGAGTGCAGGGGACTGATGCTTGTGTGCTCTTGAGCCTTGAATTTCTTGCCGGTGGCCCTGCGCAGGGGGACGCTGGACCGGGTGACACAGGACGGGAACACGGCTTTGCACTACGGCGCGCTCTACAACCAGCCCAACTGCCTCAAGCTGCTCCTGAAGGGCAAAGCCGCCTTCACTATGGGTACGGGGTTGGGACGGGGGGTTTTGGGGCTCTCCGGTGGGAGCAGAGCGCTGAGGCTGTAACCTGGATCCGGCTCCTTTCGTCCCTCGGGCAGTGAACGCGGCAGGCGAGACGGCTTTGGACGTGGCGAGGAGGCTCAAGCACACCGAGTGTGAAGAGCTGGTAGGTGGGATGGGGGAGATCCTCGGGCTGGCACGGAGGTGGGGGGCTCCCAGGACCTGCCCCCCCTGTGCTGAGTCCTCTCTGGCCTGCCTTATCCCGCAGCTGGAGCAGGCACAGGCGGGGAAGCTCTCCCTGCAGATCCACGTCGACTACGACTGGGAGCCCCCCCAGGAGTTCCCCTACGACAGCGAGGACGAGCTGGAGGAGAAGGTACCCGCCGGATGGTGGGGGGGGGGACGGGACACCCCACGTCCCCAGCGAGGGGGCTGGGGGGGGTGGATGCAGACCCTGGGGGGGTCTGGCGGCGGCAGGGCAGCCCTGGAGCCGGGTGTCTGCCCCCAGGTGAGCCCCCTCCAGCGCTCCTTCAAGGGCACGTCGCCGCTGGCCGCCAGCCCCCCGCCCGCCTGCCCCCAGACCCGCTGGAGCTGCATGGGGATGGACATCACCAACAAGACCTACGAGAGCATCCTGGTACCCTCACGCCCCATGCCCCGCCGGGCCCACAGCGAGGAGATCCCCCCGCCGCTGCCCCTCAAAAACCCCACGCGGGGTGGCTCCCGCCCCAAACCCAACCACAGCCCCACCGGTGAGTCGGGGTGTGGGGGGGGTCACCCATGGTGGGGCTGTCCCTTCACCCAGACATCAGGTTTATTGTTCCCATCATGTGTCCCCCCCTCCAGAACGCCCTGAGCTTCCCCGGCAGGCGTCGGAGCCGCACTTCCCCGGGCTGGCGGAGGCTCCGGCATTGTGCAGCCTCCCCTCTGCCGGCAGCGCCGGTGCCCTGGACGGCATCGCCGGACCCCCAGCCCCCGCCACCCGCAGCCCCACCGAGAGCCGGCGGGCAGCGTACTGGGAGACCCGCTCAGAGACAGACAGCGGTGGCACCCGGCGGGGACCAGAGCTGAGCCCCCCGCCTGGGCAGCCCCCGCCGGGTGGCATGGCCCCCGACATCCCCCCCTGTCAAGTTCAGGTAGGGACATCCCTCCCCAGCCTGGGGGTGCACCGGGTGTTGGGGGGGTCATTGCATGGTTGCTGGCAGGTGGGCTTCAACCCCTGCCGGCCCCCGGCCCGGGCATGGGGAAGGGCAAATTGTCCCTGGGGGGTGTGGAGCAAAGGGTTCCCCCACCCTGAGCTGGAGTCCCCAGGGGAGTTGATGCTGGCCCTGGGATGCAGGAGGGGACAAGGGCAGCCGTGGGGGTGCTGGATTGTCCCTGGAGAAGGTGCTGCAGATTATTTGGGGGTGATACCAAGGCCCCCTACAAGTTATCAAATACTTTTTTTCTCTTTTTGGAAATTGTGGTGGGATGGGCTCGTCTGAGGGAGGATGAGTGCTGGGGCCCTTCTCCATCAGCGTCCGGGGAGCTATGGGTGGGACCCTGGTCCCTTGGGGGACCTCGCAGGAAGGGGGACAGGGGAGAAGGCACCAGCAGAGAGGGGGTGACACTGTCCTCGCTGTCCCTGGCAGCTCGGAGAGCACCCGCTCATACCGACGCATCAGCGGCGTGGTGGGCAAAGGGGGGTCAGCCATGTCCCCCCAGAGCCCCAGTGGCCCCGAGGACCCTGCTCAGGGCAAGGTGCCCCCCGTGCCCATGCCCAGGAGATTTGCTCCGGTAGGTGCCATGACTCAGGGTGGTCTCCGAGGGGCTGCGATGGGGGGGTCACCCTTTGCATCCCCAAGCATTCCAGCTCCCCTTATCCTGGGGCAGCAGATGGAGGGATTGGGGATGTCACATCCCTGCACCCACATTGGGGGGGGGGGTTTGTCACCCCCTCGCCCACCCGTTTGCAGGCCAAGGGGAGGCAGAAGCGGGTGAAGGCGGTGGCTGACTGCAAGGGGGATAAAGCACGGGAGCTGACCTTCTCCAAGGGAGAGGTGATCGTGGTGACGCGGGAGGAGGACGAGCAGAGCTGGGTGAGTGTCAGTGGGGCATGGATGGATGCTGGGGTCCCAACTCTGGTCCTTTCCTCCCCCCCCCCTCCACCTAGTTCTCTTCTGGAGGAGGCTGGATGTTCACAGGGGGGCATGGACAGGTGCCCCCTGCCCCATCTGTGCATGGAGGAGGGCTGGTGGGGGCTCCCACTGACATGTCACCACGGCTGTGCCTCTCTAAATCCCCCTGGGAATTGGGATATCAGCCCCAAAGCTTCTCCCCTGCCCGAGATGGGACTCCCACCCCCCCTGACCCCCTCTCTCTGCACCCCCCAGGTTGGCTTCATCGAGGGCGACGGCTCCCGCACGGGAGTCTTCCCAGCCAGCTTTGTCCACCTCTTGCAAGACTGACTGGGTGGCAGTGGTCCCTTTTATCCCTGTCCCCTCGGCCAGGACCCGAGGCAGCTCCCTGTCACCCGGCGACGGCTTGGGTGCAGCCCCAGCCCCGGGGGGCTCGGCAGAGCCGGGCCACGAGGGACGTGTGCCCGGGACCTTGGTGTGGGACCATCCAGCCCAGCTGGACACTGCCTTCCAAGGGGGCTCAGAGACCCTCCATTGGGAAGACCACCCACGGACGGCGGCTGCAGGGAGCTGAAGGGCTGCTGCCTGTCCTGCGGGTAGGGCAGAGAACAGACACACTCACTGCACCAGTGGGCTGAGGTTTCTGTGCTGGCCCCCGGTGTCCCCTGCTCCCGCGTCCCTCCCGTGGGCTCTGCCCATCCCCGTGGCTTTCTTCTCCCCTGTCTGCAAGGACTTGGAAATGGGGGATCTGCCCTCGGTACCCGCCCCCCCCCTCCTCTGCCAGGGAGCCATTGGACCCCCCCCTCCCCAGCCTGGGGGGAGTGGGGCTGGGCAGTGGCCATGTACCCCCTGTCCCCCTTCTCTACCCCAACTGTGAAGCCTTTGGGACGGGCAGGGGCTGGGAAAGGGCTTTTATTGACCTCGCCTGGGGAGTCTGGATGGTCTCTGGCCCCCCTAGGCTCTGGGAGCTGCCTGGGCTGCTGGGGCTTGGGGATGCTTCAAAGCTTCCCCCAAAACTGGTAGCGAAATGCCGTTCCCTGATTTGGGGGTGGGGGGGTTCAGGTGGCACCAGAGACCCCCTGCCCCGTGGCCCTTGCCTGGGGTGGGTGCTGGATCACTGCCCCGGCCCTGGGGGTCTCTCAAGGGGATTTTGCAGCTTTTTCTGGGACCAATGTCCCCCTGTGCCGGTGTCCCTTGGGAGCCACCTGCCTCCATCCCCCCCCGCCCCAAGTTACCCTCTCCTCCTTCTCGTTTGTGCATCAAATGTTTCATCTCAAAAAATAGTCATTTTTTTAATGTTTTCTGTCTCTGGTTTCTAATAAAGCCATCGTTTTTGTAAGCGCCTGGGTGCATCTGGGGGGGAGAGCGCCTGCCCTGGGGCTGCCAGTCCCTATCCCGGGTGATGCTGGTGACGTGGCCCCGGAGGCTTTCGGGCACTGGGGTCTCTGTGACCTGCCGGTGCCCACTGGGGATGTGACCCTGTGCTTTGGGGGTATCGTGCACAGGGAGTACTGTTTGGGGGGGGGGACTGGGTGGGTGCACAAGGTTGGGTTTCAGGCAGCCAGGCTGCCATCGAGCCCTGGTTTTCCTGTGCTGCCCAGCATTGCATTCACCCCTCCTGTGCCATGTGGGGCCAGGCTGGGGCACGGGCATCCTCCCTGCGCGCCGGGATGGAGCCAGCCCAGCCCAGAGCGGGGTGCTCACCCTATGGCCACCCCTGTAGGGTGGTGGAGCAGGGACAAGCGAGGGTGGCACACTTGCCATCACCCACCCATCCCGACCGCCTGTGCCGCTCGAGCCTGGGGACAGCATCGCCACCGTGGTACCCACCGCTACTACCCATTCGGCCAGTGCTCGGGGGGCTCCTGGTACCCACGGCGGGCTGGCACGCTGTGTGCCTGGTGCTCCTGGGGGGACTCAGTAGAGCAAATGCTGGCGCAGCCTTAGCACCTGCCAGGCTTAAAAGGCTGCGGGAGGTGTTGGGGTGTCATTTGTTACCGTAGCTTGTTCCCCCGGGAACTCGCTGCTGCAGGACGCCGGGTTTGGCAAGAGCAACCCCTGGGCCTGCAGAGCTTGCACCGCGCTGCATCGCACCCGCGCCCATCGGGAATCCCTGGCTGAGCCATCCCGGCGGCAAAGCCACGTCTCGGGCCCTCTCCTTGCCAACACCGGGCTCCAGCCCTGACGCAAGCAGCTCCTCCGGCCCCTCGGCACCCCGGGGCTCCTCTCCGGCCGGGACAGGCGTGCGTCCCGGTGCACCCCGCCACGCGCCTCCCCCCAGCTCCTGCAATCGTGGCCCTGCCCGGCACTCTTAGCTATATTTAGCCCTTCCCCGTGCTAGTTCGCCTGCCTGGCAGGAGTTTATAACTGGCCGGGACAGCCCCACCTCCTTTCTGCTTTCTCTCCCTTCCCTTCCCTTTCTTTTCCCCTTTTTTTTCCCCCCCTTCGCTGCTCTTTTCCAGCCCAGCTGCCGCTTCGCACCCGGCCGCCCTCCCACCCCTGCCGGAACCCCCATGCCGGCAGCACCCAGCTCTGCCTGCCGCCGCCTCGGTTTTGCTCCACCGACCGCCGAAGCCCGGCGAGCCGCGAGCCGCCGGCATGGGGCCTGCTGAGGAGCTGGTCCGGATTGCCAAGAAATTGGATAAGATGGTGGCCAGGAAGAGCACGGTAAGGTGGCTGAGCCCCTTGGGACGGGTGTGCACGCGTGTGCGTGTTTGCACGCGTGTACGTGTTTGCACGCATGGGCATATTTACACATGTGCGTGCGTGTTTGGATGTTGCAGCGTGGCTCGGGACAGGGGAGGGAGGGAAAGGGGGGGGTTTGCTCTTTAACCCCCCCGTTGCTCGCAGTCCCGCAGGACCTGAGCGGCTCCAGGCGGTGCTGAGCACCCACCGGTGCCACCAGCACCCCGGGGTGCTGCCTGTGCCACCCCAGCCCAGCCTCGCAACGTCGGAGCCGGCACCCGGGGGTATTTTATTTTAGCTCCGATTTGGGGCTGTCCTGCACCCCATTGCTCCTGGCTGTTGGGAGTTGGGGGCGAGGGCAGGGGTCTGTCCCGGGGGTGGTCGCTCCCAGCACCCCTTGGTGGCGTGGGACCCCAGGCAAACGTGGGCGACAGGTGCTTGGCCACCGGCCCGGCCGCCAACACCCGATCGGGTCCAGGGCCGGTGCCGTAGGCTCAGCCCCGAGCAAGGGAAAACTCCCCCGGGGGGGGACCGGGCTGGGGGACACGACCCAGCCACAGCCCTGCCTGTCGCACGAGCGCGTGCAAGCGTGCAAACGGAGGGGTGGGGGCTGAGTGGTGGCTCCAGGGTGGCTTTGGCGATGGCGTGCTGGGGGGGGGGAAGCCAGGATCTGGCCCTGCCACACTTTGCACCAGGTGAGGATCCATCCGGGGATCCTGGCCCTCTGGTTACGCATGGGCGAGCAGAGTTGAGCCCGGCCCTTAAAGTTAATATTTGACCGTTTCCACCGGCCTTTGCCCCGACGAGGTACAGGCTCCCCAGTGCGGGGGGGGGTGGGGGGCAGCGCTGCCGTCCCCCCAGATCCAATGTTTTTTTGGGATGCCAACACTTGGAACCGAATCAGACCCCATGGGAGCCACCCGGGCTCTGTTCCCCGCCGGGAATTACGCTGGGGTCAAGGGACTGATCCTGCCCAGCCCTCCTGCTCCACAGCCCCGTGCCCGCGCTCTGGGGAGGGAAACAGAGTCAGGGTCTGGCCGCAGCGTGGGGACGTGCCCTGCACCCGTCGTACCCGGAGGGCCAGATCCAGCCCCTTATGGTGGGATGGGGGTCCAGCCCGGTGCAGGGCTGTGTCCCCTGTGGAGGGGGATACCTGGGAGCTGGCGTCTGCTACTGGGGCTCTAAAAATACCATGGAGGAGGAGGAGGGCTCCGTGCCGGGGCTATGTTTAGCCCTGCAGCCGGTGCATGCCTAGGGTCGGGCTGAAACCCTGCGGGTGGGTGTCCCATGGACCCTCACACCCCTGTGTGGGGACACTCAAGTGTCCCCTGGCCGTCCCCAGCTCCTGGCAGCCCAGAATTTCCTTATGGAGGGGTTTTCCCGAGCTTTAAGGGAAGGTCCTGCTTCCCAGCCAGGAGACGTGACCCCGTGCCAGGATGATCCAGCCGGATTTGGGTTTGGGATTTTTCTATGAGTGCATCGCTGCGGAAGGTCAGGCGTTCCCCGGGGACCAGCCCAGGGCTGCTTTGTGTCCCGTTGGCGTCCCCTCCCCGGCACTGCCTGGTGCTGGCAAGAGAAAAGGGGGGATGCAGGCTGCCTCAGCGCAGCCCCCCCCATTTCTCTCCGGCTCCTCAAGGGCCCCCGTGGCTTCTCCCCACCCTAGGAAGGGGCTCTGGATCTGCTCAAGTCCCTCACAGGCTACACCATGACCATCCAGCTGCTCCAGGTGAGGGGTCTGGGGGGGGGGGGGGCAGCAGTTGCTGGCAGGGGGACGCCCCATGGGGTGGCTTGTCCTGTCCCCCCCGTGCCAGCCGGCACATCCCTAAGGATACATCCTTGCTATGCATCCCCAGACCACGCGGATTGGGGTGGCCGTCAACTCGGTGCGGAAACACTGCTCGGACGAAGAGGTGGTGGCCTCGGCCAAAATCCTCATCAAGAACTGGAAGCGGCTGCTGGGTGAGCGATGCTGGGGGGAAGCAGGACCCCCCCTCCAAGCCCCAACCCTCCCCAGGCCATCCCGGCACCCCAAACCTCTGATGCTGTCCAGGGGAGGTTGGGGTGGGATCAGTCCCAAGCTGGGACGTGCAGGCTCCCATGCCTTGCAGCCGCCATAACTGAGTCCTGCCAGGCAATGCACAGACTTGATGGATTTTCCAGGGGCTCATTTTTGCTCCGGGATGGAGTGGTGTAAATCAGTATGTGCCCCCCAAGGGCTGAGCATCCCCCCAGCCATCCCCCCACCCTGGGATGCAGCTCCCCGGGTGCCCTGCACTGGTTTAGGCCATGCCTCTGACACCCAAATCCTTCCCCCAGAGTCCTCCACCACCCCGAAGAAGGAGAAGGACATGGATGGGAAGAAGGAGAAGGACACGGATGGGGAGAAGGAGAAGAAAGAGAAGGGGCTGGATTTTCCCAGCTGCCCCAACGAAGGGGCGAAGCACCCCAAGAGCTCGGCTGAGAAGCACAGGGAGAAGCACAAGGAGAGGTGGGGGCTCCTGCCCGCTGTTGGGGGGCACCAGCCGCATGGCCAAGGCATCGGTGGGGCCGATACGAGAACACCCTCTGCTCATTCCTTACGAGTTGTTTGGTTTATCCATATCTGCGGGTGCCAACAGCACAGCTGGAGAACCAAAGGGTGGTTGCCTGCAGCCACGGCAGCACCAGGGCAGCTTTCAGTGAGAGGAGGGAGAAACGGCATTTTTTTATTTTCACTTCTTTAATGCTATTTATTCCCTAGGTGAGGGCTGTTTTAATGGTGCTTGTCTGATCCTGCCCCACTCTCTCTGTCCCTAGGAAGCCCAGCAAGTCCGGCTCTCGTGCCATCACCCCCCGGGGCCACCCTGCCGACTCCATCTCGGAGAGGTACCTGCCAAAGGGCACACCGACCCTTGTGCCGGGCTCTGCCAGGCACTGCCAGCTTGGGGGAGGCTTTGCTGGCAGCCTGGGGGCTGGTGGAGCTTGGGGATGACTCTGCCGGGGATGGGGTGTGTGGATGGGCAGGCAGGATCTGGCTCACCAGATCATGCCAGGGGATGCTGGGACTGGGCTCGCTGAGAGCATCTCTCCCTTCCTTTGGGTTTCTGCGGTGAAGAGAGTCCAGTGATGGCCAGAGCCCCACTGCGTCCTCGAAGAAGTCACCTCTGGATGGCAAGAAAGAGAGGTGGGTGCCTGGGCTGGAGGGAGATGGGAGAGGTCAGACCCCAGCCCCTCGCTGGGCTGCGGTTGGGGGTCTGGACCCACCGCCTGGTCCCTATTGCTACCTTCTGACACGGGGCTTGTCCTGCCAGGAGAGACTCTGCTGACTCAAGGTCCTCCACCACCTCGGCCGTCTCCTCCTCTTCCTCCCCGCAGAAGAGACCGTCAGGGGAGAGGTAAGGAGGACGTGTCCCTGGGCAGCCTGGGGATGCTTTGGGGATCCCCTTTGGGGATGCTCGGACCATGGGACCCGCATCCGGGGTGGGTAGAGATGGCTGGGAGCCCTGATCATCCTGCCATGGGCACTGGGACATTCCCCATGAGGAGCAAATCCTCCCACGGGGAGATTCCTGTTGGCTTCCGAGCGCTCGCGTTGATGTGCTGGTGCCCGAGGTCCTGCCACCAGCCCGTGCCCCCTGCCCTGTCTATGGTGTCATTCCCACTTTCCCCATCCATGCCACCCCCAGGAGATCCTCTGTGGGCACCAGCCCCTCGCCAGCTCCCACCGGCTCTCGGAGAAACTCCAGCGACAGCAAGGAGGAAAGGTAGGAGAGACCCATCCCACTGCCACGGGACCCCCGGCAGGTCCCCTGGGGCTGTGCCAGGACCCTGGTGCCTGCCTGTCCTCCCCGTGCACCCCTGCAGAGCCAACAGCAGCAAGGCCAAACCGGAGACGCCGCGGACCCCCACCAGCCCCCCCTTCTCGCCCAGCCCCTGCCTCCTGGCCCCCTGCTATCTCACGGGGGACTCGGTGCGGGACAAGTGCATCGAGATGCTGACGGCCGCCCTCCGCATGGATGGTGAGCGGGTCTGGGGAGTGCTGGAGGCTAAACTGGGCTGTTTCTCCTACGGGATGGCCCTAATAGGAGGAACCCTACAATAATAAGCGAGGGTCTGCGTCCTGGGGCACCCGCAGCCCTGCAACAGCAAACTCACCTTGGACTGGCAAATAAACTGCAGCTCTAGCTCACAGCTCCATGTTCAGCTCCAAAATGAAAGAAAAGGAGGTTGGTAGGGTGTCCAATTAGGGATTGGATGGGGTCTTCATAAGGAAGTTAATTCAGGGTTCAGGTTGGGTAAAAACAGGGCTTTTTAGAGATGGGGTGCATGGGACAAGTCTAGTGGGAGAGGTGAGATTTTTTGGGGGGTTTCTCAGTGCATGGTGAGACCTGACTGGTTTCATGCCTAAGTAAGTCTCCCCTCGGCCTCTCTGCCCTTTAGATGACTACAAGGAGTTTGGTGTCAACTGTGAGAAGATGGCATCAGAGATCGAAGACCATATCCTTTGGGGGGGCTGGGACTCCCCAGGCTCCGTCTGTTGGGGGACACACACGTGGGCTCAAGAGCAGTGGTGGGGACAGGGCAGAGGGTGCTGGGGACAAGGACAGAGGGTGGCAGGGACAAGGACAGGGTGACAGACGGGCTTTGCTGTCCCTGTTGCCTGCAGAGGGAGCCCAGACCTTGGTTAGAGGCTGATGCTGAGCAGAGCATCCCCATGGCACCTGCCTTAGTCCAAGGGTCTGTGTGTCCCCCCTCAAACCCCTCTGTTCAGGGACCTGCCTTCATCCCTGGGGAAATAAAACCCAAACCCAGCCAAAGTCTCTTTTTTGAGCCTGCTGTGGGTGCCCGTGTCTCTTGCCAGCCCTGGTCCTTTGCAGTGCCCGGGCTGTGCCACACGGGTAGGGATGGAGCCACCTCTGTTCACTCCCAGTTCAAGGCTTGGGGGTCTCCTGGCAGCCCCTCGAGACTGGGACCAGCCCCAAGGTGGTTCCTCCTCCTGGGTGTGCTTCGATTTTTGGTGCATCCCAAATTCTGGCCATGTGTGCCTGGGGCCTCGCAGGACCCCAAAGCTGCCACCTCAGCCTGTCTGCCTGCATCCATGGAGGCAGCCACCGGCTTTTTGGCCAGCCTGGGAGGAGGAGAGCGGGCCGAGTCCTCTGCACCATGAACTCACGTCCCAGCACAGGGCTTGGTGACGGTCCCTGTGCCCCGACAGCCTTTGGGTGTCACAGCAGGGAAATGCAAAGTTGTTTTCCTCCCCACATCCCAAGCTGTGCTTCATCCTACTGAACCCAAGGAGGGGGAGACCCCCCACATGGTCCCCCAAGGAGATCGACCACCTCCACATGCACGTGGGCACTGGCCCTGATGGCAATCAACACCACTGAGCCCAGAGCAGCAGCGGGTGCCCACGGGGCTGGCAACCCCCTACCTTGCCTCCTTGATTCCTTGACGGACCCCACATATCTTCCAGGAGCTGAAGAGCACGGACATGAAGTATCGCAACCGGGTGCGGAGCAGGATCAGCAACCTGAAGGACCCCAAGAACCCCAGTCTGCGGAGGAACGTGCTGTGCGGGGCCATCCTGCCCAGCCTCATCGCCCGCATGACTGCCGAGGTGGGGAGCAGGGTGGGGGCACAGGGCTGGCTCTTGTGGACCACATCCATGCTGCCTCTGGGGGGTCTGAGACCCCTCTCCACCCCCCCCAGCCTCTGCTCATGGAGGTTGTGCTGGTGCCCAAGGGCTGGCTGGGTCTTGGCTTGGTGGCATCCACACTGGGCTTGTCCCAGCATCTCCCTGTCCCACCCTGGTGCTGGGGAGCATCAGGCATAGGGAGAAAGCAAGGGGCACTGCCTGCTCCCCCCAGACCCTTGCAGCCCCCCAGCCCATCGCAGAGCCGGGTGTGGGATGTCAGACTGGCAGGAGTCAGGCTTGAGGGTCCTCATTCCTCCCCCTCAACTGGCGTCCCCAAATCAGGCTGCCGGGAGCGCAGCTCCCTCCGCAGGGAGCCAGGTCTCCGCAGGCAGCAGTTTAGGTTTGAGGATGGGGTGGTTTGTTTCATTTGGTTGGGCCTGAGCCCTCCAGCAAGCTCAGTGAGCGGTCCTGGTCCTGGAGAGGATGGGGAGGGTGCTGGACCACCGTGGCTTGCACCCTGGGCCGGCTTGGCTGCGAGCTCCCGGGCAGAGCCGCGGCAGCACTGACCCTGCCGGGCTGGTGCTGGTGGCAGGAGATGGCCAGCGATGAGCTGAAGGAGCTGAGGAACGCCATGACCCAGGAGGCCATCCGGGAGCACCAGATGGCCAAGACGGGTGGCACCGTCACCGACCTCTTCCAGTGCGGCAAGTGCAAGAAGAAGAACTGCACGTACAACCAGGTCAGCCCTGCAAAGCCTCCGGGGCTCCCCCCTGTCCCCAGGGGACCCCGATTATGGGGAATGATGAGGGGTCTCTGCTGACCCAGCTGCCCGCTCTGTCCTAGGTGCAGACGCGCAGCGCCGACGAGCCCATGACGACATTTGTGCTGTGCAACGAATGCGGGAACCGCTGGAAGGTCTGTGCCCAGCCGGGGGGGCTCCGGGCACCCCAACACTTCCCCAGCCCGGGGGGATAGCAGAACCCCCTGAAACCATGCCGGGGGGGCTGGGTGAGGACTCACCACCCACCCTGGGCTCTGCTTCTCCTGCAGTTCTGCTGATGGTGCCCAGTGACGGGGCTGGAGGGAACGTGGTGTGAGACGGGATGCTGTGACGGCCACATCAGGCAGCCGGGATGGGGAGGGAGGGTGATGGGGCAGTGCCGGTCCCTACACCCCGGCTCCCTGTTTCCTTGCACTGGGCTCCCTTAAATGTCCCGGGGAGCCAGGCTCCGGCAACAGGCTGGTTTGCTTGAGAAGACCCTGGTGAATTCAAGCGGTTCCTCCCTGTAAATACTTGCCCTTTGCTTGGGGTGTACTGGGAGCCCACTGGGAACAGAGACATCTGTGGAAAGGGAGACTGGTCTGACCTGGGCAGCTTGCCCTTCCCTGGGGGAAACCTGGACTTGGATGATTTGGGGACAGGAGGGACGATACCCTGTGGACGTGGGGCTGTGCCACTGTCCTGGGGGCTGGGGGTGGGAAAGGGCCAGGTTTTAACCCAAACACCTTCTTCCTCACCTAAGTGCACGCAGTGGGAGGACATGGAGGGAGACAGGGTGGCTGCAAGGTGTTTGGATGCCGGTGGGATGCCACCGTGTCCCTCTGCTCTGTGACACGTGGACCATCCATCCTGGCTTGAGGGCACTGTGTCCCCAGGAAAGAAGAAGGGATGGGGGAAAGGAGTGGGGAAAACCCATTCAGCTAGAGCAATAAAGGTGTGAACTGTCTCTGCGGCACAGACTGCTTTCTGAAGCGGGGTTGGGACCTGTGTCTCGGTTCACACTCCCCGCCGGCTCGAGCCTCGTGGTTCTCCAAGAGCCCCCGCTCAGCTCCAGCATGTGTCTTGAATCCACCATCTTGAGATGTAATGGTAGCTTGATGCTCATCCATCACCTGCCTGGTGATTAAAGACCTTTAATTAAGGCTGGAGCAGCTCCCTGGCTGGGTCTGGATGCTGAAGGCTGTCCCATGGCAGGGCAGCACCCCCACCAACAGCCGGGAGGGTTTTCCAGGGAAAGGGCATTGGGGACCGGCCGAGAGATGCACCTTTGGCTACAGGAGGTGCAGGATGGAGCCCGTCCCTTGCTGCCACCAGCCTCTCCCAGCGGCTCCGTTCAGAGGCAGCGAGATGTGACGGGGACACAGGTAAGGTCACGGTGACGGCAGGTGACGGGATGAGGGTCCTGCTCCTGCGCCTGTGCGAGCCGATGGGCAGGAGCGGAGGAGGACGGTGGAGCTGTTGGATTAATGGATCGTTAATTTTTTTATTCTTGGGCTGAGGTGTGAATTTTTTCCCCAGGCAGCGCTCAAGGCAGTTTGCACCCAGATTTGGGTGCTAACCCCTCAGTCTCTGGGGCTCCTGGCAGCCCAGAGAAGGGTCAGACACCCCTGAGCCCCCTGAGAGCATGCTTTGGGCTGTGGTGCTTGTTAGCACGCCAAAGTGATTAATAAGCCTCCAAGGCAATTATTTACACTTGCAAAGTGCGTGTGGCTGCAATTAAGGAATATAGTGGATTGTGGGGAATGAATAAAACATCAGCGTGGCCTTGTGTGGCAAGGGGAGCGCAGGACGGGCAGCACCGCGCCAGCAGCGTGCAGGACCAGGGCTCACGTGCTGTCCCCAGGGTGCAACAGGGCACATTTGGGTGGGAAAAGGCTGAAACAGGGAGATTAGGACCTGTATTTTTTGCAGTGCAGTCCAGTAAATGTGTCTGAGCAATACTGGAGGGAGCCTGGCCCCAAACACTTTGTGATGGAGCTCGTGGCATCCCCATGTGTCCATCTGTCCTGCAGGGGACATGTCCCCAGGGGAAACATCACCCCTCCACCCTACTTCTCACCAGGTCCCCTGAGAAATCCCAGCGGAGGAAAGGGAGCAGGGAAGGCAAACCGGAGAGCTGGGCACTGCTGAAGGCTCCCCTGCCATCCATGCAAGAGCCTCCAACACCCCGGGAGGGCTTTCCCACCCGCCTGGGGCCAAGGGAGCTCCTGGCCCTGAAGGATGCTCTGGCTCTGGGGGATGCAGGATCCGCTCCCCTGCGACACAGCTGGCGGGTGTCACTGGGGCAGGGGACAGCGAGGGGCTCTCTGGCATCCAGCTGTTTCCAGGGGTTTAAATGGGCTCTGGGTGGCTCCTGGGGACAGTGCCCCGGGCTGAGCTTCACAGGGAGGGCGCAAACGCCTCTGTGTTACAAAACCCCAGTTCCCAAATTTCCAGTCCCCAAGCTGGGATGGCTGACAGCATTTGGGGTCTGGCTGAGCCCCCCGCTGTCCCCTCCCCAGCTGTCAGCCCCATAGGTGCCGTGTCCCCAGGGCTTTCCCCTCCCTCCTCCGCAGGTGACGATCCCCTCCGCATCCCCCAGCCTGGCAAGGAATGAGTGCAGGCAAGAAATCCGGCAGCTGCCTGTCTTGCTAGCACTCAGCCCAGGAGCTCACTCTTGAACTTTGGGGGAAGTGGGCACTTCAATTCTGATTTTTTCATCAGTCCTCAAGAGGTGTAGCCATGGCTTCAAACAGCAAATGCTAATGCTGGTTCCTTCCCCTGCCCTTCTGCTGCCTGCACAGCCTCTGCAGGCAGGGAGGCTCAGCCGAGAGCTCTCAGGAGCTCTGGAGCTCCTTTGCAGCCCTGGGTTGAACTGAGCTCTTGGGAGCGGGTGGCCCGGCTCCACCTGGGGCTGTTCATGACCTTGCAATGATGGCGAGGCCCGTACGGTCCCTGCTAGGTGCACAGAGAGCCTGGAGGGCTCCCGCGGTGGCTTTGCACCCCCCCAGCTCCAGGTTTGGGATGCTCTGAAGCTTCACCAGAGGCTCCTGCCTCTTCCTGCCTGTCCCTGCCTTGCCCTGCATGAGCAGCTGAATCCTTGATGTGATGGAGGTGTTATTTGTAATGTACAACCTACAACGCTTCAATCAACCCTGCAGCGTACGTTCCCCCCCCCCCCCCAGCCAGGTCCCTGTGCCACCACAGTGACAGGGGACAGCCACCGCTGGTGCCACCAGACTGCATCCCTTCTCCACGGCCTGCCCTGAGCCACCGCCAAGGAACACTGTCCCACAGATGCAGAATCCAGCACACAGACACCTGAGCATCCATGTTTTGCTTTGCAATCCCGGCTTGCCCAGACTTCAAACCCCCAGCCCCCCAGCTCGCCCGCATCGTGGGTCTTCGCCGCTGCCCTTCTCCCCCGCATTTTTTCCAGCCCTGACAAAAAAAATCAGCGCTTTGCTGTTCAGCAGTTTCCTTGGCAACCTCATTTCCCCATCCTCTCGCTCAATGCTTCGCTAACCCCCCCTGGCCCCGGTTGCTGGCCCCCCCAAAGCAGGATGGTGGGTCCCTGTCCACAGGAGTGGAGCGGGAGGTGGTGGGTCCTGACCCCCCCACCCCGGGAGGGCTGGTCTTGGGGGGACCCTCGGCCAGGGCTCGCCACGTACCTGGGCTTCTTGGAAAGAGGATGGCATGGCTGGTGGGGAATCGTGTTGGAATCAAACCATATTAATGCAGTTCTGGAGCTGGCCTTTACCTCTCAGTGTGGGTCCCCGTGCTCCCCGCCCTGGGCAGCAGGACCCACCCTTAGCACGGAGGAAAGGGTCAGGCCCCTCTGGACCCTCTCTGGGGTGATGCCATGGCCTGCATGGCTCCCCAGGAGGCTGGTGTGTTTTGGGGGCTACTTCTGGCCCATGGGAGCTGGATCTGCTCCCGGGTCTGCCAATTAAACCCAATCCTGTGTATGCCTTGGGCTGTGGCATCGCCCATCAGGATGGCTGAGCGCATGTCTCTTGCCAGCAAAGCCCAGTTTTCAGTCCGGGGTGAGGAATCGGGGGGCAGCGGGGGACAGCGGGGCTCACACTGACCTCTCACCAAGCCCTGGGCTGGGGCATCCAGTGCGGTGCAGAGCACGCGGCGCTGGGCTCACCCGGCACCATCGGGGCTTGCAGGTGAGCCCTGGACGTGGGACATGGCAGACCCCTTGACTCAAGGATGCACCCAAAGAGCTGTGTTTGACGTGAGTCTGACCCTCGTTACGGCTGCCCCACAATTAGCCATCAGGTCCTGACACCCCCGGAGCCACCCCACCGGCTCGTGTGCCTTGCAGCAGCTGGAAACCCCAGTGATATTTATCTGTAACTTCGTCAGCTATTTTGTTTTCCCTCTCCTTAAAGGTCAGGAGGCTCTGCCTGATGTTCCCACTGCAGACCCTTGGGGATTGCCCTCTCTGGGCACCGGTGCAGAGCAGCTTGTCCAAGTGACAACCTTATTCCTTACCCCAACATCATGGGAGCCATCCATGCACCCAACTTTTAGCCTTGTGGTATAATCCTGCTTCGTCCTCCTTCACTTCAGGGTTGCTTGAACTTGTGGTGGGGGAAAGAAATGTGCATTAAATAGATTAAACTGACCCTCCACTTGCTCCAGGCTCAGGGGGACGAGCTGAAGAAGTGCCCAAAGAAAAGATTTGCCTTCAAAAACCAGAACAACATGCCAAAGTGCGCTGCAAGGGCAGAGGGAAAACCTGAGACAGCATCGGCAGCCTCTGCTGTAAAAGCTAGGGGATGCACAAGGTGAAGAACAGACCCCAAATGCCCCATCCTGGCTGCCCGAGACCCCGTTTGCAGGGACGTCCTTTCCCCTCCCAAGGGAATATCCCCACTCCTGTAGCCAGGAGGACTCACGGATGTTATTTCCACACCTCCAGCTCCTCGCTTCGTGCTAATGATGTCCCAGCTCTTTGGCAGAGCTGGGCAGATTCCCCCCTGCCCGTCCCTGTGCAGAGGTTCTTACTTTGCAAGCTCAGCAATCAATAGGTAATTACCCACCAGGCACAGGCGCTCGTTGCCTCCCCAGACCTCAAAAACCACATGCAATATTTATCTGCCCGACAGGCACAGGATCTCAGCATGACCCGCTTTGCCGTTGTCAGTAGACAGGATTTGGCTCTCCTGGGAAAAATGCCACAGCTCCGCTGGTGCAGAGCCACATCGCTCCTGCCTTCGCATCGGAGCTGCTCCGATGGGTGACGTCCCCAAGGTGATGCTCGGCGTTGAGGGGACCGGTGGGGGGGACAGGGGAAGGGGCCAGCCCGCCTCAGGAATTTGATTTGCTTTAAAAAGCAGGAAATCTCAGTGCTGGGGTTGTTTTGGGAGGGCAGGAATGATGTTGAGGGTGCTGAGCAGGGTGGGGGAGCCCAGAAAACTCCCCATGCCCCGGTGAGCAGGGAAAGGCACCTGCTGTGCTCCCCAATACAGGGATGCATCAGAGCATTGCTGAACTCAGGGACACTAACAGCTATTCCCAAAATCCCAAAGGGGCTGCTCAGTACCCCCAAAGCCGAGCAGACCTGGCTCCAGCCTGGGACTTGATGCTAGATGAAAGCAAGAGCTATAGAGGCCCTAAATTTTTTAGGGATACCACATGTGCTGCATCCTCTTCGAGCCTTTCGAGTGCTCAGCTGCTCTGCTGGTGGGTTTTTTTTTCTGGCTCTTTGTTTTAATTAAACACCAAAGCTCTGGTTTTCCTGACTACAAGGGGCATGGGAGGATGGTGTGTGTGGGGATTTGGGGCTGGATCCCGTGGGTACTGTCTGTCAAAGGATGCGGAGGTGTGGTGGGTCCCTAAATACCTGGAAGAGCTGGGCAGAGGTGTATGGGGCAATCAGAGCAGGACACCCCAGGCACTGAATAACATACAAACATCATTAAAATAGGGGAAAAAAAAATTGCTGAGCCTCTCAGTGCTGGCTCCAGCTCCAGGCTGGGATGCAAACTGAGCAATATTTCCTTTCTCCTTCATTGTTCTATGGTGATGGGAGTGAATCAGCTGCTTCGGAGCAGCTCCGAAAACAATACAGTGATTGCCCAAGCCAGCCCCACCAACCAGCCTGGCTCTTACCCGGCCAAGCCAAAATACTCGGAGCAAAGCCATGGATTTGGCCTGTCTGGGTATATGGGTTTTTTTTTCCCTGCAAAACAAGGGGAAAAAAAATCAGTTTGTCACCTGCAACGTTTGCAATCCATTGGTGGGAAATAGTTCTACAGTGCCCTAAATCATCCCCCAACCTCCCCCCGGCTTTTTGATGATTATATGCATCAAATAAGCCCAAATTGGACCCAAACCTTTGCTTCTAAAATGAAACATGCTGCATGGAAAATTACAGAATATACTTTTCCTAAAGAAAAACCCATGCCCTTTTGTTTCCTGGCTGAAGAGGTTTGCTGAGTCTGCAGAGCACTTTGATCTCAGCCTTCCTAAAATCACAGCACTTGGCAGAGACTTTTTTCCCCTGCCTTAGCTGAACAGGCAGAGGAGGAAGAACTGAGCAAAGATCCCCCATTAAAAGCAAAAAAAACCCCCCACAAAAACCAATCTTTCTTGACATTCAGCTGGAACCATGCATGCTCTTCCCTCTCGGGGCCAGGACAGGGGAGATGCCAGGGAAAACACCCCAAGAAATGCTATTGAACCAACCCCTGCTCCCCCAGACCACATGAATTCCCATCCCCACACTTCCCACATCAGTAAGTCGACCTAAATATTATGGAGAAAAAAAACCCACTACATTGGCTTTTTCGTCTGACACTTATTTTTCTCCCTGCCAGGAGCTCTCAGGCACTCGGCAATTAGGAGCAGCAGATTAATCTTGAGTGATATAATGAAGTGCCATGCGGCTTGAGGAAAGGGCTGGGGAGCAGGGGCGGTTTGCTCTCTGGATTAGCATGGTTTAGGCCAGGTTTGGGTGCAGGCAGAGCACCCAGTGTGGGAGGATGGTGGGAAAGAGGAGGGAGCTGGGGAGCTCACCTGGATGTTCAAGGCTCATCCCCATCCCCTGGTTCTCTGCATCCCACCGCATGGACTGGGCAGGGTTTGCACTGCAGAAGAGAAATTATCTTTGTGCATTTTCTAACCCTGATTTGCTTGTCTGCAACGTCCCCAAAGTATTTTTCCACTCACTTTGCACCATTCCAGCGTGTCCCAGCCACATGCAGCTCCTGGCCAATGATTTCCTTGAGCAAAAAATGCCCCAGGATGGCAGGCTGGGGTTGTGCCCAAGCTCTGATTCACCCCAGCCATGTTTGTGCCTCCTTTCTCCAAGGTCCCCACGAGCCTGAAAGCCGAGAGCAGCTGGCACCGAAGGCCACATTCTTCCAACGAGAGCTGCCTTGTCTTTCCAAAGTGAAAATATAAATAGCTCGTCCTGTAACGAAGTGATTACCCAGGAGCTGTGCCACCACTGCCAGCCGCTCTTAGCAAACCCATTACCCACAGCAGCCAATTTACTCCCAAGTCTGGCAGGGTCAGCAACCGTCAGGGAAGCAAATGCTAATTAATTACACTCTGCAAAGCAGCCTGGCCAAGCACGGCGTGCAATTAGTGAGTTAACTGCAACGGCCACTGTGCTGGGATTGTGGCTAAAGGGGTGACAGAGCTGCCGTCAGCTGCGCTGGGAAGGGACCCACTTCAGCTCTGCAGCAATAACTCAGGGTGGAGGCAATGATTTTGTGTCGGGGACATGCGTGTCACGCTGCAAACACGGACATTGGCAAGGCTGTGGCACTCTGCGTGTGTACATGCAACCCTTCGGTCCCTGCATCACCCGCCTCGGTACAGCACCCATCTCCATCACGAGCAGTCCCCTCCATCAAGGGGACGTTCGCCCTCTGCCCAGCCATTTTGCAGGTAAACATGATATTTCCTTGGGGCAGGAGAGCTGCTCTGAATATAAAAACTCCTGGTGATGGGAGATGCAGAGCCCCGGGAGGAATCATGTGCTAATGCCCTTACATTGCTGCTGCGGTGAGTCATCCAGGCCCTCCGAGAATCCCGTCTGCGAGTGGATACGGAGGAAGGTAGAAGCACAAGGCGAGAGGAAAAATTGCTTCGCTCATAAGATATCTTGGCTACAGCAAGGAAAAAAAAAAGGAGGCCCCTTGCCATCCACCCACAGCTCCAGTCCCAAGGCCATGGGGTGGAGGGGGTTTACTGTTTGCTGTTGGGCGGACAAGGAGAGAGGCTCGTTTAGGAGAGAAATGGGAGCACTTAGCCTGAGAACATTTCAAGTCATTAACAGAGCACAATTATTAGTGTTTTTTTCCCCCCTGGTAGGTGGTATCTCTTTGCGGGTGGGAGGAGAATGGGTCTCTCCATCAGGCTGGTGGGAAAAAATCCATCCTGGGGTTGGGAATCAGGTTGGAGCAACACCTTGAAGGTGGTTACGGGCAGACGCTGCCTCCCTCCACCCGCAGCAGCATCACTCCCAGTTGCTCAGCTGCATCTGTATGGACACGTGCATGTTGCTGCCTCGATGGGGACAGGAGGGTCCCCAGCTCCTGGGGACCACAGCCACCCCTGACCACGCTTTGCACCCTGCCATGCCATGGGAGATGCACAGCCATGTTTGCATGGGAAAGGAGAGTTAGAAACCCAAACAACAAAAAAAACCCCCTTAAATCAACAGCATTTTAGCTAAGGTAACACCTCCATGCACCAGGGCTGCTTCCCGACGTGGCTTTGCCTCCTCTGAGCCAAGGAGCAAGAAGGGATTTACACATCAAACACAACCTCCTCCCCCAAAACTGCTGCAGCCAAAACCTTGGGAGGGGGAAAAAAGTCTGTTTCCAGCCTGCTTTCCTCTCCCCCATAAATAAACATCTCCTATCAGCAGAGCTTTTCCTTCAGCCCAAGGGTTTTGTTAGGCATCGGTCATTTAATATTGCTTTTAAGTACTTGTGTTTGGCTCTCAGCCGCTTCACCTGGCTCTGAGCAGGGATGCTGGCATTTTGTGTTTAGAAAATATATGTCTATATTTAGATAGGCAGACAGTTAGATATGGAAGAAGAGCTGTTCCAATCATTAAACCACTGCTTTCAATTTTTCCTTATTACTATTCTTTATTTAACCACAGGCTGGGCTGGCCAACCGCTCCCTGGGGACAGGCCAGCTGAGACCTGCAGGTTTGCAGCCCTAAAATGCTTCTCCAGAAAAAAACCAACATCAACCCGATAATCGGAGAAAAAATCTTCCCTGCAGATGTCTTCCCAAGGCTGTGGTGTGCAGGAAGGGGACGGGGTTGTGGTCGGAGGGCCGAGGAGGGTGGCCCAGAGCTGAGTCTGTCGCCGGCTTTGTGCTGGACTGTGGTGGCTTTGGGGAGGAAGAGTGGGAGCGAGAGGGAGGAAGATCTTGCACATCTGTGAGATGTGGAAGGTGGGGTGAGGGGGGGATTTTTGTGCCTTTCAGGAGAAGAAAGAAAAAGGGGAGACAAATCACCTTCTATGATCAGCTGCCACAGGTTTTGCAGGCTGGAGGAGGGGGAGCTGCCTTTGAAGCTGGGAGAAGACCCAACAGGAGACACAGCAGCCTTCGCTGGCACTGCTCCTCTTCCTCTGGCCCCTGTCTATTCCCTGCCCTTTCCCAGCCCTGGACCAGCACAGCGGTGCTGGCAGCCCACCCTTGGGATGGCCAAAACACCCGTTCAGGGGTGCCCAGCATCCCGCCAGGGCCTCGGTGGTGCTCACACGTTGGGCGCTCACACTGCCAGGGATCTCCTCCAAGACCCATCACTGGCAGGATTCAACTCATAGTTTAAGCCACCCCAGCCTGGATGTGTCTGGGTATCTCCTCTCTGTTAGTAAAGACTGAAACATGGGTGCCAGCAACCCCCAAGGACCCCCCCCAGCCCAGCCCTCGCTGGCATTCCCACTCCTTTCCCTGACGCTGCTCACTTTTCCCTGGATAACACCATGACCACAGAAGAGCCGTGCCATCTCCCCGGTCTCCGGGGGCTCCCGGTACTGGCTGATGGACCGGGAACGCCAGCAGCGACTCTGCCCCACGGCTCGGCATCGCTCCTGGCAGCGGCGAGGGAAGCAGGTGGCCGTCTTGGAAAAATACAGCATTGGGCAGCCACCATCTGTGTCCCTTTGGATGGAGGAGGTGCTGCCCTCCCCAGGTGCTCTCCCGAGGCCACTGGAACAAGCCAGGACAGATGGCAGCAGGCATCTGATTTTATCAGGCTGGGAACTGAAGCAAAGCAAAATCCCTCGTGCTGGCAAAAGGCCGGAGGAGGAACCCGCCGAGGTAGCCATGGCAGGGATGGCATCGCCGTGAACATTGACATTCACCTTCTGCAGCTCTCCGGTGAGGCTGGGAAGGTTCAATACCTTATTCAAAGCTTTGAGAGCAGGTTCTTGCCTGCTGCACCTCGCCAGGTGCTTGCACCGATTCACAGCACCCTGGAAAGGAGGATGCACAAGTGCCACCGTGAGAAACAGGGCAAACTCTCACCTTACGGCTGTGTTCAACACCCAGCGGGGCTGGAGGGACCAGCACCGTACACATGCAGCTTCCCATACCTTCCACTGGTAGTTGCAGCTCTCAAGGAAGAGGCTGGGCACCTCCAGAGCCCCAACCTGCAGCAATTTATTTGAAGACACAGGCAGGGTTGGTACCTACAGCCAAATGCATTCAGCCCTCAGCAGCCATCAGGGAGACGTGCGTGGGTACACAGTGGCCTTTGCACCTGCGTCGCTCGAGGCACCCTGGGGCTGAAATGCCTCCTGATGTAGGGGGGGTATTTCAAAAGAAAACACCCAACCAACAAGTGATGTTGTTGGCTCTTCTGCCGGAGACCCGGCTTGGACAAGCGAGGGATGAGCTGGGTGGAAAGTCGGTGGCTGGCTGGTGAACAAAGGGCTTTGCTTGGGCTCTGGCCAAGCCTGTGTCCAGCCTGGCTCTGGCTGATCCCAACTCCCGAGGCCTTCAGAGCTCGATCAAAGCGTCAGGGAAAAATCCTGAGCTTTGCTGAGCTTTTCGGAATGAGCCCTGCCCTTGTGTTGAACCGCCCGTCACCACTCCTGACCAAAGCCATGCAGGTGAGGGATGTTTCAGCCTGATTCCCTGCAGCAAGTCCTGCCTGCAGGACCTGCTGAGCATCTTTCAAAACCTCTCAGGATCCTGCCACAAACCCCAGCATCACGCCGGGACTTGCTGCCTGCAAGCCTACACTGTGGTGGGGACATGCTGGTCCCCACATTGCCCCACAGCCAGGCAGCCACACTGTCAGGGCTGGGCACTTGCTGGGTATGGCAAGCAGGCTCCCTCCCTAAGGAAAAGACCCTTAATCGTATAAAATACCCTGTAAACCACCAGTGCTCAACCGTATGCCATTGCTTCCCCAACTTCCACATCTCAGTGCTCTGAGCTGGCACAAAAGCAAAGTGCCAGTCGGAGACGGATGCTCCTTCTGCAGCTCCTGATGCTGATGCCTCCAGGTCCAAGCCACCCAAATCTCCATCCTTCAGCCCAAACACAAACCTTAGCCAAGCCCTCCTGTATTTTTCCACCGGGTTTTCACTGAGAGGAGGTTTCCTCTCCTCTCCCAATCCCAAACCAACTCATCCCAAAGCCATTTGGAGGAACATGAACAAGTAGAGGGGAGAACTGAGCTCTGTGCCCGAAGCAAGAGGCACCAAAACGGTGCTGGGCGAGAGTATTCAGCACAGCACTCGGCTCAGAGAGCAGCAGGATTGGAGCTGGGTTAGTGCTGACCTGGATTCCCAACATCAAAGACAACACCCGCTTCCTCCCCGGCAGCTCTGGAGCCCTCAGAGGAGGTGAATCAATGGGCTGAACGCCCACGCGTCCATCCCATCCCAGCACCAGCTCCACGATGGATGCGCTGGTGGTGGCTTGGCTGTGGGAACTGTGGGTCATGGCAGGAGCATCCCCCCTGCCCCAAGCACTGTGGCAGGAAGCTAAGAAGCTGCAGAAAAAGTAAATTATATGCTGAGAAAGAAAACTGCCTCCTCCAAGACCAGGGTGGTCGAAGGTGGCCCAGGGGGTCTAACCCAGGTCTGGCCGGGGTCTAACCCCTGTCCTGCTGGTACAGCAACAGGCACCAGCAAATCCCCTGTCAGACCTGTGGGAGAAGGCCAAATGGACCTTATTCTCTTAGGAAACCTGACCATAAAACACGTGTGTCTACACACATGCACATGCACATGGGACCCTTGTCCCTCCAGCATGTCACAACTGGCCCCAGGCACCAGGACACATGGTCCCCATGTGTGCTGGTTTTGGCTGGGGTAGAGTTAGTTTTCTTCATGGTAGCTAGTATAGGGCTGAGTTTTGTATTTGTGCTAGAAACAGTGTTGATAACACAGAGATGTTTTCGTTACTGCTGAGCAGTGCTTACACAGAGCCAAGGGCTTTTCTGCCCCTCACAGCACCCAGCAGCGAGGAGGCTGGGGGGGCACAAGAAGTCGGGAGGGGACACAGCTGGGACAGTGGACCCCAACTGACCCAAGGGATATTCCAGACCATAACACGTCATGCTCAGCATATAAAGCTGGGGGAAGAAGAAGGAAGGGGGGGGACGTTCGGAGTGAAGGCGTTTGTCTTCCCAAGTCACCGTTCCACGTGCTGGAGCCCTGCTTTCCTGGAGATGGCTGAGCACCTGCCTGCCCATGGGAAGCGGTGAATGAATTCCTTGGTTTGCTTTGCTTGTGTGTGTGGCTTTTGCTTTACCTATTAAACTGTCTTTATCTCAACCCACGAGTTTTCTCACTTTTACTCTTTTGATTCTCTCCCACATCCCACTGGGGGGGAGTGAGTGAGCGGCTGTGTGGGGCTGAGTTGCCGGCTGGGGTTAAACCACGACACCATGTCACCATCAGTCACAGGCACCAGGACATGCAGTCCTCATGTCCCAGCCTCAAAGGACCTGCTCCCTGCCTGGGAAAACCCAGCCCCAGCCCCTTCGGGGAGCCCAGGGCTCACGTTCACATCAATTCCCTCCACTAGCAGCTCAAAGCTTTAATTTTCCATCACAGCTCCGGCTCGGAGCAGCATCCTGCCTTGGATCCCCCCCTTCCCCAAGATGGTTCATTTACGAGATGACTCACAGGTTGTTAACGCTCCCGACACGCATCAGATGGAAAGCAGTGATGCCACCTCCGCGAGCCAGCTTGGGGAGGGGGGGACAGCCCGGGCTCACAGCTCCCCGAAATCCGGGGAGACACTGCCAGTTCCCAATCAATGCTCCATTGTCAGCCAAAGGCGGCAGTGCGCGTAGGGGGGTGAAAATACCTGAATAAGCAACAATCAGGGAAAAAAAAGGCTGCTGTGGGGATTGAGTCCCCTGGGGATGGGGTATGGTGCAGTGTTCTTTGCTGCCAGCACGGCTCAGGGAGCCTGGCGGTGCCCATGAGCCATGTCCCCGTCCCTGCTATGGGGCCAGGTACAAGCCTGGGTGAAGGAAAAGGGTTCACTAACCCCTAAAATCACATAATCAGTTTGGAGGCATTTTTCAAGGAAACAGGATGAATCAGCTGATGCACCCAACCTGTATTTGTAAGGACCCTGGGTGCACCCAGCCCTGGGTGGGAGCAGGGGGCTCGGGGCAGGCTGGCACCATCACCAGCTGGAGCCTGGCGAGGGGACAGTCACCCTTGTGTCCTGGGGACACTGAGAACATCTCGGGGACACCGGTGGCGTCACCCCCGGGGACACCGCTGATCTCCGGGAATGGGATCGGTGCCTGCAAAGTGCTGAGCTGAGATTTCCCATCCAACCTCCCAACCCAGCTCCAACCCTGGCCATCTCACAGCACATCCACTGCTATGCAAATAGCCTGCCCTCAGAGACAGCCTCCCCGCACACAATGCTGAGGAAATAACGCTGCAAAAAAAATCTCCCTCTCGCCATTCAGCCACGCATAATGGTGAGGCAGAGAAGAATCTCATCTAATTTTAACTCCCCTGACGGACGGGCTTTGTTCTTTCCCAGCAGCTGCCCTGCAAGGTATGAAAACACTCAGATCTGTTGACGTGGGAAAACAAAACACACAAATCAGCCCATTTTCCTCTTCAAGGCCAATTTATCTGGAGCTGTCAGTGGAGGGAGGGGAAGCGATGAGCCCCAGGAAGCCGGGGGGGACCAGCCTGGACCCGCAGCTCAGTGGGTACCAGTGTGGTTGGGCTGATGCTCATGGAGCATCTGATCCATTCGCTCCCTTCCTCGCAAGCCCCAGACCACCTCAGACCCACAGAAAACAGGGCGATGTTTTCTGCTGCAATTCCCCAAGGTGTCATTCTGCACATGCATCCTTCTAAACAAGGGGAGCTGGGTGCAAACAGAACCCACCCAAAGGTGGTTCACCACAAGCTGGGCTCCATCCAGGTGCCTCCACGGCACCGACCACTTGGGTTTCTCATAGGTGCAATGAGAGAGACAGAAATCCTCCGAGCACATCCATCCAACCCACCTGGAGGGGCTGAGTTAGGATGGGGTGAATCAGGCCCTGAAGAAGTACAAAGGCAGCTCAGGGGGAGCACGTGGGGTTGGTAAGTCCCATCTGGTATATCAGTTATGTAAGGGGATGGATGGAGGGAGGAAGGGATGGATGGATGGACAGACAGACTCCTGTTTGGATCATGCATATGGGACTGCTCTCACCACCATGTAACCTCTTGCTGAGGCTGGTGCTGGTCCCAGCACCCATCCCCTCCTCAGGATGCTCAAAGGGAAACCGGGGTCCACAGGGACCATGTGGCTCTGGCAGTGTGGCCAGGGCACAGCCACACTCAGTCCCGACCTGGCAGCTTCCTTAATCACAGAGAATTCGTCTGAGCACTTCCCCACTGCTTCTTGCGCCTTGCTTTCAATGCAGCTTCCCCGTGGGAGGCTGCAGGCTGGTTAGAGCCCGCTTGCTCTCTGGCTCGGGAAGGTGATGGGCCAGGGTCCGTCCCTGAGGGGGGTTTCAGGACAGGGCACCCCACCAGCCCTCCCACAGCACCCACCGGCTGCAAACACAACCCTGCTCTTCTTGCATGTGGTTTTTCTGGGTGCTGCAGCACCCGCCTGGATTTCCAGCCTTGTGGGAGCCTAGATCTCATCTCCGACTTCCCATCTTTGACCTGGAAAACCCCAGCGGCTCAGCCTCGAGCCATCCCGGCAAGGCTCTTCCTGCAGCAGAAGGAGCTCATTCTGCTCTGCCCAGGTTGCTGTCTGCCTCGCTTAGCCCAGCTGCCTCCTCGCATGATGATCCCCCTCCCAGCTCCTCTTACGCATCCTGCTATTTTAAGGCTTCGCCCACAAACCCTGCGACGGGTTCGCAGCCCCGAGGGCAGACGGCTTTGTTGAGCAGAAGGGAAAGGAGCTGGTGGGCTCGACAGGAGCCGTTGCCTCCCTGTACCATGTTCCTTCCTTCCCCACATGAGGGGTTGCGTTTGCTACCAAGAGCAAAGCCGTGCAAATAAAGCCCCTCTCTTGGCAGGGTGCAGATGAAACAGTCAGGAAACTTTCCAAGCAGCATCTGATTTTGACTTCTGGTGCTGTGGATTTGTTGAGGGGTTTATTCATTTGCTGCCACACTGGGGTTATTTTGGCTCCTCTTGAGCATCCAGGGATGTGGTACCCTGTTGACAAAGAGGTCCACAAGATGCTTTTGTTGAGGGCATATGGAAAAGCAGGCAAAGGGGTAGAGAAAAACGGTGTCCGCACACGTGGTGTGTCCCTGCCCATGGGTACCATCCCGCACTGGTTGATGCCAGGGTGTTAGGAAGGGTCATGGACAACGATGGGACCAGGATGCAGCACCCATAGTGGCATTTCAGTCAGTCCCCGTCTCCGCAGGATCGATAGCAGATGCTAAGCTCCATGTCTGAGCGATATTTGCTTTAAAAACAAAACCCTGCACAAATAAAAAACCTGCTTGTGTAGTGTCGGGAGGCGAGAAAGCGGCACAGGAACTGCAATGTAAGCCAGGGAAAGCCTGGGCATCCAACACTTGGGGCTGCTCGTCTTGCCAAAAGCAACCCTCAGCCCAACTGAAAGCCATCGCACCCAGCTGCCCCAGCACCGCTTCTTCAAATTTTGGGAAAAAATCCAGTAAAAAGGGAAGTCAAGCACCGGAGAGAGGGGTATAAAAACCATAGCTTCCCCTCTATTCATCACAGACCTGAATTGTTACAGGCAGGACTCAGGCTGACTGCCAAAGTGGAAATTGTATCAATATATAAATATTAATATATATTTATATTTTTATATATTTATATTTATGTTATAGTTATATACCTGGCAAGCTGCCCTGGTGACCTGGCTCCCCTGCTCACACCTCTGCCCTGTGGCCATCGTCACAAGACGCAGCCGTCCCAGCGTTGCCGGAGCCCTGACACAAGGCTCTCTCCAACAGGACCACGCCAGACAAGGTGAGCGGCATGTACGGAGGATCAGTGTCCTCCTGAGTTTCTGAAAATCTTTGGGGAGAAATCATCTCCCCTTGTTTCCTCCTCCATTAACCTCCAGAGATTCCCATGGATTTTTGACTGGAGTCCTGCCAGCGCAGATTCATAGCTCCTGCATGTTATTTTTATGGCCATTTTAATTAAAACCAATAAATTCCGGAGGGGAAGAGGGTCTTCCCATGGTGAAATATGCTTTGTCAAGTTTGCAGCCTCTGAATAAATCAAAACGCCGCCGTTAGCAGCCGCGGCTGTAAATCCCCCCCAGATGGACCCCAGCTCTCCAGGCAGATGAGCAACATGAATTTTCCTCCTCGACAGCCTCAGCATCGCTCTCGCCACCTCGATTTGATTTAACTCCTCTTCTGCGCAGGGGCTGTTTGGAGGGGGCGGGAGAGGCAGCCTCCCCCCCATTATCCAAGGTGTGGAGGAGAAAATAATACAAGCTAAGGCAATGCCATGGAGAACTTCCTAAGAGGACCAATCCCCATAGGAGAGCAGGACTCAAGCCAAGATAAAGTGTCACTGATAAAATTCAGGGTGCAGAGAGAAGTCCCGGCTGCCCGGGCATCCTCACTCCTGGCTGGTGACTGACTGGCACCAGCGATGGGGGTCAGGACTTGCAGGACCCATTGCTTCCCTTCACCTGCTGTATGCACGGTCCTCGGGCTCCATGCATGGCAATGGGGTGATGCTTTCCTCTCAGACTTGACCTCCCTACCTCAGTTTCCCCAATTTTGGAAACTACATCCATGGCAGTAGCCCATCTCAGCAGGTGGAGCAGCAACAACTGAATGCAGGCGGAGCAGCAACAACTGAATGCAGGCGGATGAAGAGCACAGCCCTTTAAAGATTTTCCATTTGTTTTATGTATCCACTGGGTTTATTTTTAACATTCCGGCTGAAAAAAATAAATAAATGCTGGAGCTGAGCCGAGAGGACATGTTTGCTGGAACCTGTCAGGATGATTAGTCCTTTGCAGATAACTCCTTGGAAAAGGGTCAGTGTGGGTTCTCCGGCCATGCCGGGAGCTAAGCGAAGGGATGAGCCTTCTTCCAAAGAGCTCCTTAGCCACGCTTAAAGCTATTTTGCACTCCCCGACCCGACGTTTCCCTCCCGCCGGGAGCGATCAGCAGCCGGACCGTGTCAGAGCTGTGCACAGCAGAGACTCGCTGCCTTGCTCTGGGCCTGGGAGGCTGTTTTCACCCCGGGAAGGTGTTTAAAGCCTGTGTGCTGGAGGACACGCACATGCAGGACACAGCCCTCTGCCCTGCCTGGGTTTTCGGTGCCTCCTTGCAGAACCATCACAGGAATGGAAACACCTTCCAGGCAGCGAGGCTGATGCATCTCATGAGGATGCAAAGTGCAGGACCCAAGGCAGATATAGCACATTAAAACTGCCCTGTGCTCCTAATTCCTGCCTGTACCCATCCCACTAGCCTTCCAGGACAAAGCCAGGGCCACTGCCACCAAAACCCTCGCTCCATGATGGCAGAAACCCACCACATGTCATTGCTGCCTCCTCGGTCAGCAGCCCAGGAGCTGTTTACCATCTGAACCACCAGATGAATGAAAAGCTATTAATTCCCTCCTAGGTGTTTTTATGAGGCTCTTGATGAAATATCTGCATGCTTCGACACTGCAAGAGTTTCATGCTGGCAGAGCACTATGCAGACTGAAAACCCCATCTCGAGGGTTGAACCAGCTGCTGGCCTTTCCTCCATGTTGTGTGTCCCCTGCTCCGTTCCCTCCTGAGCCAAAAGCACCCAAAATTGCAGCAAACCATCCTCCCTGGCCAAGCCAGCTCTGTCCCAGGGCACAGGGCAATGAATGAATCCATCCCCAAAGCGAAGAGGCGATGGAGGCACCCCAAACATGGGTTCCCACAGCCCCTGCATCCGCTGGGTCTCCAGGAAAAATAAGGCTCCCACCTCTCTGCTTTGCAGACCCTGAAAGGGGGGGAGACCTGTCAGAGGAGGGGGGGTGGTCCTGCCCCAAGGGTGGTAAGCGTCCTTGGTAAGGGGAGGGTGACCTTCAGCATCCCACAGAGCCCAGCTCTGCTGAGCAGGCGGTGTTGATGGGTCCGCGTTTGCACCCCCACCCTGCAGCATCCCCCTAAATCCCTCACCCTGCAGCAGCATCCCTCCTGAACCCCCCCAGCATTACTCTCCAAGTCCCTCTTCAGCATGCCCCCAAGCCCCTCACCCCACGGCAACCTCCCAGATCTCCCCTCAAATCTCCCCCCCAGCATCCCTTAAGCCCCCCACCGTGTCCCTCTAATTCCCTCCCCCAAACCCCCACCCCACAGCATCCCTCCCAAATCCCCCTGCAACATCCCCCCAAACCTCCTCAGCATTCCCTAAACCCATCCAGCACCCCACCCCCCCCCACACCCCCCAGCATATGAGGGGAGAAAAGACACAGGGCGGGGGGGGGGGCGGGAATTGGAGGAACCCCAGCTTTGCTTTGGGGACAAGGGGGCTGTTTGTGTCCCCCCCTTCCTCCAGACAAAGAAAACCCGAAAGAGCCGTAGCGCCGAGATAGATCGCACTCCCCCTCAAGCCCGGGCCCCCCCCCGGGATGCTCGGGGCCGCCCCCGCAGCCCTCGCCGGCTCCGAAGGAGGGCGGCAAGCAGGGATGGGGGGCAGGCAGGGACCGAGGGGGGGGGACACAAACAGGGATTGGGGCGGGGAAAGCAGGCAGGGATGGGGGAGAGGCAGGGATGGAGGCGGGGGGGGGTGTGCAGGTAGGGACCTGGGTGGTGGGAAGGGAGGCAGGGATTGGGGGGGGGGGTCAGGCAGGGGCTGGGAAGGCAGGGAGCAGGGGGGGAGGTAGGCAGGGATGGGGAGGGGGGAGACAGCGACGCGGGGGGGGGATGCAGGTAGGGATCTGGGGGGGAGAAAAGCAGGCAGGAAGGGAGGGATGGGGGGAGACAGGCAGGGATGGGGGAAAGAGAGACCGGCAAGGGAGACAAGGACCTGTCGGGGGGGGAGGGGGGGAGGAAGGCAGGAGTGGGGGCGGGGGGGCGACAGATAGGGAGCAGGGGGGAGGATAGCAGGCAGGGACGGGGGGGGGGGGTGCAGGCAGGGAGCTGCAGGCGGGAGGTGGGAGGCAGGCAGGGGTGGGGGTAGGCGGGCGGGCAGGGCCGCCCCCGGCCCCACGTGGCTCGGGGGACACGCCGGGTTTATAAGGCGTCCCCGGCCACCGCACGGGTGCGGGAGACGGCGGCGGCTCTGGCCGGGAGCGGGATTCGAACCCGCGGCGCTCGGATGCGCCCGGCAGCCACGGCGGGGCCACGGCCGGCAGCGGGTCATGGAGCTGCCCACGGAGCTGCCCACGGAGCTGCCCACGGCTGCCGGTACCACCTGGGGCAACGGTACCGCCTGGGCCCCCCTGCCCGGCCACGGGGTCAACGACACGGGGCCGCAGCGGGCCAAGAACGCCACGTCCATCCTCATCGCCATCGTCATCACCGCGCTCTACTCCGTGGTGTGCGTGGTGGGGCTGCTGGGCAACGTCCTGGTCATGTACGGCATCGTCAGGTGAGAGCGGGGTGCCCCGGCGGCACCCCACGCCGGCCTCGGCCCCGGGGAGGGCGTGAAAAGGGCGAGCGAGGGAGCGTGGGGAGGGCTGGGGGTGAGAGGGGAGCGTGCGTGCGGGGGGAGCGTGCACCTTGGGTGAGCGTGCATCAAGTGCGAGGCGGCAGCTGGAGCCGGCGTGCACCGGGATGAGTGTGCACCACGTGCGAGATGGCAGGAGAAGCGAGCGTGCCCCAGGACTGGGTGTGCACCGTGTGTGAGACAGCAGGAGAAGCGAGCGTGCACCAGGAGTAAGGCAGCAGCAGGAGCGAACGCGCGCCAGGACCGAGCGTGTGCCGTGTGTGAGACAGCAGAGGTGTGCACCAGGGATGAGTGTGCACTGGGTGTGAGACAGCAACAGGAGCGAGGGTGGGTGTGCACCAGATGCTTGTGAGCAGGTAGCACCGAGATGGGTGTACCCGACGGGTGTGATGTGTGTGTGTGCAAGCACACACGTGAGTGGGGGGTGACCAGATGCTGTGCGGGAGGAAAAAGCAAAGACTGTGTGTGCACGGAGCAGCACCGGGGTGGCATGGGAGCCGGCATTTGGGGGAGAAGCTGGGGGGGACATACCCCGACCCCAGCAGCCGCATGTTCCTCGCCCCTGCGTGGGGAGCCGGGGGGAAGAGGAGCCGCAGGGCTGGTCACACTGCGGTTTGGGAGAGGCGAGCAGGGTGTTTCTTTCCAACAAACAAATGGTAAGAGCTACCCTGTTCTCAGGGAGGGTCCCGAGCCCCTCACGCACCCACCCCACAGCCAGGGGAGAGGGGCTGGTGGGCTCCCACTGGTACCTACCCCACTCCATCCCTGGGACCTGAGATGCACAGAGCACAAATTACCCACCCCAGCCCATTCCCAGCTCCACCAGGAGCTCGTGTTCGTGCCGTCGGCACCTCCCGCAGCCGGCTGACTCCTGCTTTTCTCTAACAAAGAGCAGGAGCCCACATTGCCCAGCCCCAGCTCACACCATGGCCGAGCTGTTCCCCAGCCCCCCCAACACAAGGTACCAGCTCCAGCAGCAGACACCCACTCATGTCCCGGGGGACCCCGAACCCCACTTTGACTCCATCCAGCATTGCAGTGGGAAAGCAGGAGCCAGGGCAGGACCTTGGCTGGCAGAGGCACCTCTGCCGAGGCTTTCCCTGGGCAGGGAGGGGGTCTGCTGGGTCTCTGCACCCCAGGACAAGCAACAGGACCCCAATGTTCCCCTTTTCAGTAGACGGGGCACAGTGAGACGCTGCTGTATCCAGCCCAGCGCTTGTGCCGGGGTGCAAAATTCCCTGCCCATACGAACAGCCCCTTTGTCCGAGATGCCGGTTGATGCTGTCTGGGTAAGATGGGTTGACATGGCCAAGGCTGCTGTTAATACGGGACAATAAAGCCAAGTCTTGCAGACCACAGGACCACCGCCGGCAACGGGGGCTGGCAGAGCCCTCCATGGCCCCCAGACCCCACTGGCAGCGGAGGCAGGAGCCGTGCTTGCCGTCACACAGCTGTCGGCGACGGCACGGAGACTTCACGACCTCCAGCCTGGCAGGAGGGAGCAGAGGTCTCGCTGGGTGCCTGGGCTTCACAGCACCCCCTCCCACACTGGAGGGGACTTGTCCTGGGGCGCCCAGGATTCATGGGGTTAATCCCAGTTCCCATTGCCCCAGGGAGGGGTTGCTGTAACCCCAGCTGGAGCCAAAACCCTGGGGCCAAACCAGAGCTCGTGGCTGGATTTAGGCAAACCCCCCAAATCCTCATTTTTAACGATTTCCACCCCCCCCCAGCACTTTCAGTCCATAGCGATGGTTACAGGAGGTCAGCACAGCCTGGCACTGCCTGCGCACGAAATAAATGCGGTGACTCACTGAGGGGAAGGAAACCAGCCTGAAACATGTCCATGAGCCACAACGGACTGCCCATCACCCTTGCGCCTGGCTCCCCGCTCTTTGGGTAGCTCTGCTGTGTATTTTTCAGCACCCAAGAGGGTGGGCAGATGGGTAGCAGGATGGGGGTGTCGCTCGCTGACCCTACCCAACACTGGATGGGATTTTTCATCCACTCGAAGTAGCTTTAAAAATCAACCCTAGACTGAAAAAGGAAATTAAGGTAATTGTTGCAGAGACATACGCCACATACGGTGTCAAGGTGAAGGATGAGTGCTATTAGACCCCCTCCAGCTGGTTCTGCTCTGTGAGAAGAGGGAAGGCATTTTAAAGAGAAAGCTTTAATCTGCAAACAACATCCTCCCTATTTAACTCACTAAGTAACCTAACGTTACCCATGCTTTAGAAAGCCTGACTCTACAGCATCCACAGTTCCCATCGCCGTGGTTTCTAGCCCCCCATTTTCCAACCCACCAGCTGATGCTGGAATTAATCACATCTCCCAAGGAATGAATAAATGCCATCCTTTGAGTCCCTGGGACAGGAGGGGCTGCGGACACACACGGAGCCCAGCACGTGCCTTTGCCCTTTACGTGGCCCAGCCTACCCGGAGTTTCATAGAATCATAGAATCATTTTGGTTGGAAAAGACCTTCAAGATCATCGAGTCCAACCGAGTTTCACAGGGGTTCGTTGGCAGAGTTGCTCCACGTTGGCAGGGTTTAGGCCAGGACTAGGTAGGCTCCACCAAACCCATGTCCATGCACGATAGGGCTGTGACATGGGATCAGCTCAGGTTCAGACCTCGCTCCCAGGGAGATGCTGGGCATTTGCCTTGCGGCCCTGGGGACACCTCCCAGTGTCACCTCCCACCGCCCTTAGGGCCCATGCAGGTGCCCGGGCAGCCTGCAAGCATGGCTGGAGAGCATCCTGCGGGGCTCGGGGACCTCGGGGTCCCTGGGGATGCAGCGCTGAGGATGCTGCAGAGCCCGTGCGTGCCAGGGAGCAGGTACACGTAGGACCCTGGTCCGCAGCCCCCAGCTGAGCTCCCCGAATGGGCACCCGGCACCCCAGAGAGCCGAGCACAACCGAAACCCAAAGCACTTCTTCTTGCCCGGAGCAGCCGAAAGCCAGCCGTGGGCCCGGAGGGAGCTCAGCCTGCCCAGCACCCTCCGTCAGCAGCTCTGACGGCGACGGGCGCTGCAATTACCACTGCATTGTCAGGAGCTTTTAAAAATACCCCTGGAAGCAATTTGCAGCTGCGAGCTCAGGCTTGCGAGTGCCCACGTCCCCGCAGAGCCCATCAACCCCCCGCCAGCTCCCGCACAGGCTGCAAGGGCATCCCTTCGCTGGGCGCAGGATTTGTTAAGCCAGGCTCTTTAAGGCGGTGGCTTTTAGCAGCTCCAGGAGTTTTGCAAGTGGTTTCTTTCACTTATTTATTTTTGGAGAGGTTTGGAGAGCTAAGGGGTCCTTACCTGGGAGTCCAGTTGCTGGCATTGCTGCTGGAATGCAGAGCCGCCCTGCACTCACTCCATCACCTCCAGCCTCATCTCTCCCTCAGCACCTTCCAGATTGTTTCGTTCAAGTGCATAACTTCCCAATCAAGGCACTCACTTAATTGCGATGGGTTTGGCAGCCCGGGGAGCTCCATCAGCAGAAGCGGCCGGTTTGATCTGCTGCACGTGATAAACCTCTTTCCTGGAGCATCGGCTTCGTTTGCAGCTCGGGGAGTCACCAGGATTGACCCCCCCACCTGTGCAGTGGGTTTGACCCTCAGCCCAATCCTGGAGGGGACTGAATCCTGCCCCCAAACCCCAGCTCTGGGGGCTAAATTTTCATCCCCATCATCCCAGTCATCCCAGTCATCCCCATCATCCAGTCATCCCAATCATCCCAGTCATCCCCATCGCTGCTTTGCCCTCACCAGCATAGCCCCATCCTGCCTGGGGAGGGGGCTACAGCCCCGGCCCCCCCAGCCTTCCCACCCCTGGCACATCTGGCAGGGGGTTAGGGAAGCGCTTACCCAGCACGGCCAAGCACGCCTAGCAGAGCACGGCGTGAATAACTGATTTTTTCCACTTTACTCAAAAAGCAGAGATCAAAGAAGTGTGAGTCTACCTGAGACAACTATTTTTTAATCTAGGTGAGGCAAAACCTGACAATAACACAAATTCTCAGCTTTTTTGTTTAACTTGGAATGAAACTTTTCTAAAAGAGATGCATTTGCAAAAGAGCTTGGAAAATAAAAAGAACCGAGAAGGACTTTTCAAAGAAAAGACATTTTTTATGCCATATTTAAAATTTTAAAAAGTTCAATTCAAATATTTCCACCCTTGAGCAAGGGGCTGCCATTTGCAGCCAAGGTGAACAAGGAAGGAACACTCTTGGCGCTGGATGCTGGTCCGAGCTGCTATTTTCTCCCAGAGAGAAATGGTTTTTGCAGCCTCCACCTCCCAGTTCTACTGACAGCATAACCCGATGGGTCTCTGTCCCCGCTAGCACACTCTCCTGACCCTGCTGAGATGGAGAAAAGGATAAAGTGAAGGGAATTGATATTACCATTGAGGCCAGGAACCTCTTTCCTACACCAACCCACTCTCCTGGTCTCCGGCCAGGGCAGCAGAGCAGCCACCATCTGAGATGGGAGCTACTCAATCACCTCACCCCAATTTACTCCAGGTACCCCGTCACATGATGGGGTTCTTCTATGAGCGGTGCCAATTATCTTTTCATTTGGCAACCAAGGGGTCCCCCCCATGCACCAGGGCCGAATTCAGCCCCCTCTCTGTCTAGGGCTGAACCCCACCCTGGGGATGTTACAGGCAGGTTTAGCCATGCACAGAGATGCTTGTGTTCCAACTGACACTTTTGTTAATTAATTAGGGTGCATCTAAATGAGCTTGGGGCTGCAGAGGATGCTTTGAGCAAGGGGAAGGGAATGCAAGGGAAGGGTTTGAGCTGCCGGCGTAGCCCTGACCTCAGCCTAGCAAACAACCGGAGGGTACTGCAGAGCTGCCCCGACCCAACCCCAATGCATTACCCTTTGGGGACCCCCGACAGCCCCTTCGGCAGCAGAGATGTACATCCATTTCAAGCCAACCACGCCATTCAAAACATCACCTTGAGCAACACCTGCAGGGCTGGATGCTCCGAGGACACACACTCATTCATCCCCGCCAGCCCCGGCGCCCACCAAAACGATGCCTCATCACTTCAGGAAGGGTTTCGGCACTCAGGACCGGGCATTTCTCCTACCGTGATGTGACAAAGACCAGAGCTGGCATGCCAGCCATGGGTGGCTGCAGCTCTTGCCAAATGCCCCGGGGGAAGCAGCACCGTGCCCCTGAGCCACGTGCCGTGGCCGAGGCAGCCAGGCTTCCCCAAAGGCTCTAGAGCTCTAGCCCGGCTAATTGGGCTGCTTCCAGATGGCCTGTTTCCGGGGGTAATCGATCCAATTTCTGCAAGTAAACTCAACAGGGAAGCAAGCTAGATAATCACGATTTACTGGGTGGAAAATCAGATAAAGGAGGTAAAGGACATTGTGCAACTGATTCAGGGAAATGGACTAAATTGATTTAATTGGAGAATTGATTTCTCAGCAAATTTCTTCAGATTTCCTTTGAATAAAGGCAACCACGGGAATGAGTGTCACCTCGCCGGTCAGGTAAGGGATAACGGCTTCGGCAGGGTCCAAGCCATGTTGTGCAGGTGCTCGATAAGGTCCCAGCTCAGCACGTGTCAGTGCAACCCCATGCTCAGGCACCAGGACTTCAATACACACTAAACCCACGCACGAACACAAGTATTTTCTCAACGTGCTCCCTGGTCCATCTAGAAAGGCGCTGAGCACAGCGGTGCTGCAGAAGGCCACATTACCAGCACGTACCTTTGCCCACCAAGGGTGATGGCACTTTGCGAGCAGCCAGAGAAAGCCGGGCTCTGCCCCCTCATCATCATATTGAGTGTGCACACACATACTTGAGCATGGTAAGCCAGGCCTGACCACCTGTAACGGCTCCCTTCTCTGCCACCCCCAGGTACACCAAGATGAAGACGGCCACCAACATCTACATCTTCAACCTGGCCCTGGCAGACGCGCTGGCCACCAGCACGCTGCCCTTCCAGAGCGCCAAGTACTTGATGGAGACCTGGCCCTTCGGGGAGCTGCTCTGCAAAGTCGTGCTCTCCATTGACTACTACAACATGTTCACCAGTATCTTCACGCTCACCATGATGAGCGTGGACCGCTACGTCGCCGTGTGTCACCCGGTCAAGGCCCTGGACTTCCGCACGCCGGCCAAGGCCAAGGTCATCAATGTCTGCATCTGGGTGCTCTCCTCCCTCATCGGGGTGCCCATCATGGCCATGGCAGTCACCAAGTCAAAAGGCAAGTGGCTTCTGGGGAAAGGTCCCCTCCTGTCCCATCTGTCCATCCCGGGGGTGACCTGGCAAACCCAAGGCACATGGTCCTGTAGCAGGTTTGAGCTCAGTGATGGGCATCCCTCCATGGGACCATAAGCATGCCCTGCCATGGAAAAATCATCACGGTGTTATTTTCCATCTTGGCTGCTGAGGTTGGAAACTGTCCCAGAAATTGTCCTCCCCCTTCCCCATCTCCAGTCCAACCAGTGCCTCTCCCCAGCTCCTGGGGTGCAAATCAGGTGCCTAAAAAACACCCTCAGTGGTATTGCAAAGCCCCCAGCTGGCCCCCGCTAAGCTCCGCAGCTCCTGTGTGAGGACACCAGTCCTTGGCTGCTAGGAGAGCTCTGGGCACCTTGAGGAAGCGGACAGGTTTCAGTGGAAGGTGACACGGGGACGTGGCCACGATGGGAGTTGGGAGGAGGTAGCGTGGGGATGGCCCAGGAGGCTCTGCAGGGAACAAGTGCCTGGGTCACTGCACCCACTACATCCCCTCGGCACCCTGTGGGCAGGGGACTGGTGGCACAAAGCTCCTGGGAAAGAGCTGGCAGGTGGGCATGCATCTCCTTGTGTTCTTAACAAGCATTCACATGCCTAGCCATGACCCAGCAGAAGGCAGGCAGTGTTCATAGCAGACGCTCCACCGGCTCCCTCTTTGATCGTCCTCTCTCCTACAGACGGGATGGTGCTGTGCACGCTCCAGTTTCCTGATCCTCCCATCTACTGGGACACTGTGACCAAGATCTGCGTCTTCATCTTTGCCTTCATGGTCCCCATCTTGGTCATCACCATCTGCTACGGGCTGATGATCCTTCGACTGAAGAGCGTCCGCCTCCTCTCGGGCTCCAAGGAGAAAGACCGCAACCTGCGGCGCATCACACGCATGGTGCTGGTGGTGGTGGCAGCCTTCATCATCTGCTGGACACCCATCCACATCTTCGTCATCGTCTGGACGCTGGTGGACATAGACAAGAAGAACCCCTACGTGGTGGCCAGCCTGCATTTCTGCATCGCCCTGGGTTATACCAACAGCAGCCTCAACCCCGTCCTTTACGCTTTCCTGGATGAAAATTTCAAGAGGTGTTTCCGAGAGTTTTGCCTGCCTTTCCGAGCACGCGTGGACCAGAACAGCTTCTCCCGTGCCAGAAACACCACGCGGGAGCGCATCTCCACCTGCACCCCTTCTGAAGCCCGCAACAAGCCGGCATGACTAGACGTGGGCAGCCTCCAGCGGGGCTGCCGGGGCCACGGAGGGGACGACCTGCGCTCAGAAGTGACCCAGGTCACCACCACGGAGCTCTAGCAGAGCGGTGGCCCGGGCACTGCTCAGTAACACCGCTGGGTTTATGTTCAGACTGACAGCAAGTGACTGCAAAGACTTTTTTTCACCCTGGAGAACCAGGGATGGGGGAATCGGGACTCACCAAGCAATGTAGGGAGACGACCAAAACAAGAGGCAACCTGGGCAGAGCTGCTCTGCTGCTGCTTCCACCGTGGCCAGGGACAGCCGGCAGCTCCATACACCCAACAAGGGCTGTCACCCTCCGACACACGGCTATCGGCAAAGCCTAAGCATCGCGGGACACCATGATTGCAATGACCACGTGCTGCTTCTCCTGCATGGGCCAAGATGGCACCACAGCCCATGGCAGGAGGGGAAACAGTCCCGTGGCAAAAGGGAGCTGTGCCGGGGGGTGATGCCACATCATGGGACCTCACTCCATCCCCCTCACTCCATCCCCCTCTGAGCTGTGTCCAAAAAACAGCCAGAGATGGGAAGAGAAAACGATGCCGCTTCAGAGACACTGTTATCAAAGAGCTCCAGGTCCACAGTAAAAATTTTACTGGAGTCCTTCAAACGAGAACTGCCCCAGAGGACAACTTTCTACTGTTAATGTCATTACTGTATTATTTAGAGACCTCTGACTGCAGCCGTAGTCACAGATGTGATGCTGGGAATTTGGATACGGCCAGGGGACGGGTTGGGGGATGAAGCAGGGCACATTCCGATCTCACCCCGTGTCCACGTGGTGATGCCAAATTCCCCTGGCCCAGCATCCATCAGGGTGATGGGGAACCGCTCCTCGCCCATCTGCCTCCAAAGACATTAAACCGGAGAAAGATCTCATTAAGGGAGCAACTGTGGGGACTTGAGGAGTTTCTCACAGTGCTAAAGCAATTAGGATGGACTAACGGGCGGTGCTGCGAGGTCTCTCCCTCCCCTGCCCGTTAGACGAAGGATGAGCAACAGCACTGCCCAGATTTCCTTTAGCAAAGCCAAAAGGGATAGGATGGGGTTTTTTTTTAGTAGAAGATGGGAAAAACGTCACCATCATTTCATAATTCCCCAAAGAGGGACAGAGGTTGTGCAAGCACTGAGAAAGGACCCACAGCCTGCGAGAGGCAGAAATTTGGGGATTTCATGCTCAGCGCTCATCTGGATGGAGCAGCCATCCCTCCGAAGAGGCGGCCGAGCTCGAAGGCAGCGCATCCTGCAGGAGCCACCGGCCAGGGACCTCTGGACCACATTATCTGCTGCTAAACAATGACTGATGGGTCCTCCCAGGCTTCCGCTCCCTGAACACCCCCGCCAGCCCCACGCCGGCTGCGAGCAGCATCCGGGAGCCGCGACTTTTCCTTCCTCTCACCTTCCCACTGCCGCGGCTGCAGCCGGGAGGTCAAACGACCTGAGGAGGAGGAAGCTCAGAGGGAGCAGTAATAGCATTTAGTGGACAAATTGATGCAGCTGGAGGAAGCAAGCAAGTGCCCGGCTGCACCTGGGGCTCGTGGGTTGGATGGAGAGTCTGGGTTGTGTCTCTGGTTTTTCCAGTTGCATCAATTTAGCCTAATAAAGGCCATTACCTCTCCTTACCAGCCCAACATTTCTCCAGAGCCTGTGGAAATTGCAGCCTCCCCTTTAGGAAGGCAGAGCCGATGAGGCAGCCAAAACCAATTTCTTTTTCAAAGGAACCAAATAGGGTGAAATTGCCCATTTGGATCTCAAATGAATTGCCACCAAAGCATGCAAGCGATCCTTGTCTGCCTGCACCGTGTCCTCCCGCCCTGAGCAAAAGCCCCTTGCTCAGTGTTGCATCAACCTGGACATCTCCAGCTCCCACCCAGGGCTCCTTGGGATCCCTTTGCAGGCACGGATGGAGTCCTGGACCACTGGCAGAGCCACGCTTGGTCTCCTCATCCTCTGCTGCTGCAAGTCTGGCTGCTCATAGAGCATCGGGTGCAGGAGGGCGAGCAGGATCGGCTCCGGGGCAGGAATTGGGGTAAAACCCCCAGGGTCCCACAAGGCTGAGCTTTGGCTCCATGAGAAGAGAGACTAAGGTTTCTAAGGTGGTCCTCTGACCACCCTTCAGCTCTCCACCTCCACCCACCCTGGGGGCAAAACCCTCAGTACCATGTGGTGGGAAAGGCTCTTGGTTTGGAGCTGGTTCATGGAGAGGTCTTGGCAATGGTGGGATGTCCCAACAGGGCTGGATGTCCCTGCAGGGATGGGATGTCCCACGCTGTAGACCAAGACATCTTGGGTTTCACTCCAGGCTGAAGTATGAAGCTGAATTCTGGCTTGATATCTCAATTTGGGGGGTAACCCCAAAAATGTGATGACCCCAAATCATTGATCTCTTTAACCTGCCTTAGCTAGTGCCTCAGTGTCCCCTAGAAACACTGACCCTGTGATCAAGTCCGGTAAAGACACGAAGGAGAGCAGCGTTTCCAACCGCAGCAGCTGCCAAGAGCACAGCGAAGAAACGGGGACATGGAGGAGGTGAACCCCATCATCCATGGATGGGGCATCTCTGCCCCAGCACAGCCCCTTTGAGGACACGCCATCATGTTGGGGGGGACCGAGCCACAAGTGCCGGGGGCTGCGGGTTGGCTTGGGACTCCGTGGGCAGCTCCCCAAAGCTCAGCCACCCCATTTCCCATCTCCACGGGGCCTTTTTGCCAGCTGCCAAATTCCCACCCAGCTGGGAAATGTGCCTGCGATGGCCTTAAAGCGGGTTAAAAGGCTTCAAGTCATTATTTTTTAAATGCAGCCACGCTTGGGCAGAGCTCAGAGCCCAGGATACAGAGAGGATCGTGGCTTTTCTTAGCTTAGGTTTTGCTGAATAAAAAAAAAAAAGAATATTCCTGGGGAAAAGGGGATGCTGATGGCAAATGCCGCACCGGAGCCCTTGCGATGACACTGACCTAGGGCATCACCTGCCTGCCCATTTCAGCAGCATCCCGGCAGGCACCCGAGGGCTCATCCAGCTTCTCCACGCAATGGCAATCCCCCAAAAACCAGCTCCACCAGCCCCTCGTTTGGGTTGGGAAATGGGGGTCAAATCCTGACCCAGGGAAACACCACTGGGAGCTTATATCTGCCCATGCAGAGCCATGCCGCAGCTGGGGTGCTCGGAGGGCTCTCTCTGTATACTTATATATATATATATATGTATATCTCTCTGTCTATAGCTGTATGAAATTAAAGTGACCACAGGTCACCCCATCCCGCCCTCACCCCCCCGCTAAAGCAGCCCCCCGCTACCCGGTGTGTGATGGAGCTCGGGCTCCTGCTGAATCCGCCGGGTCCACAGCACCGGCTGGGACTTCGCAAAGTGCTTCAGCCAGTATTTCCAGCTCCAGCCCTCATGATTTTGGGCTTTCGATGGCATTTCTGTATAGGAACCGTGCTTTCTAAAAAAATAAAGAGAATAAAATAAGAGATAGCAAGCAGTTTCCAGCTCTCCTTTGACTCTCAGGCACTGTGAATGAGCAGGGTCCGGCTCAGGGTGGTGTTTTGGGGAGTGATGGGAGAAGAACTACCTCTAAATTCAAGTTTTAAAAACTCTCCCGTACTGGGAAAACCCCACCTTTGTGAAACCCCAAGCCCCTTTAGCTGAGGTTATTTTGCAGGCCCCGATAACAAAAAGCCTTTGCACCGCACTGGCGGCATTCGAGGTGTCCCTCTGCTGCCGGTCGTCAAGATATAGTTTTATTTTAATAGCCCAGCAGCTCAAACTCAGGTCCAAATTACATTTGTAATTTAAATGCAAATGAGGATTTAGTGAAAATGCAATGGAAAGAGGTGTTTGAGCCTGTAACTCCACTCTCGCTTAATGAGACTTTGGATTTTACAGTATTTATCACTTCTGCCGTGTAGATTTGTGAAGTATTTTGTGAGCTCCCAAAGAATGGGGAAACCGTAAAGAACACGGGGTGGATTCAAAAACCAGATTTCCAGCCTGGATGTGATTTCTAGCAGAGGCATCGCTGCCCCAGCACCCCTCCAAGACCCCTCTCCATCATCCAGCGCCCTCGGAAAACAAATCCAGGCACCGACTCCAGCGATTTCACAGCCCAGTTAAACCAGCAGCCAGCCCAGTGAATAATGCAGTGACGTGTGCCAGCACACGGGAGCTGCCACGCACCTACAAGCTATTTCCAGGGCCCGTCTTTGCAGTCTAATAGCACATTTGCTACTGCAGAAAACATTCTTGGGTGTTTTTTTTTTTAATTAATCCACCAAATAATGAACCCTAATGTAACAGGCTTTATTCTTACACGTGTGATTAATTACAAAGCCGCCTGTTTCTTTGTCTGCACCGCAGGTTTAGGCTGACTTCGTAATTGCATTATTATGCATATGGAAATGAGTAAATCTGGCTTTCCTGGCAAGGACGCGGGTGATATCTCCCACCACCCTTGCTCCGGAGCAGCCTGGGGTGGATTCAGGCTCTCAGCCCTGAAGAGATGCTTCTTGACTTGCAATTCATCATTTAAAAAGAAAAAAAACCCACTATGAATAATTACTAAGGCTTTTTTCCCCCCCCTCCTTTCATAGTTACAAATTCTGCTCAATTTGTGCTATTTTATTCCCTGCACAGGCGAGACTGAGAAGAACACGCAGAGCCCAGGGACCGGCTGTGGGGTGGGTGGTTGGTGTCCCGTGGGAGCGCCGGGACTCTTCCACACAGGGAAGGAGCCGAGCTCCCATGCCACAGCTCTGGAGGGATGTCCTGAGCCGGGTGAGAAGTTTTCTCTGCTTTTGGCATGTTGCTAAAGGAGATGAACCAGGACTTCAGCAGTTTTGGGAGGGGGCAGAGAGCTCCACGTGTCGCTATTTCAACCCAATTCCCATCTCCAAGAGACCCAACATGCTTCTCTACCAGGAGCAACACCAGACCATTGCACACCCCAGTTATACTGGGTTATACTGGCCAGGTTCCCAGCCTTAACAACAGGACTCAGGGAGGGGAGACTGCCCCATGCAATGACCAAACTCTCTCCTTCGCTTGCAGATCCATCATTAAAGACCCACACGACCCGACATACTGCAGCAGGCTGTTTAATTAGCCGGCTCCCAAAGCCCAGGGAAAACCACACGGCCCTGCCAGCAGGCAACTTGGCGATAATTAAAGCTCGTTCCCTCTTTGAAGCAGGAAAAGGAGAACAAGAAATCAACTCAGTATCCCCCAAACCCTCTTGAAGACACAATTCCCTCCCGGCAGATCCTGCAGGAGCATTGCACAGGTAGATTTTTTTGCACCCAGAAAAGCAACACGTTAAAAAAAACAGAAAAAAACCCACCCCACTCATCGCTCAAACAACACAAAACGTGCTTTTATTCCAGAGACAAAAACGCCTTACGACACCACAGCTCATCCTCCACAGATGCTAAAAGCCCCAAATCCCATGGTCCCATCTTTTGTCTGTAAATTAAAACCCTTTTACTCACTTCTAATAGCAACAGATGGGGATCGGGAGTGCGGAATTGGAGCTGCCGATCGGGGACCCCCTGGCAATGAGAAAGGGTCTGGCTGTGCCGGCGGTGGAAAACCTCTGCCGTGTACTGAGGCTGGACCCTGGCACAGCCAGGGATTCCCCCCCCAAACCCTACCACAGGACCCAAATTCCTCCTCCTCATCGCCCAAATTGCCACCACCTCGCTCTGCTGGTGCAAAACCTCATTAATGAGATGTTTCCCTTTCCTCAATTAAGCTGTTTTCCTTCACTCACCCTCTCCTCCCCCGCGCGGGGGGCTCATCCTTCCCCCAATTTCCAGCAACTTCCCATTGAAGTGTCACTCCGGCTCCCAAGACAACGCCGGCTGATTCATCAGCTCTGAATATTTTAAACTCTATTGTTCTCCCCAGCCCAGTTTTCCCCTCTTTCTTGAAAATATCAGCAGGATCCCTACTCACGAGGGGCTGTTTTCCCCTTCCCAGGAGCAGGAGCAGCCCCTTGAGAATGGGTGGATGGGAACAATCCCATCCCATATGGGAATGACTGGGGTTTTGTTCCCAGCTGCAGGAGATGGAGGAGGGAATTGCATTGAGCTCCTGGCAGGATCCGGCCCTGGGGGAGCACACAGGATGGTACCACCAGCCCGGTCCTGCTTGTACTGCAAGAAATTGCCCAAACTTGGGGGACAGATGCAAAAACCTGCCCATGCTAAGGGGCCAGGGAGTAACTGGAAGCACTGGGATGGGGGCTCCTAGCTCGCACGGCAGGGAAATTTGGGGAGGAGGTGGAGGTTGGGCAGGACCAGCATGAGCAGACCCCTCCATGGTGTCCCTGCCCCGGGGTCGGTGTTATCCAGAAGGGACAAACCAGCCCTTGGCCAAGATGCTGGACAGGCGTTTGCTCTCAGAGGTTATCGGGAAGCCGAGCCCGGCCACCGTGAGAGGATCCCAGCTCGCCGACAGCTGAGGTGATATGGGATGACCAAGCAGGAGGCTTTTGGCAACTGAGGAAACAAGGAAAATCCCGCTCGGGGAGGAGGAATCCTCTCCATCTGCCTGGCCTTTTGCCGTGTGCCCGAAGATGCTGCACCCCGATGGGGACACCCCGGTTCAGAGGGACAGGAGCTTCTTGGTGCAACCAGAGCAGCCGGGCCAGGCTCCATGCGGACAAACCTCCCCAGGTACCAGCTTGACCCCTCGCACTGACTTTTCTTGGTTCAGTTTTGCATCATGAAACTCTTCCATGTCCAACAGTGGGACTGAGAAGGAGGGATCGGGAAGAGCTGCCCTGAGCTGATGGTGAGGGAGACGCTGGGAGCGGAGCTGAACCCACCGGGGACACCAGCCCCAGGGACCAGCAGCCGGAGGGGTAACGAGGAGGGGAGAGCCAAACCCCAGCCAGTCCCACGTTTGCACTGGGGAGGTTGCAAAGCAAAAGGTTTGCTGCCGACGGGGCGGTCACCAGGACACGGTGCCTCAGCCAGGCTGCTCAGGTCCCTGCCTGGCTGCTCTGCGTGTCCCCTTCCCCTCCATGCTGCCAGTGACACCTCGGGGGGGCTCCAGCCCTTACCAGGGCAAGTTTTGTCCTTCCTAAAATCATTTTCCACAGGGTTTTGAACAGCACATCACCTCTAGGTCCTTACCTTCTTAGGGAGACATTCACACCACCCAGAAATTGCACCAAAACCCACACCTCAAACTCCCTGGACCCCCAAGCCCAGTTTGACTGGCAATTTAACCCTCCTGTATCTAACCCCAACCCCAACACAGCTGGGGCCGAAGCCACCTCCTTCCACCCAGGCACCAGGAGCCCCACAGAGTGGGAAGCCACTCTTCCAACCCCAGCAGCCTGTACTGGTTTCAGCTGGGATAGAGTTAATTTTCTTCCTAGTAGCTGGTATAGTGCTATGTTTTGGATTTAGTATGAGAAGGATGTTGATAACACGCTGATGTTTTCAGTTGTTGCTAAGTAGTGTTTATACCAAGTCAAGGATTTTTCAGCTTCCCACGCTCAGCCAGTGAGAAGGCTGGAGGAGCACAAGGAGTTGGGAGGGGACACAGCCAGGACAGCTGACCCAAACTGGCCAGAGGGATATTCCATACCATGTGACATCACGTCCAGTATATAAACTGGGGGGAGTTGGCTGGGGGGCACAGATCACTGCTCAGGAACTGACTGGGTCAGCAAGTGGTGAGCAATTGCATTGTGCATCACTTGATCTGTATATTCCAATTATTTTATTATTATTATCATTATTATTTTCTTCCTTTCAGTCCTATTAAACTGCCTTTATCTCAACCCATGAGTTTTACTTCTTTTCCCTGATTCTCTCCCCCATCCCACTGGGTGGGGGGGAGTGAGCAAGCGGCTGCGTGGTGCTCAGTTGCTGGCTGGGGTTAAACCACAACAGAACCACTATGGCTTGTCAGCATCACCCCGATGCCGGAGGAGTCCCATGTCTTCCTTTATTAAGTCTCTCTGCATTTCTTAGCTATAAATAGGTCGGCAAGGTTCGAAGCGAAGGGCGTGAAGATGCATAAAAAGCAGCCGCCGAAGCAGGACTTTGCAGAGCATGGCACGGCCGTCTGTGTCACGGTGGCATCAATGGGCTTGGAAAAAAGGTGGCAAAGCAACTCAGAGTGGGGTCTTTTTTTTCCCTGGAAGGGGAAGTTGTTTTTGGAAACAACACATTAACATTGAGCTTGTCACTGTGAGTCAGGCCCAAGACAACAAGCAATTTCCCCATCAGGTAGCCAGGACCAGCAGGTCACATTTGATGGAGGAGCATCAAAAGGAGGGTGACGGTCCCCAGGGAGCAGCATTAGCCACGAGATTAGTGAACACTCGCCATGGCTCAGCCCACAGTGTCGGCAAATTACGGGCTCCATCTTTGGCAATAAAACACTCCCCATGGGTCCACATCCCAACTTCACGCTTACACAGAGAAAAAAACCAAAACAAAGCCCTTTGCAAGCCCAGCGCTGTAACCACCAAACACAAACCCGGTCTTTAGCGGTGGGAGAGGTGGGTGCCTGCAGCACCCCCAGCCTCATGCTGGACCCTCACCAGCTGCCCGCCGAGGCTGTCCCTGACTATATCAAAGCTCGTAAGACGTGGGAGCAGCGGAGGCAAGAGGCTGCGGGCAGCCCAAGCTGCTCCCAGCACCCACCAACCACCTGCCCAAAGCCCATCCCTGGCCGGAGGCTCATTGAGGAACCTGCTCCGTCCCGAACTAATTAAGAGTAAACAGACACCAGTGGCTCCGGTCACACCAGGATGCAGAAATTTGCTCTGTCAGTGACAATATCTGCGCCGGAGCGCACACACGCGTCCGGCTCAGTTCCGACAGAGCTGCTGCCAGCACCCAACCTGCGGCAGGGATGTGCCAAGACACCTTCCAGCCGTGCCGGTGGGCCCAAAGATGCCGGGGATGGCCCGTCAGACAGGCAGGGTGTTGCGGGGAGGGTGATGGGGACAAACAGGTCCCCACAGGGCCCATCTGCTCTCCCTACCCCACTTCTCCCAGTCCAGCGGTCCAGCAGTGTCCAGCGCCTTCTCCTGCTGCCATCCCGCGGCCGTGTCCCACAACTGCACAAGTACACCCGCGTACGGCACCGGACACGGTTATGGCCAGGCTGGGACCACCGCAGCACCCAAGGGTGGTTCCGCACCCCTACGAAGCAGACGCCCATCTCGACCTGTCCCCGAGCACCACGGTCACAGAGGACTGGCCCCACGCTGTGGCTGCTCCTTGCCCAGGGGTGGCAGGAGGCCAAGGTGTCCTCTGTCCGTCCCCATCTCCCCCCTGAGCACGGGCTGAAGGATGCTGAGCCTCTGCTCAGCCCTGGGCTCCCCTTCCCCAGGGCCACCTCGGTGCAGACGCCAAAGCTGAGGTGGCAACACGGCTCCCGTGGCAGCTCAGGGCCAGGAACGCGGCAGGGTTTATGGAGAGAGGTGGCAGGAGGGGACACGAGAAGCCCTTTCTGGCGTAACCACCCTCAGATGTGATCCCAGAGCAGGCCCGTGCCCACCCAGGGAAGAGGGCTGCCCACCCCTCCAAACCACAAGAAAACCCAGGGTTTATCAAAACTCAGTTTATTCCAAATGTTAAAAGATTACAGGTTTTTTCCTCTCTTCCTCAATTAATCAACCAAAATACTTTACATTTTCTTTTAAAAAAAATTCAACCTATTCTGACCCATTGTACAAGTCGCAGCCCCCCACCCTGCACACACCCCCTGCTTCCCCCTATTGCTATAACTTAACATACAAAATTTAATCTTTGCAGACCCCCTTCTCAGTCCAGGTACCTGGAAGGCAGCATGGAAAAAGATGGGGCAGGCCGGGCGCAGGGAGCGAGACCAGTTAGACCAAGACCAGCGGCAATGGGGAGGGAGTCCCGTTGTTTCAAGCAATTCAATGCATAGCTGGGTTTTGGCTGTCTTCTCAGCAAGGCCCTAACAGCAAATGAAGCTCCTTCCTCAGCAAAGGAAAGAGAAAAAATTAAAATAAAGTCCCCACCCGTGGGATGGATTTTGTTGGGTTTCCAAAGGCAATGGGAAAGAGCAGGAGTGGCTGGGACTGCAAAAAGCAGTGCTGGAGGCGGCTGCTCCAGGCAGGAGAGAGCGGGGGAACCTGCTCCCGGCCTCACTGCCTGGGAGATTTTGGCTCAGATCTGTAAGCGGTGATGGGTGGGAGGCAGGAGTCCCCCTTCTTCAGCAGCCACAGCTCTGCGTGCAGCGTGGGGCAGGCATCGTCCAGCGGCGTTCCCCCTCGCAGGCTTCCAGCCACCCGGCAGGATCTCCCCACCGCAGCCACAAGCGTTGGGTGCGAGAGGAGAGAGCTCCCTGGGAGCGTTTCTGCTGGACCGAGAGATCTCACCTGGAACGAGCCCAGAGGGCTTTGGTGGGCGACAGCAGACAAATCCAAGTCAGAGAGGTAAAAGATGTTTAGGTTAAGGGGATGGAGGAGCACCCAGAGATGGGGAACATGGGGACCTCAGAAAGCCCAATGCCCAAACCCTTTCGTATAGTGAAGCACAAGGCCCTCAGTTTTGCTGGGCCAGGAAATATTAAAAAAAAAAAAGCCAGACAAGAAGTGGAAAACCCATCCAGCCACAGTACTGAGATCAGTTTAGGACCAAGCCAACCCGGGGGAGCTGACAGAGCACCGGGCACTGCAGGAAGACAGACACACGCTTGCAGGGAGAAAACACAAGCATCCCTGAAGACCCCTGCTCCAGCCACGCAGACGCTGCCGGGGGCCCGGCTCCGGGAGCCTCCTGCCCTCCCCACCGCCATCGGCGGGAGACCAGAGCTGGAAACTGGGCACCCAACCCAGACAGAAGGTGGGGGTGTGTGCGCGGGCCCCGTGATCCCGCTGGGCTCGGCTGCGCGGCGTCGCTTCATCAACTCTGTTCCTTGTCCTTGACCAGCAGCACCGTGTGTTGGCCGCCGCTGGACACGGCCAGGACCGTGCGGTTTTCCAGCTGCTTGCCCGTCATCTCCACAGGGCTCCAGACATCATCCTCCTCCCCTGTGCCCAGCTGGTAGTTGGTGCCCATGCCCCAGGCAAATGCTCGTCCTGCAACGGAGGCGATGCAAGTTTGGACTTCAAAGTGGCTGCACGATACGGTGCGAAGGGGACCCAGCAGCCAAACCCAAGAGGACTTCACACCCGGGCAGGGGGATGAGCAACGGGTGCCAGAGACGCAGGCAGCGGGAAGAGGAGCAGTGCTTGGCAACTCAAAGAGGCATTTCATCACACAGCTAAGGCAGTGTTTTATCCCCGGGGAGCAAACCAAATCCATCAGCCCACTACAAACCCTCTTTCCCACCCTTGCCGTGGGCTGCAGATGCCGTGCACAAGCATGCACAGCACCAGAGCACGGAGGTCTCGCAGCAGCAGAGTTCAGGGTGCGGAGAAGGGACCGGCAGGCCAACGACCCCCTCCTGGTCAACACCCTGTTACGAACCTTGCTGCCAAGGGCCCACAAAAATATTTGAGCAGCTGCTGCCCAGCTGCCCCCAAGGCTGGGTGGTCGATCAGCGCCAGGGCCTGGCTCCAGTCCCGACCCAGCCAGCAATGTGTGATGAAGCTGTACGGGGCCAGCCAGATCCAGGGGGGCCAGGCTGGGCAGAGCACCAGGATGGACGGATGAGGGGTGGGGAGAGTAGTTAGGACAACATTCCCAAGCCCACGGCCCCGGCACTCACCGTCACTGCTGACAGCATAGCCAACTGACGCGCCGCATGCGACAGAAGAGATGCTGGGGAGCTCTGGGATGACCGTGGGTGTGCTCTTCTCCTCCGCCCCTGCCCCGAGGCCCAGCCGGCCGTACTCTGCCCTGCCCAGGCTGTAGGCTTTACCTGAGCACAACAGACACACAGGAGAGGTGACTTGAGAGGAACAGAAGCCCGCAGCAGGCCACAGCCAGACCCTCTCCCACCAGTCTGACTCCTGGAAGAGCATCACTCCTCCCTATGACACCCTAGATCCCAACCAGGAGGTGCAGGGTGGGATAGAGACCCTTGAGCTCCCCAAAATCAATAGGGTGGGCAGGTGCCTGGACAGACTATTGAGCCTGTGAGAGCAGAGTTCACAAGTGACTCCAGGTTCCTGTCATCCTCCCTGCCCTTTGCTGCAAATTCACGCCACCCTTGTTGCCTTCCAACACCAAGGACTTGCAAGGGCTCCAGCACATCACCCTCACCGCAACGCAACACCTCCCCAGCTGGGACGAAGGCCATGGGAGTCGCCCCCCCCATCCCACTTTGTGCAACTCCCAGCCCACCAGTCATGCCGGTGCTCACCCTCTGAGTCGACGCACACCGTGTGGTGCTGCCCACCGGAGAACCCGACCCAGGACTTGGTGGAGTTCTTGAAGCATGTCAGGTTCTGCGGGGAGAAGCAGGGCTCGGTGCCCTGGGTCCCTGCGGGGTGGGACGCACAAACCCAGGCAGATCAGATCCACAGGCACAGAAAGCCCAGGCCAGGCACCGGCACTGAGCCATCCACGCTAGGGCTCACGCCACCAGAGACTAACACAGACCCCCAAGCCCCAAAATCAAATTTCTGCTCAAACCCACCAGGTGCAAGGGCCAGGACCTAAACCCAGAGCTATACAGGGTGACCCCCCAGCCCAATTTCCAGCTCCAGTGTGTCTGGTGGGTGCTTGGTGTTCAGGATCCAGGGTGCCCAGCAGCATCCCCCCCAGCAGGCCAGGGCAGCATGGGACCAGGAGGTCCACAGCCAGACCAAAGCAGGGACGAGATCTGGAGGGACGTAAGCGAGGCTCACCCAGCTGGTGGTAGTTGGAGAGGCCAAATCCATAGATGTGTCCCTCCTGCGTGATGGCGAAGGTGAAGTAAGCCCCGCAGAAGGCGTCCTGGAAGCGCATTTTGCCTCTGTTGCCTTTGCCTTTGACAGGGACGCGCTGGGGGACCAGCAGGCGCTCTGGGGGCAGGAGGCAAGGCGTCATACAAGGTCTAGTGATTTACATCCTTTTCACCCCCCCTTAGATCCAGCTCGCTGAATCTAAGCAACCGATTTACACACAAGCCCATGAGCAGCAGGGGAAGAGACTGGGTCTCTTTGCTCCTCTGCAAAGCACAGAGCTGGAGCCGAAGGACACAGCATCGTGCACCTCCGAGCACCAAAGCAACTCACGTAGCCCTTTCCTTCCTCCTCGGTTGGCAAAGAGCGCCGGCACTCTCCCCAGCTGGCCCTGCTCGCCGCAGCCACACGTAAAGAGGTCACCGTCCACCGTCAGCATCACTAAGTGGTCATTCCCTGGGAGGAGACAAGGGAGAGGAGTGAAGCAGGAGTCATGCTCCAGGAACCCAGCAAGACCCAGGGGCTGAGATCCCACGTGTAAACCCCAGCTGTCCCAGCTTTCTAGAATTCAGTGGGGTTTACTGCACTGGATACCTTGACACCAGATTCTGGCACAAATTAAAACCCCAGGATCTCCCTTTTCCTGATCCCAGTTCCCCAACTGAAACTCTAAAGAAGTTTCTCTGGGAAGGTTTAGGGGCACGTGCCCCTTCCCTGCCTCACCTGGGCCCTGGACAAGTTCCCTGGTTGCTCTGCTCGGATTCCCCAAGACTAGAAGAGGGCTCGCGGTTAGGGCACTCTTGTAAGGCATTTTACATCAGATTGGGTCAAATATTAACAATACCATTGGGGCTAGAAGAGACACAAGGTCTGTTCTCTCAAAAGCCAGAGAAGAGCAAGCACACCCTTGTACCTGGCTCGGAGCAGCCAAGAGGGAGGAAAAGGACATGGACTTTCTGGACCTTCACCTTCTCCCAACAGTTGCAACAGCCTCGTGCACCAGCCTGACCCGTGCACACCCCAGGACCTTGCTCACCTGAGACAATTTTAATGACGGGTGCACTGAGCTGGAGCAGCACAGGAAGGGAGCTCGTCTTCATGGGCTCCAGCAAGCCGATCACCCCGTTGTTATCCTGGGTGGAGAGACAGACGCGGGGACATGAGTCACAGAAGCAGCAACCATCAGCAGAGCTTCCAGCGTCCAAGAAATCAACATACCCGGAAAGAACCCCAGACAAAAACCCTGCCGTCCTCCGTCAGTGCGGCTGTGTGACTGTCCCCTGCAGAGACCTGCACCACCTTTTCCTGCAGCTCCACCAGCCCCGGCGTGGTCTCCGACCCTTCTGCTGATGTGTCGCGCCCGAGGGCGCCTTCATCATTGCAGCCAAAGGTGTAGATCTGCAGATAAAGAGTGAAGACGGTCAGGATCACAGAATCATAGAATAGTTTGGGTTGGAAGGGACCTCCAAAGATCATCTAGTCCAACCCCCCTGCAATGAGCAGGGACATCTCCAACTAGATCAGGTTGCTCAGAGCCCCATCCAACCCAACCTTGAAAGTTTCCAGGGATGGAGCATCAACCACCTCTCTGGGAAACCTGTGCCAGTGTTTCACTACCCTCGTCGTAAAAAATTTCTTCCTCATATCTAGTCTAAATCTCCCCTCTTCTAGTTTAAAACCATTACCCTTTGTCCTATTGCTCCAGGCTTCTCTTCTCCAGCCTGAACACCCCCAACCCTCTCAGCCTTTCCTCAAAGGAGAGGTGTTCCAGGCCTCTGATCATTTTTGTGGCTCTCCTTTGGTCCCACTCCAACAGGTCCATGCCTTCCCTGTGCTGAGGACTCCAGAGCTGGACACAGCGCCCCACGTAGGGTCTCAGGATGGGACTCAGAGGGGCAACAGGTCGAGCGTGAAGCCAGGGGACAGAGACCCACCAGGCTGAATTATCCCTTTGACCCTCTAAAATGTAGTGGTCCGTGGCATGGAGACCATGCTCATCCCTGGTACTGGCGTGAGCTACACGTCTTGGCCGAGCAGGGTCCGATCCAGGACACGTCCCAGAGCTTGCGGCGAAACGCAGCTCAGCATCCCCACACCCCCCAGGTGCTGCCCCCTCCATGCTGCACTCACTTTTCCCGTCTGGCTGAGGCACACCGTATGCATCCCTCCGGCTTCCACCTGCACCACCATCTCCGGCAGCGGCACCAGGGCCGGTTTCTTCCTCTCCATCACGTCCTCCCCCAGGCCCAGCTGGCCAACATCCCCCTGCCCCAGCGTCAGCACCAGGCCGGGCTGTGTGCGGTGGGATGAGTGGCAGACTGTGGGGCAGAAGGGAGATAAGTACCATATAGATAACATAGCGGGAACAATGCTTCCATTAAAGGTGGTCCCTGGGAACGGGGAGGGGAAACTCCTGGGGATTTTTCTTACTTTTAATCTTCTTCCTTCCAGGAGACTCGTCTTCTGGCACCGGGCTCTTCTTCGCAGTGCGTTTCCCTGGCATAGTGCCTCGGACCTAAACACCAACGACGCCCTCTTAGGGGGCCACCCACGGGGCTGTCAGTTGTTTGGGGTTCCCCCCCTCCCCACCCCGGATCACCCGAGGGACCAGTGACCGAACTGGGATTGGAGCACCGATCTCCGCTCCCACTTCAGGCTTCCGTGTGTGTCCCCGGCCCGAGCCGTGCCGCCACGCCGCGTGTCCCGACCCCACGACCCGCGTGGGCCGGACTCACCCGCCCCCCGGCCCCGGCCCTTCCCGCCGTTTGAATTCCCCGCGCCGCCCCCCACCCCACGTGGGACCGCGCAGGCCCGCGGCCCGGCCCGGCCTTTTCCTCCCGCCGGTTGCCGCTCGCCGGGACGAGCGGACGCACCGAGGGCTGGCCGGGGCTCGGCGGGACCCCCCCCCCCACCCTTCCCCTCCCACCCCCGCTCCTCTCCCCGTCCCCCTCCTCCCCCTCGCCGCCCCCGGGGCCGCGCCGCGCTCCCACCTCCGCTCCGCCGCCGGTCGGCCCGCTGCCGCGCTCCCTCACCGCGCATGCGCGGGAGGGGGGGGGGGAGGAGAGCGCAGCGCCGGCCGCTCGGCGGGGCACAGCGCCCTCTGCCGGCCGGCGGCTCCGCGACCGGCCCGAGCCCCCCCCGCGGCAGAGCGGGCAGGGCGGGCAGGGCAGGACAAGGCAGGGCAGAGTGGACAGGACAGAGTGGGCAGGGCAGTGCAGGACAGGGCAGGCAGAGCAGGCAGTGCAGGACAGGGCAGGACAAGGCAGGGCAGAGTGGACAGGACAGAGTGGGCAGGGCAGTGCAGGACAGGGCAGGCAGAGCAGGCAGTGCAGGACAGGGCAGGACAAGGCAGGGCAGAGTGGACAGGACAGAGTGGGCAGGGCAGTGCAGGACAGGGCAGGCAGAGCAGGCAGTGCAGGACAGGGCAGTGCAGGACAAGGCAGGGCAGGGCAGAGTGGACAGGGCAGTGCAGGACAGGGCAGTGCAGGACAGGGCAGGCAGGGCAGGCAGGGCAGGACAGGGCAGTGCAGGGCAGTGCAGGACAAGGCAGGCAGGGCAGGCAGGGCGGGCAGTGCGGGCAGGGCAGGGCAGTGCAGGACAAGGCAGGGCGGGCAGGCAGGGCAGTGCAGGACAGGACAGAGTGGGCAGGGCAGTGCAGGACAGGACAGGGCAGTGCAGTGCAGGCAGGGCAAGGCAGGGCAGGGCAGGGCAGGACAAGGCAGGGCAGGGCAGGCAGGGCAGAGTGGACAGGGCAGGCAGGGCAGTGCAGGCAGGACAGGGCAGGCAGAGCAGGCAGGGCGGGCAGGCAGCTGCTATCCTGGAGGCCCCTGACCACCCTGCGCAGGCTTCTGCGGGGACTCCCGGTCAGTGCGTGCCTCGGTTACCGTGTACGTAACTTGTCCTGGCGTCCTACCTCTAAACAGCAGCGATTCCTACAGTCTGAATAGCTACGGGCTCAGCGGTACAGCGATAGATCTGCAGCAAAAAATAAGATATTTAACGCAAGGAGAGACTAATTGGATGATGATAGTGAAGCAACAGTATTAACAAAATCCGGCAGGTCCACGCTCTGAGGTCTGGCAGCCAGGACCACAGCAGAGATGCCATCTAACAGAGGTTGTTCCTGAGCCATTTGATGAAAATATGACCTTATTTAACTTATTTACACCCTATTTGATCTGTTTGGATTGGTTTGTGTAAAAGCAACAAGTTCAGTAACACCCACGCTCCTTGCGATGCTAGGAGGTAGTCTGAAGTCCATCAATTCTGGGTAGTTAAGTGAGAGAGCACAAGTTGATTTCAGACCGTGAGTTTTTCAAAGCACCTACAGTAGCATTTTGAACCATTTCAGATGTAGCAGAGATGTTTGCAGTGGCCTTCTCCAGCTTGGGAATGCCCAACTGTGGAAATAACGATTGCATGAGTTGATGAAAAGTCGTTGACCTTTGTACTGGGGGATTAAAATAATTTTGTTGACAACATAAAAAGGGCTTTAGCAGAGGTTCCTGCCCATGGGGGTGGAGGACTCACTCTGCCACAGAGCCACGGGTCAGAATGGTGGGCCACCACCACATGTGCCTTGAACCATCGCGATGCCAGCAGAAAGAATACCTTCAACTGTTAGGTTTTGAAGAGCAACTGGGTTTTATTAAGCACGTTTGACCCACTCGGACTCTTCGAAGGGGTCAGATGTTGTTTGGACAGCTGGTTCCTCAGCTGCTGTCAGTACTCAACCATTGCTTTGTCAATTGTAATGTCTGGAATTGGGACCCATGAATTTGTGGTATTTTTGGCAGCTTGTGCCATTAACATCCCAAGTAACGTTCCAGGATTCCATTCGTTCAAAACACAGTACCACTTGGAATCACAGATTCATCCTCACAACCAGACTCCTTAGAGTTGTAAGGACTCCTCAGAGTCCAGTTATTGGGACTTTTGGAACTTGCTGGTCCTCGTAATTACAATTATCTTAAGATAAAGCCAAAAGCTTTATTTGGCTTCCAGTGGGGGTTTGCTGATTGTTTAGGGCCAACTACAGGGCTCATCCCCATTGTGGTGCACCATCCTCATCCTTTGTTACAGACCACCCCAGCTTTTCCAGCATACCACTGCTTTAAGTGGAAAACCCGCTTTTATTCTTGAAGCAGGAATCAGACTGAATTTCTTGTGACGTAACAAGATAGCAAACCAACAGTCCATGCCTGCAACAGCAAATGCCATCTCTTGCCTAACAGGATGAGTCTTTTCTGTTTCACTCATTAGTTCTATTCCAGTTAATATGTAAATCCACCCCTCAGATGTTCTAGACCAAAGGCCTACATAAGCTATTTGGCATTTAATAGCCTTTTTTTAAACAGAAATCAAGTTCCTAATTATGTAATTGTTATTCCATGCATGGATCTCTTCAGATGAGCTGGTAAGACATCCACTACCCAACCCTCTCCCTTTGGGTTTCAGGTGGGGCAGGGCCAGGATATCCAGCCAACTGCTGCAGGGTGGCAGTGACTCATGTTTGTGCTTTAACCCTTTAAGCAGAACCTCCACAAAAGCCACCCATCAGCATTGTTCTGCTTTTGCGGAAGAGTCCAAGAATGGACTTGTCATTCCCCCCACAGCAACAGACCTGGGGTAGAGGGTGAACCATTCTGGGGTTAGCCCTGAACAGCTGATACAAAGATCACCTGCTCCTAATCCAGCCTGAAAAGCTAATAACATGGGTTTGAAGTGGGTTTCTGCACCCTTCACCATCACACTCCAGAGAGGACATACAAACAGCACACAGGAATGCCATTTCTGACTCCCAAGTGAGAGGCACCAACAGCAATGTCCAGGATTTCTTTCATACTCCAGGACTAACCAAGCAATTGCTCACAAAGAAACGTACACCAAGGAAAAAATAATGTTTATTTAGTTCTCTACTGCAGCTAGATACAGGTTTACAAATCAATACTTTGAGGTCTTATTTCAGGTAACAGGCATGCACAAGTTACTGCTCCCACCCACATCCTATGAGCCACCCCTCCAGTATCAGCTTCCCACAGAATGTCCTCGCCACATATCAGCCTGAATCGCATCTTCTTCCCCAGCAGCTGGCATCAAGGGTGGCCCCACTGACGGCTGGGGTTGTTGGTCTGCAGGCCAGCTGACTGCAAGTCCAAGTCCACACACAGAGCACATGGTGGCTTCTTCTTACTCCTTTCTTACACCCCAGGCCCTCACCCTTTGACAGCACCCCAAAGCTAGCTCCTTGCAGATGGGCCAGGCCACCCAGAGTCCTGCCCTTCACATGGCAGCAGCTTTCAGGCATGTGAATGCCGGTTCCACCATAGCCCCATGGCTCTACCTGCTGTCCTCACGTGTAGCTCACCCACACAGGCTCAGCCCCAGGCCCTGCTTAATTGTACCACCACCTTTGCCACGCGACCAGGTACGCTCGAGCTCTATCTGCCTCAGCCTTCTATTCTGACACAGCAGGAGGCCATTTAATGGACAGTCCCCAGCCAGAAGCACGTGCTTTTGGAAGGCCACCAAATGCAGGCATCTTCTGCTTCCAGCCCGTTCCGATCTCTGTGGCTACATTTTGATTGCACATGCTCCGTGAACCGAACCTTAGCTACCACCTCTATAATTTGTGGGCCGGTACTCTCAATATACTTACCCTGTCCCACCAGACACACAGATTTTCTGTTAGCATCTCATCACAATCAGTCACCAGTATCTGCAACAATTTAGAAAAAAAAAGTTAAGTCCAGCTACACATTCCCAGTCCTAAGCAAGTGTGACATGTGCCTACCATGTGCCTTCCCCCAATATTATCCCAGTGCTCCACCACCCACATCAATGATGCCTTCTTCTTTGCAGGGGGTAAAAAGTCTGCTCTGGCACTGATTAACAGAAAAGGGGTGATTACAGGAGTCTAAGCCAGGGCCTTCACAACTTTCCACTAAGTTTGTTTCTGCTCTTTCCCAATTCCTGTATCACACAGGTAAGGCCTCAAGCTAATCAAATATCCTTTACATCCACTTTGTCAAGGATTCCCCCCCCCGCTTTAAAAAGATTCAGAAATCGGCCTCCCTTTCCCCTATCCATCCAAAGTCCAACAAAAATCTTAGAAGCTAGGGAATGCCTAAGCTCAGCTTTTGCTGTTAAAACAATGCCTATAAAGCCTGCATTGGTATTCAATTACTCTAATTCAGTTTCCATAAGCCACTTAAAAATAGCTCACTTATTTAAACTATTAAGAGAACCGTGTAACTACACACAGCCAACAATATTACATTATTAGTGCAATATTACTCACCTCCCACATCAGTGCTCCACTCGCTTCTAAACTTGAAAAGTTGGAACTGGAAATAATAAAAGGTATTTTAGGCAATTGCTCAGGAGTTTCTCCTTTTCCCGTTCTCCCTTCACCCCCCCCAAGCCGTGCAGACTGGCACGTGTCTCCCCATGCCCCCCCACCCCCCCGAAGCCATTTTGAGTGGCAGAGCTGTTTCCTGCATGGTTTATCTCCTCTGTCACCGCCCGAGGGCTCAGAGAAGCAGTAGGAATATGCAGGCTGCAGACTCGAGGCCCGGCTTGTTCTCCAACGTCGTGGAAAGGGACTGTACGTCACTGGCCCGAAGGCCTACGCTCCCACGCGCCACACGGACAGAGCCGAGAGAGAGCGACTTCTCCGGATATCCACGTTGGACTGGCGTTTTAAAGCACTACGGCCACCTTCACCCCCAAATCCACACGCGTCCCCGCTTTCCCTTGCTCCCCGAAGCTCAGACGTGACCCCACGGCGGATACTCACGTCGGGAGCGAGCTGGACGAGGCCGGGCCGCGGCAGGCGTCAGTACAGCCTTCGGAAAGAGAAGGAGAAGACGGTGAGGAGCGGCTGAGGACAGTGCGGCCCCAGGGTGCCCCCTCAGCAGCGCCGAGCACCCAGCGAAAGCCACTCACGGCCTCTTATTAGCACAGAAACAGGGGCGCAGCGTCCCTACAGCTGGCCGCAGGCAGCGTGGGCCTTCACGGCCGCTAGGACCCCGCACCACAGGACAGAGAAGGGGAAGGCCGCGGCCCCACCGCCGGAACCACACTCACCTCCCGCCGCCACCGCTCCTCGCCGAGAAAGAGAGGGGAGGCGCCCGCGTCGCGGAATTTATAGAGCGGGCGGGGGCGGGGCTAGAAGGCGCATGCGCACCGCGCGAGGGGGGTGGGACACTGGGAGGGTGTGGACGGGGAAGTGGGCTATGCGCGGTGGCAGGGAGGCGGCGGTTGGCGCATGCGCGGTGAGGAAGGCGGGAAAGGCGGCCGGCGGCGGTGAGGGGCGGCCATGGCGGCCCCGCGCCAGCTCCTGGCCCTGCCGTGAGGTGCCGGGCCGCGGCTGGAGCCACGCACCGCCATCCTCCGCTGGCGAGGGGCAGAGTCTGAGCAACTCTCCCCCTCCTAAACCCTTCTTCCCCTGACCGAGGCGTTTAAAACACAACCACAAAAGCAGTTTAAAAAAAAAAAAAATCCTAAAATACTTTTATTCAATAATTAAAATCTGTTGATGAGGAGACTGATATACAACGCAATGATTTAGTCTACAGGCGTACTGTACAGGGGGAAGCTGTGAGGGAAGAAGCCCTCCGCCATCTCCCACGGGCAGGGCCGGGGCAGGCCGTGGCCGTGGGGTGGCGGCAGCCCCGGGGTGCCGGGCCCCGGCCCCGGCCCCGGTGTTGGCACAGCACGGAGGGACCAGCGGCACAGCGAGGCCCACCCCGAGCGACGAAGGAGACAGGTTTGTGAACAAGGCAAGTCCTTCTCTCCGTTCCCATGCCCTCCTGAGCCTGCGATACTCCCTTCTTCATGTTCAGTGGCATCTCACGCATGGGTTGGGCTTTGTGCATGATACAGCAGTGGCCGATAACCAGATTTTTTAAAAAAAAACACCACATTTAGGAAGAACCAATATAAGAGCATTCTCAGAAGAGAAAGAATATCTTTTTAAGGTCACTTTTTAAACCTCTTCTTCCCCTCTCTTCCACCCACACAGTGAAATTATCAAGTTTCCAGTAGGTTTAGCTGTAAAAACGAGAAAAGGCAAGTTTCACCCTGATTTGGGAGAGTAAAAAACATTTGTGAGGAAGCCACAATAAAAAGAATTGACTACTCTCACAGCTTCCCCAAATTAAAAAGTTTTAAAAAGGCAACAGTCATTTCCTGGTTCTGTAATTTGTTAAACAAGCCTAGATACCTCAAGACAGGATCTGTTAACTTCGCAGCAAGTGTGAGAGAGTGGGGAGGGAATGTTTTATACATTTGTGGTTTTGTTTTTCTTTTTTTTTCTTTTTTTTTTTTTTTTACAAAAAGATGCAGCATATGTTAATATCTATACAATTCCCTTCCAGGACAACAAACTGTTGGTCAGTAGTGATTCAGGACATTAAAGACATGACAGATGCAAGCAAAACCAAAAAATTACGAGTCACATGTCAGTTGTCTGCCAGGTCAGCATCTGCGCAGGGTTCTCTGTACACAGCTAATATACACACATGCTTCCTAGCACATCCACTCTCCATTCCTCAGCTTTCCAACACTAGAGCTGCCTTTTTTTTCCCCTCCTCTTGGTAAGGAGGAGGAAACGAAGGAGTTGCACTCCCAAAAGGAGTATGTACAGCTGAGAACTGGGCCTGTCCAGGCTGAGAAAGGGAGCTGGGGAATGAACCGTTCATTCACATGTGCATGGTCTCCTGGCAGAGATGCTGGCGCCGGAGCAGAGGCGTATTGCTGAGCCGCGCGAGGTATAGTGTTCAGTTCCAGCCTGATGGCACACGAGACGTGTTTGTTCCAGTGAAATGCTACATTCAGACAGGATTCCCCTTTCCCTGGCTGAAAGCCCTTTTCTGGATATGTTTTGAAGGCAAATCTTGGAAGAGCCAAGGTTCCACCCTCACTGTATTGCCTAAGAGAGGGACGCAGAGAACTTGCAGTCCTCTCGGGTCTCTTGCTCCCTTCTTGGAAGACTATGGTCGATGGTACCTAAAAGCCAAATGAAAAATCCGAGTGTCATCCTTGAAACTCAGGTTAAATGGTTACCGAGGCACTACAGATAGCCAAAAAGAGTAAACTGAATTATCTCTGAACTCTCAGCCCTCATTGAAGCTGTTGACATCAAACAATTTCACCTCTGCCTTAGAAAGCTCTTGTGCTCTGCACTCATCTTAGCCACACAGAGCAACTGTTGGGGGGGGGGGAAGAATCACCTGGGCCATGATCCACAGGTTACTTCATAGATAATATCCGAGCTAACTACCAAGGTGTTTTGTGGCTGTGGCTTCTGCTGCACATCTCTAGCCCCAGAAAAGCACACTCCAGCTGCAAGGTCACGCTGGTTTCAGATACCTCAAACCAGCCACTGGTCACTTGAGTTTGCAGGATCAAAGCCCCTGTTTAAGGAAGAACAACCCACTTCATGTCTGCTACTCCTCCAGTCACCCTACACCACCAAGGCAGAAACGGACACTAAATCTCCAACTGCATACAGGTCATTTTTCTAATGTTTTGCCTCTCAACAGTACCTCTGCAGCACAGCTCTCCCAACAAGACTGAAACTCTAAGCGAGTAGCATGTTCTCACTCACCTCGTGAACTGCTTGCTGTCCTCGTGGACTTCCATTTCACAGCTCTTAAACTCATTCAGCTCCTTCCGGATGGCAGCCTACACAAAGAGGGAGAGATCTTTATCTCCTGCTAAGGCATACATATATTTATCATCTCTCCCATCTCAAGTGAGCTCAGACATGGCAAGAAGGTGCTGTACCTCCAACAGACCTGCTCAGGGCTGATCTGTACCACCTTTCGGTGGTGAGGAGGTAAAAGGAGGTCTGATTGCAGCAGCCACCCCAGGTTTCACAGTCTGTTCACACTAGGCTGAGTTTAATCTGCCCCACCTCCTCCACACTGAGGGCTGGGCAGTCCCCTCAGGTGGCCAGGGAGGACAAGAACAGATGGTTTCCCTGCCAGCTTCTTGCCTCGTACTGCCCCAGCCTGCAAGGAACAGCACTCCTCTGACCAACGCCCTGCACCTTGCTTCTATCACTCAGAAGGTGAGGCAGAGGCCACGCTGGCGTGCAGACCATGCCGACTCAGGCTCCATGTCACTGCGGAGGGGGCAGGAAAGCAGGGCTGGGTACAGCACGCATGGGTGAAGGGACACTGGTGGCGCCTGGTGGGGTGGCAGAGGGAAAGATGAGGAGGTGAAGCAAAAGGAACAGAGCAGATCTCCTCGGCTTATGCTCTTTTGCATGGGACACCCTGATCTAGCTCCCCTCCCTTCACCTGGGGACAGGACACTCCCTGTTACCTTGTCAGCTGGTGTTAGCTTTGTCCATGGCTTATCTGCTCGCCGGTCATAGTCTTGAGCATCTGTTACTTCCACATATTCATTAAACCTCAGGATCTTCCTGGCCTGCAGCTCTGCCACTGTAGGCCTTTGGCTAAGCTGAACACCAGCAAGAACAAAGAAAGTTAGTTTGTGCCTTGTCCACAAAGCAGTCCAGGACTAAGCATCCCAAGCAAAACTAAAACCAGTTCCCTCATTGGGCCTGAACCACAGATACTACTACGTCCTGCTCGCGGCCTGCAAGGGACTAGGCAAACCCTCTTACAGACAGTGTAATCTTGTTTGGATCACAAGGCCAGGCTAGGGCAGAACCAAGGCCACATTGCCAAGGAGAAGGAAGACACCGAGGGGTTTGGGAACAGCCATTACAAGGGTGAGCCCTGTGTGACACCCCTAAACCAAGCAAGCCCGTTCCCCGCTTCAGCAATGGCAACACTCACATTTCAGACCCACAGGCCCTCGGGAAGTTTTTCCCAGCCATGAGTAACAACCACAGGTAACTTGGACATAATAGCTAAAAGCAGCTGTTGCTCTGCTCAGCTTCTCCCACACTGCTGTTCCTTTAGAAATAGGTTTTAGGGAGCCTGGTGTGACAGTCGTGGCCACTGAAGTACTGTGTTAAAGCAGCCAGGCCAGCACCAGCAAACCTTTCAAGTGCCAGGTGCCAAATTTAGTTCTCATCTAGCTTGTTATGCTTGATGCCAGCTCAGATCCATCACTGACAAACGTGGCTGCAGTGCCAACGGCTCACTGTTGATGACAGTCCACGTTCCAAAGTCACTGCAGTCAGAGGGCACTGGGGACACTTACACAATAGCCCCGTGACTTCACCCACAGCAAGGTACCTACAATGTGCTCATAGCCACCACCATCCCCGACAGCTCTGCCAGATGGCAATCACAGCACGGAGGCCAGCAGTACCTTTCTGGTGAGCCTGCGTTTGATCTCTCGCTTCTCAGCTTGACGGTCAGCTTCATTTTTCGCTGCCAAGGGAAAAAATAAATTTTTCCTGTAAGCATCACAGGCTTTGAAAAGTGCTTTCTGGACCTGAACAAAGGAGAGGATCGAGCTATATCAGATTATCCACATATCTGAAAGCTCACTGTAGCATGTCTGCACTTATTACAGGCAAAGAGTGCAGTCCAACTCCACTTTGCAGATTGCTCCTCCCCAAAGCTATTATACAAATAGTTTAAAGAGAATAACAGCACAGATAAATATTTTAAATGGAAACTTCCTGAACTGACATTTCCCTTTCCTCAAGATGTTTATTTAAAACTTTTGCAGCGCAAGGTATGGCCAAGAGAAACACCATTGACTGAGCCATGAACTGCTGCTTTTTGGATCATGCAATACAATGCTGTAATGTCTGGACCACAAATAAAAGTCCAGCCCAAACAAAAACACCTTTAACAGTCCTTGCTGTGTAACATCAGAGTCTTAACCAGTTCACATACTTTTCCCTGAGGTGTCAGGCAGGGGACAAGTAGCCTTTCTATAATATGATGCTTTGAACTGTATTGCTTGGTACCACTGCTAAGGTCCAATTTTATCCAGAGCTGGTTTCTGATGGTAACAAAGTACTGGGAAAAAACAGTGGAACTGCTTTACTACAGCAATATAACCAAAGCACAGTCCTCCATCACTGCACTTCAAGCAGATTCCAGGTATGCCTGGACTAAGATGTTAAAGGCAAACTTTATTACTTAGGACCACTAGAGAAGCGTTACTCACGTTGAAGTATGTTCCTCTGCTCCAGTTCTTCTGCTGTCGGTCTCTGACTCAGTCGCCTAAAGAAAAGCATGACAAGTGCGTAATGTTTTATCTGGTCATTCATCAGCAGGCGATGAAGAATACAACTGCTTGGTTTCAGTGCATTGGTAAGCCTCTTTGAAACCCCTCATTCACTAATGGAGGGAGATCACTGCTGCCCTGTTTTGCACTCTCCTCCACTCCAACAGCTGTTCACCCACAGGCAGAGGTTAGGAAAGTGCTACGGCCTCTCAAAAGCTCACAGACAACTTTGCAGAAAGCTCAAGCAGATAGCAGAGCCTGGACTAGCAGCAGCCCCAGCTTAATCCATCACCTAATGCATCTGCACTCAGCCTGCATCTATCCACGTCTTTATACGCCATCCATATTTTACAGCAGTAACGTTTCTGTAGTCCCTGAGATTTTCCTGTCCCAGTCCATTCAGTCTCTGGAAACAGGGGCATGTCAGGGGATACTGCTCAACTCCAGGAGGAACTTCCAACTTTTATAACCGAGGAGGAAAAGCAACACTTAGCCTCCCAGCCCTGACCCAGCAGCAGTGCCCAACCACCCATCATATCCAGCACATGCTGCTTAGACAAGACAAGTGCTTTGTCCGATCCCACCCTCACACGCTGTGCCAATGGCTCAAACGTAAGACCCTCCTCCATTCTTCGTACCTGATCAGCGTTGTCCCAATCTGGTGCCGAATTTCGTTCCACTCCTCCTTGCTCTTCCGAGGGAAGACAATCTTCTCCTCCTGCGGTGCAGTTGTGTTCCCCAGCTTTATAGCTAGCGTGTCTTTCCTCTTCACTTTGTTAGCCAGCGTGCCTGTGGGGAGGAAGAGCAACGGGATGCGACTGAAGACTGCAGTGCCTGAGCACTGCGATAGGAGCCACGTGCCCCTGGCAGTTGTGCTCTCCCCTGGGGCTTGCTTTCCAAGCTCTGCACTACAGCTCCAGAGCTAGCCAGAGCTAGTCACTACAGCAACAGCCAGCATTCCTGCGTGATGCCCACATGCTCACCTAATGCTATCCCACCTGAAGGGGTGGGACAGCACAAGCTGTTGCAGGAGCCACCTGCAACTGGAGGGGGTGCATCTCAGCAGATGAGCACACAGGTTTGGCTGTACAGCCTTTGAAAAAGCGAGGAAGAGGACATGTGGTACATCATGAAACCAAGAACCAGCTGCTTTGAAGCACTGTGTGAACCAGCTCTTTGATCCAGATCTCAATACAGCCAGCCATGAGTTCAGCAGAGAAAAAGCAGCCAGCTGCAATGTCAAAGCCTTACTGTTATGGCTTTCATCTTCTTCCTCATCCTCATCATCTCTGTACAGGATGGGCCCCTCCGAGTCAGAGTCGCTCATCCCTTCATCTCCTTCCTGCTCCTCTGGCAGGACCTGGGGTACCAGTTTTGGGATGATGGTGACAGATGGCACATCTCCAATATACACACGAGGGCCTGAATTCTGCTCCTCTTCCTGGTCATCTTCTTCCTCCTCATCGTCTGGACTAACGAGAAGCACACTATTACATCTCAACACATGCCACAGGGGCTGGGGAATACCCCTGAGATCAACACCTTGTTAGGTCTCCTCAACCCATAGAAGGCAGGTCTACGGGTAGCGCAGGAACCAGAGATCCAATCCTGCACCATCCCCTCTCTCCAAAGCACAGGGAGCTCTGGTAGAGGAAATGCCAGAGGCAGGCTCTTTGCAGAACCAAACAGCCCTCTCAGCCCCCTATTTTGGGACTTGCAGGTTCAACTCTGTTATAATACAAGACAGACTTTTTCTCACTTCTGTTTTGCAAAATGAATGGCTAAGGAAGGGCACAAATGGAAGAAATCCAGGACCTTGTTTTGTCTTGGTGCAATTAAAGACAGGCCAGGCCTGGATTCCTGGCATCAGCCTGTGCTTGTAGTCTGCAACCCATTTCCTTTTGTGAGCAATAAAATCCCAGAACCAGGGTTAATTTCAGGGGGAAGATGCACGGGCCCCCTCCTAAGAGGCTGAAACACAGATTCAGCCAACAGGCAAAATGGTTTCTAGGCTGTTGCAAAAACCAGCAAAGAAACCAGCCCTGCCCACAGCCCTCCTCACCACCACAGCCTTGCAGAGGCAGGGAGTACACCATCAACACGTCAGAGCCCAGTGTGACCCACGCCACTGCTAGGTGTTTACTGCACGCATGTACAGGAGGTACTCACACTTTCAGCATCTCGATGGTGACAGGCAGGGACCTCGTCCTGCCCAGGGTGCCATTGTCTTCTCCAAAGCCATCGTTCTCGAAGAGCAGCGAGTGAGCCCTGTGTGACCCATCGGCAGGCGGGGTGACAGGCAGAGGACTGGCCAGAGCCTGCTGGATACGGATGTGCAATGGGATTTGGGGGAGGCGAGGCAGCACGTGAGGTTCACCAAACCCTTGCTCTGCCGTCCTCTTTGACACTTCCAAGGACCTGAAGTCTTCAGGAGGAGGAGTCTCTTTGGGTAGGTCCAGGGAGCGTGGAGGGTCCAAGACAGGGGTGGAAGCAGGCAAGGGCATGCGCGGAGGTTCAGGGGGTATGTGCGTGGGCAGCGGCGGCGAAGGTGAGGGTGGTGGGTAAGCAGAGGTCATGTGCATCGGTATCAGTGTGGGGCGGTTAGCTGTCACTGTCCTGTCATTCAGGGGCTTGGAAGTGATAGCTGCCTCTGACGTGTTGCTAGGCAGGAGACCTCTCTTCGGTGGGAGAGGAGGGGAAGGCTTGGACAAGCCTGTACCACTGTTCATTGCTTGAGAAAGTTCAGCTGAAAATAAAAACCACAAAAGCCACTAAGTTTAACTGGGCATTTTCCAGATACCCTTCACCAGTGTGGAATAAGCATGGCAAAGCACTCAGAGCCTTGGACCAAGCAATGTCTGCTGCTTTTCTACTAGAACACCGTGCCAGAAATAACCAGGTTGCAAGCCTCTAGTTTGTCCTTCCTGCAGCAAAGGTAAGATGGGAGAGCAGCCAGAAACAAGCAGGCTGGGAGACGTCTGTGCATCCTGCTGCTTTGGAGAGAGAGAAACAGCACCAGCCCTCAAGTGACAGCAGATGGAGCTCACCCAGATCAGTGCACCGCCTCAGCCAAGGAATGCAGGTATGTAGGGCACTTTATGGCTATATTTACAGCATTAGTTTGCAAAGGAATCTGAGACATCCCAGACTCCAGTTGTGTTAACGGCTCCCTTGCACATCAGAAAACTATTTGGGAAGCCTCACTCAATGGCAAAAGTCAGCAGAACTGCAAGCAGCAATGTGCTCTCCCCATTTCCATTCATCTGCCAGACCCAGCCCAAGAACACCTTGCTGCCAGCAGCTCCTGCCTGTTTCAGGATGAGGTTCTGCTCTACTCCCTCTGCACTCTGTTCCTTAAGCCCCATATAAACTTCTCTGCAACTACAAAATAACTGCAAAACTTCCAAAAATACCTAAGAGCCTTGAGTCTACATAGACTGTATCTGCTCTTGTGATGGAGGAGAGAGGGAGAAACAGAAACCGTGTCATATCACGGAAAATGCCTGCAGCAGGCAATCTCAGGTTCCTCAAACACCCCTCGGTTCCTAAGGAAGAAGTTGCACCAGCAAAAACTGCTCTTGCTTTAGGAGTTTGTAGCCTTTAACATTCAAGTATCAATGTGTTCTTGGGCTTGGCAAGGTTTTGCCCACCTGCTTGAAGAGGATCAGATTTACTGCACATTTCACCTGGGGCGGGTGATGGTCACAGCAGAGGCCCCAGCGAGGAGCTGGGAGGAATCCGCAGCACCAGACACCACAAGAGGGTGCTGCAAGCGGTGAGTGTTTCACCAAGATAAGGCTGCATAACTGGAGAGAGGTGGGCACATTTTTGGGATGTTTAGCATTTTCAGACTTTCCCCTTGTAGATTAAGGGCCAGATCGTGCAAGACACCGAGTGCCCTCAGCTCCCATCAACTTCAGCCCGGCGGGATTCCAGTATCTCCTCAGCAGCGCTTGAAGCCTGACAGGACCAGGCTCGAGTCACCTTTGGGTAGTAATAGATTTTGAAAGGAACCAAGTAGCTGGCAGAAGGAAGAGACAAAAAAGGGCTGGGTGCCACTCAGAGCATCCTCCCCAGCCAGCCCATCTCCCTTCAGTGCGATAAACCCAGTACACCAACTGGCACAACCTCTTGTGACATGCCACCGCGGCCAGATCCAGTGCTCTAGCACAGGCTACAGTAAGTGAGGACAGCACCATTTGCCCTGCTTGCTTTTTCAAGCTGATGCTGATTAAATTCCCACTCCCCAAAAGTGTTTTGGAAGCCTTATTTTCAGCTGCTGCATCAGAACTGCTCAGAGAATGAATATAAGGGAACATCTCCACGAGGGAGCAAAGGGGCAATCTGCACATTAACAGTCCTCCCCTGCCTTAGGTTATAATAGCAGCACAAAAGCACACACATGCCCGAGTCAGAGCATGCATCAAAGACCTGTGGAGAGCTCATGAAGCCAATTCCACTGCTGCTGTTTATGCACAGCAACAAAACAAGGCTCACACAGCAATGACTGCATGCATGCCGCAGTTACAGCTCCACCGTGCCGGATGCATGACCAGGCAGAGAGCTGCAAAGCCTCTCTCTGCATCTGCATTCTCATCCAGGAGACAAAAGAGGGTCTGGCGGCTCTCCTCTCCTCCACACCCCTGCAGCCGCAGGTGCACTGAGCCCAGCCCTGTATTGTTGGAAAGAGGCAGGCTGGGTCTGAACATAGGTTTGATAGACTGCTGTCTTCAGCCACAGTTTTTGTTCTGCAAGTACCTCCTGCAATTAGCGCTGGGGCATTTCAAATACCATCTGTGATGCGTGCCAGCAGCTTAAAGAAAACAAGAAAGTATTTCATCAAGTGCTCAGGCATGGTCAGACTAATCAAGCTGGTCTGGCATACAGGAGTGTTTAATACCGTATCGAGGTCACTTGCAAAACCTGCTAGAGCAAGGAGAAGCTCCAAGCAGAACAGAGATGTAGTTAGTACTGAAAGCAGTGGCCCAGGCTCCTTCAAATGGTAACTTGCACACGATCTAAGCTTCTACCACTGCCTCCCAAACCACACCTGGGTAACGCCTCCAGTTTCTGTGATAAGCACAGATCTGTCTGATCGATCTTCCCAGGAACCTCCTTCCTGACCTGTACTAGCCTCTGCTAATCCAATCCAAAGATTAGCAGGTGGTCTGTGAAATATGAACAGGCCATCGACTGATGGAAGGTTGTCTCATTTACTCCAGCAATGTTGCATCTTTAAGACCTCTAAAATTCCTAAAGAGAGCAGGGACTCATTCAGCTTTAAGAAACTCTCGCCAGATCTTCTGCTTAGAAAAGTTACAGAGAGAAAAACATTTAATTCTTTAAGTGGGAAGATTCAGCTCAAATTACGGTTGAGCTGATTTATCCACGGGACAACACTTAAGGACAAGACTAATATGGCAATACCCTAGCCACAGACCTTCGAGAAGGTGCCTGAATATAACCAGGGAAGTCTGAATTATCCCTGCCAGCTCCTGGCCTCTCTGCACTAAGTGGAAACCACACAGCCCAGCAGTGACAGCCATTACAGACATTGTTTCATTGTTTGGTGTAATGTGGATTTTTTTGGTGGTTTGGGTTTGGTTGGTTGGGGTTTTTTTTTTTTTTGCAAAGACCAGCTGAAAGCATCAATTCTCACTGACCATAGTCTCACAAAGGAAATATCTCATACACCATCCACCAATCCCAGCTGTCCCTGTCCATAGCTGAATCCCAGCCCTCAGTGAAGCATCAACATGCAAAGATACTGTCTTACAGTTGACAGAGAAATGCCTTCCCCTCTCCCTTACAGCACCCTGACTCCTGCCAAAAGCAGGCAGGGATTCCCTCCTGCAGGTAGCTGTTGGAAACACGCACGTCTGACAAATTGGATGGCTCATGGCAGAAGACTCCATTAATTACCTTGCTCTCAGCACATGTATGCCCTGGCTAAACACTGGCAGATCTCCTGAGTCCAAACTGGACTGTATTCAGGAAAGATGGTCATCATCATCATCATTCATGATACAACATTTGCTACATCATACACCCCTTAAGAAGGGAAGAGACTCTCAGAGCAAGGGCTCCAGAACATCCCAGGGTACAAAAAACAGCTTATGGAGGCACTTACCTATTACTGAGTTGCTGTTTCTGTTGACAGGTTTGGGAGGAGGGACGGGAGGCTGTTTGGCAGGAGCTGTGCTGGTTGTACTCGTGGGAGCAGTAGTGTTGGCACTGGCAAGAGCAGGGGGCAGAGTCCTGGGGGCTGGGGAAGGGGCAGCTGTGGAATTGACTGTCTTTGCTGCAACAGGGACTGTGGTGGAGGGTGCAGTTTTTGCAGTGCTGCTGGCAGGCATTGGATCCTTCGCCTGCACTTCATTTGTCTCCTGGGAAGTGGAGGGAGGTCTTTTTGGAGGAAGCAGAGGCTGTCTGGGAACATATGGCTCCTGAGGTGGTTCCAGTTCGGGCCCAGAGTGGCTGCTGGAGGAGCCTGCAAAGTGAGACAGCTGGGTTTAAGAGACTGGAGGACCCAGAGTGGGGTGGGAGGAATCAGATGAGAATTCAAAACTGGTCCTGGGAGAATCTGAAGCAACCGATTTTGCACACATCTGGTTTCTTACCCTGCCTTTTCTTTGGTTCCTCAGCTGGAGCAGGCTTCCTAAGGCTAGGTGGCTTTGTGGCCTCTTCCTCCTGGCTGGCCAAGTTACAAACCCCAGGACCGCCGATTGGGACTGTATGGCCATTTTTCAGTGCAGGTGGGTTCAGCTTGTCTGGTTCTTCACCATCTGCAAGGGGATGGGAAGGGAAAGAAGCAAATGGAAAACACTCAGAAAGCAGGAGACAGATGAGATATGGCTGAGCTGACTGAACCACCATTGATCCACACCAACTTCTCTCTGGCTTCTGAAACAGCTGGTCTTCAGCCTACCTTCTGCAGAGGAGTGCACAGCAACACCAACTAGCTGAAGCTGAGAGCCCTTGATTTCATTATCAACAAGCAAAACAGTACAGCACTGTATCCCATCAAGTGTTTTTCTTCAGCAGCCTCTCAATCTACCACCTTGTTTAGAAAGAAAGCTACTGCATTTAGGACTAGTATGCCCAATGCTGTGCCGCAGCCCAAGAAAGCTGCAATTGCAGTTAAAAGTCTCCAGCAGCTTCTGTATCTACCCACCATTACACAGCATTCACAAATTCTCTGCTGCAATAAAAATTCCAACACTAGCCAAGTAATCTACTGGACATGCAATAACAGATTTTGATAAAGTCTTAAAATTAGTTGAAGCACCTCTATCTTCCTTCTGCTTCTACCCTGAATTTTGCGCAAAAACCACTGCTCTACCCAAAACATCCTATAACAAGGCATTTTTCCTCACATTTTTACCTTTGTTTTAATCAGATGTAATAATACATCTCCAGAATCTGATTTAGTTCATCTTGACTATTTCTGCTTTTACAGATTCTAGCATGGAGTCTCCCAAATGTTAGAAGCAAGACCTCTTTTGGAAAAAAAACCATCCTTTTTTCAGCCCATGCTTTTGGGAGCAGTTAAAGCCCTAGTCACAATGAGGAAATACTCAACCGTTCTCTGCCTCTGTAATTGCCCTGACAGGACAAACTCTTCATAATATTATTCCCAAATCAGATTTAGCATCCACTCTAATGGGACATTGCCCATTTTAACTGCTTTCCAACTCAAGAAAACTTGAATTGATACATCACCAATTTGATTAAAAATCCTTAGCATTGTCAGCCTACCATCTCTCAAGCAATTGCAGTGTATGGCATCATGGGCCACCCAGGCGTCAGACCTCAGCATGCTCTGGTGCTCTGATTTTTTTGTTATTTATTCCACAGCCCTCTTCACCTCTCCTCTCCCCCCCAAGGTATTACCTCCCCTCCCCTAACCTGGCATTATTCAGAAGCCAAAAGCAAAGATGCCAAGAAGCCAAAAGTTCCCCAGGCTTTCTTTTCTGCAAAAAATAGCCTTGATTCCTGAGAGGGGATGGAAGACTGTGCTGCCTCACTTGCTTAGCTGCCCTTCCCTGAAACGCAGGGAGTACAGACAGCACCAAGAGGGAGTTTCCTCCCCAGCCAGGGCTGAAACTCAAGAGGTGAGCCAGAGCTTTTTATAGCAGCAATTGCCTCTGGCTAGCTGAAGTTTTCAGCAAGGGAGATAGGAACAGTATGATGTAGCTTTCCTTACCACTCAAACCTTGCATGCCCTTCTCTGGCAGGGAGCTGCACCACATGCAGAATGCTCCTGATGGCCTTTTCACACCACCTTACTCTCAACTTCAGTTCCAGTGACCTCCTTCAAGGTCAAGATAATCCAATGCTATCTTCTTTCCCTCCTGTGAGCCCAGCACAACCTGCTGATGGCCAGCCCAGACAGCAGCAGGGCCTCCTCTCCCAGCTGCACGGGGTTTGAAAGCCTCCACTATACCTCTTCCCTACCTCCTCACTTGCTCATCTCAAAGGGTTTCCAGCACTTTTTCCCCTAAGAACTTGCCTAAGAAAATTAACTGACCTTGTAAGAGCAGGTTTTAAAATTGCAAGCAAATACAATAACCTACCACCCCCATCTTATGACTGCCCAAGTGTCTTAAACTCATAGAAAGGATCAAGATAATGCACCTTCTAATCTAACCCTCCTGACAATACTGACTGCTCCCTCATACCTTGGGTTTGCACTTTGTCCAGATTATAGCCATCTTCTGTTTCTTAAGCCAGATCAGATAACTCAAAGCAGAAAATAATTCCAGCTCTTAGCCATGCTTCTGTTACATCCTTACAGTTCGGAAGATCTCTCCTCTGTCATCTCTAGTTGGAAGTTTGTTACCCAAAGCCTTTGATCTCTCTTCCACAGTTTCATCCTGTGACCTCATACACTTTTGTACCCCAGTGAACTCTTCCACCAGCCCAGCATTTACAGCCTCGGGTAGTTGTAGATGGCTTTCATTACAGTGTAGCTGCAAACAGCTGTGTTAGGACTTTACCTCTCAGTTTTGCTTTCAGTGGTTTGGTCTGAAAACCACTTTTTCACCCCCACTTTTCCACTCTGCATCTTTCTTAGAAGAACCCTGAAATTTGCATTAGGTTAAGGCTGCCTCTGCAGTATGACTTTTGAGGTGCATTTAGACATTGCTCTAAGCCAAAGACCATGCTGCCACCCAGAAAGGTGGGCTGCTATCCCACCACAAGTTCCTGCCCCCTCCCTTGTACCCACATCACCCAACACGCAGCCAGGTGACTAGGTGATGATCTGGCTGAGGACTTATTTTGGCAGGGTAGCCCCAACTCAGAGACATCAGGGACGACAGAAAAGGGGTAAGACTTCTTTGACAGCAGCGCAAGCTTCAATAAGCTTAGCCGTGACTACTGTGACACCATACCATGAAGCATCTCATCTATAACTCTTTAAGGAAATGCCCCTACCCAGGCAGCTCAAAAGTCATCAGTTGGTTTCTTTTTCCAAGCCTAAGGCCTTCGAACCTGAGCTCTGAGGTCAGCGCCTCTCCCGCAGCGGTTAGAGTGCAGTCTGGAGTGCAATCAGAACAAGCCGGAGATGGCAAGTGCAAGTGTGACAGAGGAGCTTAGCAGGACAAGACAAGGTGGCTGGAGCAGGACACGTACAAGAGGGACAGGATAGTAAGTGACACACAGAACACCCCTCCCCACTGGCAGCAGACACAAAGACGTCCAAGACAGGCATTGCGCTTTCTTAGCAACACCTTCCTCACCGAACAGGCTGCCTTCCTTGCCAGGTGCAAAAGTCAGACGAGAGAGCAGATTGAAAAGGGCAAGACAAACAGACAGGAACCACATTAGCAAAGAGCCCTGAAATTTGTCTCCCGAAAAAGAATGGCTGCAAGGGTGAGGTTTTGCCAGAAGAAGATCAGCTACACAGAACACAGACAGGAGGAGGAGAAGTTCATTTGCAGACTCACCCTGCTCAGGGTCTTCCAACAGAACCCCTCTTTTTACCAGCTCCTCTCTTGGCTTTCGCATAGAAATCTTTCGTTCTAAAACTGATATTAAATTGAAAAAGAGCACTCAGAAAACAGGGTAAGCTGGAAGTTCAAGAAGATACTTTTTTAAAGGGATCCTCTGGAGGAAATATAAAAGGGCTTCAAATTTCACTGGTTTTTTGCATGGATTAAGAGAAGGGAGGAGGGACTGCACGTTCAGGCCTGCACTTCACACTAGATTGGTGATTGTGGAGCAAACCCTCCCTCCCCACAGCTGCTTGGGGAGGTTCCTTGCAAGAAAGGAATTTATTTGTCTGAAACTACTGCTCCATGGCAAGGTGTTTCTGGAGAGATTGCAGGTGCCAGCCCATCACCAAAGTCACATTTTGGTTCTTACGTGTGTCAGCACTCTGGCTTCTGACAGCAAGCCCTTCTCACTAGCCAGATGGCTAATGGCAGTTTTCCCAGTTGGAGGAAGGGACTCCCACCCAGCCCCAATTACTCTACCTTCTGAAGTCTCCTTAAATTTGTCACTGCTTTTCTTTTTCCTCCACTTCCAGGGTTTGAAGATCTTGCCGAAGCTTGAAAACTTGCTTTTCCTCTTTGTAGGTGGCGTGGTGTCACCCGATTCCAAAACGTCTACCCCCATGCCAGCATCAGTTGGGGGGTGATCCACCTCTTCGGCTGCACAGAAAAGAATAAAGAAGTTACCTTCGTGCTGCAGATAGCAGCTGCCACCTCCCACCAGCCTGCCCCCTGCACACTGGGAAACGGTGGCGCACGTTCATGCAAAGAAGGTAGCAAGACTCCATGCCTTCACGTAACCCGTCAGCATTTCACATTAGCTTAGGGAGACAAGAGTGGGGTTTCCAATGTTAACAGTGCAAAGGGTAACCGATAAGAGGCTTTCTAATGAAACAAGGATTAGTTTAAATTTGCAGTGTCACAGCTTTGCCCAAGGAACACAAATCACTTTGCTGCAGTTTCTCATCTTCAGCTGGAAGCAACTGGTGCTAGACACAAGTAATTACGTGAACACAAATACCTTCCAGACTGCAGAGCCGACTTTCATGACTGTGTACACACACTGAAATTACCAGACCCATTACAACAGCTGTATGTGCTAGAACTTAGCCTCTCCGATTTTTCCTTCTATAAATAAGGCCAGCAAAGCCAGCCAAGAGCAACAACTACACAGGAAAGCAACACAATACAGGCCTGCGCTCCACCTACTGTACTTGAAGTCTCTGGAGAGCAACACAAGAAGGACACGGAGCTGGGAAGGGACACGCACAAAAAAACCCCCAACTTGCTGCAACAAAAAAAGCTCATAAAGAAACAACTTGCAAAGCAGAACCAGAGCACGCAACGCTAAGCTGGTGACTATCAATTCGGGCTTGCCTGGTGTTGCTGTTTTCTGGGTATTTGATGAAACATAAGGGAACACTTACAATCAGCAGAATCTAGCAATGCCTGCAAAAAAATAAGAATCAGAGCGCACACAACCTAAGTGAAGCCAGCTGGTGGCCTACTTCATGGTCTTAATTTACAGACCAAGAATCCCTTGGCTTCAGCACTGCAAAAGACAGGAGCACCCAAGCTGCGTTGCAGAACTCCGTGAAAACACGCAATATCGAGAACAGAGCCTCGAGACTTCCTACAGTCCTACGACGCAGCCCTGCCAAACACCGCATACCGCAGGCTGAGGTGCCGTGTTACAAATTGCACTTGCGCGTCTTATTTTTGAGCCTCTAAGTCAAATGTTCTGGAGTTTGCAAGCCTTCTGGGATCACAAAAGGCCTTTTAGTCAACTTCAGACAAGCCTGCATGACATGCCTGCAGAAAAGACAATACCCCGTAGGCCACGCAGAAAGTTCAGCCAAGAATCCCATCTCCTGAGGCTAAGAGATTGGGAAAGGAATTTTAGGGGAAAGCCATTTTGCACATAGGACAAAGGGCTAATAATGTATCTGCTATACGCTACAAATATCCACCAAGGATACAGACCCAGATGTGAAAAAGCAGACTCCCATCAACATGGGGAAGAGCAGATTCAGGACAGGGAAAAAAAACCAAACGTGGAAAAAATGAGTTGTTTGTTGGAGCTCTACCTGCAACCCTGTAGTGCTGCCTAGCATAATATTTTAGACCCCAGGAAGCGTCAAGCTTGGGGAGCCGTAGCCACAGGCTCCCGAGCAGCCTCAGACCAGCTGGGCTGGGGACAGGCTGTCACAGTGCAAGACTGCAAGACAACTGGACCTCAGTTTTTCAGTCTGAGCACAAATGAAATGGAAGATCACTGAATAATAGAGAAGAGCAACACAGACCATGCAGCAGCACAAGGGAAACCAGAGAGTATTTCAGTAGGAGGATCTAGATCACCTGCGAGAAGTGCAGTCTAACCAAATGACAGAGGAAGAGGAAAGCCAGCCCAGGACTCCGGCTTACCGAGAGGCTGGAGTGGCAAGGAAGTGCCACTGTGCTAACCAGCAGGAAAAAAGGCTTTTCAAAGCTAATTGTGGCAATTTCAGACTTTACTTAAATTGCATGACCCTTCCAGTTCTGTACAGGTTTCTCTCCTCTCACTCATGGGACTCCAGATTTCACACAGTGGTAGCTGATGGGGTTTTTCTGTTTGGTGGCTGGTTGTTTTGTTTTTTGTTTTTTTTTTTTTTAATATCAGCCCCCTAACAGAAAGCTCACTCAGAACCAGTGAAAAGCTGATGCCAGCCAACATTTATTTGAAAAAGCAAGATCAGTTCAGCATCTGAGCTGCTGCTTAAAAAAAATCTGGCTTCATAACAGGAGAGAAATTGGGTGGAAAGTAACATACAAATGTCAGCACTGATCTGTGATTTTCTGCCGCTCTATTCTGTGATTTTCTGCTGGGAGGGAGGGAGGCAGTGGGGACAAAAAAAAATGGCACTTCAAGCTCTCAGAAACCCAAGAGGAATTGTCTGGATGTTTAGAGGCACTTTCTTCAGAGACTAGAACATTAGCCCTGGAGTTATACATGTAATTTTAAAAAGCAGTATTCACTATGTTCAATAGAGCGTTCCCAAAGTTTACCAGGCAGGCAAGACCGCTTGTCAGGCACAATCTGTGGACCGAATTTGGATCCCAAGTCCCACACACAAAGGCATTTCCTTCACCTTTCCAAAGAGCAGTGACAGCACTGAAGGCAGTCGTACCGAGCTCACTTCATGTACATCCCTTCCCTGAATTGCTCTTAGGAATGTAACTTATGTGCTGTTTGCCACCCAAGGTGTCAGAGTGCTGTACTAAGCAAAATAAGTTATGAAAAGAAAACTCAACCATCAGGTCCACAGATTAATGAACAGAGACCTCGGCAAGCTGTGATGTCTCCATTTCCAATTAGAGGGAGAACGACAAGCATTCCCCCGCAACAGTCACCTCCGAGCAGCTACGGAGGAACAGTGGACATGAAAGGATGGGCCGAAACTGCAGGAGACACACGATATCCCCAAAGCAGGAGCAGCAAAAAGCAGGGAGGGTGGGGGAGAGCCCACATGCGAGTTTTACTCCAGGTGGAAGAACCTCTTTCAGCAGCTTCTGCAGGCCAGGTCTGGCTGTCAAATCAAATACCATCTCGGGGTGGAGTTTCACACCAGGTGCCTGACTGCCATTAATTACAATCATGCAGGTTAATCCAAAAGCTAGGTTTCACAATGACATTCAGCATCAATATCTAATAACTCAGTTTTTGCTTCTCTGCCATGCGACTTCATCAGCCATGCTACCAACTGCTTGTAGGCTAGTGCTGTGCATCAGGTCTTGTCCAACATGAAAACACTTGGTTTTGCTGTTTTATAATCAGTTCCATGTCTAAAAACAGCCACACAAGAGGGGGAGACAGGCATACCAGCTACCCCTTCACAGCATAAAACCACAGTCCAAATAATTTTCACCATCCCTTTTGCTCTGTGTAGAATAAAACTTGATACACGTTAAACAATGCGAACGTCCTGAGACCACTACAGCCCACTGGGCAATACTGATGCCATGAAAGCAATTTCCCTACCTGATACAAAATGGGATTAATTTTTTCCAGTTCTGCAGCACAGGCTGCTCACAGGAGAGCTTGCAATGTCCTTCCACAGCACTCTTCCTTTTACCATCCATAATTACCACGTGGACATAGACATTTAAAACAGTCTGTTGTGATGCAATTATGAATTACATTTACTGCTAATTAGCGGGTGGATCAGCAGCTGTAGGTGTGCTTTACTGATCTGTATTTTAAATAACCTCATTGTTCAGTGATTGTTCACATTAGATAGTGTTCATACTCCCTCGGAAAAGGACCATCTCTTCCATTCACAGCCCATTTCCAGCTCAAATTTCCATGAAATGGTGCAGAGAGGACATTTCTTGCCCAAGCCACCTTCACTGTGAAGGAAGCCTCAGCAAGGTGGATTCTCTGTGCCTCCTCTTGCTCTGCTCTACAAGGTACAGGAGGGTCCCTAAGCCGCTTTGCAATGCAAGGCAGAAACCCCTCCTTATCCGAAGTCATGCACTGGGAAGCTGCTAAGGAACCACAGCGCAGTGCTTGAGGAAAGAAACTGGGCAAAAAAAGATGAACCGCACTTTTAAGTGAAGGGTGAGAAGCGTCAGGAAGCTGATGGCCTTGCCCAACCCGTCCCTTGCTCAGCACCACGGCTGTTTACTTGCACGGCAAGTCTGTGCCCAAGAGACCAGCCTCACCTTCCTCACTGCGGTCCCAGGCTGGAAAACCCATTTAAAATTTATGTAAAAGTTTAAATGAGGTCATGCAGGTGAACCCAGGGGAGTCCTCATTAGAAGGTCAGGAGCTTTTCCAATAAGCAGGTCCCTAATGTGCCCCCATGCCAAAGCACGACCTCGTTTAACCTTTCTGCAAGAATGACATGAAGTACCCACTTCGGAAGAGTGACCCTGAAGTAGGGAGAGGCCCACAGAGCCCACCCTGACACCAGCACACCATGCCTAACGCACTGCCCCACAACACAGCCCCATTTGAGAAAAACTCCAGAATAAAGCATCTACTGCAACTTCAGCACACTGCCCCAGGCAAGCGTGGGTGCTTCTCCTCGAGTAGATGGCCTGGAGCACTCAACCTGCCATGCCTCCAACAGACCCCCAGGACCCAGCAGGGTCTGGGGAGGGAACTATGCCCTGGCTGCTATCTCCCAGCTTCCCTACCAGAGCCTGCTGCCATTTCAGATCTTCTCTCTGAAACACTTAACATGTCCTGATCCTGTTCCATCAAAACAAGCAGGTGAATTTGAGCTGTTTAAACAGCAGATTTGTGTTAACCCAAAATGTTTAGACTGAAATAGTCTAGGGAAACGTCACGAAATTGGCACAGACTGGAGACACAAGAAGGCAGAAAGCTCCAGCAGTGCCAAGCAGCTAGGGATGCAATTCTCCATCAGTACGCCTGGCCAGCTGGTCTTTCAAACCCTCCTCCTGCAGACTGCTACACACATTTACACTCAAGTCTTGCCATTAAGATGCAGGCAGAAAAAAGCTCTTCTCCCACTGCACCTTGTGTTAGGTGCAAACTGTTGTGCAAGAACACGGGTGGTGTTGAGCTACCGCTGTAATGTTTTTATCCAGAGAAGAGAAACCCTTTCAGTGCAAGAAGTTGGAGACTTGCAGTTTGTCTCCAAGCTTGTCACGCAGTCAGCAAGTGGCTGCGGTGCTGCATGTGTCATCTGCTCCCAAAGCTTTTGTCAGGCTTGGGGCTGCTATTCCTATTAAAGACAGTAACGCTTTCACTTGTACCACTACTCTCAATCGGTCAAACCAGCAGAGCCAGGATCCATGGGGTCAATTAAAAATGCCATACACGAATCCCACATGTGTTCACACCATTGCCATGCACACACAACAGCAATCAGCTACCTAGCTGACCTTTAGGAAATAACACAATATAAATGTAACGGTTTAATGGTCACACCATGGTCCAAGCAAGGAAAAGCCATCACATGAGCAGATATAGTTAACCCCCTTCAGAGATCAAGCCCCAGAATACCCTTTTCTACAGCAATGCACTACCAGCCTAGAAAAAGGCACAGCAGAGACTTCAGGTACCAACATGAACAAACAAAAAGTTTTTCTTTCATTAAGGATCATCTCTCATAGGGAAGATACCTGCAACAGTACATGAGATAGCAGGACCTCTGATGCATAGTATTAAAAAAAAAAAAAAAAAAATTGAACCAAGCTGCATCTAGCGTAGGTCATTGCAGAATTAGTTCTGGTGAATTTTTAAACCATTTTAACTTAGGCCACACACCATCAAAAAAAAAACAGCATGGCTATGGAGAAGTTTTATTTTGTTTTTAACTGGCACACCATTACATAAGCTAAAAATCACTTCAAGATCCAAGTTAGAGACCCTAACAAAGCAAGACTGAAGGCTGTGAAGAAATCAAAGAATTGCATCCCAGATGCTGACAATTCATATTATATTGCTATAAGCCTGGGAGGGAAACTACTGATTGCCAGTGTTCATGAAGAAAATGGCACAATCCTTTAAGGATGAAGGGTCAGTGAGCCCCAGGACAGGACTGCAGACTGAAGCTGTTAGGAAAAGACCAAGAACATGCTGCTTTTCTCCCTGAAATATCTCTGCAGACATCCAAGAGTTGGTGGAGCAGACTTTAACTCCAAAAGAAGATGCGTCTCACCACTGCCTGCACTACAACTGGCTCTTTGCCCCAGTCCTTTGCAGAGATGTAAGATCTGGTAAATTCTATCTTCATTAAGAGACATCCTCACAAAGGAAACGAGAAAGCATCAGTATTTTACTTTGTAACCAGACTTGCATAGTGTGTAAACCATGAGCTTGAGCCCAATTCTTTCCATCTGCAAACCATAGTTCACCCAGAACACGATCCACTTCTTATCGTAGTAGTTACTACAGGATTTCCACAAATCCCAGGAGTTTCTCTTCATAAGGAGCTCACTGGGCATTTCTGTCTCACAGTCATAGCCTCAAGGCTCACATCCAGACAGAACTGCAGCAGTGAGACTGTGCTACAGCAAAAGACAGTGTAAACGCTTAGCTGAGAGCTAAAAAGCACTCAGACAAATTAGGCACTTCAATGCCACAGCAGCAACTCTGAACACTTCTGCTTAATCACCTTTATTTTCCTAAGTTAGGCACACACCTGAAGTTCTGCTATCACACAAGCCCAGAAGGTGCATCAGGAACTTTTGCTGAGAATGTGGCTGCTCATTATACACCTAACCTCACTGTACCTTCAGAAGCGTGTTTTGCAGTACAGCCTGGACCTAAGGCTACAGTGGGACCGACTGCCTCGCAACATCGAGCCTGCACTGGCTAACGCTGTGGGACTGCAACAAACTCTCCCGTTGCCAAAACAGTGTTGATGCACAGACTGGAGAATAATTCAGCTCCCTCGTCTTCGCCAGGCAGAGCAGTTAAGGATCCAAAAAGCTTTCAAGCAAACAGCTACAACTCAAAAAGCAAACAAAGGCTCTTTTGAGGGAAATGCTGTTAAGGTTAAAGTATCAAAAAAGCGCTTTAGGTAAATGTTTCTAAGCTTCCTATAACAGCTTTAAAAACCATGTGCATTTCCTGAATGGTCCAGGGAAGACATGAATCCTGACCTCAAAGCAATAAAAGGCTGTGGTCACAAAACTGCCTCAAATAGTCCCAGCCCTCAGCTTCCCTGTTTTTTGTATGTTTCTCATCACCATAACCTTCACAAGACCTTTCTTTTCAACAGCATCCTGCCGAAGTTAACACAAGAACCATCTCTTCAAGTTCACAATTTATTCAGTAGGAACTATGCAAGCTGTGCAATGAAAAAAGACTTCAGATAGCAAATGACCAGTTGAGGAAACACCAGGTCTGCTGGACTCCACTCTCCGACAAAGGACAATGTCATTGCACCAAGTGAGCCCCCACTCCCCTGAAAATTACCACCATCTCTGGTACTTGATGAGAGAAAGAAAAGAGCCCAAGACTGAACAGGTCAGCTTCTAACAGCACATAAATCCAAGGAGAAGATGCTGTTAATCTCCATTGACAGTATGAAGACGACTGAAGTTTTACTTCTCCCTTCCACTCTTTCAATACCACTTATTTTTAGCAGCTCTTGAACAAGACTAGCTGGAGTGAACTGGGGGTGGGTAAGAAAGAATCACTGGTTTAATCTGAGCCCTAAAAATACTTGGTAGGTGTAAAGTTATAAAAGTGAAAAAGAATGAAAAAAGAAATCTGTATCTTAGGGAGCTCTCCATGTGCAAATGTCAAGGGTTTCTCTAAAAACCAGATAATTCCACTGTACAGATGAGAGTAAGCAACTCAGCCCAGACAGCTGACAGCAAGTCAGTATGAGATAAAAGGGAACAACATGATGCATAAAGTCTCCTCTTATAGTGAGTATATGGCAGTCCCAGCGCTGGGAACAGCACCTAAGACAGAGACCTGGAAATAACACTGACCTACACGCAGTGTTCTGGAAGTAGTGCTACTTCCAGGACTTAAAGCAAGGTTGTGTTTGCTACAGCCTGCCAGTTACTCATACCTCACACAGTAGAGAGAGAAAACAAGCAGGAAGGTCACTGCCAAGCCCTTTCTCCCCCAAAAACTACTACAGCTGCCCCAAAAAGCTGGGTGACATTACACACAAGGAGGCAGCTCTGGGCAGCTTTGGTCTGGTCAGACTATCGGGGCTGGCTCCTATGCCATTCAGGTGAATTCACCACTATCCAAGTGCTTTGCAAAGCTGGTGTCCCTGAACCCGTCCATGCAAGACAGAGGCTACCCCTAAAAACGGCAGCTCGGAGCCTGTCTGAAGATCAGCAGAACGTGTTGCACAGCGATTGCATGTGACATGAGTAAGAGAAAGGAAGGAAATGGAGTTATTTCTCTGGCTTCTCTTCCCAGCTACGGAGCCGGGCGCAGGTTACACAAGCCCTGCATTCCACTCCTCCCAACTCCTCCGTTTCACCTGCAATCCTGCCCTGCCGCAGCCCCAAAGTTTCCTCCATCTCCCCTGCCCTCCATTACTCACCAAAAGCAGCTGGATTTACCGGTCTTGAGAAGTGCGGCTGCCCCATTAAATTCTTTTCTAAGCAGCTCTCCGGGAGGAGGCAGGAGAGGGAGAGAGGAAAAAAAGTCTACCCTGAGAGAGCACTTTAGTCCTTTAAAATTATAAATCCACCCTTCGGACTGGGAAAGAGCCTGGCGAGCGAGGCGGCTGCCAACTCTCAGGCAACCACATGGGTATCCGACAGTCCAGCGCAGGTCCGGTTCTCCCTGTACCCCATGGCTGGGCACTTGATTCTCATAAATAGGCGGCCGTGCCAGCTCCCTTCACGCAGGAATGCCTGTCATTCCAGAGCAGAGCAGGCTAGGGCCGAAGCTCAGGAAGGGGAGGAGACAGCCAGCCACGCTCCAGCCACTTAGCTGCATAATCCAAATCATCAACACCCCTCGCTCCTTCCTCGCATCAAGTTTAGCAAGAATGGAGAAAAGCTGGGAGCGAGGAGAGGGGGAGACCAGCATGTTTTGCTCAAGGAAGGGCTTGGAGAAACCATGCATGCCAATACACGGAGGGGTTTCACCTCCCAAACAGGATCAAGGAGGTAATAACGTACCTGAGCCTGTAAAATACAAACCAAGGCGGTCATGAATGAGAAAGCATGGTACTCTAACTGTTGTAGGAGCTGCACTATCCTAAGAGTAAAGGGAATTTCAAAAAGAGTGCCTGAGCTGATACATATCTATCCAGACATATAATAATAAAAATACAATTTCATAGCAATTCCTCTCTCCGCTAAAGTTATCAGGAAGAAGATAGGAGCAGGGAACGTATCTTCTCGTTTAATTGAAATTTAACAAAGGAAAATTTAAATTTAACGTGGAAGGTAAGAGTTTATTTTTCATTCGTGTGTCACATCTTGATAGGTAAGGTAACAAATATGCCTTCCCAACATTTGCATCATAACAAAGATCTCCAGAGTTTAAATATGTCCACTTGGATTCTTTTTCATCAAAATTTGCATTAGGACTTCAGTGAACCTACAGATCATTTCCTGCCCCTGTACCCCACAGAGGACTGGGAAAACCTTTAAAGATCAAGCAGCTTAATCTTAACTCAAGGGAAAAGGAAAAACAATTTTCAAAAACATACAGGAATGTGCTGCGGCATCACACCAGTGACTAATCAGGAACCTGAACCCATCTGACACATCCAGGTTTGCTCTCTCCCACTGTAGGAATGGCTGCAGGAAAAAGCAGTTTTAAGCACACCAAGATTTGCTGCAGCCCTGGAGGTCCCTGTCCTTGTCAGGACAGCAGCCACAGTGCTTCGATATCGCTGAATATTACTCAGGCAGCCAGGAAGAGTTCAGGACAAGCTCACTACTGCAGCAGTCCCGATAGTAAAAATCTTCTATTCTGGGAAACAACAAAATCCAGATTGTCAATTTGGGCTGGTGCAGCTGGGAACAATCAATGCTGCGCATTAGTCAGACACCCAAAGCGAACGCCCGCTTCACAGCGGCAGAGATCGCCATTCACAGCCGCGTGTCGCAGTGGGAGGCAGTTTTGCAGCCAACACATCCCAGGAAAGGGAAGGGGCTAGTTCTGAAATCTAATAAAACTCCACCTCAGCCACAAACACACCTGGAAGATGTTGATGCTCTTGGTTCTTCCACTAACATACTAGACATGCCATCGGACAACTTGCAAATCCATTCCTTTCTTCCAAAGCACAGCTGTAAAAACACAGGAGGAAGCAGGACACCTCTGCACCTTCTCCAGCTGCACCAGCACCCTGCTTGTCCTTAACCCCTGCCTGCTGAGCAGACGACCACCATCCCCATGGACATCAAGAGCACAGCAGCAGGAGCAGGTGGAGGAGCAAGGGATCAGCAGGCACGTGGAGGCGGAAGAGCAAATAGCACTCTCCTCCCTCGCGCAGAACATATGGACGTTCCTGAAAGCATTGCTCTTATCAGCCTCCCACCACCAGACATCTCTGTGCTCGGAAAAAGAGCCTGCATTTCTGTCTGGTCAGCCACAGCAGTCAGCTTCCAAGTACTTTTGATTTTCATTGTGGGCAATTAACATACTGATTCACAGGCATGCTCTACCTCATTTAAGATGCTCTGCTTTGAAACAAAGAAAAAAGCCATTTTAAAGCCATTTAAATACGCTGCCATCTGGCAGGGACCCACAAAGTTTGGAGATAGAGGCTGGAAGACTTCTCCAAGTCTGTAAATCAGCTGTCCAGCTTGGAAGGAGGTCTGGAAAAAATATCCCTGCATCTAGGAATGCTACAGAACGCTAAACACTGCATCTAGACTTGCCTGACTTCCAAGGAGATTAAAGCCATTGCATTTTATATTGCATTTGCTGTGAATTAAGAGTGCACAAAGCTCTGCTGCAGAACAGATGACACAGGGTAGGCTGTTAAAGCACAGCAGCACAATCATATGCCTGACCCCTTATTTCTACATTAGTAAAACATGAAACGTTAGCTTAAATTTCATTGAAAGAGATTTAAACGAATGCATTTAAATTCACAGCGGCTGCAGTCCAAGAGCACGCACAACAGTTACTCAGGCTCTGGTGCTGCACAGTAACTCGCTAGGCTGTGAAAACACAATCATGCAATAAAGCCCTTTCACATTTCTGTATCATTGATCAGGCCTTACGAACCATCACAAAGAGAATAACAAGACTATTTGGCAAAGGCACTTGTAATAAGGTTTGTACCAGAAGTATTAATATTTGCTTAATATTAAGGGTTGTGGTGCTCAAGGTGCAGAGAGATACAAATCTGCATTGCAAATTGTAACTGGCTTTGGACTTCAAACATCCTTTAGGAGTATCAGCTGCAACTCTCTCCTCTTTGGGGAAGAAAGAGCAAAAACTGCACCAGAAAAGGGCTGATAAAACACAGAGAACAGCAGAAATCCAAACCAAAACTAACACCAACATCATTATTTTCATGGTGGACTCCTGGCCAGAAAAACCTGCCAGTCCATCCTTCAGTTCCATCTCTGGAAAGAAAGGTGCAAATTCTGCACCTGCAGACACAACGCAAAAAAACGTTCCTGTCTCAACTCTAGCCCAAGCACAGAGTGTAAAAGCAGCCATACGTACTGGGCTCTTAAGTAACCCTTTGCATCCATAGTGCTTTGTTTCACAGCTAGGGAAAAATATGGGACAAAGCTATCTGCCCAAGTTCCCCGCCAGCAGCACATGAAGAGCACAGAGCACCGACACTCAGGGTTTAGCACCCCGTCAGGTAAGGCTGCTTCAGCTCTACCAACAATCAGTGAGACAAAACCTTAGCCCCCATCCAGCTGGACATCTTGGATAAAGGAAAATCCACATTTCAAGTAAGGACAAGTAACAAATGTTCAAAATTCCCATAATAATGCAGAAGGGCCATCTGACTTAGCTGCACAGCAACCAGAAGAAACCAGAGCAAAGCCTTTACTCCTCAGGGACAGGTGAAGACCTTTATGAGAAGGAAGAGCTCGGAATAGCAAAGAGCTTTCTACAGGAAAGCAAAAAGGGATACAGCTGATAGTCCCTTCAGTATTTTCTTCTAAAAACATAGTAACCAAGAAACCCCAGTTACATGAAAATTTTACTGGATTTCAGGAGAGTCAGATGGCTAAAACAAAACAAGATGACCGGTTACAGGCAGTAAACACCCAAGAAGTGGGGTACATCGCTTTCCTCTGAAGTTTCATTTCCTCTCCATCCAGACCAGCATCCCATTAAAAACCCAGCATTCACATGTTAATAGTCTGTTTATATACACTGTAAAAGGAACTCTTCTGGATTGTTTCACTTTAAAATCTAATGAAACCCATAATGAGCACAAATATTAGCTCCTCTAATAAAGACACTGTTGTTCACATTTCAGTTCACACCAACATGAAACACTGCATTCATCTGCTGTGACTCAGACATTTATGTTCCATGATTCAGCCACAGGAACATTAAAAAGGACTCTTGCATTATCCCATCCATGCACACGGAGCTGTCTATTTAAAACCAGTGATACTGGGCGTTTTCCTTTAGAGCCCATCAGCAAAAGACTCCACAGTAGCTACAGGATGTTCAAGGCTCTTTCCTTGCTGGAGATGCACCCACCTGAAACACTAACACAGGCCCATGGTACTATCTTACCAGGAGGGTTGGCAAGGAGAAAAAAAAAAGTGGCTGCACCATGACTCCGGATGCATTTCACCACAATCTGTTTGCTAGCAATCCTCAGCAGCTTTGGCAGAACAAGGAGAATATGAAAAAATATATATATATTTAACAGCTCTAGTTACCTACAAAGATGATCATTTCTGGGCTGTGCTCTGAAACAAAGCATGTGGAAGAGTTATTAACTACAACAGCAGACCAAGGGGAAGCAAGTGGGTAGGAAGCCGGGTAGTCAATCTCAAAGGTCACAAGCCAACACAACGTGACGCTCTTCCTTTCTCCTCACATGGTATTAAAAGTCAGCCTGATACCCGGTGTGGAAATGGAAAATGGTTTATTTATAAGCCAGCTGGTATTGCATTGTTAGGTTCTGTATACTTTAATGAAAGGGCGCTGGTTCGGATAAGACAGAAAAGTGAGGTAACCGCTCCTAAAGCACATGATTTCCTCCATGCTTCCTGTGACATTTCCAAGAGGGAAACTCCTATTTCCCAGAGCATTCCAGTCCCCTTGTCCCCACCAATTAGTCAGCATGGCGATAGCAGCTGCTCGATCTCAGAAAGCGAAGGGCAGCGGATCTAGACACCAGGGACTGTCTTGGTGCCACCATGTACGTGCTGGTGGTGGGGAAGGTGACCAACCCATGTCCTACAGAAGCCCAGATGTTGACCAAGATGGAGCACAGCTGGAGGATTGCTCTGGGCTCAGCAGCAGCCTCTGCCAACAAGCTGACTGACAGCACGTTCGGCCTCACGTTTAGGAAGGGAAAATAAAGTTGAGGACATGCTGCTGGAAAGCCTTGTGATCGCAGCGGGTGGCTGGAACACAAGGAATTGCTTAATTGTCACAAGGACCAGGCTAAAGAAAATTGCATAGTACGTCTTGGGGCCAAGAGGATCTTAAGGCCAAAATATCCCCCAGCCTTGTTTTCCAGCAGAGGAAGCGCAACTTTCAATGAGAGCACATTTTAGCCAGTACTGAAAACATATCTTTAATGCCTCCTCACCATTCACTATAATTACAACATATGCTAAATATTTTCTTGTTTACTAGTGAGGGAATGCTAAGGAATGTAATCCTGACAAAATTAAAGATTCAGTCACATCTTGGCTAACTTGATCACCGCGGTGATTCATGGCTATGCCATCTTGAGGCAAGGGAACTTCCAAAGCTGACAAGCTACTTTTTGGAGCACCTTGAAGCAGCATTAAAAGAAACACTGGTGAGAAGCCAAAGGAAGCACGGATATAGGACACATTCCAGCAAAGCATCAGGCATCAGCAAAGCATCAGCATATTCCCAACAGTGAAGCACTCGGAGGCAGGATACCCATCTGCCACTTCCAGCTATATTATTAGGAACACATTAAGCAAAAACACGGAGAACAAAATTACATTAATTATTCCATTGTTTAGGGAAGAAACAGGCATGGCATTTAGCTTAACTCTTGTTTAACCCTCTCCCACAGCAAAAACTAAGCTACTCGGAGAAGAACCTATAAAACTGATATCACCTAAGGCTTCCCATTGCAAAACACTGGAGATAAAGCATGACAAAACTAACAGAGCTTCAGCACAAATCAAAAATATATTCCCCTTCTTCCGAACCAGTACCCAGCACGTGCTTTTAGGACTGGCACAGCACAAGTATACAGTGCTCTTCCTAAGTGAGTGGCTGCAGTACAGACATGCTAGACAGTCACATCCTCCATGTTAACCACCTTATTGGACAAACCTAACTCGCACAAGACTTTACAGCTTTATACAGACATTATTCAAAATAACCGAGTCCTTTTGCAAAGAGGTAAGTCCATCTATGCTACCTATAAAACTGACAGGACAAACTCTGTTAAGCACTACACTGGAGACTGCAAATTAACAGCAGGAATAGCAGTAAATATTAAACCTCTAAAATAAGATTAATTTGAAATTAACAGGCAGAGGTAGCACGATATTTAACTCTAGAAGCTACTCTGCAAGGTAGAGGTCAAGGTCCACAGGCTAGTATCCCTGCTCTGATTCATTAAGAGACTCATGATCCCAAATTTCTCTTCCTACCTCTAATCCTTCAAGATGACAAACTATGTCTTAAGTTGAAAGCCTCTCTGCCCACATGCCGGCTGCAAAGAAAGGCAGCAAGATTCCTCTGTAAAAGTCTTGTTTCCTCTTTTTGACATTTCACAAAAATCTCAGCAAGTGCACTTGCTCTTCATATCTGAAGATGAAACTGCAGCAAAACATTTTAGTATTTCCTCTGCCTCCCTAAAGGGCTCAGTGCAGGCACACCGCACCAGTAAGCCAAATTATCCTTCAACACCTAGAGCTCTTCAGGCTGAAGTTACGTTTTTTCCAAATTACTGCACAAAGCCAGCCAGTGCCAGGGCATCCTACCATCCTTCACTCACTTGGCTCTGCCCAGGGAGACTTACAAAAGCGCCTTGGTTTAGCTTTTGGGGAACACCCAACTTCCCCACCGCACCTGCTCTGCTTTAATTATTGACTAGGCTAGAAGCTCCTTATTAAAATGCAAGGCAAGTTTGGCACACAATCTCAGCTTCTGATCATCTTGAGCAGATACATTTGGAAGAGAAACCCAAATTCCCTGCCACAGTTCAGAAATTAAAAGAAACGGCAGATAGATTTGGCTTAAGACACTTAAATTCAGCAAGAAAAAAAAATACATTTTGCACCCGTGCAACTGAAAACTCTCATAAAATTTGAAATTTTAAACCACAACTTTAGATTCACACACAAACATCAGGTTTAAAAGCTTCCTTTCAAACGTACTGTGTTTTTACAAGCCATTTCTACCAGAGTGAATCTAACAGATAATTACAGGTTTGACCTCCTTCTATTGCACAAATATGCCTTTTGAAACAATGTGGATAAATATTTGCCCAATACAAGAAGACAACTCCAAGAGGAACCATTCCAGTTTATCAACTTTGTGATTCATGTTGATACAAGCTTTATTCTCTATTTAAGGAACAAGATAACGCTTAGGAAGTTCATCTAGCCAAATATGTTTCATATATCTACCATGGACCACCCTAAACAGTGGCACGTCCAGACCATGGGTCACACCCAGACAAGAGCCATCAGCAAGACAGTGAGTGAACCTCAACCTCAACTCGCCAAATATTTACTATTGCTCAACCACCAAGGTGTCTCCAAGCAGCAGCAAGGCTTAAGACTGAAACACACCAAGTAAAAGATTGCTGCTAGCGTGATTGAAGCAATGCTTGGGTTTGTGTTGTGAATCATCCCCTTCCTTATCCCTTTTGAACTGGCTTGCTGGGGAGAGAATTATGGAGGCCCAAAGGAGCCGAAAGCAAAATGTGAGCACCCTATCTAACCCCCTCAGGCTCCTCCTGAAATCCCAGCCCCTGCCCTGATGCTCCTCTGTTTTCTGCCAGCACCAAGAGCTCTTGTGAAAACAAGACAGGGACAGACATGAGCACCAAAAGCCACCCCAGAACAAGGCACAAAAAGCAGACATGACAATTTCAAATGGGTAGCTTACGCCCCAAGACATATACAGACTGGGTCCCCAAAACCAAACGCTGTTGACGCATCACATTGACTCACACAAGCTGCAGAGACAATGCCATGGCAATTGTTTACAGTGTCAAGGCCATTTCATATAATTAAAGGAAATGTCAAGAGATGAGATAACACCAACAGTTCAGAAGGTACAGCTAATCGTAGCCTTGTAAGAAGCTGTTTCTCCCGGAGTTGCTCCCTCTCTTGCAGATGCGACCCTTCACACATTCCCAGAATCCTCATTTCACATAATTTCACCTCATTCCCTTGCTCCTGCATTTGTAGAGCACCAGCAGTGACCTTATTTAGGAGCAAGTAGCACCATACCAAAACAGCGGTTGAAAACCCTTTCTGAGACTATCAAATAATGCTCCTGTCTACTCACACTTGGCATGGTTGCATGTGGGGTTGCAGATCGTCTCTGAGCACTGCTGCAAGCACCACTGCCGAGAGGAAATGTGGTTAAACTGAAACAGGACTGTTTCTGCCAGTAAGAGGTTTGACTGTAGCCCAGCATGACCACTGCAGTCCATCAGGACTGGCTTTGAAGCAGCCAACTCAAATGCCAACAGCCGCCTGCTCGTAACAGCCGTGAGCTCTGCAAGGGCGAGCTACTCAAATATTTACTCACCTTCTCAGACAAATTTTGCAGTGTAAGAGTTATAGCACACTACTATTTCAAGTACATAAGCTAACAAGCTTAGAGCCAACCCAGGAAGGCTTATGTGAGCTGTAGTCCTATGTTCACTTGCAACGCAGATAACCCCCAAGTCAGTGGGCTAGACAGAGCAGCGTGATTCACCTTGCTCCTGCCCATGGCAGCCTTTGTAAGCCTCACACCTATGTTAAACACCTCGAGATAGGGGCTCGGATCAAAGAATGACGTGGCAGCCATTAGGCAGCCACGGAGCTCCATGGGACATCCCATGGCTCCATGAGGTTACGATGTACTTCCCAGCGCTTAAAGAGGTCAACGCTGCTGATGAGGGAGAAAGATCTCACAGGCAAGTATCAGTACAAACTCCCCACCGTGGCATCCACCAAAGAGTTCCCGCCTCAAGATCCACAGCAGGCAAGACTGAGCAGCATCAAAACTCAAGTTCAGGGGTTTTCAGCTTGCAGGAAGAATGAGCAAGAACTATCTTTAAGGGGTGCAAAGAGAAGCCACAAAGAAAACCAGGTACATTTGGATTAACTAACTTCACGGGGGTCTGTGCCTCATATCAGATGATGTTCAAAGGTGCACAAATGAAAAGTTGAAAGCCATGGCTCCACTAAGCACATTCTTCAAGCAGTAGTTACAGCAAGGATACATTAGAGCAAGCATTTGAATTGATGCACAAAATTTAGGGTGTGTAAACATAAACATTAACCCATTTCTCCATGCACTTTAGGTTTGAAATGGGGAGTTTGTTCTTGTGCTGGATTCCCACCTAAAAAAGCCTGCAGTAGGTGCTAGCTCCCTTGCTGTAAGAACGCCATCCCAGGGCTTCGCCCATGGTCCCTGAAATTACAGGCTACAACGACGCCATCTAAATCCTTTACCTTTTCAACAGCAGGGCTAGCTGGCCCCTGGGCACTTAAACTGAAACTCCAGCTGGTCCAAAATCCTAGATGGCCCCTTGGCTACACCAGCCCATGTCTTCTCCCTGCCTTCTTTGAGGCAGCCCGGACACACGAGTCATTAGCAATGCTGAAGCCCATTTCTGCTGTAAGGGTGCTCCTCAGAGCTTCCAAAGCAATCCTCACCTTTGTCAAGGGAGTAGAAAGAAAAAAATAAAACCTCACCAAAAAATCTGCAGTTCTTAACGAGATTCAGATCAGCCTTAGGAAAAAAAAAAAGAAGAATCAAAGCTTGGAAACTAAAAGCTGACTGACCCTTTAATGGAACTTTCCCATATTTATGGAAATTTCTGGTTTGGCACAAAAACATCTGCTCATTTAGTGGGTGTTGTAGAAATCACTTCTATAGTGATGCTGAAAGAAAGAGGCCTGTTTTATTGTTAATTGAGCCTCTGGCTACACAGTAGAGGAAAAAAATATTTTCCCTGACTTTGAAACTCAAATTCTAATTCTCACGAGGCTGTAGGTCTATACCTCTTGCACAATACGCAGTAGTCGATTTCTGTCTGTAACTGCAGAACCATAAGTTGCTACGTTTTGCTCTGCTGCAACCAAGAACATAACTTGACCTGGCAGCGAAAACGCCATTGTTCCAGCTCATGACAAACCCTGCACAAAAGTCAGGCCACTAAGACTTGGAGGTCTGTGGGCCCAACAGGAAAGCAATCCTGTCTATAACGAACACGCATTAGGGCTTTTCTCTCTCCTCCCTACGCCATCATTTTGGTTGTGTTTTCCTGACATTGGCTACCCTGCAATATCAGACTGCTTAAAAACAAACTCAAGGTAATCCTTTTAAAAACCCCACCAGTTACTTCCATTTAGAACAACTGCTACAGGCTATCACAGATGCAAAATCAGGCTTTCAAACCAGAACTGATTATATTCTGCAAATATGATGGCCCGGGAACGGTCTCCAGCACAGGAACTCACTCAACTGCAGACTCTTGATGCCAGGAAGGCATGACGAAGGGAAGTCTCCTTTTATACTCGTCCTTGTTCTTCAGTTCTCTTCCTAAACATTTATTTAGGGATGGGCTCAGGGGATCTTTGCTGTGGAAGAGTGAATGGCTTCATAAGGCAACAGGGTGCTCATTATCAAACTCATTTAAAAAAAAAAAAATCCAGCACCACTAGAAAACAGTGCCCCAGACACCACATCCCAAAATTAACTCTAGGAAGACTGATCAATACTTTATCCTGAACAGGAAAATAAGAAAAAGCCCTGAACAGATAGGGAGTGTCAAGGGTGCCAGACTGACTGGTATAATCCCATTATAGAGTTATCCAGAGCAAGGAGTTTGCTCAATATTTGAGAGATAACAGGATTAACTTAATGTTCAACATCATTTCAGCCTAATAATTGCAGAATCACTCCTAAGGCCCTAATGTCATTGATTCAACAGGGGATTCCCATCAACCCCCCCACCAGCCCCAGCTTTGAAAGCCTGTTCATTAGCGTCAGCATCTTAAGTTAATTACTTTGAGAGATTTTCCTTTCCTCCCCAAAGCGAAATGTAACTTAACCCCTGCAACACACAATGCTTGAGCAGAACAAACTTCTACCTTCCCTCCAGGAAAGGATGATGTTTACTTTCCTAATCACCACTAACATCTCCAAGATATAATGTTAAGATCAAAGGGCTGGGGGTGGGGAGGCAGCTTTTTCAACATTTCGGTTGAATTTCAATGAAAATCATCGCAGAGGCTGGTTATAGTCCTCTCAACGATCAAGGGTCAGCCTCAGACATCTGCCTTCCTGAGATGGGGAGAGGGTGTTGATCTACCCTTTGAGAACAGAGATACCAGCAGATCCGTCCAGTGACGATCACCACCGAGGAGTGAGTCTTCAGGAGTTATTTTCCTTGCCAAGCCATGACTCACTGTTCACCTAGCCTTGGAAATGAGTCCCCTACTGCAGCCGTGCTGGGGAAGTACAGGGAAAACATACAAAGCAAACAGTACACAGAGACGTTTCCTGGCCCGCGGGAGAGAGTTGGGGAGAACCACAGGAACCGGGCCGTGTTTTTCTACGGGATTCTTATATGGAGCACGGAAAGTTATTAAATTCCACCTTTTCAAGCACAGGAGGCAGCTTTTGTTTGGACACGCTACACCAATTAGGCCACCCTTATTATTCTGCCCCTAACCTGATGCAATTGCAGCATGCCGCTGAGTCACCCCCCCACTTCACAGCACCCTGCTAGCTCACCGCCTGTGAAAGTCGACAGCCATGACCACTGCTTGGCTGCACCTTCTCAGTTTGTTCCTCAACACCCCCCCCCCCAAAAAAAAAAAGAGGGGGATCCCCAGGGCCCTGCTCTTGCTGGAGGGGGCGGGGGGGGGTGGGTGCCCTACAGAAACTCAGTTTTCCCGGGAAAGCACCCTGGCAGGGGTTGCGGGCACGCAATTCTCCGCCTCTCGGGGGCGAAGCCGTGGCAGGCAGCCCGCCGGTGCGGGAGAGGGGTCCCCGCCGAGCCCGAGCCTCCCCCGTCCTCCCCCGCCGCCGGCCCGGTGCCGCCCGCCACCTGGCGGCCGCAGCGCAGAGCCGCGGCCGGCGACCCCCGCCCCGCGCCCCCCCCGGTCGGTGGGGACACACGGCCCGGGACGAAACGTTCGGAGGAACGCGATGGGGGCGTGTGGCAGCGCTGGACGGTGGGCACCCCGGTGAGGGATGAAACGCGGTCCCGGCAGCCGCGGCCACAACAGGCAGGGAGGGGAATTTGCCGGTCCTGCAGCAAGCACCCGTGTGCATCCCACGAGAGAAGCCTTGCAGGAGAGGTGCTGTCTCAGACACAGATCTCTGCACCCGTTCTGGCCGACTTTAGCACAATTTGTTGCTATTTCCAGCTCTAGATTTCTCCAGCGACCACGCCGCGGCCTCCCAGGTTAGCGGCAGTGACGCCCCATACACCCGAGATGAAAGCGGGTTTCCAGGCTGAAATGGAAGATGCTGACAAAAGGAGCGAGACGCTGCAAGGAAATTGTACAGCTGAGTTACACCAGTGTACAAAGCTTCATCTTACACAGCCTTAAGACAAGCGCTAATAGGAACCAGGATCCATTGCAGATCCTGAGTCTGCAAAGCTCAGCTCAGAAACTGAACAGCCTGAGTACCAACAGGCTAAACGGATCTGTAAGTGGAATTTAGTAACTCCTATAAATATTATTGTACAAGAGAATACAAATTTATCATAACCCAGCTGGTAGGTCCTTCAGAAATCTTAAAATCTATGGTTCACAAAGCAAGACTAAACCAGGCTGGGTTGAAGAGCAATATTCTTCCTAAACACGTCATGGTTATCACTCGTCCCATCACAGCTGGATTGGTCCAACCTGTAAAAAAGCCACACCAGATCTCTGGTTTCTTGTTGCACTCAAGTGTTTTAGGAGACAAAAGACACCTTCAAAAATCAGAGCCAGGGTCCTTTTCAAGACAAATGAGAAAGAAACAGATAAAGCGGTGACATCAGCAGTGACAACATGCAACTGTTAGCAACCGGACTGCAGACCAGCACCGGCCCTGCAGCCCAGCGGGGCCTGAGAGGCAGCTTTGTTCAGCCAATGGCTCAGCTAACACTATTTACAACTCACAAGGGCAGCAACATTAATGAGAACATTCGGTATTTTGTTCTTAAAAAGCCAGGTTTGCCATTCAGCCTGGACACATTGCTGCTGTGTGAACTAAGAAAAACAGTAATAACAAAAATCACTTCATTTATGCTAAACCCACTTACCTCTGGTTCCAGGCAGGCTCCTCTTCTACCCCCAACCCCAATAAAATCAGCTACTAAAATCCTTTGACAGATTTTACAGGCAGCAATGTTCCAGAGAACAAGGTGATTTTAAGGTCCAACAAGTTGAAAATGAAAACTAGAAACTCTCGAAATCTGACCCTTCTGCTCTGTGCCCTACTTACTGAACCACAATAACTCCACACTCACTATTTTACAGTGAGTTGGCCTGAATTATCCGGAGGATTGATTACATGTCCTACAAGGTCTTATCTCTTAATACAAGGAATAAGATCATTCAATTCAATCATGAAGCACTTCAGCAGATACAACATTTCTCACTCAACATCAGCCTTTGCTACTATCTTGCTCCAGCCAGCCTGGAGGCCAAAGCATCTCATTCCCAGCACATCCACAGCTTAGCCACTAAACCACACAACCAGCAAAATTAACCTCTGCTTTCCTCCAGGCAGAGCTGTCTGTAGAAACTGCATGGCCATTTACTACAACAGCTTTAAAAGTCACTTGAAATGGGGTGCCATGGAATTACAAGGTCTCTGGCAGGTCAGCAAATAATCTCTGTAAAACACTTGGCTTGCAGATCAGGAGGGAAAGGCAGCAAAAATTCAGACACCTACTCAAATCATAAGGGGCTTGTTCGGGGGTGGAATTACTGCGTATTTATTTTCTTAAATGCCACACCAACTAGTAGATGGATAGCTGATCTGAACCATTTGCAAATACAGCAGGCAGAACAGCAGCACTGGCATCCAACTAACTGCCCCAAGCAGCCTGACAGCGCTCAGCACGTTAATTACACTAAGAACAACTAGAACGTCCATCGCAAATTTAAGAACAAAAGGCTGTCAGGATAATGTCCTGAAATATTCTGTGGCCTTGTCAAGTGCACTCGGACTTATTTACAATAATGCTTTCACACAGGTAAGCAAGTGTTCTATACTGCACTTTAAAAGTCAAACTGTCTCCACTGAGATCAGTTCAACCTTCTGGTAAATCTGACTAAGGAACAGTAGGATTTTGCCTTTCTGTGTGCTTGCAAATTAGCACACATCAACTGTAATTAAATGTTTAATCTCAGGCACTTTGACCACTTTGGCTCTCTTCTATTGTATTGCACAAAGCAGTTATATTGCCATATACATAATATACAGCATCTCATAAGGGAATCACAGCTTCTGTGTCTTCCTGGAAGAAAAACCTGTTCTTTTGTTCTAGAACAGACATTATAAAGAGATTTCCACTGGCTAGTTAGCATTAACTGTTCTTCTCCGGCAGACTTCAGAGCTGTGTGACAGTGAAGCACTCAACACCACAAAGCTCCATGCTTGATTCTGCAGATCAAAACCAGAAAACAACGAATGCCATCTCCAGCAGCCTAGTTTAAACTAAGAACCACATCATCAAAACACTTTAGTTCAACATAAAAGTGCACATTTGACAAGATTTCCCTAAATGCTGCTGAACAGTTAGCTAAATGCCTGTCCTGGCAGCAGCCTCGAAGCAGTTGATTTCCAGTTGAAACTTAGTCATCAAAAGGGGATTCCCACACAGCCAGTCCTGAGCACTGGCAGCAAGTTGAAGAACCCATGAATCAGAGGCTGGCCTTTCATCCAAGTTCTGCAGCAAATGCAAAGAATAAAACAAAGTGCCCTCCACCTCACCCTCTCCCTTCTTGCCCCTACTTGGACCCTTCCTTTTTTGAAGTGCATCACCCAAAGTACTGGAATGACTGTCCTAGAGATCTAAAGCCTTGTTAAGGTTTCTGAGGAACAGAAGACATTGAGAGCAGCACGTATTTCCTCCTCAACCCTGACACCCTGTGGCAGTCGCCATCAGATCAGAGGGAGGTGCAGGTGGAGACCTTCTTCCCATGCAGGCAGCTCCATCTGGCAGCTGTGGTCCTTGCAAAGTCCCTGTCTCTGCCACCAGTCTCCGCTCCACTCCAGAGGTACAAGATGGGAACTCAAATTCGTGATCCCTCTCCTTAGGTTCAAACTAACAATCTAGAAGCAAAATATTTTATATCCTAGCAGCCACTCCCTCAGCCTTCACTGCTGCTAAACACAAAAGGCTTCATAAACAAAGGAATAGCAAGAAGAAAGTCACTTGGCAGACACCTTTGAAGCAGAAAACTGGTTTTCCTGAACAGGTTTTGTTTTCTCATAACAGACTTTGCACATCCGTAGTCTTCTGCTCTCTTCTACTTGTACATGGTGCCTACCCAGAGGAGATGCCGAGCTTGGCGGGCCTTGGTAAAGAGTAGCAGCAAAGGGTCCTGGCAGAGTGCAAGAGGGATCCCACACACGTTCCACTCATCGGCCAGCAGCCGTATGAAAACAAAGTGTTATTTTCAGATCCCAAGGCAGCAGGCTGATGGAAGCCAGTGGTTAAAGCATCTTTTGGACAGGTCATGGTCATTGCACCTTTACCATTGCGTCCATCTCCCTTCTGAGCATTAGTCTTTTAAAAGGCAGCAATGCCAGAACATGCTCGGACAATCTAGCCCTGGAACAGCTTGATATGTCTTTCTGATCTCAAACTTCCTTTCAGACAGCAGGGCTGCTAGAAAGTTGGCAGCAATGGATGTATACTAAAAGGTACTGCTTCTACACACATGCTCTGAACCAGAAGTGATCTAGAAAACCTGTTACCTATGCACATGTGGTGATCATGCACTCATTTCCATAATGGTTTTGAACCTGTGAGCATCTGAAGGTATGCTCTCATTTTTAGGGATAAAAATGGGAATCAAGTAGCCAGCTATGTGTCCTGCCAGGAGCAAGTAGCAGAGCTGGTGGCATAAGAAGCAAGTACTCACATTTCTAGCCGCTTCCTCTACTCAGACTATATTTGGAGCCTAAGTCTCCAAAAGCAGCAGATTCATATCACACTGGTTTCCTTATGAGGCATGTAGCCCAGAAGTCAGCATAGATGCTAAACCAAATTACATCTTTGTTTGCACAAAGGTTAAGGACTCAAAGAGTACTTCCTATTTTTAGAAGGAAAAGAATTGGGAAAAAGTAGCACAGCAGGAGGTACAGGGGATGAAAGTCAAAGGGGATGAAAGTCAGCCTTGAATAAAGAAATAACTGCAGAAGATTCTTAAAGCATCCATAAACTTAGTATTTCAAGTGCTGTTCTAAAAAAGCAGCTTTGGGTAAGAGCCTGTGTGTGCAAAGGCTACTTCACTAATTTCCCAAAATGCTTCACAGTTGTCCCACAGAGATTTAGCTTTTAGGGAAGCTACCAAGACGTTCATATTCCAGTGCCTGCAGAGGAAGCATGTAGCCACAAGCAGAAACTGTAAACAGAGCACTGAAGTACAGGAGGTCAAAGGACCCCAGAGCAAACCCTTCCCATGAAGAAAGGCATTGCCATGCTCCCTCCACAGCTGTTCATGAGTGATTAGCTCAAACATTACCAGGCAAGTGAACTGCAGGCCTGCTTCTATGTTAGGTCAATCCAACACCACAGCAGAGCTTTCAAGGAACCCACAGGCACAAGGTGAGATTTGCCCTGCCAAGCACAAAGCTCCCTGCTTCTTCAATATTTTGCTTTTCAAGATCTCACAGCTAGCATTTCATCTGCTTCTAAGTCTAAGACAACAATCCCTTGACTAAGAAAAAGGTCCAAACCTAGCTCATATCATGCTAAGATAAATAAGTGGTCTTTGGAAGGGGGTCTGGGCAGCAACAGTGTGGGCAGTAGATGGAACAGCGGAAATAGGCTCCGAAAATAGAGTTTGATCCTTCACCCGCACCACAGGAAGGATCTGAAGAGGGGAAAGGTATTCCAGTGACATTTCCCTTCAACAGATCACTTGTGTAGGTGGGACCTTGGAAAGCAGGGAAACTTGGCCCAGCAATGTGTGTATATTTAGATTTCATTTATTCCTCTCGCTAACCTCCATCCTCCCACCTGCCGCACAGCTCCGCTGACGACTCGGGGGCAGCACTCTCCCTCCAGCACTGACTACACAGGGCTGTGCTCCGGCCTCACCCCAAGGCACAATCCATTGCCGCCACGTCTCAGCTTCTACACAGAACCTGGCAGGTTCCCACCACTTCAAAACTTCTTCCATCTCCAGTAGGTTTCACAGCATGAGTCGGTAGCTGAGGGCTCAGGCTGACAAGCTACACAAGTTGCTGCGACTTGAGCAGTTTATGCATTCATTAAGCCAATGCCAGTCACACAGACACAGCCTATAGTGAAGTAATTTGGTTTTGCTCAAGTCCAGCATTAGAGTGAAAAACTAAGCCACCTGATGCTGCCCTGCCGACTACACATGCACATCCAAATTACTGCAGATAACTGACATGTGGTTACTTAAGCTATAGTCACCTGCTCAGGGCCACATCCCACGACTTGCAAGAATTCTCTGTATGTTCTTTTCTATATTTGAAATACAACCCAGGGTAGGGTTGAGAGCAATTTTAAGTTGCATACCTGTTCTAAAATAACTGTGTATAGAAAAGCTCTGCAACTTCACTGCAGCTGCCTGGAGACCATGCTTCCACTAGTCTTCAGGGATGAGCATGAATTAAAATCTGAAGACAACAGCAAATTTCATTTTTAATTAGCCAGGGCAGCCAGCCAAGGAGGGCTCCCCCACCCACCCATGGCTAGTGAAGCCTGACAGCTAAAAAGGATTTATGCTTCACTGTGCAGTCCCAGTGGCCATTCGAAGCACACCAACTCTGAACACGCGCCAATGCAGTTAAAACAAAAGCCAGCCATGCAGCATTGTGAATGCAGTTAATATACAACCAGTTAAGGACAGCAATACATCAAAAAGCACCAGGCTTTGAGGGAACAAAGGGCATCGACTTCAGCTCAGCTCCTGCACGCAGCTCCGCCTTACCTCATCTCCAGTCTCAGTGCCGGGAACAACCCAGGAGTCCTGAGCTTAGCAGCACTTGGAGAATGAGCGTCCTTAAAAGCAAAGTAATTTTAAGGAAATAATAATAAAAGACCCATCTGCTTATTCTGCCTTTAATATGGGGCTCTTAGCTCCCAGCACTAAGGAGGCAACACGTAAAGCTTCACAACCAGCTGTGTGGGGTGTCTGTGCATGCAAAGATCAAGTGCAGGTACTCCTTCCTAAACTTGCACAGCTGAATTTGTTCAGAGGGAAAGAGGAGATAATTTTACTTAAGTTGGCAAAATGCAAACAGAACATAAGGCCTTTCACATCCCAGGCCACCAGTGCTGCTCAAATCAGGAGTCAAAGCTCTTGGTAACCTCAACAGGCTCCAACCCCATGTCTCACTGATCTACCCCAAAAATAGACTTCAACTGCACATAAAAAGGGACAAAAAGCTTTGTGATATGAACACAGCTGGTTGTTGGCAGTCCCAGCAGAGGCCGAGTCCTGGTGAATAAGCAGAGCTCACAGTGTTGCTCAAAGCCATACCATTAATGCAGGCTGGAGAGATGGAAAAACTCGCCCTGCTGCTGTCTGTGCTTTGTCCTGGGGTTGAGCAGGGAGCTGTCATCTCCACAGCCATTGCTTCAACATCAGCTGCCAGCACCACACTTACTTTACCCACCCTCCCCCCTCGAAAGTCATCATTTGGGATTAGCTTGCCACGAGCAAATCATAAGGGAAAGCAATCACCACAAATTAAATGTGCACCTTACAGGCTAACAATTAGAGGGCATGGCAGCAATTCTTGCCACCAGGATTATAAGCATGACATGTTTTTATGCATGTACTCTTGGCTCGTAGCTGTTCCAACCAGGTCATTGGGCTCCAACAGACCAGCTCTGTATGAAGTCAAAAACTGGCCTTCAGCAGACAGGCCTGGTACATCTGCCACACCAAGCACACCGCACTGCTGACGAGTCCATCAATTCTCAAGTTTTAAGGATGGCATCACCTAGCTGCATAGGAATAATCTAGAAATAACATTTACGGTCACAGAGTTGCACTTCACTACGAGTTAGAAGTCACTAACTGCAACATCATGGTCCACAAGATGCGAGGTCAATATGCTTAATGGAGACTGCCTTCCCACAGTGCAGGCAAGAGCTTTCATGCAAATCTCATTTCAATGGGAGGGAAAAAATGGCCATTTAACTCATGTCTTCCATAGCCATTTTAAGCAAACAGATCGAAAAGCTATTCAAGGCAATCTCTAAGCCAAAAATCTATGAGTTTTAGTTGCAACTGTATCCTTGCATCAGTTAAACCTAACAGTAATGAGTTTGTTTGCCTCAGGGCAAGTAGTACAAAGTGCCTAAAGCAAGAGCTTTAAAGCCAAAATTTTGTTTAGTAAAAAATTCCTGTATCTTCTGCAAGAAAAAGCAGCCTAAAGAAGTAAATACAGAAAGAGAAGTCAGGAGCTACCATGAGCTGATCCTTCTTCATGGCTTGCCCTGTGACTTGTTGAAATCGCATACCAGCTTAATGCTTCTAGCCTCTTACCTATTAAGAAAGGGGATGTTGCTTGTTTTCAAGAGTTTGGGGTAGCCAATAGACTTGTAATCCAGGTTTCACAGATGGGAGATTTCAAGAAAGATCTTCCAGATGTACAACACAGCTTTAATCAGATCTGGTCCACACCATTAGTGCAGTACAGTTGCAACTGATGCATCTGCCAAACTAGCTTGTTTTCTAATCATCTTCTACATTTGAATTGAAGACATGAAGTTTAAAGTAATAAGGTTCTTTACGATGCTTAACTAAGGATGAAAGAACAAGTCCACAACATGCGGTAAGATATCCAAGAGTGTACTCACCAGTGTTCTCTTCCATTCCTCTTCCACACTAGCTTTCTGAGCAATTCCTACAAAAACAGGAAACAAAATTGACACACAAATTAGAATCCCAAGTGTGACCAAAGCTCAGGTTTAGTTTCACTTCTCTATCAGCTCTGCTCAGTCTACACATAACCAGCGTGGAGGGAACCTAGAGTAGAAATCCTGCCCCAGCAAACTAGGAACAAGAGCATGTGGCATCTTCACCCCTCTTTGAAGATATCAGTAGCCTCTAATCATGCACATGCTGTGTTGGAAAGAAGAGAGAAACAAAATTAAGGTGTAATAATTACAAAGCATCAAATGTTTGTTCCCAAGGAAAACATTCCACATCTGCCTCTTCAAGAAGGCATGTGTCTGCTGTAAAAGGCAATAGCTATTGCTTATCTAGCAAAGGCAGAATAGCACGTGCACAGGAAGTATTGTAGATATCACACAACATCAAGACAGTTCTGAAGGTACTGGAGAAGACAAAAAGGAGGAATTAGGATTTTAGTAGCAAACCCAGCTTTTCTCTGGAGAAAGTTCTGAAATGAGGTGCAAGAGGAACTAAGTTTGGGGAAATCAGGAGACATCTTGTTTCTGATATATTACGTAGCACAGTAAAAACATGCTCAGCATTTTAGAAAAAGGGAGCTTCTGTCCTGAAGAGCTTGCAGTTCCAACTAAGACAACCACAATAGGAAATGTCAACAGGCACAGCATGGGGTGGTTGAGAAACAGCTACAAAATAAGCTTGCTTCCAGTGCTGAGAAGTCAAAGCTAGCTTTTATGCATAGCCCATTTCAGCCTAACCCTTCCCCACTAAGCCTAGGACAGCACATCACCTTACCTCCCAGCAGCAAAGTTTGTTGGCTGTAATGCAACATCAGATCAGATGGATCATCTCCATCTGATAATTTGCTGACTTTACAGCACATGCTCAGCTTGTGCGACAGCATTGGAGCATCACAGGGCTGCGGTGTCAGAGGAGATAACCCTACCACACCACCACTGGAAGTGCGCCTGAACAAGCTATCGCCAGCAGGGCTTTTAAGCTTTGCTTTGCTGAACTGTGTGGGCGAAACACTTCTTTTGATCAGACAACCATGCTCCAGGCTACTTCTCTCTGCTGCAGCTAGAATACCATTGCAGCAATATTCTTAGATGGGGAGGAACACCTTGACAAAGCCATTAAACTCTCAAAACATCGTTGGCAATCACAGCATTTAAACAGCTTAGCAAAGAGAAGCGCTATCTGTGCAGACTTCTGAGCAGCAAGTCAGTCGCCCAAGAACATCACAAGGTCTTCATTTCAGAGGCAGATTACCAGGAGGTTACTTGGGAAACACCCTCAGAATCCCTCCAGCTTAATCCATTAACTCTGTTAAAATGCAGCTAACTTTCACATGCATTTTGGATTCGTGATTTGGTACATCCACATGACATGCCTGAAGGCTGCATCAAGGACGCTATTTGCAAAAACTAGAACAAATGGTCCCCACTGAAGGTGGAAGAGCCATAATGATTTTCACAAGTATCATTATAAAGTCAGCATCTTCACACAAACCCAAACCCCCAGTTAGTAGCAACTCTACTGTACAGGGCATTTGCAGGAAAGCTCTCTCTGCCTGCCCTTTCAGTAAGCCCTTCTGGGAAGGGAAAGCAGAAAGGAAACAAAAGCAGACACCTCAAAACCTACTTGAACCTCACATAGATGACAGCAACCCTCCTACTCCCCCAGAGCCACCAGGGAGTTCGGTTTAATTTGCCTTTCAAGGGCATTCCTGCACAGGCTGCGCTGAGCTTTGCATATTACAAGGGGCACATTTGTGCCTGGAATACTAATCCTGGCAGCCCATCGCTGCTGGACACTCACTGTACGCACCAAGGACATCTGTCATCGCCTGACAGCACGGCTGGAAGCACCTCAGCCTGTACGAGGAGGGATCCTTCTGAGCAAAACACTAAATACACAATCATCTGATTATTAATAGAACAAGCATAAAAGGCACATCGAAGAAAGAAAAAGCGATGCTGGGTTAGAGCAAGAGGGAGCAAAGTCGGGACTCCCACAGCACTGCCACGAGGCTGCCAAAGCAGGAGCGCACGTCTCTGCCCGCACTAAGAAACAGGCACTTTCTCACCAAAGCAATGGATTAAGTAGTGCAGATCCTGCTGCCAGCGTTAACTAGGACCGGCTAATTGGGAAGCTGTATTCTGCAACAGACAGTTTGAGATAACCTGCCCCGCAGAACTGAAAATTCCTTTTATCCCCTACTGTCAGACGTTTCCCAGATACAACGTAAGCCTGAGAAAACTCGGATTTTGCATTTCCTTTAGCATGACACATGCTACAGCTCCTCTGAATATTCATGTCCTCAAAGTGCTCACACATTCCCTGGGCCTGACAGCTGTGTGAAATTCCTCTGTTACCGGAGAGCCGCCTGTTACCAGCACAGCTCCTTTCACTGCTCCGGGACACACCGGTTTGCAGCCCTGCCGCCTGCCCCTTGCTGCTGCTCAGCATCACAGCGAGCAGAAGCATGGCCTTTGTCTGGCTTGTTAGTTCAAACACTTCACTCTTTTTTTTTTTTTTTTTTTTTCCTCTTCGTACCAATCTAAGAATATATTCTTGTTCCATTGACCCGTCTCTGAACTCTCAGCAGCAAGGTGATGGCTTTTTTCCAGCTAGGCAGCTAATCCACACACAATAGAAAATGACTGCTCTGCAGCCATGCTCTAGTATATTCTACACTGTTTTCTACCCTGTTTCTTCAGTCCTCACATGCTCTCTGCTGAAGCATGGAATTTCATCTGTCCCAGCTCTACCCACGTGCTCAGCTCCATTGCATCCTCCTGAGGATGCGGTCCCACAGCAACCCAAATGGACCCCTTCCTTGTGCCAGCACTGATCCAGCCGCCCGGGGAGCAAAGCTGACCAGATGCAAACCAAGCTCTTTCAGAGGAGCACACAGTGGGTTGGGATGGACAAGACCTTGACAGCCCTGGCTCCAAACACTAAGTCACCAAGAAACTGCACACTAAGGTGCCACTGTTTTTTCCAGCCTCGAGCAATCCACATTCAGCTACAAGCTTTACTGATTGCCAGCTTACCCACTTTCTCATAGTCTCATTTTCAGCAACGCTTACCCAGACCTCTTGAACATTACGCTTTCAGCTTCCTCCACAGTGAAGCTCATTAGCTGTACCACTCTGTCCTCACAGGCGTTTCTGATCTAGGACTGCTCATGTCCTCCAGTAACACTGAACAGCTTCCTGCAAAAGACTAAGGGACATTTCCAAAAGTCCAACTAAAAACCAAGCCAATGTTGGTTGTTTTTCCCAACTAAACTAGAAAACTGACAACTCTTCCAAACAGAAGTGGCACATTACTTCTCCGCAGCGTCTGCTAACAGGCTTGCCTTAGGCATGGAAAGCCAGTTTCCATCCTGGCTCAGCTCTAAATCGCCATTCCAGAGAGGGACGCGACAGCAGCTGGGCAGCTACTACAGGGCTCCTACTGTAATGAGAGACAAAACCAGAGGCTGTCTTGGAAAAAAAGCATGTGGGGGAGAGAAAGGATGTTCTTATAACAGTCTTGAACTATATCCATCAGTTGGAGGGAGAGGGAAGTGTTAACAAACATCCAGTAGCCTGAGGAACAAGGTCCTGCATTAATACAGACCATTACCGAGTGCTCCAGTGGCATAGCCATGAAATGAAACCAAACTCACTTGACAACCTCCTAGAAGATATTTTATTTTGACCTAATACGGTGCTAGTAACAGTCAATCAATAAACAAATATAATACAAATCCATTATGCTAGTTCAGTCCTTTGCTTTGCACCATTTTTAAATTTTTATGTACTACAGCATCACCCAGAAGCCCAAATCCCGAGCAGGTCCCCGCTGGACCGCATGACAAATGAGACTGCTCCTGCCTGCAAGAGCTCACAATTGTAACAAGAAAAAGTGGACAAGAAGAATAAGGCTAGCTGTGAGGCTGAGGCCAGGCACAGAGCAGCCTGCTCTTCATCACACAGGTTATCTGGGGAGGTTCTGAGTTTTCATCCCTGGCTTGCCAAATTTTACTCAAATGGTAGAACCAAGCCATCAGAAGGCCTCTTCTCAGTGCATCAAAGCCAGCTGCAGATGTTTCTGAAAGGTTGGACTCACAATAAAAACTTCCCAACTGCCCCACCAGATCTGGCTGTCCATCCCTTTTTATAAATGCAATTCAAAAAACAAAAAATCCCAACATTTTATTCTCTCAAAATGAGTGGATTTTTGCAAAGCTGAGATAACTCCACCTAATGCTATGGGTACGGTGTCCATGAAGCCCCATGAAGTCCCCAGGGGAAGGGCTAAAGTAACTCAATTTATCTGCCAGCCCTAAGATTAAAAGCATGGTAAACAATATTAAAATTCTGTTCTACAAAGCAGAATAACTCAACAGCACAGAACAGTTCTCCCAAGGGGCAGCTTATAGCACGGGTGCACAGATGAGAGTTTAAATATCACAAGGGAGATTCTTAAAAAGCCTAAACAAATCAACCATGCCAAATGCACTACTATAAATTACAAGACAAGGTGTGAAGGCAGACTTAACCTGTTGTTGGACCAAGCAGTACAGAGGGGAAGAGAGAGACGCACAGGCCCTTCTTCAGGTCAGCGGAAGCCAAGAAGCTTCTCTGTTTTTCTGACTTCATCTAAGAACAAATCAACCCCACCTAAAAATCTTGGTTTGCTCACGTCCTTCAGTTATCATGGTTTGAACATCATTTGCTACAAATGGTATGCTGGCTTCAAAATCCTCCAAGCAGCCTCTGCTGACACAGTTTGTTCTGCACTGATCACGCACAGCGCAACAGAGAGGTCAACTCCTGTGCATCCTGGAGGTAAATCACAATATTCCCCCTCAATAAAATGACACGGATTAAACCAAGTTGTTCTCACAGCCAAATCTGGCAACACGACAATGAACAGGGTGCACCAATAATTAACAGCCCTGCAGTTTCTCTCTCTTCGCAAGGACCCCAACACTTCAGACTGGAACACGGCTTGCATTTCTTCACTTGTTAGAAAGCAATCACTTCAAGCAGGAACACAGCAGCTGTTTAGCACAAGGAAAGGGCTTTGTGGAAGAAGTGGGAAACAGTGGAAAAATCAGAAAAATAGTATAACAACTATAAAAGCAATTTAAATAGAATACTAGAATAACTAGGGTTGAGAAACCTAAATACAGTAGATATCGCAGCAAATGAAACCAGCAGATTTTTGTCATAGATTTAACATTTGATAACTGGCTCCCCATGCAAACAGCAAATATTTTTCAGCAGCATGGTAGCTGCCTGTGGGTGGCACAGTAATATAACATTACCAGAGAGGAACTGGAAAAGGTTGCTGCATCCTCCGTGACTGCGAGATGTGGTAGGCAAGTAGGTTTTTTCATCACTTGCGCAAAGTAAACCTTAAATGCTCATCGACACGCTGTGCAGAACACTGAAGTGGGACTCCAGACCCACCTTCGCTCTCAGCTCTGCTACTGACCAGCACACTGGACCCCGGACAAGGCCCTTTCTCTACCTGTGCCTCAGTTTCCCCCTCTTCAAGAGGGGATTAACTCCTACTGTAAAGCAATTCAAAACCAAATTAAAACTTGCAATACTATATTTCCTAGAAACCACTACCTTATTTAGGACTCCCACAGTAGCACATGGACACGTCACTCGGCTAACAAGCCAAACACAGCAGATTTTTTTCATATTTCTGCTTGAAACGATCATACCAAGTCTCAAAAAGCCACTGTAGCCTCTCCAAGGTGTTTCAGTTCACTGAATGAGCCATATTTACCAAACCTTAAACAAAAAGCCAGCAGCCTATAGGAAAGCATGGCACTGAGATGAACAGAGCATGACTTCTAAGCCAGCTCCCAGTGACAAATGCTATTTCTATTTAGCTATCAGTATGGTAAACACTTAAAATTCGCCTCCAGACCTTTTGGCAGCTGATCAACCACTCTGGAGGTGTGGATGCATGCAGGGGAAAAAACCTGCAGTATGAATATAGCAAACCAGCTTCCCTACTCACTGTCCTTGAAGCAGCTGAAGGGCTCGCTCGCCTCTACCAAAATTATCTTCCTTATAAAAACAGAGGGTAAAATTAAAACAGAATGGCTGATTCATGCAGAGGACAGATGCTCTTGTTCTTATTATCATGGAAGCTGACACGGGAGAAAGAGCATCCAAAGGGAGGTAGCAAGGCATGGCTATTCCTTGATCAACCTCCTAAAAGATGGAAGCTCTAAGTCACCAAGAACAAGAGACTACTTACCCTCTGGATTCCTGACTGACAGCTAGACTGTAAAACTTTAGATTTACCTCTACTGTTGAGTAGATTTGGAAGTTTTTCCCTAGAAGGCTTGACAGATGTACTCATCACCTGCAGGTTACCACACGTCTGTGTGCAGCTGGTATTTAGTGCCCCATCCTCTCAAAACTCCGTTTCATCAGCTGTCTGCCCAACATTTAGCAATGCAGGTTTCAGCTCGGAAAAGTTTCATAAAAGACAAGATTTTAGCTTGGCTCAGCAAGAAGGCTCAACACCTAAGACTTGAACCACAACAGTCAAAACTCACCACCACCACCACCACCACCACCACAGCTGCAAAACAATTCTACTGCAGAAATCTTTTCAATAGAGGAAGATGTATATTTAATTATAACACAGAATAAACAAAATAGCCCATTTGTGGAGATCAGAGATGAGAACTAAAAGCAATCCGGACCTGGCATTTTAAAAAAGCCAGAAGACCAAGCTTGATATAATTAAAACCAGGATATTAAAGATGTTCTAGAAACACACTACTTAATCCATCAACACATATGAACCCTTAAATGTGAGTGTTAATAAATTCTTATACTGAAGAATGCAATTCACACATTTTGCTATTAACCAGAAAAGTCTGGGCACACCAAAAGGAGAGAAGGAAAAGAACTGATGTATTTGTAGAGCAGTTTCCACAGAGGCTCCCAGTTATCCGAGTACCCGACTCATTTTTGCACAGTGGTACTTAAGAAAATGAACCAGCTCCACCAGCACCTGCTTCAGCATACTGCAGGCAAAAAAACAATGAATATTTGAAGTACAGAGCTCATTTGCCCAAAATCTAAGCTGTACTTTCTATTTCTCCCTCTTTCCAAAAAGCATGGAATGAGAAACTGAATTCTTGACTACTTAAATCCCATATTAGGAATAACGTTATTGCTGCTTGAGCCACCATAGCACCAGAGCATCCCTAGCTAGCTACAAAAATACCAGCTGAGTTTCTGCAAGCCTAGACCACAGACCAATCTCCGCACCAGAGCAAGTTCTGTATAAATTAATTAGTGCAGTAATAGGAAGCACACACAGGAGATCAGGAAATGCCTAGAGTCCAATTCACCTTTCAGAGAGTGTTATACTAGTGTAAAGGGAAAGCATTCAGGAGTGTGGTCCCCATTCCTCAAACTTGTGAATGTTAAGAACAGAAAGTCTTGAGATGCCTTTTTTTCCTAAAGGCTATAAACCAACACACAACATAGTAAACACTGAGCATCTAAGATTCAAACTCAAAAGTCAACCTGATTGCCTTAAACGACCACCAGTAAAAGGATTCCTTTTCACCCAGATCTTTTCTAGCTTGTTGCATTGCCACAAAAACACTAACCTCAGCATTTTTTAAGGGAGAAAACATGGTAGACACGAGGCTCAGAAGATCTCCCTTCCAAAAGCAACTAAAGGTCAGCTTGCAGCTCCTGTGAAATCCCAGCCCCAGCAGTACCACACTTGTTTCAACTCTGAACTGGCATGTTTCCATCATGTCTTTCTGCACAACTGATTTCAGCACAATAGGGCTTGTCAGAAATTAAAATTCCTTTGTGATCAGTACATACCTGCTCATACAACAGTTTGCTCTTGTACTACACCTCGCAGGCAATTTAAATTTACTTGAAAAACCTCTAACCAACTCTATCCATACAGAACCATGGACACAATTAGAAATGAGAGGATTACTGACTCCAGGGTGAAGAAACTGCAGCAGCCCAAAAGCATGGGACAGCTTGTCTGAAGCTAAGATCCAATACTGCAAAGTAAGCAGACTCATAATAGCAACTTCACGACAGAAATAAATGCATCTGCCGACTTGCACTCGACTGTACGGATGAAGTAACATTTTTTCCCCAGCTTTAACAATTATTTTCCACCCTTTTTGAATTTGTACAGAGACCAACGAAGAATCTCACACCTCTGCCGCAAGAGACTGATCAGAGATAATCATCACATTCATTAGGTCTCAGCACTGCATACAGCACTGATTCAGTGAAAAGGCTTTACTGTTTCCGAGGAAGCCTACAGCTTTTGAAGTAGCAAAAGCTGCTTTTACACGCCAACAGGACCTCCTAAGAAAAAACTGCATCTATTGAACAAAATCCATTTTAACCTGATGAATGCTACTGAAAACATGAACTCAGTCCTCTGCTTGTAGTTGTCTGCCATGAAGCATAAGAATGAGCTTGTTCGGATGCATCAGCAACAAAAAGCTCCATCCTCGACGTACCATTAAGGCGTGCAGTTGAGGACTGTGGGTTGCACATATCATCTAGGCTATATATAATCTGTGTCTGCATTGCACTGCAACACGCACCCAAAAGGCACGTAATAATAGGGTTACTTATTTACCTCTGGCTTCTCGGGTAAAATACAAACCACCTTTGCCTTAGTTTTGTGGTTTCCATTTTCGTCAAACTTTCAATGAAAACAAAGTAGCTGAGTACATATTGCAATGCTGTGGTAATGCCCCTGCAATTATGACTCGATAGACGATTTCATTTGCAACCACCATTTCCTCACTAAAATGAGGCCACTCTGCCACAGCCACTGCAAAGCCAGTTGCCAAAGTGTTTCTTTTTGCCTCTTTTTAAGAAGCAACGGGTATGAGCTTAGCCACTATCAAAGCAGTAAAAGGAATTTGTCAGAAAGCTCACCTGAACTCTGAAAAAGCCAGCAGCAGTTGAGGCAGTGGCCGAATCTGCAGTCCTGCCATGTGGGTCTTTCCCAAGGCACCTCGCACATTCGTTCCCCGCCACATGTCCGACTGCTTCCTGGGATAAACAGACCGCAGGGTACGCGCAATCTGATTAAACCCCACGCTTTCACTGGTGCACATTCGAGTACATAAAACAGGCACCTCTAATCAAATTCCATACTGAAAGGTAACGCAATGTTCCCACTTGAAAAAAATGCGAGATACAGGAAACCTGTGCTGTGCAGGTGTCTTTATCAACCTAAAGTATAGAGTAGAGTCAACCTCCTTAACTGGACACAGCTCAGCTATTTAAAATTAAATCTCTTTCTGAATGGACACTCTGGAATCATGTCACTGCGTCTACAGGAGCCTTAAATTTCATCTTTTCATTCAGATTTTGCCATACAGTATGCAGTTCAGGCAGAGTTTGCAATTCAGTTGTAGCCTTATTTTTTCTTTCACAGTTTCACTACAGTAATTTCTAATTACGTCTGATTAAGATATCGAATTTCCTTAAAGATACCCTCCCCAGGCAATTTATTCTTCTTGTGTTCCACAGCTCCAGCTTTAATAAAAAGGTGCCCCAACCATAACTAGGAAAACAGAGAAATTAATTCCCACTGCGGATCTGGCAAACTCTGTAACGTAAGTACAGGCAGTGAGGCATCCCACCACGAAAACAAGCCCATAAAGTTTCCGAACAAGAACATTTCCTTTAAAAAAAAAAAAAAAATCATTTGTAGTTCTCCATTGCTGTGCACCAAGTTTATGAAGCAGCAACACTGTTTGCATGAGGATCATGCTTACTACAGCAATCTGGCCTCACATGCCCTAAATTGATTCTAATCTCAGGGGAAAGTTGTGCCTTTCCTAAGGCTCTTCCAAACACCTCCAGATAGGGATGAATACCATTGCTAATTCACACATAGTCATTCATCTTTCAGACCTGTTGGAGGTTTTGGACTGATACACTCCCCCAAACCTCAGGGAGGATAATCTTAAAAAAGGTGGTGGTGATCTCCTGAAACTCCACCATGAACAGGAATGTTTCTTTCAGCCTGCTCCCGTTCTCTCATTGCCATTCTACTAACCCTCAGTTTAGAGATGACAATTTCCAGCCAGCACATTTAGCTGCATTAAGAGCTCAACAAACTATCACAGCTTCTTTTCAGCCACAAAAGGACCTTCTACCATAACAATGGCTAGAAAAACACCCAACTGAACAAGCAAATCTCACATCACACCCTGCAGGCAGGCAAGTTGATCTGGTCCAAGAAAGTAAACCCAGTGAAAACCGCTCTCCTACCAACTGTGCAAAATTAAACAAGAGGAATCAATTTCAACAGCAACGAGCAGATCAGTGAACAGACAGGACACAGAAGGAGAAAGCATCAAGTATCTCAAACACATTTCCAAGGCACAGAAGCTGCTAGCTGAGGAAATGCCTTCAGGTGGGGTGTATTAACTGTAAGCTCACTGGAGCCGGCTCTCCAGTCTGCATACCTGGCACAGTGAGCTCCTGGTTCACAAGTGGAGAATCTCCCACACAGGAGACATGCCTCGGACGCGAGCGCTCAGGGTACGTCCAGCACCTCACAGCCCTGCCTCGGGAACCAGCACAACTGGGTGGTTTGTCAGATCACTTGACTCTGGATCACCTTGAATAAATCCATCTAAGAGCTAAGTGAGAATTATATACACCTCACAAGGTGATATAATAGAAGTCCAATAGGAGAAAGAGCCTGTTAGGAGCTTCAGAAGAGAATTAAAATCCAGTAAGGAAAAAATCCTTAAAAAACGAGCAGCTTCAACTGTAAGCTATGACTTTCTGGTGACCTCTCTTGTATGCCACATTCAGCCTTTCTGTTCTGTTCAACTGCTGTGTCCTTGGACATCAGAGCAGGTTCATTAAAACACTCCATGACCCCCCCCCCACCCCCCCAAGCACAGCTATCAACTAGCCAGAAGCTGCTGGTTTGCTCAGCAAACAAGACCTTTTGATAGGTGCCAGCACAAGGAATGGTTACAAAAGTACAAAAGTACCCCATACTCCCTCCACCTACACTAGCACTTCCAGCAAATTTTAAACGAGAACAGACTTAACAATATCAGAGCAACAAAATAGATGAAAAGGAATGAAACTGAAGGAGAATGTGATCTCTTAAACAATGTAATATGGAAGAGGCATATTAAGAAAAATGTTAACACTAGCAGGACCTAAATCCATACTGAGCCATGTAAACTCAAAATAAACAAAAAGTGCTTTGCTACACTTTTAAGACTTCAAAGGTAGCTCTGAGTAAGCCCCAGGAGTTAGAAACCTGCATGCGTGTCAGGCAGCCACGAGTATAAGCCGAGAGCATTTCTGGAAATGTAAAAATATGCTGAAATCATGTTAGGATTGTATCCTTACCTACAGCTGGAAAACTTACTCATTTTAAATGCAAGCTGACATCAGTCATGTGAAACACACCTTGGTTCACTTCTTATAGAAGGTAGCAAGTGGTAAAATATTCCATTTTAAGGAGAGAAAAGATTTTTCAGCATGGCCCATGCTTCCAAGGAGATGTTGTTAACCACAGAGTGACTGCACAACACATACCCACTCACGTTCAACACCTAACCCTGTTAGATATGTCCACAGAAAGCCACACAGTTGAACGCGCTCTCCATCCCTACCCCAGCACAACATGCCCTTCTAAGGAACAAAACCCACCACTTTGCCACTGCTGACAGTCATCTCCAGCACGTACACTGCGACTCGGCACACACGCAAGGGCACACATTCAACAGACTTGCTGCATACATCTGCCACACAAGGTAAGGAGCTTGGTCCCTGCATGTAGGGCTTGCATCACTGCATGTAAACGCCCAGCACACCATCACTTCTCACTTCCGAATGTCAAGCCAAGCTGTTCTAAAAGGACACCTCGTAGTAAGATGGTGAAAGCAAGTGTTTGTGCAGATTATACTGACCTACAGTGACAGGTTTATTAAAGAGAAAATCAGTTCTGCAATAAAAAGAAAAAAGATATTGAGGAATAGCTATTTTGTTGTAAAAAGGAACTGAAGTGTGATCCAATCTGACCCAGCGTCACACTGTAAATTAATGATGCTTACAGCAATCTTCAGAATTGGTAGGTATCCTTTCCCCTTTGACATAAGTCAAAGTTGGACAGATGATATAATTCATTTGAAGGCCACAGAGGGTATTTGTCAGCCAGTTTTGGGGTTTGCCTATAAATGGAGATTTCCTAAATTACTTCATCTGAGGAACACTTCAATTCACAAAGAGGTGTCCACAAAAAACAGTGTTTAGATACACAACAGCTGCATAACAGCAATAAACAGCTACCCCAGAACACAGTGAGCTGTAAAACACCCACACACAATCGAACACAAACCTGCAGCAGCTTTCACTGGGACTTAAGCTAACAGGTTTGCACTCTCACATGCCAACAGGAGGACTGAGCATGCAGAAAGCTGCAGGAGCTCTGCCAACTATCAGTCATTTGCTTCATTGTAAATTTATTTGCTGGAAACTGTAACTGCACCTTCTCTGCAGCATCTCCTGTCCCTCCAGATGGGTCAGGGAGCTCCAGGGAAAGGCAGCCCATGGACTAAGCTATAACTGCTCTGCAGCAGGGACTAGCTCAGACCACTCAACCGAACACTTTCCTAGCTCCATCCCGGTTTCAGCAGCCAAAGGGAATGTAGTGACTGATTTCTTCAACTGCCCTCCCCATCACTAAGACTTCCTTTCAGCCTTGGGTTAGGTCTGGGTAAAAGCCTACTCAAAGCTTGACTCTGCAGCAATTATTAAATTGCTGCAGAGTCAAGCTTTGAGTAGCCTTTTACCATAGCACAAACTAATGAGGTCTCTATGTCCCATACCTGCATTTGCAGCAAAGAGAGCACGCCACAATAAGAACCAAAGCACACCAATTTCCCTGATGTCTTGCAAAAAATATAACATAGTAGTGCATTTGGGATAATATAAGCTTTTTGTCAGGAGAAAGCATTCATCTGTGTGAGCCAAAGGAAAGAACAGGCTTCCCACAAAAATTAACAGGACTGAGTAAAAGCCCCCCAGTAACAAACCATCCTAACCATTTAGAGCTCAGTGAGGCTCTTCCATGCCTGCAGCATCACAGCTCTTTTGGGTTAGTTTTAACTGAAAAGGAAACTGGATAAACAACTAAACCTGAAAGCTTCCTCAAGGGAGCAATTCAGTGGCAAGCACCAGGTGAGGGCATGCAGGCACAACCACAGATCACAGCAACTGCACTTGAACCCCAAAACAGCTCCATGCAGAAGACAACGAGCCACAGTTTCACAGGCGCTTGACAGCACACAGAGCAGCTCTGCTGCCCTCCTCTCTGCTGGCATCAGGAATCTCACCAAGCAGCTGACCCCAGTCAAAACCAGCCTGGTGCAGAAACAGCTGGTTTTAATTCAATTCAGTTCCTCAATTTGTTTGTCACATGGCCCACAAACAGTTGTTTGAGTAGAAGGGAAGGGATTGAATACACAGGACCTCTTCTTCAGCAGCTATAGCAGTTTTAGGTGTTTACACAGCTGCAACCCAAAACAGGGATCTCACACTGGAGAGCACAGCTTGCTGTCACAGAGAAAGGGATAAGATTGGGTTAGGAAGGCATCAAGTCAGGCTTCCCAGCACCACAATCAGGCTTGAAAGATCTGACATGAATCATCAGATCCTGCCCACTCCTCTATTCCTTTTTCCGCAGCAAACACAAGGGAAAGGTGCCATCCTCACCCTTCCGTGCTGTTTGAGCCAGCTAGATCACCCAAGTTGTGAGTACCTATGCTAGATACTCTCGAGTAGCTAGTATTATGATAAAACAGGATTGTTTAGTCATATTTATAAGATGATTTGAGATCTCTGCTACAAAACTATTATTAAACTCCCTCGATACACTTAGGAGCAAAAACCTGAAACACCAACAGATCCCAATGCACCAGGATTTGCCAGCCCCAGGTTTTGAAATGAGCAGGACCTTGCTGTTCATAACCCAAGGCCAGGCATGACCCTGGAATTCCAGTCCAACCAGTTCCACCCTTTCTGCCCCTCATTCCTCCCATTTTCTTGGAACAACGGACAGCAACAAAACCCCACCCCAATCTACACCGGAATAAACAATTCATTGTAAACCCATGCAATGGAAAGCCACCTGCTCCCCCGTACAATTAAAAGCATTTCCAAATTCCAGCTCTCCCTCAGCCAGCGCAGACAGATGGACACAACAGGCACGCACAGAAAGCCCGCTCCACTTCCAGCAAAGCCTTTGTACTGCAGCCGCCCTAGACACAAAGCCTAATGGCAGAGTCTGCCTCCACAAGAACTGTTTTGTTAAGGGATCACAACATAAATCAGCAATCCTCCAGCCACAAAAACAGCTCAAACTCACATGTAGGCCAATTAAACTTGCAATCCGCTAAAACATACATGCACTCTCTCTGACTTCTGGGGACTGTCTCTCTCAACCGGCTGATCAGGTCCTGCAATCTAGCTGACATATTACCTGCCCCAGATGTCCCCAGATAGTAACTGTGACTAATTTTAAAATGCAATGGCTCGGTCATCACCACATACAACTACAGATTTTCACTTTCTTGCACACCCTCCTCCCATTCAATGCTATGTTACAGGAAGGAAATAACCCCTTTGCAAAGGAAGCTATAGCCCTGAGAGCCAGCAATAAAATGCTGAAATGGGAGACTAACTTCTGCCTTGCTCACTCCTGCAGGACCTGCCCCCGACAACGTAATCCCTCAAGTCTGCAGGTATTTAGGCCAGACCTGAATTCTCAGCAGGAACAGGGCTGCACTAGGCAAATGGAGCACCTGGCCACCAGAGAGCCACCGCCGATTATTCAAACATACTTGCTGCTGCCTCTGCCAAGACACAAAATCAGTGCAAGAGGCCGCTCCTTTAGTGCTTTCCAATGCACACCAAGTACAACAAGCAGAGACTGCAATCTCCTTCCCTGCTGCCCTACTTGCAGTCTCTATGTGCCATTTAGGAAATCTGGCCATCTGCAGTAGTAGGCTTCCATTTGAAACACTAGCTATTGACAGGACTGCATTCCCTGTGTGGTTCATCATTACCCCAGCAGACGTGAAGCAGATCTGCTACACCATAGCTCCCAGGCCCCTGGAGAAGCTGCGGCCAGCACGGCAGCAACCTGCACCCAGGCAGAGCCCTCATTCACCCACGCAGCACTGCCCTCGGTGCCACCCTCCCTCTCCACACCCCAAGCACAAGGGGAGGAATTTGTGAGCGCGGTGCTGTGTGGCTCACATTGCCTAACCACCAATTCTTCCAGTCCCCTCAAGCGTACTGGGAGCTCTAGCCACAAGACCCATCCTATCAGCACTGCTCAGGAACTGTTTCTGTTAACTTTTGGCTTTCAACTCAGATTTCTTTGAAGACAAATGCTAATACCCTTAAAAAAAAAAAAAAGGTTCACTGATCCAAAACCAAAGACTCATCACTCTTATGAATCACACAACGTTATTATTTCTCCTGCCCACCACAACAGAAATGTCTCACCTTGCAAAACAATTCCTGTGGTTGCCCAGGCTCACAAAAATCTATCCCATCTGTTAAAAAGCCGAGTGCACTGAATGAAACTATTTGACAAGCACTCTGATAAAAGACAGCAAATATTTCACCCCACAATGGCTACTTCAAACAGCAATTGCAAGACAGCTCAGCTCGGTTAGCATCAGCCATCAGAAATACAGCTTTCTAGCAAGTAATTCTTTTGGAACACAGAGCCTGTGGGGACCCTAAATTTAAGACTCAAGCCTGCAACTGCAAGAAAGCTCCACAAATGCAGGTTTGGAAGATCTCATGTCCCAGCTACCACAGTCAGAAAGCAAGGACAAAACTGTTTCTGCCTTCAAGGCTGTAACAGAACAGGCAAATAAATCCAGGACCTCCATTTCACCTGCAAAGTCTCTGTGTAACAGGAAAAGCTTCTCTGATCTCCGACTGCAAGGGACAGGTGTGGAAGGGACACCTACAGCAATACAGGAGCTCATCACCATAGAGGGTGAGACACTAACATATCACTGATGGAACTGAGCCGCTTTACTGGCTGGTTTTGAACAGCAGTTTAACCCCAAACATGATTCATCTTGGGGACACGGGCAAAAGTCAGTCTGCTGCTGGTAAACCCTGCACACAGTAAGCTAAGCACAATGATTTTTAACCAGCATCTCCTCGACAGACTCTTGGCAACAGACACATTCTCCTCCTGTTTAATGCAGATACAAATCCATTCCCAACAGATTCCTATTTCAACCGCCCTCGTTGTCACAAGCACGTCACGTGCCATATCAGAACCAGAATTTTGGACGAGAAAGCTTTATTTGCTTTTAAAACGTTCACGCTCAAAAGGGGTGCAAGGATGAACAGAGTGGACAATCGACGCAGGCAAACAACAGCACGAGTCGTCATGCCTTCCCAAAAGCAACCACTAATACCAACTTCAGACAAGGCTTTGTTGAAGCCCAACTCATTAGCAGCATGGTCATCCATCCCAGAAGTGCTGCTCACTGAGGACCCATTTAGCTAATGCACTTCTCCAGGATCAATGTTGTGCTCTAGGTTCAAGAATGCACCATATTTTTATAGGACACGACAGCAAGACAACACGATGGCTTTAAAAACACAAAGAAACACTATCTACCACATTATCTTGATTATGCAAATCAAAACCCTTGCTACTGGTATTAAGAATGAAGGCTCAAACAGCTTCCTGCAGCAAAGTCACCTTGGAAATACCTAAGAATTTGAGCTTTCAGTAAGACAGGACTAAACTGCAGTTGTAAAGAGTGTCCCAATAACTTACGGAGCCAACAGATAATGTCAAGCCCCGAGGGAACGATTTGTGGAGAGCACAGGAGGACTCACCGTAGTCCGCCCATATATGATCAGGTAGTTCTACGATCTTAACTGATAATCAAAAGGTAGTAAGCTAAACATCTTGCACCAACGTAAGGAAATCTACTCTTTGTATTTACTTAGCAATGCAGCCACACAGCACGGTACAAACAAACCTAAAGAAATGCTCATGCCAATTATTAAAAAAGCTAGAGTTGTTTCAGTACTCATTACATGCACCACAAACACAGAATATGCTTCAACATTAGTCCCCTATAAAAATGACTCTGATCAGCAGAACACATTAATGAATCGGCCATAATATTCACAAAAAACCTGCAATGAACTGAAAGTGAACTCCACCCTCTCGTTAAAGATTTAACTGCTATAGAAACTATGATTAAATATACAGGGCCATGAATCAGCTATGTGAGATGGAGGTATGCCTTGGTAATAATGGAAGCATCCAGCACTAGCAGGCAGACTGGCATTTCAGTCACCGAAGACAGCCCCCCCAGCATCTCGTAACTGCAGCATCGTGCAGACAAGCAGCTTTACCAAGACACTTCACAGTTCTCATGAACATTTAATCTTCCTTACCTTTTGGGTTGTTTGGTTTAGGGGCTTGCTTTTTTTTGGCCATGCTCAAAGCTGCATGCACTCATTACAGGAACAGAGCGAACAGTTTCCAAATCCATTTTGACACAACTGGATAAAGCACCTAAAACCAAACCCCAGATGCCTCTGGACCAGCTGTGTCTCTCTGCACATCATTTCCAATCAAGCCCGCAGAACAGCTGAAGGAAGATGGCAGGGCTTACCAGCAGTTCCCCAGTCTAGAGTCTGAACAAAGTGGATTTAAAAGAGGTTTAATTTTCCCAGAGACTAATGCTCTCAAATCAGAATAAATCCTCCAAAAGAAGAGATTATCCATAAATTTACTAGTTAGAAATGTTAATATATCCAGTGTTTATGCGAGGACTGCTCCTCTCTCCATGTAAGAGTACCACCTATACAATTTCATACTAAAGGAGAAACAGATTTCTGCTAGTTTCTCCCCCTGCCTCCCTTTCCACACTGAAATATAGCACAGCAGCTTTATAAATACCACTTTCCAAGAGCAGCAGTAATTTACCAAAAAATCAAGGCAAACTTGTTCCTATTACACTAGGAAAGCTCTGAAAAATCCTCCCCTGCAAAGGAACTTAACACAGAAAACAAGATCCTCAGGCAGAAAAGTCCAGTGTGAAACCTGGAAAAACATTCAAATAAAAAAAAAAATGCAGAGCTAAAACTTCAAATTACACATTCACAAAATATAGGACATGGCGCACATTAAGAAACAACTACTTGAACACTGCTGATTCAACCAGAGCACAGCAGCAATACCCATCTGCATTGCCGGACTTACCCAACACATACCTGCTACTCAGACAAATGCTTCCTCCTGTTATTCATATTCTATTTACTAAAGGCCCCATCTACACACCGTATGACACGTAGTATGATGGGACCCAGACCAGTATAACCTGGCTGCTAATTACGGCCCTTAGGGCCGAGATGCATTAATATGTCCCTCTAGCTATAAACACAAGGATGACTACGCCCTCACTAAGTACACGTAATCTTAGAGAGGATAGACAGGAGGATGAAACAGGTACAGGAAAAAGTGACTTGCCTGACATCAAACAGCATGGCAGCAACACAGCTGGAAGCTAAATTAGGCCTGTCCACCCAAGCATCCTTATTTTCCCTGTACTCAGTCTAGTTGATAGGTAGACAGAACCCAGTCATTAGAATACAGATTGAAGGCTTCGTTTTGAAGCTAAAGGCAGATGAGAAATAGTACTGATTAATGTAATCACTAGTGTCAAACTGATTTTGGAGATCCAGCAGTCTCGCAGCACTCTCTCATTCTACTTTCCAAGCCCAATGTGTTCACACAGGTTTCTGCATGCCTAATGCTGGTGACCGGACTGCATGCACTGCAATGTGTTCAAGACACCTCAGAAAGCCTGCTTAATAAATTAATCCTGAAAACTCCCTTATTTATTTCCACCAGATGCATTCTGTGTAAGCCCACCAACACCCTCCAGAGAAGCTGGATACTTTCTTAATGCTCCCAAGTAACAGCCTCACTGGGTAAGGTACAGAAGGAGCCAGCCTGAACTCAGGTATCAGCAACAGCAACTGAGCAGCCCATGCATGAGCCAAGTTTTCCAGCCCAGGAACTTCCCCCCCTGCAAACCCTATTTATCTTCTTATTCAGAAAAAAAAAAAAAAAAAAAAAAATCCAGTATTTACAAGACAAGTGAAACAGAACAATAACAACAGCAAAAACCCCACTTCTTGTAATGTTAGGTGTCAGGTTGAGTTAGCAGGTATGAATTTTCCTCAAGTTTCCTCGCTCTGCCAGTGCTGGCCCTCTATTAACTGTCTTCACTTTGTTCTGAACAGGTAACAGAAAAGCCAGATGGCCTAAAGCCATAGCTAATTTCAAAACTGCCGTAAGATAGCACAAGCCAAGAGAGCCTTGACAGCACTCATTTGACAATTCCACCCGAAGGCTGATATTACTCTAAAAAGGCACAGCTGAGCCAAGAGAAATCGTGTTTAAGCATGCCTGCAATCTCAGTTTTTTCTGTCAATAATTGTGGGCCTGTATGTTAAAAATTGATTTGGAAGTACAAGATGAAAAATTCTTTAACCTTGCTCACCTCTGGCCCTGATCCACAGCCAGGAGGAACAGGATACAGATCAAGTTAGGAGCAGGATATAAGCACTAATTTAACTCTCAGCACAATGTAAATGAAGCTTCAGTGACTCTACAGGGTACATGCCACTTCTCGCCTGCTACTAATCAAAAAATGTAAGTGAAAAAGACTTTGCTTCTAACTATTTGTTCTGTCTCTCAGCATCACGCAAACACCATTTACAGGGGAACAAACCTAAATGGACTTAACAGCCCTTTTCCTACTTCTGCCATTTCCCACCTAGCAGTAAATTACACCTGGTTTGCAACAGACTAGACTTACTATCCCCAACAATAAGACCACCACCCTTGCTAGCACAAATCAGACAGCCTATCATTTATTTCAGTAATTATTATGCTCCTACTTCTAGGTCCCAGCTGATAAAGATAACCTAGGCAGCACAAGGTCACTCCATACAGGAGCACAGATCAGTAACTGAAATTCTGTGGGTCCATCCAGATTTCCACTGTCAACATTGCAGCAGAACAGCTTTAAAAAAAAAATGCATTCCCACAGAACCTGAGGCAGCCTGTTCAGCCAGCAAAGACCAGTCCAAACCCTCTTAACCCTGCTTCTATCCCTGCGTAAACCCACTGAAGTCTCTTCTGCACTAGGATACAAAGGCTTGCTGGTAATAGCTGTACCTGCAAACCTGCTTCCTGAGGACCTTGGCAGTACACCAAACCAGCAAAAACTTTTAGATAGCTCTGGAGATGAGAGTAATCAATAACATACCACCACCAGCACTTTTACGCATCTGCAGGGGAGCTCTTGCCAAGGCAGAAATGATATTGATTGAAATCACACTTCCAGCAGGCCCTGCTAGAACAGCCGATTACCCCAGACCTATACCAGTGAATTTAGTCGGTGACATAAACATTACTGATTTGACTTTAAGTAGGAGAGAAGAATTAGACAACAGAACACAACCTTCAAAAGCATGTGAGTACAGAAATGCCAAAGTTCCCTTAACTGGCTTAGACAGTTACATGCTTTGTTCAAAGCTCAAATTCTCTGAAGGCAATGACCTTTGGCTTTTCCCCTGTCCATAAGCACCTCTGGAAACTTCACCTCCATGAGCACAGTCTCTGCAAACCCACTGAGACATGGCCTGCAATCCTAACCTCCTACCTGAAGGCCACATTTAGCAATAACCTCTTTTTTTGCTAAGACACCCTCTGCAACTTGGTGTTTGTAACACCAAGAGAGAGCCCTGAGCATGCCCGGCTGCTAAACACCACACAAGACAGCGCCTCTCAGACTTTGATCTAAGTTTGCAAATCAAGGCTTCTCAGTAGGACTCAGGCCAAATTTTTCTTGCTTGCATGCTTAAAATCTAACTGTCTTTAGGGGAGAAAAGCAGGCACATTCAGAGAGATTCAGCTCTCCCGCAGACAAGTGTAAGGCAATGAAGGAAGCCCAAAAGGGGCTGCCTCCAGTTTAAAATCAATGGTGGGGATTAATCTTCATGGATTTTAGACAACGAAATCTAATCTACAGCAACGCAGCTCTAAGTAGTGGTTCACTTTTGTGGATTGGCTAACTAAAGGAAAACCCAGCTGCCAGTACCTCACTTGTCTGCAAAGAGGTTCATCCTTGTAGCAGAAGCTTTCTGGAGCTAGCAAAATGAAAAGGTTCAAACCCTCTAGTTTCAGCGCCATGAGGCTTCACCAAAGTCCAATGATCTTAACCAAATCTGATTCAAAAGGCATGCAGCTGGAGTAGTCTAGGAGCTTAGTGCAGGAGCTAGAGAAGTGCCAGACTTGCACAAACCGACCTCATCAGTATGCACCTTATTTTGCCCCATGACATTCAGCAGACATGGTTAATTAGTTCGTGATAATGCATTGCCCATCACGACTTCTGAACTTAGCTGTGCAGCTGGTAGGTAAGCAATTCTTAACCGTGTTTTGTAATCAGCATGCCAAAAGCACAAACACAAAAGAATAAAGTTAACAATCTGTTTACCCATTCCCCCCTCCTCCAATTGCTGCAGCTAGCCAACGGCTTGGGAGGAAAAAAAAAAATTATCTATTTCCAGGATTCAGCAGAGAGAAATCATTTGGACTGCTCTCAATTTTCCTATCTTTGCCACCGGTGCTCCATGTTATTTCACACAATTCATTCAGTTAGGAGATGAAGCCTGTTCCTTTGACTAATAGCATTAAAAGCCTCTCTCTGGAGATAATTAGTCCTCCCTCCCCCATCTCTTCCCCAGTGCAACGTGGAAAGAGCATACAGTCATCAGTAAACAAAGAAATTCAAACAGTGTGACAACCAGGCTGTAGCTGGGGAGAGAGCTGCCTCTCACCTCCATATCACAGCACAGCTGATAATCAAAAACAAGTCGACACCACAAGCACTAGAACGAGCAACACAAGAACAGTATCTGTAGATTAAGGGCTTCATTTAGAAATCAGGAAAACAGCACTTCCTTATTTGCAAGGAGCATAAATACCAATGCATAATTAGTCATTGCTAGAGGTTTTGCGTGGTCACCTTCCAGCCCCGAAAGGTTGATCTGAGTCACTCAAAACCAGCAGGTAAGAGGCAGAATCAGGAAATCTGCAGTCTTTTACCTACGATCCCAAGCCTGTCACCCTGCCATCAGCAAATCACACCAACCTCCACACCTCAGATCCTTATGAGATACAAAAGGTCCTCCGGGGCAGAGAAAAATTAAGGACAGTCACCATTTGGAAAGCATTTTGAGAGCCCCAGCTGAAGATTCCCAAAATTCTGTGTATCTATATGCTGACTCCTCACCCAGAATCTGCCCTTGGATTTGGGGGCACAGTTTGGAAGGAGTTAAAAACCCCCAGCCAGAGCCAGCCAAGGGTATGACTGCTGGCTGGTGCATTCACTGCCTGACTAATGCATGACCCCACTGCGCAGAAAAGAACTGGAAATAGTTATCACCGCAGCATTGACAAGTCAGCAAGAGCTACTAATTAAATGATAAAAATAGATCTCTGAAAGGGCTTTTTTCCCCTCGACACAAAGCTGAGGCTTAACGCTGCCGCAGTTGCGCATCCATTAGTTTTCCATGGGCTCCAAACCCGCCAGCAAAAAAAGCATTCTCACACTCACAAAAAACCCACACAGCATTTGTATGCAGAAAATCCCAACTAAACAAAATTAGGGAACCAATTCTGAATGACATGAAGCATCTCTTCACTATGCACGCTCCACTCCCACCTTTAATGGAAGCAGGAACAAGATGACATCTTTGCCCCCAACAGCCGTACCAGCTTCCTTGCACTCCCTGTAGCCCAAAGTTCTGGTTTTGCCTGAAAAATGAACATGTTTTGAGATGACCCAGATGACCCCAAGGATATCTGCAACTTGCTTCATGCATGGCATCTCTTAGAACAGCGACAAAAAACTAGTATCAGTGCAACTTCCATCATTGCGTGGGTTTTGCTTTAAGCCCTCCCCCCCACTCCCCGCCAGGCACAGGTTTTGTATAGCTCATAACTGAATATTCATCACCAACTAACAGACCTGCAGGAACTGCAGTGTCAGCGATTTTTAATACATATAATGACCCAACACATGCCAAACACAATGAAATTTGATCAAAATAGAAGCCATTTGTTTAAATACAAGTGATTTGGCTCTCAAAACTGTCATCAAATTAAACTGGAAATCAAATTAACCAGTGATTGAATGAAGTAGAAGGCTGTATAATCACAGATTACTGATCCAGCGGCATGAAAACAAGGATGCAATCACATTCCCCTTGTTTGTGGCAGCCTCTCTGCACTGCCCCGTACTCCCAACAGGACTCCCCCTCCCCATCTTCCAGGACTTGAGGATGCTCTGTGCCTCAGATACAGCTCATCCAGCCATTTCTTGGTAGTCCAGAAAGGAAACGTTCCTTACAAAAACACCCTTTGAGATACTATCTGATAACAACGGCAGCCCTGTGAAAGTACAAGCTGACACACTTCAAACCACACTAATTTAGGACAGACCAGCGCAGTCATTTCCAGCACTGTTGGGACGAACAAGTTTAAACCTACTCTGAATGGGAAAAGGGGGTTGTTACCATCACCATCCAAGGAATTAACTTCAATTGGCATAACTGTGTGCCAGCCAGGTTCCCTCATAAGTGGCCTCATTTTGGCTTTATTTCCCCCTTTTTTGCACTGTCATTTGAAAAGGAATTTAAACTACGTAAAGTTACAATTTTAGGTCTTGTCTACTCTTAAAAGTAATTTGGATTAATTCAAACGGTATGTTTGAAGAGCAACAGGCATTTATACTGAAATCACAGCAGGCAGAGGAATTTAATTACACTCCCATGCAACTTCTACAACACTAGCACATCAACCTAATTCGGCTGAACCAATCTTTTACCCACCAAGAATGGACCACAGGAAACTTCATCATTCCCCTTCCTTTGCGAGTAAACCCCATTCTGCCTAGGACTTGCTGACGTTCATATTTTTCAAAGGCAAGCGTCAAGTTTAAAACACACTCCTATACAATTCAAGGTTTCTTTACACATTGGAGGAGCAATCAGAAGCATTCCCACTTCCCTTTCTAGGCTTGTGGAAGCAACAGTTAAACATCCTAATGTTTGAGAAGAGGGGCTTTTTACTTCATTTCAGTCTCGATTAAGCACCTTCTCACATCACACTCATTTTTTTCCAGTACCTCCAGCCCCAGAGAGGGGCACCAAGCCCTCACCTACCTTCACCTGGACAAACACAACCCAGTGCAAGGCAAAGAGGTAAATAATTCATCTGCACGCAAACAGAAGGAAAGAACAATTAAACGAGAAAGCACAGCAGGGACGTTTCAAATTTCAGCCAACATTAAGAGAGAACAGATCAAACAAAGAAATACCAAAGGGGCTGCCTCATCTAAAGAACTTAAAGGAAGGTGAAAGCGCTCTCACAGAACGCAACAGGACGGCAACACTGATGAAAAACCAGGTTTTACTTTTAGTCACAGCCCAAGCCCTTCAGAGGACAGCACGGCACAGGAATTGGAGCTCCGGCCGGCGCGCTTGCCGCTTGTTTGCTTTTAAAGCAGGTTCAGAGCCTGAGTTTGGACTATGAGCCGGCTCTCGGATGAGTTTCCCGGCCGAGGGAGCCCCCGGCCCGGCCCGGCCCGCAGAGCCAGCCCAGCGGGCAGAGCCTCCGCGGAGCCCCGGGGGTCCCCGCCGGGCCAGCCGGGCAGAGCACGGCCCGAAGTGACCCTTCGCCCCCCTCCACCCCGTCCCCCGTCCCCCGCTTCCCCTCACTGACCCCCCCAACGCTCACCCCACACCAGCCGCCCCCGACTCCACCACACAGGCCCCTCTCACCCCTCACAGCCCCTCGCTCACACGCCGCCCCCCCCCCACCACCACCTGGAGCGCTGCCGTCGGGGAAAGGAGCGGAGCCGAGCCGAGCCGAGCCGGGCCGGGCCTGGCCTGGCCGGGCCGGGCCTGCCCTGGCCTGGCCACCCCCCGGCGGGGCTCCCCCGGGCCGCCCGCCCTCACCTGCTGCCCGCGGCCGCCGGCTCCCTCCGCCGCTCCCGGGCCGGCCCCGCCGGAAGCCTCGGGAGGGGGAAAGGGGCGCGCGCGGAGCATGTCGGGAGTTGTAGTCCGTCCGTCCGTCGGGAGGCCACGCCCCTCCCTCACCGCGGGCCACGCCTCCGGCGGTAGGACACGCCCCCTCGCCGCGGAACGGGGCAGTGGGAGGGAGGGGAAGGGGGGCGGGGGGGGCGGGGTGAGGCTTTGGGGTCAGGGGGTGACAGGGGTCGTGGGAGGTTGGGGTGGGGGGTGACGGGGTGCTGGGGGGGTTTGGGGTGGGGGGTGCTGGGGGGGTTGTGGGTGAGGATTTGGGGTCAGGGGGTGACAGGGGTTGTGGGGTTTGGGGTGCTGTGGGGGTGAGGCTTTGGGGTCAAGGGGTGAGGTGGGTCCTGGGGGGTTGGGGTGGGGGGTGCTGGGGTGCTGGGGGCGATTGGAGTGAGGCTTTGGGGTCAGGGGATGATGGGGTGCCCTGGGGAGGGGGAATTTGGGGACAGGAAGGATTTGGGGTTAGGAGGTTTAGGGGTCAGTAACCAGGTGCTGTGGGACTTGGGGCTGGGGGATGTGGGTGTTGGGGTGCTGTGGGGTGGGGATTTGGGGTCAGCGGGGACACTGGGGTATTGTGGGGTGGGGGTCTTGAGCCAGCACTGCAGATGGAGGGATTTGGGGTGACGTGGGGTTTGGGGGTCAGTTGGATAGGAGGGTGCTGTGGGGTGGGGATTGGGGGCCAGGTGGGATATGGGGTACCGCTGGGTGGGGGCTCGGCATTAATTAGGCCATCGCATGGAGGAATTCGGGGCTGGGGGAAGCTGGGGCCGGTGTGTCAAGGGGGTGCTGTGGGGTGGGGTGTTGGGGGGCTGTGGGGAGAGTGGGGGTGAGGTGTGGGGTGAGCTGGGGATGACGGGCGAGAGTAAAACCCTACAAAAGGCATCTCCCACCTGGGCTGGGCGTTGGGGCAGACCGCCTGCCCTCCCCGCACCCCGACCCCGGCAGGGCTATAGCACGGCTCCAAAGGGACGTGACACTGTTTACGCTGTCACCAGCTTCCACATGAGTCTGTCTAATTACTGGGGTGAAGATTTGACTCTCTAATCATTCCAGTTATCTCATATGGGAGCCCCTGAGGAAACAGGGTGACACATCCTCATTCCCCAAACAGGCTCTCGGGCAGCAGGGCACAGCCGGGGCGCGGGGAGGAGCGAGCGGAGCCATCAGTAGATCCAGGAGGCATAAAACCTCACTGCCTATTCCCTTTCCTGTTGGGCGATTGCCCTAAATCACGGGGTGAGGGGTTTTATGGGGCCACCAGCTGGCCCAGGGATGGAAAATCAGGATTAAAACGCTCCTGGGGCACACATGGGGCTTCAGATCTGAGCTGCTGGAGGGAGGGAGTATTTAACATCCTCGACCAAACAAGAAAATATATATATCTTTTTTTATATTTTTTTTTTTAATTTCCATTCTCTCCGATGAAAGCTCAAACGTCAACAAATCCCCATTTTCCTTGGATTAATATTTATATTAAAGTTTTCAATCACTGTAATACATCAAATTACAGAAACAAACACTTGCTACACCGGAAAAAAACCCCAAACACCTCGTCCTCACCAACAGCTTAACACCACCTTTCTAACAACCGGCAGTGCTGCGGCGTGAGCAAGACCCTGGTGCCTGGGGAGCCCGGCCATGTGCTCATTTGCCGCCGTCCGATTCCCAGCGGGCGGTTGTTTGTCTGGCCGTGTTGTTTGTCTGGCCGTGCCGTTGCCTCCCGGCGCAGCATCTCCCCATGCCGGCATCCACCCTGAGCCCTCCCACGCCAAACCCCAGCCCTAAATCCTCTCCAGGGAGTCCTGGTGGGGCTGGTCTCGCTCAGCTTCCCCTTGTTAGAGGATCCCAACGTCCATCCAGAGGTGAGGCTCATGTGTCAGATCCCCTTATGGCAAAACATCACCTTCAAATAACAAAACATAGGTTGGTTTTATTCGTTAACGTGTTTTCTGAGCTTAAAGGGGGGGGGACGTGTCAAAGCCTATTTGTTCCCGTTGGCATTAAGACCCCTCCCGGGGTGGGCACCCCTCGCCCCGTGGGTCTGCGGCAGCACCCGGCCATCATCCCCACCTCCCAGCACCTCGATGCAAATCCTAAATCATTGCAAAACCACCTGAAATCTCCTGTCCCCGCAGCAGCTCTGCCTCGGCTGGCACCGAATTTGCCTTCCCACACCCTGGCGAGAGGGATGGGGTTTGCCCACAGAAGCCTGACGTGATGTTCCCCGGGTCACCTGAGAGGTGGATTTAGCCCTGAGCACCCTGGCGAGGGAAATCTCGCCCCCAAAACCCTGCCGGTCCTGGGGGGCTGCTGGCACGACTGCACACACGTGCGACACGGTGCTGGCAGGGCTGCAGGCAGGAGGCAGCTGCCTGCCCGATCGATCGCGCTGCGGAGCTCAGCTGGGGCGGGAGCGGAGGTCGCTTACCCGGACAGGGCAGGTTTGTTCGAGGGATTCCTGTTCTCCTACGACCCCCCCACTTTGCCCTTCCCCAGGCCCCCTCTCTCCCACTTTCGGGCTCCTCTGTGCAACTTTTCCATCACAGCCTCATTAATTGGTGGCCTCCAGCTCTCTGGCAAATAAATCCTGGGATGTTCAAGGCTCTGTGAGGGATTTCTGCAGGGAAAGCTGCGCCAGGGCTGTCTCCTAGCTGAAAAAACACAGCATTTACTCTCCCGGTGACGCTGATACTATTTTCAAGTCTTACCAGTGCTCCCAGCAACCCTGGGGCCGCAGCATCCTGCCCCCCCGATTTGGGTGGCCTCTCCCTGCTAAGCGAGCCAAGGAGCATCCCGGTGCTGCCAGCAGAGCCGGAGGAGCCAGGCAGGTGGTGTGCCGGCCTCGTGCACTGCTGGGATGCTAGGAGAAAGCAGGCGATGATGGGAGCCATGACTGAAATCATTCCCGCAGCTCCCGGCATGGCTCTGGCACAGCACCCTGTTTCCCACGGTGTGTGCGGGTGCATTGCTGATGCTCAGCAGCTTCTCCCCATCGGGCTGCATCATGCAGGTGGGGGTCACTGCACCGCCCCGGCTCCCACCATCCCCTCCTGACACACAGATCACCTTCCTCCGTGACAAACCCCAGGCTTTCAGTATCATGGCTTTGGCTAAGCCCCTCTGGAAACACACCAAGCGACCCAGAGCTTGCTCTTCCCTTCTTCAGCATGAATATATGTATTTAATTCCCTTCTTCTGTAGCCAGCTCTGGGAAATGTGACTCATCCTTCAGTCGCGGTTGGGGTTCCCATTCCAGCCACGGAGCGAGAAGCCACCAGGGCGACTGGAAATGGCTGTCGTGTGTCTGCACCAGCCCGGCTTCGTGGCACGGGGCGAGGGTGAGCGGGGCCGGCTGGGTGCTCATGACCACCCTGCTCGCCCCAGGAGAGCAAAACCCAAGGGCAGCCTTCCCTGGGATGGACCTGGGAGTGAGGGTCAAGCCATAAACCACCCTTGTTAAACACATGGGATGATAAAGCAGCTCATGGTGGAGTCCCACTGATTTCAGCCAAGCCAGGAGCGAGGTGAGATGCTCACCAGCTCACCCCCCATCCCAGCAGGAACAGCTAGGGACATCCATCAGCTCCTGCGCTCCTCTCCTTCCTCCTCCGACAGTGGCAGCTCCTGTTCTAGGGCCTCTAAACCCTGGAGAAACCATCTTGGAGAGCTAGCACAGCAAAGCCAGCACTTACATGGAGTTTCCTTTAACATCTCAGCCAGCAATAATTATTTTTATCGGCCAGAGAAGCCGCTGCCGGGCGATGCACCCTTCCCAGCACCGGCACAAGCAGCATCCCATGCACACATGGCTGGCGACTATGTCAAACTGGTCCGTCACACGGGGAAAACCCTTGTGTCCTCATCCCCGTGTGACTCGTGGGTGAGCCGCCCACCGCTGCAGAGGTGCCGTGGGGAATGCGGCACAAACCCCCGTGACAGCTCCTGGATGCTGAGCAGCATCTTTGCAGGAGCAAAACCTGAGCTGAAGGGCTGTGTCCCAGCTCCAGCGAGGCATGGGCTGCTCTGACAGCCCACAGGAGCTGCTAAAAACCCCGGCTCTGGATGTCAAACCCACCTCCCCAAAGCACCCGGCGGTTAGAGGGACGTCTTCAAGGTGTCAGGAAAATAATGAGAGGAAAAGGGTTTGCTCCTGTAAAGCACTGTGTGCTGCAGAGCTTGCTCAAAGGCAACTAACCCCTGCGGGGAGCGGTGAAGCCCAGCTGGGGCTCTGCAGAGCCCAGCACATTTGCTTTCCAGCCCCCCCCTTCCCCTTCCAGGTGTTTTTAGATAAGAGCATCCATTCCATGCATTCAGCTTTCAGCCCTTGGAGGACACGCTTTCCCCACGTCCCCAGGGAGTACCCCAATCCCTGTGCCCAGTGGGAAGGGAGGAAGACGGAGCATTTCCCTCCGTGGCCATCCAGGCAGGCTGCGGGCAGAGCTTGGGCACCGCTGCCCGGTGCTCAGAGCAGCCACCGGGCAGGAGGAAACTCGGGTCCCAGCCGCCATCCTGGCTCTGCTCCCGGCTTTGTGCAACGGCTGCGGCACGGGCAGAGCAGGGAGAGTGCTGGGGATGGGGTCTGAGACCCAAACTGCCCCCACGCCGAGGGTGGGCAGCCAGCTCTTGCTGATCTCCCGGGAGGGATGAGGATGCTCCATATCCCGCGTGGGAGAGGGCAGAACACAAGTCATATTTTCTGTTTGCTGGAGTGGGTCCTCGTCCCCTGCCGTCCACCGTGAACCAGCCACTCAGCAAGAAAATGGGATGAGGGTGGCGTTTCCCAGCAGCGCTGGCAGCAACAGGGGCAGGGTTGGCACTGGGGCTGGCAGCAGGGACATGGGGACAGTTTGCATGGGGTTGGCAGCAGGGACACAGGGAGAGTTGACGGGGCCAGCAGTGGGGCTGTGGGGAAGGTTTGCAGCAGGGCTTGTAGCAGGGACGCAGGGCAGGTTTGCAGCAGGGTGTGGGGAAGTTTTGCAGCAGGGAGATTTGCATCAGAGACGTGGGGAGATGGTTTGCAGTGGGGAAGGTTTACAGCGGGAAGGTTTGCAGCAGGGATGCAGGGCAGCTTTGCAGAAGGGCAGGTTTGCCATGGGGCAGGTTTGCAGCAGGGATGTGGGGCAGGTTTGTGATGGGGCAGGTTTGCAGCAGGGATGCAGGGCAGATTTGCAGCAGGGCAGGTTTGTGATGGGGCAGGTTTGCAGCAGGGATGCAGGGCAGGTTTGCAGCAGGGCAGATTTGCGATGGGGCAGGTTTGCAGCAGGGATGCAGGGCAGGTTTTTGCAGCAGGGCTGGGTCTCAGCATTGCCGCCAGCCCCCAGCGAGCGGCGCTGCCGACCCAGGAACGCCGGGCACGGCGGGGGGAGCAGCCGGGGCGGCGGGGACCAGCCAGGCGGGGACCAGCCAGGCGGGGACCAGCCAGGCGGGGACCAGCCAGCCCCGGCTCCACCAGCCGCGGGCCGGTCCGGCCCGGCGGTGGGAAGGTTCCCCTCGGACCGGGGCTGGGAACGGCCGGCGGAGCGGAGGTGGTTTGGGGCGGAAAAATCCGATGCCAGGCAAAGAAATAGAAGGGCTGAAGGGTGAGCAGCAAGCGGTGCCTGGGGAGCTGATTTGTTCCCCTCTATTGCACCGGCATGTGATGGGGACCCCTTTGCACCCATCGGGGTGCTTCGTCCCCCCGGCTGGCGCACAGCTCGGGGTGCTGGGTGGCACCCCGGAGCCCGGCCGAGAGAGGTGACAGCAGCTCGGGGACACGATCATGAATTACGGCTGCCTCCCGTCCCAGCCCTCCCCGCACACCACCGTGCCACCGCTGCTGCCTGGCTGCTTTTCAAGGACTAAAATGCCCCAGCAGCCAGTTGGAATTTACAGCCCACGGTGCCCAGAGCCCGCAGTTCCCCCGGGATAAGCCCAGTTTGTCCCCAGCGAGGACAGCAAGTCGGCTTCCCGGTGACAGCCAAATTGTGACTCTTAAATCCAAAGCAAACAGCTTATTACCTGCTGCAAAGGAGCAGAGGGCCAGGCGCTCATCCGCTCCCACCCTGCCAAGCTTTCCTTCTGTGCCTGCAGGGATCGAGCTGGTTTCGGAGGGGCTTGTGGAGGAAATCTGGCTCCCAGCCACCGATGGGATGGCTCCTGGCACTCCAGGGACCCAAAGGTGCCCACCTTGGCGCATAGCCAGGTGCTGGCAGGGTGCAAAGCGGCATAGCCAGGTAAAACCTGGCTGCAAAAGCAGTGCTCAGCGTCCTGAAACTGCAACGCCACGTGTGCACCCTGATGACGGTGTCGGTCCCACAGCAGTGACCCGCTGGCACAGCCACAGGCTGGCAGCCCCGGCAGGGCTGGGCACGGTGTGGGTTACGTGAGGAAGCAGGGCTGGCGCCGGGCGCAGATGGTGCCAGGGGATATTTTGGGCTCCATGGGCAGGACACATTCTGTTCCCATGAGCTAAGGCAGCGACTGGGGGGGCCGGTCCCTTCTCTCCCACTCACCATCCCACAAAACCCTCACCAGGGTCCCTGGGCAGCTCTGGGGCTCCACTGCTGGCAAGAGACTGGGAGGGACTGGGAGCACTGGGGCTGCAGGGCTCAACTCCATGCAGTCCGGGTTGACCACGGCAGAGGCTTTGCCAAGGCAGCTGCTCACCGCTGGGAAATGTGTGATCCCACGGGAGACACGGGGGACTGCCCACGGCTCTATGGACACGGGCGCTGGGCAAAGCCAGGGCAGAGACCTGTACCCGCCACCACCACTCGCTTGAGCTGAACCTCTACATCCACCTCACGCTTGAAGAATTGCTTTTTTTCCAGCCTGAATTTATCCATCTCCAGCCCATGCAGCGGGTCCAGGTGTCTGCTTGCAGCCCTACGGCAACGAACTGCCAATGCTCAGGGCACAGATATCCCTCCTCATCTCCAGCCCTGCAGGAACCCCTGCACAGGCTGAGCCCCATCCTGGCCAACTTCCAGGGTGGGAACTTTCCTGACTGCTCAAATCCCTCCTAGAGCTTGGCCGGGCACCAGGCTCGGCCAGAGACGACCCTCGGCACGGCACGATGCCGCTGCACCCTCCCCATGTTATGGCACGGCGAGGGCAGCTCAGTCCCGATAATGCTCATTTTGCAAAGCACTTTGGACTCCATCAGCCTTAAAGCGCTCATTCAGCACAGCCCATGATTATTATTATTATTTTCCCATTGCATTGCTGCATTTTAAACACACCTAATGTGTTATGTTTTTAAATTGAGGGCAAGTGTAGTGCAAAAAGATTACATACATTGGGATCATAACTATCAGCTACAGGTAGGGAGATTATTAACACACTTTCTGCCCTGCAAGACAGACAATGAAAGCTGCCGATAATTTATATATATGCATACAAATTGCAGGCCTTGGTTAAACACAGGGTGAGGAATTTATTGGTTTATAATTGTGACCACCTGAAAAAAGGAAGGGAGTTAAACTGATACAGTGACCCAGGTGATGAGTTAAAGGAGGCCCACGGCACCGGCTCAGCCCCGAGTTATTTGATGCTATAGCGGAAAAATGGAGAAAAAAATAAAGCAAGGGACTGGTCCTTCCTGGGTGCTCCTGCTGCTGGCAGTCATCTGTCTGGAGAAGCGCTGAGTGCCCATGGTAAACCCTTTGCGGATTTAAAATGAAACTGGGGCAACCGGGGAGGAAAATTTGGAGCCTAATCCGGGACTGGATGCTAAGGCCAAGCTTTGCAAGACTGTAGGGGGGGAAAAAAGGGATTAAAAATAACACTTTCAAGAACCTTCCTGCTTTGCAGCTCCCTGAGCGAGGCTCAGGGCAGCCCTGGCTCCAGGCACCAGCTCCCTCCTGGGCTGAACCCTGGGGACGAGGGAGCTGGGGGCTCCTGAGCAGCCCACGGGCTCTCCCCTCGGGTCCACGAGCACCCTTTTCCCTCTGCTTTAACGTGAGGCTGTAACATCCACACGCACACCGCCTGGGAGGTGTCTAAATAGGACCTCAACGGAGGAGAGGGGCAGAGGAGCAGCAAAGATGGGGTGGATGAGGGGCACAGAGCTGGCATCCCACCCAGACCGGGTCACTCCACATCTTCTTGCAAACACAGCAGGAGACCAGCAGAAACAATAGAAAGTCACACAAACATTGTCCCTTCTTTGCTGCTGGGTGGGCAACGCCATGGGCACTGGGCTGCAAAGCACTCCTGGGGGAGAAAACCTTGGTGCTCCGGGGATGCTGGGCTGGTACAGAGGGGTGCTGGAGCTCGGGCTGCCACCAGCCACCCTGAAAGCACAGATATATATCTCTTTATATATACATATATAAAAAAAAAATACGTGTACACATATATATATATATTTTTTTTTTTTTTATGCACTGGAGGATGTGACCTGAGCTCATGCCCTCTGCTCCCCAAACCAAACCACCATGCAAATCATGCACCGTGCAAGTGAGCAACGCACCCAGCTCCAGCCGGCTGCTTGGAGCCTTGCCCAAGCCAAAACCTCTCCCAGCCGCTGCCACAGCGCAGCCCCACGCTCGCAGCCCTCCTTCCACCTGCCCCACAGCACCCAGAGCCGAGAAAATCATCGCAAGGCGCTGACTCACGCCGGGCACCGCTTGCTCGGGTGTTGTAAACCGGTTGCCATTCCTGATAGGTTTGCAATTGCTGATGCATCACCCAGGTGCTGGGGTTTAAATATGAGCCTGGTCTGAGTTCGCAGGGCTGTAGGTTGGGTGCTGGGGGGCATTGCTGCTCCCTGGGTGTCCCGACACCCGGTTGGACTCAGCCTCATCCTGGTTATTTGATATTGCTGGGAAAAGCAAGACTGAGGGGGATGCAGAGCAGTGACCCCACAAGATGCTGGTGCTGTTTTCACCAGATGCACCAGGGTGAAACTGCAGCAAAGAAGGATTTTTCTTTTTTTTTTTTCTTTCCCCAAAGGCTCAGCCCCTCCCAGCATGGCTTAGAGACCAGAAACGGCGCCTTTACTTGGAGGATTTCTTCCGTTTGAACAAAATGTTTTGCATGCCTCAAAGAGAGCCAGAAGGCAGCAGGAAAAATCCCTCCTTGGACAGAATCTCCCCCTTGACTTGACCCTTCTCTAATGATTGTCATTGAGCTGTCTCTAAAAGATGCCATTTTCTTATTTCTTTTGAAAAACCAACACACAAACACAATTTTCCCCTCTTTGCAGCTGAACTGCCGGTGCCATCCCACCAAGACCTCCAGCCACACCAGGTCCCTGAGACCCCGCAGCCAGACGCCTCTATGTATACAGTAGAAAAGCCACTAGCATTAAAAATCTCAAAACACCCTCCCTAAAATCATGCTAGACTCAAAAATAAGCTCACAGTTGCCGTTCCCAGTATATTTGGGGAATAAACCCACCACCCTCTAGGGCAGGGAGCTCTTACCCTGGCAGGGGCTCCCCTAGGGATCCCGGGGGGTCCCCAAGCACCCCCAGGTCCCCGCAGGGTGTTGTTCCCTCACTGGCTGGGTGTTACAGGGTGACACCCTAAAAATACAGCACTTGAGGGGGGGAGCTTTGCTTTTTTCTCTGCAGCCCTAAGGCACCGTCGGTGGCTCAGCCTCCTCGGCCAAGGCTGGAAAAACACGCTGGGAAATATTTGGAAGCTGTGACTCAGCACAGGAAAACTGCTCAACCCCGGCTGACGCCTCCTGCAAGCACAGGCAGGGCCCCCCCCCTGCACCCCAGGTGGTTTTCTGGTGCCTTGGAAGCATTAAGCTAACCTTTACCTGCGGTTTTTGCAGCTCTCCTCTGCAAGACATTTGCTAAACCCGCCTGCAGTCACCAGTCATGTGAAGAGGACCTGGACAGATGCCTGGATGGGGACTCCAGCCCAGGGACTTTGGCATGACTGGCAAATCCAAGAGAGCCTGCCTCAGTTTCCCCAGTGCCCTTGAGCGGCCCCAAGAGCACTTTTTCCCTGGGCACAATGCAAATAGAGGCTCTGCCCTATAAACCCCCAGCAAACCCTTACCGTGCCGGTAGTGCCTGAGCCCCATCCAGCATCGCTGCCCCCAGCCCCGTGTCCCCACTCAGACGGGCAGCACGGCAGGTCCTGCCTGCCTGCAGGGGCTGGAGGGTCGGGACAGCCCCCAGAGCCAGGATCCAGCTCCTTGCTGCTTTTCGGGCACGCAGCGCAGGGCTGCGTCTTGGTCTGCAGGGACACGGCTGGAGCAGGGGGACAGGCAAGCCCTCCTTGGGGATCTTATCGGCAGCTGCCAGGGGCTCCTGCCTGCACCCTGATAAGTGCTGGGCTCCATATCACGGGGCTGGGGTGGCCCCAGTGCCGCTTCACCCCCCTCCCAGCTCCACTGCAGTCCACTCAGCTCCATTCCAGCAGCAGGACCAGTGCATCCCATGGGACACCCACGTTGGGATGAGTGTCGGTGCCCCAGATCCTGGCTTTCTGGGGGGTGCTACGCCCAGGAGAAGCTGGGAATGGTCACTGCAAGGAGGGTGCACCAGAGCCAAGCCCACCCCCCTCAAGCAACTGGGGAGTGTACAGGCCCCCCATTTGCCCCCTTGGACAACCCGGGACTGCTCCCAGCCACCCCCAGAACGGTAGGACACCCCCACCCCATACTGTGCTATGCAGGATCAGTCCCTGGGGCTGAGCAAGGGCAAAGGGAAGCTGCATCTCACACCCACTTGCTTGGCAGCGCTGCCCTGCAGAGACATTTGGAAAAAGAAAAACGGAAAAAGAAAAACAGAAAAAGGAAAAAAAAAAAACCGAACAATTTTATTTTTTCAAACAAGATCTGTAGCAAAGTCACAGTGGCAATTCCCTGCCCAGTCAGGAGTAAATACACCCAAAAAAATATAGAAATAACTTAACTGGAGCTACGGTTCAGCTGAGACAAACCAAGAGTGGCTGAGTGGCAGGCGATGCTGCTGGACCCGGACCCACGCTCCAGCAGAGCCAGGAGCAGGATTCTCCCAAACAGGCACCTCCCCGGCGACCCGCACCACTGGGAAATGCTCTGACACATTTGGGTCAAGCTCCAGCCACCCCATGTCCCAGCCCATCACCTTCACAGCAGGCAGGAGGGCAGCCACAGGCAGCCCCATGCCCCAACACAGCTCCCCACCTCAACCATGAAGGTTGAGGCAGCAGAGATGCGCCAGTGGCTGAAAAATGATGCAGAAAAAGGTGTAAAACACACCGCAGGCACTCCTACCCTCCCCTTGCTCCTGCCCTGGGACCCAGGTTAAGAGGCACTTCACATTCCAAATTGCAGGGGCTCGGGCAGGCAGAGCTTAACCCCTCCTGCAGCCCTGCCAGCCCCGATACGAGCGCTGGGCTGGGGTCTGGCCGTGCCAGGGTCCACGGAGAGGAGCGGCGAGGGGCTGCGCACACCCCCAGCCACGGAGGGGATGTCCCCGTGTCACAGCAGGCGCTGAAGGCAACAGGAACACCCAGGCCAGGGCAGGGAGGAGTTGCGGAGCCGCAGTCTCTCCCCCAGCCACGTGGACCCCGACATGGGGGGACTCAGCTGGGAAACGAGTGGCACCGGGGGCTGCCCGGCTGGGTGACGGGATGGCCGGATCCTTCCCACCGCTCCTGCGGCGCGTTCCTTGGGTGCGAGCCAGAGAGGTGGGGAGGGTGTGCGAGGGCAGCTTCCCCACCAGCAGCTGCGTGTCTTCCAGCACGATGAGACCCCAAAAAGCAGCGGCAAAGCCCACGACCCCCTCTGGTAATCCCTGGCACGAGGGCAGCCCTCCGTGGCGGCAGTCTTGGTGCCAGGAGGTGGCACAGAGGTGTAACACCAGCACTGCACGGTAAAGGCAGCACCCCCGAGCACCCCAATTTGGATTCATTCGGGCTCACCCCGAGAAAGGCACAGAGTAGTCGAGCACCCCCAGCTCTGCCAAGCCCCGGGCAGCACTCCGGTGTTTTCCCAGCACTGACAGCTTCTTGGGGGTCCCCTCTCCTGGGATGAGGGGCAGGGAAGCCCCCTCTTTCCTTCCACAGCTCCAGCCCCCTTAATGGGGGGGAGACAATATTCCAGCAAAGTCTTTAGGGTACCAGCTCCCCCCAGCCTTTCCCCCAAACCTGGGGCAGGAGGAGGAGGAGGGAGCAAAGGCCGGTCAGGTCATGTAGCGGGTGACGGCTCTCAGGGCGTAGAGCAGAGCCGCCTGCATCCGAGCCTCCAGCAAGAGCAGGTTGATGTGAACCTACACATGGAGAGCGGGGTCAGGGCACGGGGGGCTCAGCATCCCCCCACACCCTGCTGGGAGGGAAAGGGATGGGGCAGCACCTTCTCCGAGTGCTTGAAGTGTCTCCAGAACTGCGTATACATCCGCTTGGTCGTCTTCTCCGGGTAGCAAGCCACCGTCTTGATGTAGACCTTCAAGCTGCGCTCCAGGAGCTGGTTCACCTCCCCGTAGTCATAGTCGTCGTAGCTGGGGGAGAGAGGAGAGTGCGTCACCCCCAGGCTTAACCCCTGCCCATTCGCACACCCCAGGCTCTTTCCGGACCTAAGCCGAGCCCCCCAACAGCATCACTTTGCCTTAGCCTAGGCAGCAGTTACAGTCTCCCAGGCCGGACCCACTCGTGGGCTCTACCCAGGGTGGAGAACAGGCTCCGGCCACAGCTCAGGGACCTACCGGATGCCGAAGACGCAGTGGACGTAGTTCCAGATGGCTCTGCGCAGCATGGACGTGTCCACGCCGCAGTGCATGGCGATGGTGTTGTACGTCAGGTTGTAGACGACCTGGAATTTCTCGTCCAGGAGTTGTCCCACGTCGGGGTAGAGGCGGTTGATCAGCGAGTAGCCGTGGTCCTCCCAGGTGTAATCCTGCCGGAGAAAGGATGCTGGGGTAGGGGCTTGATGCACTCTATCCCAGCTGAAACCAGGACACCTTCAAAGGCAGGGACATAAGCTGGGGTGTCCCCCCCCCATGTTGACCCCCCCAACTATTAGCATCTGGTTGCACTGCTCAGACAGCTCTAGCCTGGTCCCAGCCCTTCACCCTCTGCACCCACGCTGTCTGTGCAATGCCAAGACCCTGGAAAGAGCCCCACTGCTCCCCCCATCAAGACAAGCAGGACCTGCCACCCCTTCCCCTCTGGCTGGTGCGGGACCGCAAGCACCCACCTGGGCATGGAAAGTGGGGGGTGCCTGCTCACCCCTCCGCGTGAAGTCCTTGTAGCTGAACTCAGGGTCCTCCACGAAGCAGAGGACGTTGGACTGCAGGGAGTGATCCGCAATATCTACAAGGCACCACCGCAGCGGCTGTGAGCGACGCGGTATGATCCCAAACAGAGCCTGCAGCTGGGGGCCTGATCCTGCTCCTCCCTGGGCAGACGCTGGCTCCTTCCCCCCCTCCCCGACCCACGGGGACCCCGTCCTCAGCCAGCTGCACCCCTGCACCTCCTCACCCGAGGGAGTGACCAGCAAACTCTCTGTTTTCTCCAACTCAAAGCGGGTCGCCATCTCCTCCTGCGTGACCCCCTCCTCCTCCAGCTGGCTTTCCTGCAGCAGCTTCATCCTCTCCATCAGCACCTCCACCTCCTGCATGGCATCTTTGCCCTGGCGAAGCAGAGGGCAGAGTCAATGCTGTCCCAGGTTGAGCAAGGTTGCAGAAGGGTTGCAAGCCCAGAGCAGCATGGGGCCGCTCTCAGCTCTGCTGTTACTTGGAGCAGCCCCAGGGCTGCTCTAAAGAGCATTTGCCTCTGGGTTTGTCCTACCCGGCCCCCAGCTGCCTCCGTGCCTCATCCTGGGGACTGGGAGGAGGGGGAAGCCCTGCGGAGGATGCTACTGCGTGGCCCTAAAGCATCTGCTGTTCCCAATAAAAGGCCTTGGGGCAATTCCCTGGGGAAGCACCATAAAGCAGTCCAGCACCCCACCATGCCCTCCCTTCCCACCCCACATCCCCACACCTGCAAGGCAAAGCCCCCCCTCCCCTTACCCCAGAGCCCCCCATGCTATCATCAGAGGCAGGGCTGCTGTCGCTGTGGGGTGAGGGGGGGCCAGCAGCCGTGCCCCCCGTCCTGGTCCTCCTCGGGGTTGATGCCGCAGCCGAAGACGAAGGAGGCGAGCGAGTGGTAGTGGGTGAGGAGCACCAGGGCCTGCACCAGCTCCGCCAGCGACCAACTGTTCTCCCCCGTTTTCAGCAGAGCCTGCAAAGTACACGGGGTTGGAAAGACACCCCCCCCAGCCCCCCTGCTCGCTGCGCCGTACCCCCCACAGCACCCCAGAGCCAGGGTAAGCCAAGGGCAGGGAGACAGGAGGGTGTTTGGGATGTTCGTCCCCCATAAGCCAGCTGCTGTCACAGCAGGACAGTCCCCAGCCATGGGGGGACAAGTCACCCCTTCCCCATCCCTTCCCCATCCATCGGGAGGAGCGCAGACCCTGCCCTCCGACTCGGAGACTCCCTCAGCCCTGAAAGGGTTAAACCTGGGGGGTGGGGGGCTTGAGCAAGCAGGGATGGGGTCCCTGGGGTGAAGCCCCCCCAAATCGAGTGTGGTTTTGGGGGGGGATCTGCGCCGGCAGCATCAGCTCTCACCTCGATGTGCTCCTTGGTGATGAGCCAGGGTCGGTGCGCCAGCAGTTTGTTGATCTCGTTGAGGTTCCTGAGTTTTTGGGGGGCACGGTGCAGCCCCTGCAGCCACGCCGGGTTGCCCCCCACCCGCAGGAACTCCTCCATGTGCAAGCCCACCAGGTAGGAGCACTGGTGCCGGGCTGCTGCCTGCGGGGAGAGCCGGGCACTCAGCCCCCGGCACCGGCCAGGGACCCCCCACAACCCTCCTACAAGCCCTTGGAGAAGCCAAGGCAGGGAGCCGCCACCGCTCCTGGAGGGTTTTCCCTGGGGATAAGAGTCCAGACAGGGGTCTCTGCCCGCCCCCTCCCATCAACGCCGGTCCTCAGGGGCTCTGGAGGGGAGGGGGGTGCTGGGGTACCCTGGGTGGGCACCACGGGACCAACCCCAAAGGGGCTTCCAAGCCTCTGGGACCACAGATTGAGGAGGGGGGGGGGCATCTCTGGGGTCCCAAATGCCTTCCTGCCTCCAGGCAAAAACCCCGCGGAGGTGCTGGGACCACACGTAACCCCACGGGACCCCCATCCTCACCATGATGGCGATGTAATGGCGCTTGTGGTAGGGCAGGGGCCCGTCCATGCGCAGCAGGAGGTACTGGGTCTTCCAGAAGCTGCTGAGATACTGGGGGTGCAGCCCCATGACCATGGTGATGTTGTCCACCCTGCCCGCCGAGACGAAGGCTTCGATGAGGAGCTGGCGTAAGCTGCTCTCCACACCTTCCTGCAGGATCTGCCGGGATGGGGAGAGGAGGGTGGTGAAGGGTTGTGTGCTGCAGCCCCCCACTCTTCCCAACAGCCCCCCTAACCTAGAGGGAGACCCCTCCATCAAGCATCAGTGGCTAGCAGGACCCAGGCATCCAGGGGCACCCATCCCACCCCAGAGCACCCATCCCACCCCATCAGATGCTCACCCCGTCGGAGGTGGTGCCCAGCCTCCTCCCTGCCGCCCGGTACGGACACCGCCGGTAGCCCCCACTGCCCATCTCCTCCCTCCCAGTCCCGGGGGGCTGGGTGTGATGGGGGGTCTCCATGCCGGACCCCGCACAGCCCGGCCGGCTCAGTCCGCGGCGTTGGGTTGTTTATTTGGGCGCTGGTGTGCAGCGGGGAGGAGATGGGGCTCAGCTGCCCCCCCCCAGCCTCTCCACCCCCACCGCGGTGACGAAACCACGTCACTATCTCTGCTGAAGGAGGAACCATCTGGGACACCGATGCTGGGTGCCGAGATAGGGCTGTGGGTGCTCCGGCATGGGGAGTCCTGGGGATTTCAGGGCACAGTTTTTGGGGTGGGGTGGGCAGGGCAGGAGGTGGGCTACCTTTGCAGCACAGGGGAAAGACAGCCACGTTTGGATGAGTGGGGAAACTGAGGCACAGGCAGGGACTTGGGGCAGGAAAACACCAGGGTGAAACAAGACAACCGCTCCCCCCATCCTCTAAAACAAGACACACACCCCCCCCCCCCACTGCCACAGGGATACCCCCCAGCTGGGTGACCCTTCCCCATCCCAGCCCTACCCCAACTGGGCATTAGCAACTGGGGGGGGGATGAGAACCCGTCCTTAACAGCCCCCTGTCCCCCCTACCCAGGGCAGGGAGGGGTAGAGGAGCCCCCCAGCAGGGAGGGACGCACCCACCCAAGACCATCCCCACCACCCTTACCTCTCCCAGAGGGATGAAGGCGCTGGGACCCTTCCCCAGCTGCTGGGGGACCTTGACCCCTGTGTCCTAGGAAGGAAAGAGCAGCAGCTTTAGCCCGGCACCGGCGTAGCCGGGAGCCACCGAGCGTCCCCGGGACGAGCAACCGGCGGTGGCGGGACGAGTACGGCGGCACTGGAAAGGGTGACTCAGGCAGTCACCCCACACGGGCCACGGGGACACGCGGCCATCGCCCCCGCATCCTTGCGTCAGGCTGGGCAGAGCCTGATGAAATCGGGCAGGGGTGTTGCTCCGCACCCCCGGGAGGTGTGACACGCCGGGACGGTGCCAGGACGCCGGAGCTGTGGCATCGTGGGCCAGGAGAGCGGAGACGTCCCCGGCACCTGGCTCTTGGTTTACCACCTCCATGGGAAAAAACAGGGGAAAACCGGAGCTGGGTCTTGGTTTACCACCTCTATGGGAAAACACAGGGGAAAACCGGAGCCCGGGGGGGTCCCGCAGGACGGCGGCGGGTCCCGAAGCAGCACGGCTCTGGCCACGACCCTGGCTGCAGCCGGGCACTGCGGCTTGCAATCACCAGCATAAACACGGCACCCGGGGTTCCCACTAACGCTCCCCAGGCACAAAATGCCGATAATCATCTCCACCAGCTTTTTTTTTTTTTTTTCCCCAAATCCATTAACGCAGTTAAAACAGAAATGAACCACCTGGTTACAGGGCAGCTGCTGCTCTCCATGCTCCAGGCACAGGGTTCAGACCCTTTCTGACCCCCCCCATGCTCCATCTCCACACCCCCCCAGCTCCCCAGGGAAGAGCAAGTGTTTCCACGCTATTATTTTCTCCCAGCAGATGATCTTCTCTCTGCTGGCGGGTGGGGGCTGGCTGCACCCAGGGGCAGCGATGGGGATGCTGCAAGCAGGACCCCCCCAACTAGAACACAAGGGGACCAGGACCCCCCCCAGCCCTCCTGCTGCAGGGGTGGCTCGGTGCCCATGGGGACCCCCCCCCAGCCAGCCCCGGAGCTGAAACGCAGGGATGCAGCAGAGCCTGAATCCTCCCCCGTCCCAGTTTTGCACCGCGGCATCCCACCAGCTTGCAAGTTTGCAACGGCGCAGGGGAAATTTCTCTGCCTGCATCACAGCAGCACCCACAGGTACCAACCGCAGACGGGGGAGGGACGCAACACTCGGCCCCGAGAGCTAAAATAATCCCCCTAAAACACCTCCAGAGAAACCAGAACCTGGTTTGGGGCTGGAAGAAAAGAGTGGAAAAGGGTTCAAGCGCTCCCAGCCCTGGGAAGGAGGCGAGGGGGAAAGGGGGCTGGTGCACAGTCCCCCCAAATACAGGGGGGACACGGCGCTTACGTGAAATCAGGACCAAGACAGGGCAGCGGTAGCAGAAAGGGCATCCAGCAGACGAACGCCCACAGCATTGCTTCCTCCAACCCACGCTCCGGATACAAGTGCCGGCAGCGGCACCCATTGCCCACCGCAGAGGAGGTGCTCAGGGCCCTCGCTCCGGGTGGGGAAACACCAGCCTCCTTTTCCCGTTCCCAGCAGAAATTCCCCAGGTCCTTCTGCCAGCAGGAGCCAGGGTGGCACTGTGAGGTTGGGACCTGTCCCCAAGCACAGGCTGCGCTCGGTCACCTCTGCTGGGACTTTTGAATGGGAGCCCAGCACCAACCGTGCAGGCAGGATACAAGCCTGTGGTCAGGATCTGCCCACTCGGGGAGCTGGCAGGGTCTGAGCCCCCCCGGGATGCCCAGGACCACCCTGTTCCATCCCACGGCACACGTCCCCTGTGCAAACCCAGCGAGGAGCAGCGGTGTCACGGAGAACCGGAGCCAGCGGCAGCCATGCCCACGGTGTCGGACACGGCAAAGGTCCCGCGGCCCATCCGGAGGGATGCCTCGGCCGGCAGAGACCTGCACCCTGCTTTGCTCCGGGTGCAAGGAGAGACGCGGCAGGGAGGGACACGCAGGGCAGGCGATGGCCACCGGTGACCCCCTGCTCGCACTGCTGGGGACATGGAGGAAGCCAAGCACCCCGTCCCAGCGGCTGCGGGTGCTCACACACTCTTCACGACTGGAAGCGGACAGCCTTGCTCCCGCAGCACCCCAGTTACTGGGTGAACCGACCGAAGCGGGAGCTGCGCTTGGGATCATCTGCAAGGCTGCTGCTCCCACAGGACCCCACGGCTCTTGCTGTTCTGGGGTAGAAGAGGGTGGGCAAAGGCATGACCCACATTTTACTGCGCTCCTCCCTCCCGCAGCTCAGCCAGGCAGATGCTCCCCCCACCCCATCAGCCACACTGCACCAAGGCAATTCCCAGCGACCCCCTTTCTCCCTTCCCCACATTACCTCCCTCCACCCACGGCTGTCAAAGGCTCCCCGGGGTGGGCAGGGCACAGCTACCCCCGCACCCACAGCATCAATGCAGAAAAAAAGCAAGCACAGCACCCAGCGGCACCTTCCAAAACCAACGGCACGATCGGACACGCACCTTCCAGCCCATTAATTACGGGGAAGCTCAAAGGGCAGCTCTGCCCCCCAAACCTGCTCTCTCCCCCCATGCTCAATGCCCGGCATCCCACCCGGTGCCATGCTCCTGGCCTCCTGCAGCCGGGCAGAAGAGGCTGCGACGAGGTGGCAGCAAGGTTCCCGCTGCCGGGATTCACCTGCGGGAGACGGGACATGGGACATATCACGGGGCAGGGGTGCCGACGGCAGGACGGCACGTCCCGCTCTCCAGCCGTGGAGCGATGGGGCAGGGAGCCGCTTCTCCCAGGGGTCTTTTCCCCGGACAAGCCCCAGAGCTGCCGCCCAGCTTCGCCAGGAGAGATACTCGAAAGCTGGAGCCGGGCACAGCCCAGGTGACGGCGGGTGCCTTCTCCTGCCAGCTAGCTCCAAATCAGTCCCGAGGCAGCGGGTGCAGCCTGGCACCCTCTCCCGAGCGGGGAAGGGGTGCGGGTGGGATGGCACGAGGTGACCACGCAGCAGCTGTCAGCGCGGCCACGTGCTCCCCGACGTGTCGGGCAGCGGGTCACGGCACGCCACGAGCTCTCGCCGGCACTGGGCTGCAGCCGACCTGGCAAAGCGAGCAGTGCCCGCATCCACCGGCTCCGACTGCTCCGAGCACACGGGGTGCTCCTGCCCTGAGTCACCACGGAAGCGCCACGGGGGTGACAGCCATGTCATGGCTCGTGCCAGCGCTGCTCCAGGTGCTGAGCTGGCTCCACGCTGACTCACAGTTTGGGGAGAAAGAGCTTCTTTGGTGCTCCGAGAGGCTCGCTGGGAGGGGACGGCAACAGAGAGAACGCCGGCAGGCAAATCCATGGGACGCAGGCGGCAGGACTTCCAACCCCAAAGGCAGCGAGCAGCCGGGGAGCCCAGCCCGCCCCGCTGCTTTTCGGTGACAGCTCAGGGTGACCTTTGAAGGTGCATTTTAATCATCCCTACGTAGAGGCTCGTTATGTTTTGCTGCATTAAGCAATGCTCAGGGGCACTGCAGTTAACCCTCGGCGCACCGCCACCAGGTAGGGTATCACCTCCTGCTTCTGCTGATGGGGAAACTGAGGCACGGAGGCAATGCTCTGACCCGTGCCACCCGCACGACCTGCTCCCAGGCTCCAGCCGGCACAGAGCAGGCAGAGGGTCTCAACGGAGACACTGGGGGAAGAAGTTAATCCCCTGGGAGCAAAACGGGTATGCCCAGCAATGAGCCACCCCCCCACCCCACACGGGTGCCAGTGCTTAGTCAGGTGTTGGAAAATCAGTCCCGATAAGGCGAGGTTAAACAAACACCATTGCAGCCACCTGGCAGAGCAGGTTTGCCCCTCATAACCGTGCTCCTGCCAAAAACTGGGCAGGAGGCTGTCCCTGGGCCATACTGGGTGGCGAGACCAGTGCCAGGGCTCGGCCCCACTGACGCACGGAGCCAACGTGCGAGTACAACCCCCTTGGCATGAGCTGCCCCCGCCGCACCCCCAGCCAGACCCGCTCCTGGAAAGCTAAACCCAGCTGCCACCACGCTCCAGCGAGGAGGGTGACGGGATCCCCAAATCCCACCCTACCTCGTCCTGAAAACCTGAAGAGGTTTCACGGAGAAGAGCGGAGCTGCCGCTGAACAGACAGCCCTGCAGCGGTGCAAACCCCACTGCCACAGCACACAGGAACAAAACCGAGGCGCTTGCATGGCGGGTGCGAACGTCCCAGCCCACGGAGTTTCAGTGGTACCTGTTAGATGTCAGCAGCCAAGGTCTAAGGCATCCCCACCACCGCTGGCCTCCCCCCACCCTGCTCCAAAGCACCGATTTCAGGCTTCAGCTCACGCCGGGACAAGTACCGGAGGGAGTTCCCTGGCAGCACTGCTGGCTGGGGTCTTTCCCACCCACTGTCCCAGGGTTTCCAGCTTCCAGCCCATGTCAGGAGTAGCCATCCCTGCAGCTACGCCGAGGTGGCACAGCTATTTGGGGAGCCACCGACTCCTCGCGAGCAAAGCCCTGAGCTGCAGAGCAATCCCGCTGTCCCTGGGGAAGCCGGAGGGAAGGGGAATGCAGGAACAAGAGGGAAAATTGCAAAAGTTTTTTTCGGAGGGGAAAATAAGTCTTACAAATAGAGGCAATTCCCAACTTTTCAGGAAACTCAGCAACTTGCAGACCGGTCCGATTGCCTGGGAAGGACAGGGAGGTCCTGCAAAGCTCCACAGACACCTCAGGACTCCAGTCTTGCAGACTGGACTCCAAACACGAAAGCCCTGGGCGATGTGAGAGGTTTCCCAGACCTCTCGGTTAACGGGGACATCAGAGAGATCCCATGCCCAGCCCGGGAACGGCAGCATGAGCTGAATGACTGGATGGAGCCCGCAGAGCCCTCCAGCCTCCCGCCAGCCCCGCACCACCTATCCCAGTGGGCACGTCCCGTCGCCAGCCGCTGCCTCGGTTTCCCTTCTCCTCCTGGCCCATGCCTGCAGGCAGGACCTCTGCCCGGCTCCCACGCACATCGCGGCTCCTGGACGGTTCGGGAGACCCTGCGACCTCCCCATCCAGCCACCCCAATGTCCCCTTGCCAGGACAGGGCCACCCCATCCCCGAGAGCCCTGGGTGGATCCAGCACCCTAGCCTGCTCCCGCACCCCAGCACCCTTATTTTTAAGCTCGCTGCAAAGCAAACGAGGGTTATTTTTGCGGCCCAACTTCTCCCCTCCCTGCAACCGACCAAGGCGGGGGGGGGACGGACGGGACGGGGACACCTCCAGCCCCTCCCGGAGGGATCCCCCGGGCGCCCTGCACGGTGACAGCACCCCATCCCATCCCGGGGAGAAGCAGTAGGCGATGAAAAACGGGACCGCCCCGGGCAGGCGAGCACCGAGCCGAGCCCTTACCTCGCCGCCCCGCCGGGCCCCGCAGCCCCGGTACTCCTCCGGTCCCGCGGGGCGGCACGGCGAACCGGCCAGCAGCATGGCAGCGCGGGGGGCTTAGGCGGTGGGCAAGGCTCCGGGACAACCCCCCCCCCTCCCCTAGGCTCTAGAACGGCCCCGGGCGGTGGTGGGGGGGTCCCCGGACACCCCCCGGGCTCTAGAACCTTCCCCGGTTCTTTCCACCCCGCCGCCGCGCTCCGCGCCCGCTTTCATAGCGCGGCGGTGGGCGGGAGGCTAAGGGTGGTAGCCCCGCCCCCTCTCGGCGTCTCGACCAATGGTAAAGAGAGGGAGTGGCCAAGGCGGGACCGCCAGCCAATAGGGGGAGGCGGCGCGGGGGATGCTGGGGGTTGTAGTTCGCCGCCCGTTCCTGGGGCGGCCGCGGGTTGAGGCCGCCGGGTGCGAATCCTGCGAACCGTGGTCGGACCCCCGGGCTGGCAGCAGCGTGAGCCCCCCCCCACCGTGGGCAGGCATGGGAGCGTGGGGAGGGGGTGTCTCACACTCCAGCCACCCTCTCTGCTCCGAGGGGAAGGAGAGGTTCCCTCTGCCCAGCCCGGCTGCGGCACTTTCCCGAGCTTTTGACACAGGGAGTCACGGAATATGTCTCCCGGGGCCAAAGGGAAAAGAAACCTGGTGGAAAAGGCACGCGAGGAGCCTGCGTGGGTTTGCGGGCGGTGGTGGTTGTTCAAAATGGCTCAGCTGTCCTGGTCTTACCTTGTGGGCAGAGCCCGTCCCATAGCTCTGTGTGGCCATGAGCAATCGCTGCGTCCCCCCCTCCTGCCACCCCAGGGCACCCCAAGGCTCCCCCCAACTTTCCAGGGAGCAGTTTGGTTAACCCAGTGCAGAAAAGCCCCAAGAGTTGCAGAGCAGCTTTCCCCTCCCATCCTCTACAAGGCGTCCAGCCCCACACCAGCTCCTGTCCATTTGAATAACAAAACACCAAACCCAATAAAAGAAGGTGAAAGAAGGAAAAAATAAAATCCCACAACCACAGACGGCCCCAGACAGCAGCGCTGATAACAATCTGGTGCTGCTTGACAGCCTGCACATGGCAAAGTCCAGCAAACGGGAGTCGCTGCACAAACAACTCGGGTTTTGCCTGGCAACAGCCTCCTCCGGCTCCGGTCCTGAGCTCCTGCCAATTAAGCGAACATGTCAGCGCGCCTCGGCAGCGCGGTGTTGGCGGCACAGCCGATGGCCGGCACGCCACGGCATGCTCGCAGCTGCGGGGAGAGAGGACAGAGCGAGTTTCAAATGCCCCCGGGTCAGCTGCTCCTCATCCTTGTCTCCTTTCCAGTACACGGCAGCCTGCAAACACCCTGTGCTATTTTTAGGGTTGTTTTGCAACTGAGGGTGTGGGGTCTGGGCAGCTCTGGCCACCCCGAGGTGTCTGCTTCTGTATTTGCACTTGCGTCATTTGAGAGGAACAATTTGGGGGTTTTAATGGCAGCTGGTCCGAGGTCCAGGTGGTGCCTGCTCCGAGGGGCACCCGGCCCCACGCTCCCCTGGGGCCAAAGATGCCCGTCACCCCCATCCAGGTCCGTCACCTGCTCCTTTGGCCCCATCATACCCCTCAGAGAGGCCCAGAGCTGCCTTACACAGGGCAAGAACCAAGGTGATGCCTGGTCCCCAGCCAGCACCGGGGCTGCAGCTACCTGAAGCCACGAGCTCTGCGTTTGCTCTGGCTGAACACATCAGCCTGGAGATGAAAAGCCATCTCTTGCTTTGCAGCAGTGAAGGCAATGTGGCATAAGCAAAGCAGAAGGGGGGGTTGCTGCCTCTGTTCTCCCCTTTCTGCTCCCCAGAAAGCTCTGGACCCAAGGGGGACAGGCTGAGATAGACCTGGGGACCCCAGGGCTGTGGGTGTGCATCAGGCAGCGGTCCAGCTGGAGAGATGGGCTGGAGACGCTGCCAAATATTTAATATAAAAATATCCCATCAGAAGACACCGAGGGCTGTGCCAGAAGGACATTTGCCCTGGAGCCGGCAGGGCTGGCCGGCACTACAGCCCCTGCGTGCAGAGCAGGGACAGGAGGAGCTGAGCATGGCCCAGCGGTTGCCGAGCCAGGCAGTACACTCGCTCGGCAATACGGAGCAGCATGCAACCCCCCATCGGCTCCGCAGCCCTGGGTCAGCCCATCCCGGCCGATTAGAGGCAGCCAGCGCGTTACCTGCAGCCTCAGCACTTTTCCTGGCCTGTTTGCAATGCTCCTGCCCACGTAGCAGCCGGCTCAGGCTGTCAGCAGCTTCTTCCCTCATTGACAGCAGCCTGGTAAAAGGCGATGACCTGCCACCGCCTCTGAGCTGCCAGGGGCTTGTACTTTCCCGTTTGTGCCAAAAATGGGTGATACCAGGCAGTACCAAAGCAGCTTCAGCATCTCAAGTCCTTTTGTCCCACAAGCCTCACCCAAGAACGCTTGAGGTCTCACGTTTTGTCCCAATTTGAGCTCAGCAGTGCTCGTTCTTCAAGGAAATATGACTGTAGGAGGGTTTTTCTGTGCTGGCTAATTTACAGGGGTTTACCTGGGCACACAGCAGCGCTGCAGCTAGGCTCCTTAGGATATTCGTTGAGAAAAGGGTGGCAAAGGAGAGGCAAAATTTCCTCGAGAGAGGAACCCAAGAGCTGAACCCAAACACCCTGTTCCCAGAAACACCAATCACGGGGAACACGCAACAGCTCAGTAATTATTTAGGGATTGACAGTGCCCTAGTTATCAAGATGCTGACTGTACAAGTTTGTTGCTTTAGTTTAACAGTGTGCTGCAAGAAAGCTAAACAGGAAGGCAAGGCCGATTGCTAAAGTCACCTTAGAGCAAATAGCAAGGTTGGCTGGGGACAGCCGTTGCCTTGTCCGGCCTTTTGGTACTTCACCAGCCCAGCCCAGACCCCGAGGACAAAGGGAAGCAGCAGAGACCATACAGGGACTCTCTGCAAGGAGCTCCTGGGGTACCTGGGGCAGATAAGAGATGCACCATTGTTCAAGCGTTTCCTTTCCTTACGTGCTCCGCTTCTGTCCAAAGACTGGGGAGCTGGATTGCCACCATGGCTGGTCACCCCGCACCTCCCCACTAACAGCCTCCGGTGGGAAAACCCACCGGCATCTGGCCTTGGTGGGCTGGAAGAAGGAAGCCCAGACTATTTCTGGGGTGAAGGGAATTCCTCCGCAGCTGCATCGGTTGGAGCCACACAGGGAAGGTGACCCCCAACGTGGTCCTCAGCACTGCAGCTCCTCCTGGGCCAGCAAACACTCAGCACCTCGCTCCATCAGGGTTTCTGCCCTGCAGGCAGATGGATGTGGCTTCCGCAGCTTAAACACATTAGAAACAATGGTTTGTACTGGTGAGTGATCCTCATTGCTCTGGAGCCTCTGGGAAGGAGCCACTATCCCCATGTGCTCCAGGAGCAGGGACTGGATACTGCGGATGGCTGGTCTGGCACTGCTAAGGACGGCAGTTACAGCCAAAACACCTTTGGACTCCTGGACCTCTAGAGATTTCCTTTGGAAGAAGGCAAAGGGCAGCCAAGTTTTCTTCATGGAAATCTCATGAAAAAGGGAAAAGCTCCATCCCAACGGAGCAGGTCTCATTGCCTGGGCCAGTTTTCCCCCCTTAGCAAATGACTGAGATCAGTAGGCAATGCTGAACGTTTCCCACCCCTAAAATCCCGCTTGCTTTCCGCAGAGCTCCCAATCGCCTCTGAAGCACCCTCCGTGCTCTCCACGGGCTTTGCGAGGAGCCCACCCTCCTTGGCCAGCTCATTTCACTGCTCTACCCAGCTCATCCTGCTGCCTTTGCCTCCCTCATCTCCAGAACAAGGCTTGTGCTTACCTCTCCTGGCTCAGCTACAGAACACAAGTCACTAAAGCTTTAAAGGATTTTAAGATCCTTAGTGGTTTTGGTTTAAAAGACAATTTTAAAGCCTGTTGCCCCCAGGGCGTGCTGCCTCAGCCAGCGCTCCCAGAAAGCCCCAGCAATTAGGGAGGAATGGAAGGGAGCGTGTTGTGGGTAATTACCGGCTGGTTAAGTCAGTTTATTTCTGCTGCGGGTTTACTTCTGCTGCGGGTACACGCTGCCAGGCTGCAAAAGAGTTTATATTCATTTGCCTACTAAAGTTTCAAATCCTTGCCAGGGGGCCTGCAAGTTTCGAATGGAGATATTTATTCAAGCAATTACTTAAAAAAAAAAATATCCAATCCTCTTGGTTAGTAGATCGCAGGAAATGCTTTGCAAGAGGTTTTCATTGTGCCCTGAAAACCCAACCACCTCCAGCTCTCCAGGTCAGCACTCTGGAAATTTCGAGCTTCTGCATCTGCAGGACAGGTTTCTGCTGGAAGCAGGCAAGGGGCAGCCAAACATCGGCTCACCTGAAACAAGTGGAATATGGAAAAACACTGACCAAAAAACTGGAAGTCTCATTTTCGACCTTGATTTTGTTACTAGCAGGTGGCTGAGTGTGTAATATTCAAGTGTGTTCAGTTACTGACAAAACTGTATTTTCCTAAAGCTTTGAAATAGAAATCAAGCAATCACAACCCATAATAAATTAAACCCAAAATATATCTTCTTCTGCAAACATTCAAACTGCTTTAGAAGCAGTGGATAAACCACAGAGAGAAGGAAGCATGTGCTAGCAGATAAAGGCAGGAGCCAGCCATTTCTTACCCAAGGTCTGGCTGGGAAATGCAAAAATCGCCTGCAACCCGTTTGAAATCCTCCCTGCAGCTCTGCCAGGGCAGAGACGGAGCAGCCCCTCGGAGACACGGCACGGGAGGTGGAGCGGTGGAGCGCAAGGATCTTCGGCTGGCTCCAGCTCTACCCACTGACTCGGAGCCCAGCCTTTGGCAGATCAGCTCTCATCTATCTCCCGACCGACCTCCTGTAAACGAGGATAATTGGGCACATTCCAGGATAGGCAAGGTTTGTGCTGCGCTCAGCAGAGATAAAGCGCCCGTAAACGCTAAGCACCACTGGCACGCTTAGGCAGCGCTAACTGGGCAAGAGCTGCCAAGCTCACCTTCTCGCACGGGGCGAGCCTTCCACTTGGCAGTCGTGGCAGGCTGCGAGCCTGTGATTTAGGCACCTTCATCTGAAAATGAGCCTAAGGAGGAGGGACGAGGAGCTGCTCAAGGCCACAGATGCAACGCTCAGCTCAGGAAGCCCGCACGTCACCCGGTGTGAAGGACGCACTGAACACACTGTGCTCGTTTTGCACCCTCTCCCCCAGTATCCCCAGCAGCCTCTGCCTGAGTCTAGGGCTCCCTGCCTGGGCTAGGGAACTAGCCCAGATTTTTGGCCTGACCCAGCACAGGCACTTGTACGAGGCATCACCCCCAGTTGTAGAAACTCGGCGAGGCTGCAATAGCTTCAGTGCTTCAAGCAGGACATCGCTCCCTCAACAGGGCTCTCAGGTCAGGGGGCTGAAATCTGGCAAACCCGGGTGAAAACTCTGACCAGTGCACAACAGCCTCTGCTTTCACAGGCATGAGAAGCCAAAGAGATGTGAAGAATAACAAAGAGATTGGAAGGATAGCACTGACAAGAAAGATTTCATAGCAACTATTTTTCTTCCCCGCATTTAACTATGAATTTGGGTATTTGTCACAACTAATGATTCCCAGAAACATGGCTGTTCTGTGTGCAATTACGGGCTTTGAAAAATGTAATATGGAAAGATTATTTTGAGCTGGAAAAGCTGCCGTGGTGTTCCAACAGAGCTAGGGTTTGCCTTTTCCCACCCTGTGCTACAAGCAGCACTCCGTGAACAGACGTTCAAGGACACGGCAGCTCCTCTGCCCTGCCAGAGGAAAGCACGGTGTGCCACGGCGCTGCTCGTCTCACCGGCCAGCTGCACTGACAGCAGACCAGGAAAGCACAACATGTTGAACTACAGCTCCCACAGGGACAGGGGCATTTCCAAATGGAAATCTCCGGAGAGTTTTTCACTACCAAATTTCTGGTGGAAAATGAAAAGCTTTAAAAACCAAACCAACCAACCTGTTTTTCCTCCAGACTCATGGCTGAGATAGGGGGAAGACTTGAGAGACAGAAATGGTGTTTACTCACCTCGCTTACATCTGTATCTTAAAAGAAAGAACCCCCTTACCATCTCATCTTTTTGTTTCCTACCAAGACCGTATTGTTTCTGTGCTCTGTCTTCATTCACATTGGGGAAGAAAATAGAGAATAGATCTCAGCGGATACAGCCGGATGGGTCCTGGGAAGCTGGATGTAACCAAGTAACGAGGATCCTAGCAACAGGCTTGATTGGGAGGATTTAAAGATAGAAACAAAAGTAGGAACGAAGCAAACAATAGAAAAATGCTGTCTCCTTCCCATACGCACCAGACCCCGAAGCAGCACGACTGATGCTTCGACCAGGCAGATGCCAGCAGGAGATAAATCAGTTCCAGGCAGGGAAGGGTGCTTTGGTTGCCTTTTTTTTTTTTTTCCTCTCCTTTTCTTTAAGGCAAACAGAAAGTATCAGACACAGGTGAGGATCTTTTAAAACACTTTTACAGTTGTCAGAGTTTTGTACAAATCAAAGCATCCCTTTTAAAATCTCCATTATTACAAACATACAAAGAAACAATGTTATTACTACAAATCATCAGCTACTCAACTGCATGATCAATTTATCACAATTAAAAAAAACCCATAATAGTATATACAGGGCCTTTCTCCCTCTATTTATTTCTGTATCTTGAGGGAAGCGAAAAAGCAAAGCCCCCATTTAAAAAAAAATCCCACCAATGCACCTCATTTTCTAAAAACGTGTGAAGTATAAAATTAGGTATTTTCCTGCTGTCACACTTCAGCAAAGTGTAACAACTTTTTTTTTTCTTTTTTTTCTTGTTTTCACATCAGAAATCTCTTAAAAAAAAAAAAAAAAAGAACAAAAAACCACATGGCAGAGTGTCTGATGCTGCAGCGTGCTCCTTCCATGCCGGAAGCCAACATCATCAAAAAAAGTGCCTTTGAGTAAAGTCGTCTTTAGTAACAAAAAAAAAGGATGAAAAAAAAATAAAAATCACAATCTCTAGTTAAAATCTTAATAAAAACCCTGACAGAGCAGCTGGCTCTGCCTCAAAAGGGCAGTTTCTCCTCTTCACTACCTACCTTCAGAGGCTTCATCCCCTACTCCTCCGCCCCGAGGGTCTCCAAACCCTGAGATGTTTCTTTACACCCTGAACGGAGCTTGGTGCTGGGATGCTGAGGAGCGCTCCTGCCAGCCGAGAGCTGTGCGGTGCTTTACGCCCCCCCCACAGTGGCCAAGTGCTTTTTATTCCCCCCCACTCCCTGCCCCAAAAGACAGAGCCTGGGGAGCACCCAGCCCAGCTGGCCTCGCTGGAAGGGTCTGTGGTCTCTGTGCTGTTTCTGAGCAGCACATCCCTGTTACAGGGAACTTTCATAGCCCTTTTTATTCTGCTGGCTTTTAATCAGCAGTGAGAAATGTCCCTGGAGAGCCCCAAGAAACAATCCCTGGCTTGGGTCGCTGCCTGAGTAAGCGCTTTCCTGGAGCCAACCCAGCCCCTACTTCTGCATCTGGAAGGGAGCTATGGGGCAGGGAAAGGGGGAGAAGAGGGCGAGCTCGATCCAGGGACTGAGGGGAGCAGAGGGAACATCCAAGCCTTGAACTCTCCTCGTGTAAAGAAATGGAGTAAGAAACGCTTGATCACACCAAGCTGCAAAAGTCATCAAAGCCCCAAAGGTCACCAAGTAACCAGGGCACCAGGGGGGCTATGGGGTGGGTTTGGGTCTGTATCGTTACACTCTGGCTCCCAACCCAAAAGCTATCATAACAAAACAAGAAAACACAAAACTAGGCAGTTCGGTTTGCCAAGTTGACATAGAAAAGAAGAAAAAAACCAAACCAAACCAAAAAAACCTCCAAGATAAATACATAGCCCCCATTTTGGAAGCATCTTCAAAAAGCTGGATCAACCGTTCTCAGCAGTGGCACAACCTTCCAGTAACATCTGTTGGGCTGGTGATTTATCGGCTTCCTTTTGAAGAGGGAACAGTTCAAGAAAAATCAAGCTCCCACCACACGCAGCTCTCGTCTTATCTGCACAACAACTGGCCACGGCTATTGCCTCACAGCAGCAGGTTGGGAACCAGCAAGAAGTCTCTAATGCAGCAGGTTCCTGTTTGCTAATAGAAAGGGTTGGCAGTGGTAGTAACTGGTTAGGAAAAAAATTCTTCCAGAAAGCAGTACTTCGGGGAGGGATTTAGGATGGCTGGGACCTCTCCCCATGGATCACCGTGATACAGACCGGTATTCAACAGAGATCGAAACCAGACACGCTCAAGCATGCTGTCGAAAGGCAACACACACCAGGCGTTTCCATCGAGTCCACAGCAGTGGGATAGTGACAACACTGAGGTTTTGGCTTCCAGCGATCAGGCAGGCCTCCTAGACTCCTTGGCTAATGCTGGGGAAAGCTCCCAGATTGGGGGTTTGGTTTTAAGGGGAGGTTATTGCTCCCGACTTCTCAGGCTTTTTGCCCTTCGATAGGGCAGCTGCTTGCTTCAGGAGTTCTCTGTTCTTGGCCTGGAAACACAGTGAAAATGGGTATTTAATGGCACGGATCATCATTAGCTCTTGGGATCCTAGAATTGCCTGGACAGAAGCTGCTGGCATCCTGCGCGCAGATGAAAAAGGAGGTAGACGTTGCTGCGCGGCATCACAGCACGAGCTCAAGTCCAGCATCTCATCTCTAACCACCTAGAAAGGGCTCTTCCCATCCCTTCCCCCTCACGTCCCTCGGCTGTAACTGAGAAGTGGGCTGAAAGTTAACAGCTTCCACGGTGAAAGGTGACAAATGCGCAACTCACGTCAAACCAGTCAAGGACACTCACCAAGGTCAGCGGGACTGGCTTTCCTTCCTTCCCTTTTCACCGGCCACCGTACTTTGACAGCATGAGAAGCGATGGAGTAAAACTCTGGTAGACTCAAGCCCCCATCCTGACTCTTGTCTTAGTGAGTTGAAGGCCAACTTCCCCTATCCCACACTCTCAAAAAAGCAGGGTGGATCAGTTCACTGTTCTCCAGCTTTGCTTCACGCTTGGTTTCTTCACATGCCACCAACATTTTACCAGGATTCAGCTCTGTACTGACCCTGCATCCCTACTGGGAGCTTTCCAAACCCATCAGAGCACCAACATGTAGCAACTTACAGTCTCTCTGGTTTGTACCTAATTAAAAATCAAGGCAACTTACAAACAAGGCTCTCTAGCCCCTTTTAACTTCTGAGCTCACTCTCCTCCGGCCTATGAAGTAAATCATGCTATAGCTGTAGGATAAGGGGTAAAACCCATGTGAAGCCAGATACAGGTCTTCTGCATTGGTTTCCAGTGAATGAATGAATATGCAAAGGGTTATTAGAAGAATTAAACCCTTTGCTCCACTGCTGCACGCGGTAAAGCAGCTTCTTTTGCCTCCTGCAGGCTGGAAGAATACAGGCACCCCTGCTTCCCCCCATGAAAAGACAAAGACAAAATAATAAAAACCAAGAGCACATTCAAAAAGTGAATCGTATGAACACTTCAAGGCACCTACAATACACTGAGAGGATTTGAACTTTTATTTTGCCATCAGTGAAGAGAGTTTCCAGAGCCTCAGTCAATACCAGCTGAAGTAAAACATTCGGACACCAGAGAGAACGAGTTCAGGGCAGTCCCAGTCCGAGCTAAGTACAGAACAGCACAGACATGCAAACCCCTCTCCACCCAGAAAAGGCAGGTGGCTGCAGGCAAACCTGCTCGTAGATCTGATGCTTCCTCTTTCTTTTCAGAATTGAGCAAGTTTAAGGCTGTTGGAAGGTGTCCGACAGCTTTCAAGGCAGACGTCCTCCTTGTGCTACAGCAAAGGCAGCAGCAGGGTATACTGTTCCCATGCACACCGAGCAACCAGCATGCCCTGCCTTGGGAAACCACTGCAAGGAGAGGGGTCACCTCCCACTCAGCCCTTGACCTCACAGCCAAGGCTGTCAAGGCAACCAAAAAGTGGTGGTTTGCGCTAATGGAAAATTGTCTATTCAGAACTGGAGTGAGAACACCAACTGATTCTTTGCAGGCCACCCAAAGCTACGAGATAGAAACAGCTCTGGGCTGACACAGGCAGTGCAGGATCAATAAAGCAGAAGAGAGACAGAAGGCTCTGGCTGTCATCAGTCCCTCAAATACAAACCACCAGTGTCTCCCAGCTCACGAGGAGCAGGAAGCACATCCAGCCCTCGGCACACCGCACAGATATTCCAACCTTCAGACAGGCTTACAGTGCTTAAGAATGTGCATCGTGAAGGGGATCTCACAGGCACCAGCTTTCTGAGAGCAGCTGTAGTCTCCAAAACCTGTCTTCCACTCTGATAATTAACTTGGGTGTGTGCTGATGGAGGAGGGGCTGTTTTCTCAGGGGGAATACAAGCCTTTTGTCTTATCCCCTCCCATTTCTCCATCGCTAGGGCTTTAGATCATTACACTCCCCGGAGTAATTAAAGGGTGCAAAGTTCATTTCTGTGTCTGATTTCTTCCCCGTAACCAGCTCCCCTTTGACCTGATCTCTTCGGTGGCTCAGAGTGTATTCACGCTGATAGTCTGCCTAGCGTTTCCATGGCCATGACAAGAATCCTGCTCTCCCTGTTCCCTCGAGCTCAGGGACTTCTTTATTTGGACTACAGAGATACAGTGCTAAAAGAACTGCCAATTGTTTCTTGAGCTTTGTTCTGTCTGGTTACTGGTCACATAAATCACATTAAGAGCTACGTGGTGCAGGGAGCTGACAGAGGTTCTGCCGTCTGGAGAAACAGGTTCAAACCTGATTTTGGCAATAGGTAAAATGAGTTTGATGGTTACCGTCTAGTCCATAGGGGACACAACACAGCACTTTACAATACAGTAAGTCTGAACCCAAGTAGAGAGCAGCAAGGAGGATATAAATAAGGGTTACAATGCACTGCAGCCTGGTACAGAGCTGGGGAGGGGCTTGCCTGGCAGAGCAGAGAGGCTGTAGGACAGGGCTGAGAAGCATTAGCAGAGCTGTGTGTGCAGAAGCTCACGGGGTGTTCTGATCAGGAGTGTCCTCAGTCACTCCTGGGTACAGCACAGCTCAGCAAATTAAAACAAAAATGCTGTCACCTGTAACTGCTCCATGACCTCCTTGTGTGTCTTCTCCATTTGGTTCATCTTTGCCCTCATCTGTGACTCCTGGTACTGCAGGTCGGCTTTCAGCTCTGTGATCTGCAGAAAACCAGTAAGGAGCAAGTGAGCTGGAAGAAGAAATTAATGCCTTCACCCCAGATGCACCCTGTCACAGAAAATGCCTCTGCAGAAGTTGTGTGAGACTGGATGAGTTCAGAAATGTGCTGGGGTGGCTGGGGGAGTGCAACAAGACCAGAACTGTATTGCTGAGTGGCACAGAGAAGCGGGAGCAGCCAGGACTGTCTTTCTGCAAGGAGCAGCGTGTTTTTTCCTCAGTCTTGCCCCCACATGGAGGTCTCTGAGACAGTGGTCAGAAGATGACCCTTTATGAAATGAGATCTCCTGGGTGGGTCCAGAAAGCCTCTTTCACTTTGGAAAGGAGGCAGCCTGAAAACAGCCAGAAACTGTCTTGCTCACTCCAAGATAAAAAGCCAGACTCTGCTGGAGTGTGATCTGTGTGAACATGTCAGCATGTTGTGAGGGGGGAAGCAAGCCAAGGGCTGTACCTTCTTCTCCTTCTCCAAAATCATCTGATCTTTCTGGTGCAGCATCTTTTTTAAAGTAGCCACTTCCTCCTTCAGCTGGGCAATGATAACAAAATGGTCAGTGCCAGGAGAGTCCAGGGCGAGGTCCGGAGAAAAACTGCAGCAAAGAACAGGGAAAGATTCTCATCATGACCCCTTCTTTTCACAGAGGCAGGGAAACTCCCACAGATGGCATTCGAAGGAGAATGGGAATCATTTCATGATACACGTTGTGTCCTCCAAACACTCCCTGAATGCAGGTGTTACCTGTATCCCTGCCCTGGAGGCCACATGGAATTTGGGAAACACATGGTATGACAGGCAACAGGGAGTAAGCGTGATATATCGAATTGTATTATTGCATGATCAGCAGGGACATGGGACTGCTATGGGTGACCATTGGCCAGTGTCTGCAGCAACCATTCAAACAGTAAGGATCCTTTTTCAAACCAAAGAGTTGAGGACAGCAGTCAGAGAGCTAATGAAACTTTATGCAACCACTTAGGAACTCTCTTTGCTCACAGGCAGTCCTTGGATGTACAGCAAAACTTTTCACTAAATATAAACAAACATTCTGGCAAGGAGGGAATGTGAAAGAGAAACAAATAACCTCCAAGTTAAACAAACAAAGCAAAGGGAGACACCTAGATTAAAGTCAGCACTGTCCTCAGCAGGGAAAAGGGGTAAAAAGACATGCTGGACTTTTGTATTTTGATTCCACCATGATAGAGCAATTTAGGAAGAAGCTTCATTACCGCTTCGGAGCAGAAAAGACTCTCTCCAGGAAGGCAGAGAAATAGCTGAGCACACCACTTGTGCACCACCAGGTACTCTAAACCTATGCAGCCAGCCGAAAACTTATCTAGCATAAGTCACTCTCCTGCACTGGTAATTCAAAAATCTCCCTATGAGATACCCAGTGATCTGGGCACCCACACACACTCTTGCGCTACAGCAGTATTTCAGATCATACGATACGATAAGCTGCAGCCACAGGACCAGGGGGCTCACCTGATCTTTGCCTGCCTTCTGTTCCTTACCGCTGTAATGGTAAGCCTGATTTTTATCTCTTGGTGCTAAAAGGGCAGCACACTCCCAGCCGCGCACACCTGAAACTGCTGTATAAAAATGTAACAGTAATAAGGCAACAAAGCTTCACCTAGAAGATTACTTCAAGTCTGGCCGTTATCAGACAGCACTGCCGCTATAAAGATAAATAGCCAGGGTTACCTGACGCCTGACATTTTTTTAAAGCCTCCAGAGTAGGTCAACACATGTCCTAAAGCCTGCATTCAGCTCTAAAGCTGGGAGCTGCAGCAGACTGGGGAAAGCATGGTCTGAACCCAAACCACTGCCTCTCTCAAGTACGCTGCCACCTCCGTGCTTCCAGTCCCCCATCTGTACACTGAGGCAGAGGGTACCAGCTGCTCACCTCACACAGGGTGCCTTTAGTGCCTGGAAATAATCCATTTTCTCATTAAAAGCACAGTCTGCATTGATTGGACTGGTTAGCAAGGATGTGACAGAAGAAAAGGCTTTTTCCACCACTGTGCTGGGTATCTACAGAGGGAAACTAAGCAAGGGCAGCTTCACAGATCTGAAAGTCACAGGATAGCCCTGCAGCACTGGGAGAGAAAGCTTGGCAAAGGAAAACTCAGAACTGAGGGTCTGTAGGAGACAGCCCATGGTGGTTAAAACATGCTGACAGTAGAGCCCACACCATAAGATGTGGCAGGTCTTTGGTACACTGGATCTACCACGGTGCTTGTCACGCTGGGCAGCTCTCAAGTGCAGAAGAGGTTCATACATGCACACTAGCAGAGAATACCTCCATTTTAGAACTGTTCCCAAGTACAGTTTCCCCAAGTGGAGGCTGTGCAAGATGATGGTGGGTGCTCCAGCAGCTTTCTGTGTGCAAGCATGTTACTAACAGTAGCGTTAATTTCCCACTCAGTGCAAATATGCTGGGGAGGAGAGAAAGAAAGAAAGAAAAAAAAAAAGCAGCCTCCACAGAGAAAAAAAGGCTTCCTCACTGATTCCCTCTGGCTAAAAACAAACTCTTGCTTACAGCATTCCTTTGCCCAGGCAAGCTTCCCTCCTGCTGTATCCTGGGGTGATAAAGAGCGCCGGGAGATGCTCAGATTTCCCTGAGCAGCTCCCAGCAGCTCCGACAGGAAAAATTCCTTCCTTGGCAGCTCCTGTTGCAGAGCACACTGTGGAGCCAGGAAGGTGAGAGCCGGCCCTGCCACCCAGCGGGGAGAAGAGACAGGCGGGCCACCAGCCTTCCACAAAGCTGCTCTTGCACTCAGACCCCAGGGCTTCGAGGACCTCCTCCTGACCCTGGGGTCTGCACCCACAAGTGGGTAACGGTGCGCTCAGAGTGCCCAGGCATCCCCTCCTTTCAAGTACATGAGTGCAGGCAGGTATTCTCCTGTCCAGTTGCTGCAAAATGGACCCTCAAATGTGTTAAGGTGCTAATTAAAGAAGCGGCTTCCCCCGCCCCCCGCCCCCTCTTTTTTTTTTTTTTTTTTTTTGAAAGACTGACAAGTTAGTAATGAAAGGTTTCTCTGTCTTTAACCCCACGTTAAGGAAGCAGCCTGAGACTCCAAAATTAGAAGGAAAACTGCCGAATACAAGCCACTCCATTCCTTTAACAAACAGATTAAGAATGAAACCAACCAACCAACCAACAAAAAAAAAGCCATTTTACCTACAAATAAATTCCATACCCAGGATCCCAGCCCCTTGCGATAGGTCAGGGGAACATGTGCTCTCCATGTTTGAACAGTCTAAAATGCACGCCTCTAATTAAAGTGAATTGATGAGCTCCTGCTGCTTTCAATGGAGACAGAGGAAAAAAATGGAGCTTTTCCAAAGACACCTGCCTCTCTCTATTGAGTGGGAAAGAAACCAAAATGACTGCCTTAAACTCCACACCTGTTAAATGGCTGAAATTAGGCAAAACAAATGAATAGCAAAATCTTTAAGCTTGGCAAGTCAGGCTAGCGTAAAGAGGCACAGAGCAGGCTGACCAAACCAGCATCCGAGTTTCACCTTAGACAAAAATATCCCCCATCTGCAAAAATCCATCCAGCCCAATAGGAACCAGCATCTGAACTTACACTTCCTCTAACACCACCAAAAGCAGGCGCAGTTCAGCCCAAGTCCCAGTGCTTTAAGCATATGCCAGGACTTTTCTATGCAAATGAGAATCTTTTTACCAAATGAACTTTGCTGCTCAGCATCCTCCAGCATCACTGCTCTCTCCCCCAGCCAGCTCAGTCAGTAGCGCTTATCATTGCCTGGTGTTAAAAGCACAATTTAGCACCTTGTCTATAGTCACAGGAGAAGGGACTGCAGCATATTCCTCTGCAGAGCCTGTAACATAAAACCACTTCTGGCAGTGTTTGCACAAGAGGAGGGGACACCAAGCACTGCCTGAATCAGGACCAGCACAGCACCAGAGTCTGGAGGTGAAGTCAGAGTGCTCAACACACACACGGGTAGCCCAGGACTGAGGGGCACTGGCAGGACAGCAGGAGTCATAGGGCAAGGTCTGCTGCAAGATGTGCTGAGAGTCACTGCAGGGGAAACCTACTCCATGTGCAGCAGGGCCAGTGCTGTTAGCTCCTCACAGAGCTCACCCAGAATGAGCCATTCAATGCCACCCATTAAATGACCACTGGAAATCGATCAGTCCCCACATCACAGCCACTGGGAGCAACATCCACTCCTAAGTATGTAAACAAAAACATACAGAGGGAATTCAGTAAGACATGGTAAAGGAATTCCAACTATATCCAAAAAGGACCAACAGTTTCAGGTAAGCTGGACACTTGCTGGAGGTGTAGCCAAACTCAACTGAGCTCAAGTATGCCCAAATTTTGCCCAGCTGAAGGCTGCATCAGAAGTTTGGCTGGAGCCAAGACACACTGTACAGAAAGTCGCGGCTGATCTCAGCAGCAAAGAGGTGCTGGTTGTGTATCACCCCACTCCAGACTATGCTGCTGATGAAAACATCCTTGCACTGCGACAGACCCTAACTCCACACTCAGACTGTGAGCCAGACTCCAGGCTAACTCTAGGGGGGACAATCTTACAGAAAATGGTGCAGGAGGGGAGGGTTTTGTGGGGTTCATTCTCACAAAAAAACCTCCAGCAACTCCAAAAACACACTTAATGAACCACCATTATTATTCCACTCAAGAAACACAGCCATGTGTCTATTTAAGGCAGCTGCAGTTTGCCTTTTCTACAGCACGGTGCTGGAGCTCTTCAGTAGTTGCTAAAATTACACACAGTTTGTTACTGGGATTCATCAAAAAAAGTCTGTGGCAAGGACCACAGCCTTGGCAGGAGCCAGACTGACAACATCTGACACAAGAGCAAAATGAAGGCATTTGATTCCTCTAATACATGCTCCTGTTTTGCAAACGAATGGCTGAGCAATTGATGCCAGAGCATGGAACCTTTTGCTGCTTGGATATTTTTCTAGCCAGCATAGGTACTACAATGAGTTGTTAGGTCTCACCCCAGGCTTTAGTGAGCAGATAAAAATACCTGGTGCTGTCCTATAGCCCGGAAAGCAGCCTCAGTAGGTGAGCAGGAGCCTCTCTAGAGGGAAAGATGGAGCAGTACTGATGGGCTGCACCAGTTCTACCAGGGACCTGTCTCCAGTCTCTCCTCTGGCTCCACCAGCACTGAAGACAGTCAGATGAATTCTCTGACTGCTCCGTGCTCAGCCGCAGCTCCCAAGGCACAGTTAATCCTTAAATTTTTCCAACTTTTAACTGAAAACACCGTTCAGATGATAAATGGTCTTGTAGACCACTCTGTGGGAACATGGCCCTACAAAATTATTTAAGTTCTATTTCCCATCGCAGCATTTCACATATTTACAAACATTGACGAGGTATCAATAGTATCGAGAGATGCGATCTGTGATCTCGAAGAAAAGACATTCAAGACAGGTAGCGATTAATTAATTACCAGTGGCTTTAACAGACCCTTTGGCACTAACAAGCCTATGCTCTGGTCCGTGCTCCCAATTCACTGCTGTTTGGAAAGAGATCCATCGAGAGGGACAGTTTCCATGTATGAGGCAGTTCCCAGGGAGGGAGGGCAACAGGGGAGAAAACAACAGGTGATCTCACTTCAGGATGTCAGTGCCTTGAGAAACAGGACAATGGTGGGCACCGAGACTCTGTTGGGAAGCAGCCCACTGCGCCAACGTGGACGGGGCACTCTGGATAGGGGGACAAAGCATCTCGGGAGAGGAAGGAACGCTGAGAATCAGAGAGGAAAGGCAGGAATGAAAATATGCATGTACAAGACCATAAAAAATAAAAATCCATCTCAATCTCCTGTTTCTGCTAGTGACTCCCATTCTGCTGTGCATGCAGCCGGCATCAACATAATCCAGCATAAACTGTGACAACAGAATGGGATCGGACACTTTCAAGCAAAGCTGTCTGATTGCTCGTCCCTCCCCCAGAAGGCAGGAGGGAAAATGGGAAGTGGGTCTTGATCCTCTCCTCTGAGGCCATCTCCCTGCAGATCAGTCTGATAGTCCCAAAAGCACAAAACCTGCAGACCTCGACTCTACAGCGCAGCCAACAGCCCCCCTCTCCCTGTAACTGCAGACAGGATAAAGCTGATCTGGCTGCAGTTTTTCTAACTGTTGGGGAGCTCAGCCAACAAGCAGTTTCTATTCTAGCAGGTACAGGCACTAGGTATTCTTCTCCTCTTCAAACCTATGTCCGAATGCCAAGTAACACTAGCCTGCCAGGTTCTGGAAAGCTGCTAATGCAGCCCCTTGAGGTCCCAAAGCCCGAGATCCCTGCTCTAGCATAAGAGCTTCCTGCTATTCGCACAGAACTCTGTCTTATATAAACTTAGCAAACAAGACCACCCACCCCCGATTTCCCCATGTAATAGGCTCACCTGTCACCATTGGCAGATATGGCATCAAACTTGGCTTTCTTCTTTGGGATTTCATTCTGAATAGAAGAGGTGGATAAGGTTTTCTGGCTAGAAAAACGAGGAAATTGTATGTCAGAAGCTGAATGACTTGCAGTCTAAGACAGAGAAGCAGATAAATATTCCCACCCACTTTGAACCTATTAAAACAATATTTCCTAGCGCAAGAAAGAATGATAAAAAACTCATTCCTTGAAGAGTAGCTGGAGACTAAAAATAAACAGAAAACAATGCGTCAGTCAGATCAGTATGTAGGTGAAGAACTCGTGCTTAAAATCTACATTTCAATCATTAAATTTTACAAATGCAATTTAGCTTTAATTGTGTACAAGTTCAGTAAGTTGAATCACTAAGAAGCAGTTGGACTACAAGTCTGCTCCAGCGCAGGGGGGTTTGCAAACTAGCAAAGCCTGACTTAGCCAGATTCTCCTCAACAACAGACAACTGCCAAAACCCATCACCAAGGTACCGAGCCCCCAGGCACTTCTCCCAGTTACTTCAGGAAGCGCACCTAAGGAGCGTGGAGCAGCGAGGCACCGTTTTCTCACCTCAGAGGCAAGCTCACCCTGCACAACAAAAAAAGCTTGCGCAGGTTACCTGTTATAGTGGCTGCCACTGCTGAGCCTACTGTACTGTTCCTTTTCTTGCAGGCTGGCCCGGGAAGAACTGCTCAGGTGTTTGCACTGCTCTTTGGTCTTCTGTAGGACCCGTTTATAGGATAGTGTGCATAACCAGCATAGCAGCTTTCCATCCACCTGGGAGGTGAGAGAGAAAGAGAGGGGGAGAAGTTTTGGTCTTGCTTCCTGCCCACAAAACAAACACAGAGAAGACAAGAAGAACCTTCAGGTTTAAGATCACATACAAACAAGCAGTGACTCAAAAAGGATCCCGTGAGTGCCTGGAAAGGGTAAGAAGTGCATCTGGCATGGCTAGTGCAATGCAGGCAGTACTCATTAATAGCAGCTTATCTATTGTTAACTACAGTCTCTGCCAGCCTTTGCTTACAGACCTTCTTATAGCACCCGTTCATCAGGACAGGCTAACTCTAGTGGGAATTCTGTCAAAGCAACACCAGGGAATGGTACGTGACAGGGTAGTCACTGGAGACCAAAACAGCAAGGGTCTCTGCTTGAGGAGGATCAGCAGGAGGACAGGGATTATCAGTGCAGCATCCCACACAAACAATAGGTGTTTATAGCCTGCAGGAAGCAGGCCTTAGAAATACACACCTCCTAAGGAGCACTTATGTTGCTTAAGCAAAGGGTGTGCAGAAGCCATGGGATGGGTTTCCTGGTGGCGGTATGACACTTCCAGCTCCTCAGGCTACGGCACAAGTATCATTCCCCATCCCCCTCCCCGAGCAGGCACCTCACATTTCACTCACAGGTCCCTTCTCCTTTGCCAGTGCACCTACTCTTCAGCCAAATTCAAGAGATCTTTCTCAGTAGATCTGGCGAAGGAGCAGAGGGGCTCAAAGATTAAACAGCTCCGAAACACAGCTCCCACAGCAAAGCTCAACTCCAGAAAAATATTTTATAACTAAGAGACACCCCCTTTTGAAATGCTAGAGAGTATGTGAAAAAGATGGACAGATGATTACTGTGATCGGCCCTGTTACCTTTGTGGCCTCCTTTTACAGAGATACTGACCTTCTTTCTATCATCCTTCCGGTCAAACGCACACTGCTGCTTGCACTGCTCGCAGGAGTGCGGAGGTCCATACTTCTTTTCAGAGTTTGTGCAACGCTGGCACTTGTTTCCAATAAATGCTGCTATAATGTTGCAGTACTGGCAGGGTTTTGGCTTTAAGAAAGAAGAACAACTGATACAGCAGTGCCTTCTAATTACATTAATAGATTGCTCTTTCTCCTTCTCCCCATCACTTCAAAACTTTTATTTCCTCGTTCTAAGCTACGTATAATGCTGATCCAGGAGAAATAACTACATTTGGACCCCTAGTCTCTAGCTAAGTATATTTAGCCATGGCACCCAGACCATTTATCAAGTGCTATGAAATCTTTAGAAAATACATATCACTAAAATAGAAACAATCAAAATCACTTTTTCAGTGAAGTAGGAAAGAAAGATTTATCACTGCTTCCTGCAGCAATCTCAGTTTGTGTGAGCACACTCTTGTTTCTGCTGGATATCGAATAGTTCATTTCCTGGCCTCAAATGATGCAGAGCTGCTCTTTTCCGTACTAAAAGAAGAGAAAAAAGTAAAAGCTTCACGCTTGAGAGACCCGCGTATTATTGATCAGTCATGCTATTACAACAGAGCCAGCCCATAAACTGCTCTGGGATTCAGCAGGATAAAGACAAGAAAGATGAAAGGAGAAGAGGCTGGTGAGAATGAGCCCTGCTCACTTACTGTTCCGTAGAGCTTCACGTTCTGAGCACACTTCTTGCATATTGTGTTGGTTTTGCTGTTAAAAAGAAGGACAGATCATTCTATTAACACTTCCCCAAAGAAAATTAAACCTCTGTGGTTAGGATCCCAGTCTCCCCTAGGCTCCATCTCTAGTGGCGAGACTGTATTCATCTTCACTAGGGACTCTGATATCAAAGTGCATTTCCTATCCCCATCTGGTTGAGGATAATTTGCCAAAAAGTGGTACTGCTAGGAGGTATCTTTTAATTAAGGCATCCCCAGATGACACCAGTTTTTTGTCCTTACAAATACAGGAGTCTGATCACCAGCTAATTGGCAGCAGGCATGATTCAGCACTGGTGACAGCCACAGTTGTGGAGGAGGTCTGCTCTGGATGATGAGGTTAAGGCAGGTCAGGACAGAGGTGTATTTGTCCAACACACACAGTAAAAAACACCCCCCACAATGCCTGCACGCAGCTTCTGGGTTTACCAATCCTTCTGCTGTAAGCTACATAACTTGCTAAAATGTAAAAAAGGCAAAAGCACAGCTAAATGAAATGCATTAGGAAATAATTTTTGGACACCAGAAATCAGATAAGAGGAAAACTCATGGGAAGATGCACCTAGATCCTTCACTGGAAGATGCATCTGAGCACTGACCAAAAATAAAAACCAAGCAAAAGGTGCAAAACTAAGGACACCGCAAAGGCACACCAACTTGCCCAGCAAATCTTTGAAGAAGGCCAAAGGTTCCCCAACTCTTCCACAGCAACAATCTACAGGTTAAGGCTCAGTCATCGAAGAGGGGGAAACGTTACGGTTCCCTGGGTGCGTCTGCTCTAAAGAAAACATCAGTCTCCCCAGTTCAATGGGCATTTACCTTTCCTGCTGGAATTCAGTCCTGCAGTAAGTGCATTTAACAATGGGATGCGCAATTCTGCACTCCTGCAACAACAGAAGTGTTCAGTGAGATGCAGTGCTTTTCCCACACACCGTTTCCCAAAATCCCAGATCACCTGCTAACCTCCTCTCCCATCACTTGCACACACATCTGTCAAACTCAAAACATTTCCTGCCTGTACAGTCATGCTGCTCTTACAAGGGCTGAGAGCAGAGGAAGGGTGACAGGAACGGCATGTGTCACAGGTGAGCCAGAAGTAAACTGAGATTCGTAACGAGGGCTTATTTGTGCCCAACGCCCCCAGACAAGGGTCACGGTGGTTGGCCTCACCTCCCAGGGCAGGAACACAGAGTCCTGCCACAGTTATTCACACCTCTGCCCTCCACGAGCTTCCTGTGCCCAGAGTGCCTCTGGCCCTGGTCTCCTCTCACCCCATGCCTCAGAGGTTCCTCTATGCTCACCTGCTTTGCTCCATCTACCTCAGCGATCCCAGGCTACTCTATTTCCTGCCCCTCATTCCCCACCTCATCCCTGATCTCACTCTTCCCCACCCACTCAGATTGTTCCCCCAAAACCCACCTCCCTCCTTCAAGATACCATAAGACCTCCCCCACATGTCCCCAGATACTCCCAAACACCCCGGGATCCCCTAAATGTCCCAGATCTCTCTCCTTGCTAACAGCCTCCCTCACAAACAGCCCTTCAGTTGCACCCAGGCCTTCCCTCATAAACAGTGCCCACCTCCCCCCCAATTCCCCCCTCAATGGCCCCATGACTCCCTTTCCAATGCCCTCCAAATACCCCCAGCACCCCCAAACAGCCTTCAATACCCTCAGGTCCCCCTGGCAAACAGCTCCCCCAAGTAGCCCCTCAACATCATACCCCCCCAACAGCCCCCAACCTCTACCAGCTGCCCCCATGCCTCCAGTCCCTCAAAACCTCCCATATGCTCCCAGGGCCCCATCCACACAGCCCCTAACTGCCCACCCCGTACCCTCAGGCCCCAGATAGCCACCCAGAGACCCCAGACCCCCTAGATGCCCCCAGGGCCTCCCCATAAACAGCCCCAGACCCCTTAAAAACACCCCCTGCCCACCCTCCCTCACAAACTGCGCTCCAGTCAGCCCTTCACCCCCTCAGCCCCCCCTCCCCTCCAAGCAGCTCCCTCACAGACAGCCCCCACCCAGTCCCCTTCCCCCAAGCGTCCCCGCCGGCCGCCCCGGGCCCCACCGGTCGCCCCGGACCTTGCAGAGCTGCTGGCCCTGGCTGAGCGCCTCGAAGGGGAAGCGCTGGTGGCACTTGGTGCAGGCGTAGAGCGCCGCCATCCCGCCGCCCCGCTGACAGGCGCAGCCCAGCCCGCCCCGGCCGCCCGGCCGCCCTGCCCCGCCCTCACCCACCAGCTCCGCCCTTGCTATTGGTCACCCGACGCATCACTCGCGCTTCCGACGCTTCTCATTGGTCTACGCGCCGTCACTCCGGGGAAGGGGCGGGGCGGCACCGCTTCCCTCCCCCGCCCGTTCCCTCCGCGGGCGTTGGGGAAGGGGAAGCGCTGACGTCACGCGGGGAGCGCTGCGCGCACCGCGGTGATGCAACCGCCCTGCCGGCCCCCCCCCCCCCCCCGCTCCCGCGTGACGCGTCTCGGGGGCGCGCGCGGCGCTGGGGAGGTCACGCGAGATCGCGCAGGGTGGGGGCTGGCCCACAAGGCTTTGCGGGAGGGGACCCGGAAGTGGGGCCGGGCCGGGGGCTGAGCTGGGCCCGGCCGGGCCGGGCCGGGCCGGGCTAGGCCGGGCCTGGGGAAGGGGCTGAGTTGGGCCGGACCAAGGCCGGGAGAAGGGGCTGAGCTGGGCCGGGAGAGGGGCGGGGGGGTGGTGGTGGTGGTAGGGTTAAGCCAGGGCAAGGCGAAAGGGAGCTCCGTAGGTGGTGTGTGGGTTAGGGGAGGGCAGGGTGAGGGGCAGGGTGCCGGCCCGGAGGAGGAAGGGAGGCTGGATTGGGGGGGGGGGGGAGGCGAGGAGCTGCTGCAGGGAGGGGAAGGCCTCTGCGGAGGTGGGTGAAGGAGGGTCAGGTCCGGAGGAAGGAAGGGAGCAGAAGAGCGTGGGGAGCAGGAGGTGTCTCTACCGGGAGAGCGGAGCTGAGGGGGAGCAGAGCCACAGGGGCTGGAGGCAGAGGCAGGGCAGGGGCAGAGGGAGAACTGTGCCTGAAAGGTCGAGGGAAGGAGAATTGGAGGAAGAGGAAGGGAGAATGAGGTAGGAGGTAGCATCTGCAGCGAAAGGAAAACCTTCACATGAACTTGTTTCCCCCTGTGCTCTGACTCCAGCAGCTGCTGGCCCGCTGCTAGGGCAGCTGCTCATCTGGAAGTCCCAGGCACAGCCAAGACTGTGATTTGCATGGGTGGATCTGCCTCTGGTTTGGGGCAGGGTCAGCATTGCAAACTGCAGCTTGCTGTGTTTACGCCACAGCTTGGGTGCTGGAGTTTGCGGCTCCAGACACTGGGAAGATTCGCCCCCGTTTCATTTGAGGTATGAGGTTGGACTCCAGTCGCTGCAGCGAGGGCAGATCATACGCTGTGCACACGCTGAATAATTGCTCGTTTATTTTAATCAAGGAGTTGTCATTTTTTACAATGTGACACAAAACAGGTGCTGTAAGCTTACGGATATGCCGTCTGCCGGAACAAATGGGGGAATCAAAGGCTATTGGAGTTAAAAGTTCACTCTGTAGATCCAAGATCGAGTGAACAAAAGGCAGTAACTACTCACAGTTGTGTTAATAAACCCAGAGCGGTGTGAACTGTTCCCTTTTGTGCCTGTGTTCCCTGACATTCCTGTGTTCTTACACCCTTTTCTCTCTCAGACTGTAAGGGATACCTTGAAATCTTTGGTAAACTTCTTTCCCCACCTTTCTTTACACCAGATGACAGAGTATTCCCAGTCCTAGCCTGTACAAGTGGTGAAGCTGAAATATGAGATGCTCACTGCAGTGCTCAGTCTTTCCCAAGAAGGACCGGGGGAGTGTCTTGGGTTTTTAGTAAGGCTGCGTGGGTGTGCATATTAAACTGAAATTCTGCTGTGCTTGGCTACCTCGGGGACTAGTTATAATCACCGGGCAAATAGGCTGTGTGTAGGAGAAATACTTAATTTCATGAAATTCGTTGCATTGTGCTGGATGCTAGATTGTGATTGGGAAATACCAGTCGGTAAAGGCAGAAGGCAGAGCTTGGCAAAGGCGGCGGATGGCTTTAAACAAAACCCTCCTCGCTGCTCAGGGGCTGCGATGCTCCGAGGAGAGGTTCTTGGGGAAATCAGGCGGAGGTGGAGGACTGGGGCTGCCCAGCTTTCTGGGGTTTGACAGCGCACCTGGAAAACGTAAACGCCGCCAGCGATCTGTTACAAGAAATAAAACCTCCTGAAAGTCAGGGGGGAGGGCGGGGGGAGGAGGAGTTGCAAACCTCTCGAGCTGAAGGAAAAGGAACGATTTCGTTTCAGAATGTGAACAACAAACCTGCCAGAGCAGTCACGGTCGCCAAGGGAAAAACATTTGGCTAAGGAAGAGCATTTGTAAAGCTGCTACCGAAGGAAGTATAATAAGAAACATTTAGAAAGCCACTGCCTCAGTGATTTTCCAGGATAGCCTCGCTAGCAAGCTTTGCAGAGCTTGAAAGACCGTTCAGATCACATTGGATGCAACCATTTGTACCCCAAAAAAGCTCCAGTTACTGTATTATATAGCAAAAGTGAGATGGCCTCCTCCTGGGTCCTAGTCTTTGCCATCCTAAAACCTCAGGGCTCTGTAACACGTGTCCTTTCCCTCTGTGAACCACCTGGCTCTGTCCTGACCCAGCTCTGGAGACCCAGACCCCCGGGAGCCCCTTCCCTGGAGTGTAGGAGTGGTGTTGGGAGCTCACGATCAGCCCTCCTGGGTCGTCTGGAGCATTTGGGAGCCAAGAAGTTGCCAAAGCAAGTTTGATTCAGCTGCCGTTCTTTGACACCGTCTGTGGTTCTCTGTAAATCACTAACAGATAATATTTTCATATTCTGGCTCTCTCCATGTCCCCTGCTTTCTGAATAATTACCTTGTTTTGTGCGAGCCGTAAGAGGTTTTCACAGATAATTCATCCAGCACTGAAAGGCAGCCAGCTTTTGGGCTGGAGCACATTTTCTGGCCACCTGGCATTGCTGCACAGAGGTCTGCGCTGGAGCGCAGCTGCCTCCGGAGGGAAGTGCCGTATCCAGGACAGCCGAGGGCAGGGCGAAAAACCAAACCCAGCTGAAATCCCAGCCGCCCTTCCTCGGAGAATAATTTAGCTTGGCAAACTCAGCCCACCCTGAATTTCTGGATGTGTGGACAGATTGATCCCGCAGATCTGGATGCTCTCACCCACAGAAAGGCCGTTTCACTGGAAACAAAACACCTCTCGGGAGCTGTTTGCGGCAGTGTGCTCTGTCTCAGCTCGCTCCCCGTGTCCTGGCCGGTGCTGGGCTCTGCGAGAGTGGGTGGATCAGAGCCCAGCGTGGAGCCAGGATTGCCCCAAGCTTCCCATTCCCATCCCAGGGGATGAGTTGATGCGGGGCAGCCAGGAGAAGTGATTGTCCCTGTGCCAGCTTATCTCAGCGACTCCCAGAACCAGGCCACCAAAGATGCTGGGGTAATTGCTGGCATCACTGTGGTGAGGGGCTTCAATGAGACAACGTCAGCAGCGCTGGCCTACAGCCTCCATCACCCTGATGGAGAGTGCAATGTCCTCATCTTTAATAGGGGCCGTGAGGGGCATCAGCATCTCCATCTTCGTCATAGACAGGGATGTTGTTGAGGTGAAAGTCACAGCTGGGGACACTCACCTGGGAGGCGATGATTTTGACAACCATCTGGTGAGCATCTTCATGGGTGAATTCTTAAAGAAGCATCAAGAGAGCATGAGGCAGGACAAACAAGCTGTTTGGAGGGTCAGGAAAGCCTGTGAGGTGGCCAAACGAACTCCCACCTCCAGAATGAAAGCCACCATCAGCTTGGACTGCCTCTAAAGGGATCTGCTTGCAGGCAGACATTACCCATGCCCAGTTTAAGCACCTGAGCACCAACCTCTTGGTTGGCAGGTGCCAAGCAGGGGTGGCTGAACAAGGAGGAGACCCTGAAGGTAGCAGAGGACCATGAGAAATACTGAGCAGAAGACAGGGTGCAGGACTGGAAGCTAGCCACTGAGGACTACCTCCAGTCCTGTGCTTTCAGCATGAAGCTGACCTCAGGAGACATCTTGAACTACTTCACGCTGCAGACCAAGAAGAAGATGGGATTCTCAAGGGGGCATATGGGAGGTAGGTGCCAAATCCTCTCAACTTTTTCACTCTCAGGGCAGTGCTCGCTCCCCATAAAGCGCCAGCCTCAGCTGATACTTCACCATCAAGGTATCAAATCTGGGGAGTTTCCTACACAGCTGGCAAGATGGAGATGCAGGATATGCAGGCAGCATGCCTCTTCCAAAGGAAACTTTAAATGCATACCTTTAGACCAGCTTTGCTTTCAATAAAATGCAGGGTTCAGAGTGGTTGTTCTTTGCCATGCTTGGCAAAACCTGGAGCAACTCTGAGGTTCAGGTGTCAAGGGAAGTCTGGAGGTCGCAGCTCACCTGGGCTGGGAGCCAGAACCCAAAGCTGGCTCTGGAAACAGCAAACCTCTCTTCAGGGATGTCCTTTCTTATTTTCTCCTTTTTCAAATATAATAAATGGATCTTTTTTAAGTTCCCAGCCATCCTTAACTACCCATGCTCGGAACTGCTATCCCTAATGCCACAAATGCAAAATTTCAGGCTCCTGCTAAATGCTTCCTGGGGGTGCAAAACCTCCAGCTCTCAAAGCCACCTGCGTGTTCAGCAGCAAATTCAGAACATCACCTATCCAAAGGGAGCCTGAAAGTCACGGTTCCCTGAAAGTCAAAGCATGTTTTATTGACTGCAGTCAAGAGAATCAAAGATCTGGAGACCTGGACTCCCACAGAATAAACCACATTATTCCTGCGCAGTGATCATTTCTCTCCCAGACATGAATTCGAGTCAGCACCCCTGCTGAGAATGATTAAAGACCACTTCAGAAATCAGTGCAGCAAATTGTAAAATAAGCAGGTGAACAAGTGAAAGAAAACAAGAAAATATTATGACCTGCCACCCTCAGTTGGAAGCAATCACATCACCTGGAAGGAAGCTCTGCTCCCTGGGTGCTGCCGGCCAGCGCTTGCGGCGGGGAAGCACGGTGGCTGACCCCAGCCTTTAGCTGTACAAAATAAGGGTGTAGCCATGGGGGATGTCGCTTCTCAGCTACCAGAAACTCATTTTGGGGGGAAGATGCAGCCCGTGCACATGCTGATACAAGGCAGGGCTGACTTTTCCTCTTTTGTAGGCTCCCCTCCCCAGCTGGCCAGCTGTTAACTGGGCTCTCAAATTGGGAAGGCAGAGCCTGGCAGTGCCAATAGCTCTCACCTGAGAGATTTGGGCTTCCTGCTGGTGCTGCCTACCCGGCTGCATCCCCAGGACGGACGTGAGCAGGGCACCGGAGCCCCAAGAATGAACCTTCACAGCACACTGATATCCAGCCTGGACACCCCAAGAGCAACACCAGCCTCGTGAGCCCCTCGGCTCTTGGTCAGGCTTCCCCGTGGCCGTGCAGTTTTGGGTAAAGCACTGGAGCAAGGGGAGACGAATGGAGCACAGCAGCTCTGGGGTGGCAGCTCCAAACCCAGCTGCTCCCCAGGAGGTTGGACAAACCCCCCCTGAAGTGTCCTGGATGAAATGAGCTGAGTCTCCTTTGGGTCCATTTGGGCTCTCTCCGTCCTGAGGACTGCTGGCAGCAGCATGGAGACCCCCAGAAGCTCTGCTTTCCCCCCAAATGGGTGGGGAAACCGAGTCACCAAGCACTGACCCATGTAGGAGCCTGGAGAGAGGCTGAGCAGAGGTGTCTTGAGGGGCACCGGGCACTGGGGACCACCCTCTGAGGTGGGGGGCAGCTCCCTTGTTCCCAGCGTGACACAGGCTGTCGGGACGGGGCAGAGTACAACTGGGAACAGGAGGGCCCTGAGCCCAGCCCAGCTTCTGAGACTGGATTCAGGCTCCCTCCTGCTGCTGGTGAAGGGGGTGCCGGCACTTCTGGGGGTGGCACTGAAAACTCTGGGGTTAGGGTACACGTAACCCAAACAGGGGTGAGCCTGGGCTGAGCATTGGGTGAAACTCATCCCACAGAGGGCTGCAGAAGGCAGTCACGGCAAGGGCTGTGGTTGGCAGGGGATGGGCTGAGGCTGGCAGAAGACACCCCAGCATGACAGACAGGATCACTTCTACAGGCTTTTATTGCCAAAATGATAAAATACCTCTCCAGAGGGCTGGGAGCATCCTCCGACCTCCCAGCTGAGCTGCCCCCCTCTGCCCCACAACCACTTCCCAGGGCCTGCATCCCTCTGCCAGTCCCGCATCCATCTGGAGCTGCCCAGGGGGACATGGAGGGGACCGGGCACATGTGGGAGCATGTACCATCAGGCAAGAATGGGGAAGGAGGCGGCGGTGGCCACACCGCAGTTGTTGTCCTTCATGGCCATGAGGATGTAGCCGTCGTTGCCCCAGTACGTGGACCAGGAGTTCTTGATGAGCCAATAGCTCTTACCGTGCAGGACCCCGTAGCCCACAGCCAGCACTGCATGGTCCAGCGCCGATGTCTCATTTCCTGGCCAGAAGGAGAGAAGAAAACGGAGCCATCTCAGTCCCCATCCCTCGGAGCTGGAGGTGGTTCGTGATGCAGCGAGTGGCCCCGTATCCCCTGGCTGGGAGCTTAGCGGGGAGGTAAATCCCACGCTGCAAATATTTTTGCCTATCCCAGCCCCAAAGAGCAGGACATGGAGCCTCCTGGGTCGACTGGACTCACCACAGTGAGGCTCCTCGTAGACACCGTTGGCGTAGAAGGCGAAGGACTTGTGCGAGGCGTCGATGTTGACAGCCACGGGGCCATGCTTGACCAGCGCCGCCTTCAGTGCCGCAGCGCTGCCCGGCTCCACGCTGGCATAGCCAGCGAGTTGGCCCACCAGCTCCGACTGGTTGCAGTGGCAGTAGCCATTCTGGGGGGGGAAGCTGAGGTGGCACCAGGGTCCCAGGGCACGTGAGGGGGGGGTCTGACCCACCCCAGCGAGGGGAAAGGAGGGAGGGGGGCAGCTCAGATGGAGCATCCATAAACCGAAGTAAAGCCTCCATTTGCTGCCAAAGGGCTGATGGCTGTTTTGGGAGAGCCTGGGGGGGAAGGATTGGGGAGGGGGTGGCACTGCCCCCACCCCAAGCGGCGCTGCCACCCTCACCTGCCCCAGGTAGGGCCCGTAGGACTCGGTGCTGGCGATGCCGCCGTGTTTCTTGATCCACTCGTAGGCTCGCCACTCCTCGCCCCCATCGCAGGCGTAGTTCCCGAAGCCCCAGGAGCAGTCGATGAGGACTTGTTGGGACAGGGGGGTCAGCACGCCAGTCTGGGGGGGGATGACATGCGGCAGGGACGGGGCCAGGCACTCTCGGGGCACCCCAGCTGTCCCCGTGGGGCATGGCCCCGCTCTCACCTTGAGGAAGAGGGCACCCTCCATCGCGCCCGTCGTAGCAAAGCTCCAGCAGGACCCGCAGACGGCCTGGTCCTTCACGGGGGTCACGGCGCCTGGGGACAGCGGGATGGGGACACGTTTAACGGAGCAGTGCAGGATGCTGGCTGTCCCCATGCAAACCCTGGCATGCTCAGCTGACCCCCAGCCTCATGCACACTCTGGCCTCGCATGCCAGCGGCACCGGCTCCCTCCTCACCATACAGCCGCCAGTCGAGGCTCTCGGGCAGGATGAGGCCGGCGTAGAGCTCGGTGGAGAAGGGCTGCCCGTTGTTGGGAGCCCCGCTCCGACGACGGCCCCGCAGGGCGGCCAGCTCCTGGGGCGTGCGGTCGGCCAGGTGGTTCAGCGCCAGCGTGTAGGAGAGCGCGGCGCGGTTCCTCGAGTGCACGAACCTGCGGCAGAGCAGCGATGCTGCGAGAGGGGAGCGAGGAGACCGCGCTGGCTACTCCATCCCTGAGCCCCCCCAGCCCATCCGTCCCCCTGGCATCGCGTACCGCATGTTATGGATGAAGGTGTGCTTGCGATGTTCGTGCTCCTCCTCGTTGCTATAGCTCTTCCCAAACCGCTCCTTGTAGTGGTGGAAGAGGCGGTGGTGGACGTGGTCCATCTCCGGCACTCTCCCCACGAACTCCTGCATGGGGTTGGCCACCATGCGGTGCTCGGGGCCGGCCACGGGCCACTGCTCACACTGCACCCCTGCCACGAGGAACGGACAGCAGCTGATGCCTCCCGAGTGGGGACGGGCTCTCCTGGCCCCCCAGCTGGGATGCACGGCATGATCACCCCCAAAACCATTGGGGCTGTCCATCCCGTATAGACACATTCATGCAGGGGGGATCTGCACCCACACCAGAGCTGGCTCCCGAGCACCCACTATCCCACCCAGCACCCTGCACGGAGGAGCCAGCACTGGGAAAGCACCCGCATCACCCCAGCTATCAACATTAATTCGATTTCTCCCCTGCTTTTTTCCCAGCCAAACCGATTCACCCAAATTATCAGGCTCTTGCAAAAAATAACCCCAAAACCAAATTAAAAAGGTGCTGCATTTCGGTGGCAGCACCGGCCTCAGGCTGGGCTGTGGGGTGGCCGGGGACACTCACCCTCGGGGAGGTGGAAGACGCTGGGGGGGAAGCGGTGGCTGAAGGAGGAGTAGGCGATCTCGTACTTGTCGTAGTGGGAGCCCAGGAGGCTGTTGAAGCCGTGCACCTCGTAGTGCAGGGGCACGGGGCCGCGGGCAGAGCTGCCCACCCGCAGCGTGTAGACGTTCTTCTTGTGACCCCAGTAGGAGACGTTCTGCCAGACGGCGCAGCGCTGCCCGCGGAAGCGTTCCTCCCGCACCCGCTGGGCACAGCGCACGTGTTGGGGACCGGGGTGCCACGCCGGCACCGCCACTGTGGTGGTGGGCACCCCACAGTGATGGCACCTCATCCTGCATCATGCCACGCTGGATGCAACCCCTCCATCGCCCATGGCCGCAAACTGCCTTGTATTTACCCATTCCCGGGCAGGGAAGGCTGCTCTGCCCTTGTAGGGAGGTAGCCATCAGACACCCTCTACCCATGGGGGTCCCTTGTCCCCTCCCCTGCCCCATCCTTCATCCTGGAGGACCATGCCCGGGGCTCACCTTGAAGTTTTCCAGGCTGGGGAAGACGCTCTGCGGGGCGATGAGGTCCCCGTCAGTGCCGTTGATGCGGAAGCACTTGCGGACGTTGACCTCTGTCTCTGTGGTCTCGGGTGTCACCTTGAAGCTGGCGCCGAAGGGCTCAATGGACCCGAACTGGTAGGTGACCACTTGGCCTGGGGACAGGGACAGCACTAAGGTCAAGCCAAGCCCTCAGGTCCTGGCATGGTGATGGCTTCCAGGGCTTTCCTGGGGCAACCAAAGGTCCTGGGGCAGAAGGTGGGGGATAGTGAAGGGTCGAGGCGATGGACCCCTTTCTGCACCCACCGCCGTAGTATTCGATGCGGCTCTTCCCCCCGGTGAGGTTGTACCAGGCTTCAAAGGGCTCCCTGATCTCCGCGTAGGGCAGGCTGATGACTCCTGGGGGCACAGAGGGGCTGGGCTCGGGGGGCCGCAGTGGGACGAGCCCCAGGGACACCCCCTACCCCCCTGCCCCAAGCCTGCAGCCGGGAGGGGAGCACGGGTTAGGCAGGGAGCACCCCGGGGCCCCACAGCATCACCCCCCTTCTCCCACCCATGGCCACCACCGGCAGCACCCCACGGCAGCGATGCACCCCAGCACCCAGGTTGCACGGGGGAATTGGAGCCTCCTCGGCTCCGGCACGTCAGGTGGGAGCTGGTGGCTGGAGGTGCGGGACCCCCTTGGGCAGCACGGCGGTGACACCGTCCCGGCGGGGTGCCCCATCCCCGAGCAGTACCTGTGACATGGTAGACGTCCCCAAATGTGGGTGTCTCCAGAGAAGCCTTGCGCTCTGCTCCTAGAAGAAAAACAAAACCAAAACTCAAACCCCTTTAAGCTGCTGATTACCCAACTCTCCACGGCAGGGGCTGGCAGCGGTGCTGGTCCCTGGCTCACTGTCCCCCAGGAGAGGGGGACAGACCCAGGGGAGCCTGTGCTGGTGGCAGGGCTGGGAGGGCTCCCACCTGCCCAGGCAGGGCAGAGACCGGGGGTCCCCAAGCCGGGGGTCCCCGCTCCTCCGCCAGCCCTCTGGCTGACCCAGAGCCCTCACACACATCCCTGCTCTCCCTGGGGTGCAACCAGCTCAGGGGCACCCCAAAGCCCCCCCACACCCCCCAGGGTGTGAGGGGCAACCCTATGCACCCCGCCTATGCCACATGCAGAGCGTACCCACTGCCCCTGCACTGCGCTGGGCATGCAGCCCCCTCGCAGGGCGAGGACCCCCACAGCAGCCCAGGACCACCGCAGTGCCCAGGCTAAGGGGTACCATGGCATCACCCCACGATGGGGGCACAGCATCCGTCCCCCCCCCTCCCCGAGCTCGGCCAGGGCAGGTGCCCACCCAGTAGCACAGCAGCCCCCAGCACCAGCAGCCACCCCAGCTCCTCCATCATGTGCACCCCAGCCCATACTGCTGCCCTGCACCCACGGGTGGCTTAAATACCACTGGTGGGCGGGCAGGGAGCTGCAGGCAGCCAACGGGCAAAGCCCCGTCCTTCCCTTGGCTGGGGCTAGACCAAGGGGGAGGCGTGGTTTTATGTTGCCCCCCCCATGGGCACCCATGGGTGCCTTTCCCACCCACAGCAGGGTGGGTGCCGATGCCGTGTGCTTGCGGGGCTCGGGGTGGGGGGAGCAGGGTGGGACCCAGACCCCTGTGGGACCCCATGGCAGGGTCATCCCCCCGGGCAAGGGTGGGTGCCCCATGGATCGGGGGCTTGGTGGTGGGTGCTGGGGGTGTCCCTGCACTCCCACCCACCCTGCGTGGCAGTTTGCAGCCAGGCTTTGCTGCATGCGGTGTGCTGCGAGCAGGGGGAGCATGTGCTGCGAGCGGGGGCAATGAGGTGCGGTGAGACCCTGCCAGGCACCCCAGAGCCCCTCTGGGTGCTCCCTGCCCTCCTGGGACAGGAGCCAAGGTGTCCCCACCAAAGGCAGCACTGGGCAGTCCTGGGGAGATGGGGGCCGTTTGCATCCCTGCATCCTTCCGGATACACCATCAGGGCAAGCCCAGGACTGCAATTAGGGGGTTTTAATTGGAAAAAGGGGAAAGATGCAGATGAAATGTCAGGAGCTACATAGAAAAACAGACGCGGGCAGGAAAGCAGAGTGGCCTTCACCCCTCTGCTTGCTGTGTGTCCAGCTGGCCACCAGCCCAAGGTGACAGCGAGCGCCTGCGTGGCCACCGGAGCCCGAAACAAACTCGATAAGGGCTCGCCGTGGGCTGGCTGCACGCACCACCAGGGACGAGTCGAGCTGGATTCAGCTGCAGCCCTGGCTGCAGGGCTGGGCTGATGCACCCCGTGCTGCAGCACCTCTCCAAGGACCACCACCACTGCCATCGCAGCACACCGGCGTGGATGGAGGTGCGTCCTGCCCCAAGGACATACCAGCAAAGATGGGAGACCACCAGAGTCAGGGTGGAGAGACCTTTCCCCCCTGTTTGCAGGATCCTTGTGTGCTGACACCATTCTCCCAGAAGGGCTTGAGTCCAAACTAGGAGCACCCAGGTAAGCCGTGGCCACGGCGTAAAGTGTCTTTCCGTGGAGGGGAGCAGCCCCACGGGGTGAAGGGCAGCCTGGCTTGTGGCATTGGCAAACACCACCGGTGACATCCCCATCCATAGCCACAACAGGGACCCGGGCAGTGGGGCAGAGGGTGGATGCCTTCTCCCCTCCCCAACACCCCCACGCCAGGAATTTCTTGTCTCAGCAGAAATCCCTGGGGTTGTTTGTGCTCCACCTCGAGAGATAGAGCTGGAAAAGCCGCTCCTCTCGCCCTGGGTGTCTGGGACTGTCTCCGAGAGCCAGCTGGCTGTGCCAGGCAGGCACCGTCCCCTCCCTAGAAGGCTCCTGCTGTCCCACAGGACAAAGAAAACAGTTTTTCCAGGGTCTTTATTGGCAAGCCCACAGCTGGGTCCCCATCCTGCCCCTTGTCCAGGACCCCATGGCCCTGTCCCACCGTGTCCCCAGCTTCCTCCTCCGTGATGGCTCACACCAAAGGTGCTGATCCAGGGATGGGTGCCGGAGCATCGCCGAGGGCTCTCCCCAGAGAGCCAAGAGGTGGCTCAGGCCAGGATGGGGTAGGTGGCTTCAGTGGCCACGCCACAGTTATTGTCCTTCATGGCCATGAGGATGTAGCCGTCGTTGCCCCAGTACGTGGACCAGGAGTTCTTGATGAGCCAGTAGGTCTCTCCCTGCAGGACCCCGTAGCCCACAGCCAGCACCGCGTGGTCCAGCGCTCCCGGCTCGTTTGCTGCAGGGAAAAACATGGGAGATATTTTTTGTCTGGAGAGCATGCCTGTCTGGAGAGCATCCCTGCTCCCAGGGCTGCCAGCCACGCTGGGGCCAGTTCCCTCCTCAACCCCTGCCCAAGCTGCTCAACAACGAGGAGGGGATCCCAGTGTCCTGGCATCTCCCTGGGCACCCAGGTCCTCCCGTGCCCCGTGTGCCACCCGACTCACTGCACTTGGGCTCATAGTAGATGCCGTTGGAGTAGAAGGAGAAGGTCTTGTGTGAGGCGTCGATGCTAACGGCCACGGGGCCGTGCTTGTAGATGGCAGCTTTGACCGCCGTGATGTTGCCCGAGGTGACGTTGACGTAGCCTGTGATCTTGGCCAGCATCTCAGACTGGTTGTAGTGGCACAAGCCATTCTGCAGCGTCCAGGGAACACACACAGCTGTGTCATCAGGTGCCCTCAGGTCCCCTCGCTGGGACCCTGCCCACCCTGGCTGCCCCTGGGCAGCTCTGCTCTGATGCAGGGAGTGATCTGGGACTCAGGCTGTGACAGCACCCTGGCTCTGACCCCTCTGTCCTCCCGTACCCACCATGGTGGGACGTTTTCCCAGTTGCTGCAGGGACACAGCATTGCCTGCACGCAGCATGGGGAGCTGGCTCTGCACCCCAAGCCCTGGGGGGGCTGTTGCCTGTGTCTTGCGGCCACGTCCCTGTCCCCAGGCAGCCCTGCTCCATCCTTGCACCCCAGGGTACAGAGGGACCCATGACACCACCCATGGGTGGAGAACCCTTGTCCCTGTTTTGCAAGAAGAAACTGAGGCACGTGGTGATGAAACTGCCTGGCTGAGCCCTGAGGCTTGGCTTTAGACTGGGCTTTGAACTGCAGGGAGCCGGGTGCCTCGGGGACGAGGTGACATCCCCATCTCCCGAGCCCATTAGCACCTCTGACCCATCCTAGCTGGCCCCACCACGGCTTTAAAGCCCCAGGGGTCACATCCTGAGACCTGGGGGACCCCGGCAGGGACACGGGGCCACCCTCACCTGCCCCTTGTAGGTGCCGTAGGACTCGGTGCTGGCGATGCCGCCGTGTTTCTTGATCCACTCGTAGGCTCGCCACTCCTCGCCCCCATCGCAGGCGTAGTTCCCGAAGCCCCAGGAGCAGTCGATGAGGACTTGTTGGGACAGGGGGGTCAGCACGCCAGTCTGGGGGGGGATGACATGCGGCAGGGACGGGGCCAGGCACTCTCGGGGCACCCCAGCTGTCCCCGTGGGGCATGGCCCCGCTCTCACCTTGAGGAAGAGGGCACCCTCCATCGCGCCCGTCGTAGCAAAGCTCCAGCAGGACCCGCAGACGGCCTGGTCCTTCACGGGGGTCACGGCGCCTGGGGACAGTGGGATGGGGAGTGAGAGGCTGGGGTGGCACCAGGGGATGAGGGCAAGTGGAAGGGAAACTGAGGCAGGAGTCAAGGACTCGCTGTGCTCCCAGAGGCAGCGCAGCCAGGGCTTGGTGCTAAAGCGGGGCGGGGGGGGGCAAACGCACCAGCAAACCTGTGGGACCCCTGCCCTTGGGTTGGGTCAAGCTCTGGGGTTGTCAGTCCCAGCTGATGGGGACATGAGGGGAAGCCTGATCTGGCACCACCTTACATCTGGGGCACCAGACTGAACAAGGGCCAAGTGCCAGTCGAGCTGCCTCTTGCTGGATGAGCCCTTCCTCCGTCTTCCAGTTGGTGAGCAGAGCAGGGACCATAGGGAAATGCGGGTCCCAAGGGACAGCGCAGCCCCACCGGGTCCCCAGCGCAGAGACGGAGAGCAGGGCAGCTCGGTTGGACTTTGCGCTGGCCCGGATGAGGAGCGCTCATACCTTCCTCATCGCAGCCTCACACCACCCCGCGGCACCCCACCGGCGAGACCCCCATTCCCCCGACCCCGTACCTACCGTACATGCGCCAGTCGAGGCTCTCGGGCAGGATGAGGCCGGTGTAGAGCTCGGTGGGGAAAGGCTGCCCGTTGTTGGGAGCCCCGCTCCGACGACGGCCCCGCAGGGCGGCCAGCTCCTGGGGCGTGCGGTCGGCCAGGTGGTTCAGCGCCAGCGTGTAGGAGAGCGCGGCGCGGTTCCTCGAGTGCACGAACCTGCCGCCGCGGCAGGGATGGCATCAGCCGGCACCGACGCCATCTCTCACCGCAGCAGCGGTGCAACCCCCCCGGGGATGAGGAGCACCCCCAGGGGGTCGGCATCCCCCCATCTGCCTGTACCTCATGTTGTGCACGAAAACGCTCTGCCTGTGCTCCAGCTCCCGCGCAGAGCCGTACCGCCGCCCCAGTCGCCTGCGGTAGTGGTGGAAGACCTCGTGGGCCCAGGGCTGGTGCCGTCCCACCAGGTCTTCCATGGGGTTTGCCAGCACCCGGTGCTCCGCCGCGCTCCCCGGCAGCACCCCGCACTTCTTCGTCTCTGGGGAGCAAGGAGGGGATGCCATCAGCCCGAGCTCCAGGGGCAGGATGGGGGGGCCCAACCCAGCTCACCATTGATGGGGAGGTCGAAGATGGAAGGGGGGAAGCTGTTGTCGAAGTCGGTGTAGGCAATCTCGTACTTGTCGTAGTGGGAGCCCAGCAGGCTGTTGTAGCCCCGCATCTCGTAGTGGACGGGGGCCACCCCGCAACTGGAGTTGGTCACCCATAGGGTGTAGACGTTCTTCTTCTGCGCCCAGCGGGTGACGTTCTGCCAGACGGCGCAGTACCGGCCCCGGTAGTACTCCTCCCGCAGGAACTGGGGGGGGACATGGCATCAGGGAGATGGGGGGCTTTGGGTGGGGACCCCCCCAACGCATGCTTCTCCCCACCCAGCCCCTTTGCAGGAGCCCATTGCTCTGGGTGCATGTACAGCACCTTGCACCAGCCCGTACCGGGCTCTCAGGCTGGATCCAGCAGCTACGTGGCCATTAGCACCCAGCCATGCATGGGATGGAAAGTGGGGCAAGAATTCGGGGTGCAACACAGGACAGACCCCCCCCCCCGTCTAGCTCAGGAGTGCCCTGGGGACACCCTACTGTGCACAGTTCTGTATGTGCACCCATAGCGGGGGGGGGCCTGGCTGCACACCCCTCCAAAAGCCTCCAGGTTTTTCCTGTGTGTTTCCAAGCTCTCGCCCTGTGGGCACGCATCCAGCTCAGTGTCCAGCTTGGTGACAGCTCGCTGTCCCCACCGTTCATGTGCTGTACCCCTCCTGCTGCACCCAGCCCTGCCGGAGACTGGGGCCGGCGGGAGCTGAGCCGCCATGCAGCAACTTGCCCAAGCCATCCCGAAACGCCGGGCGTTTGTGTGGGCTGCAACACGTCCCAACACGGCTGCCAGGGTTGGGAAAGGAACCAGGAGTCCGGCCCCAATCCGGGTGGGGAAGTGACCCTCCCTGCGCCCTGGGGTGCGGGGGCATGTCCTAGCCTGTCCCAGCACCCTGCACCCCCTGGGATGGAGAGGAGCCCCTCCAGCTGCCCAGCACCCCCACCCAGAACCTGAAGATGCTCCGGGCAGGGGGTCGGATCCAGGCTCGGGCATTTCTCACCTTGAAGCCATCAATGCTTGGGAAGACGCTCTGAGCCTTGACCACGTCCTCCTTGGAGCCGGGCAGCTGGAAGCATTTCCTGGTGTTCACCTCCTTCTCGGTGGTCTCTGGCGTGATCTTGTACCGCATCCCGTAAGGCTTCACCGCAGCCAGCTGGTAGGTTATCACTTGCCCTGTGTCAGTGGGAAGGGGAAACTGAGGCACGGCGGTCCTGCCCGCATCCTCCCTTTGCACAGAGGTGGGACCGGTGCGGGACGGGCACAGCCCGGAGCAGACGGATGCCCGCCTGCTTACCCCCATAGTACTGGATCCGGCTCTTGTTTCCCGTCAGGTTGTACCAGGCTTCGAAGGGCTCCTCGATCTCAGCATAGGGCAGGTTAATGACACCTGCGAGGCCCCCGACGTGGGACGCGGGTCAGCCCCGAGGCCTCAGCACCCCAACATCCCTCCCCAAGCCCCCCAGCACCCACTGAGCATGCAGACCCACAGCTGACCAAGCTGCTGTCCCCATGGGTGCCGGGTCAGGGAGAGGCAGTCGGCTGTGGGAAGCTGCCCCAGTTTGGTGCTGGGACGGCCTGGTCCTGCCCGGTGCTGAGCATCCTCCGCTCCCCCCTGGCAAAGGTCGCTGAGGGGTTCCGTTACCTCGGACGTGGTAGATGGAGCCGAAATGAGGGGGTGGGCGGGAGAGCCCATAGTCCTGTCCTGAAAGGCAGAGAGGGGCAGGGATGAGTGGGGGGCTGTCCCCCCCACAACCGAGCAGGGGACGGGGTGGTTGGGGCAGGAGGCTGCCCAAACCAGTGCTCCCCTTCCCTGCAGCCCCTCCTGCGTGGAGTGGGGGGGCTTGGCCGAAAGCAATTTCACCAGCCCACTGGTGGCACACGCAAAGGACGCTGATGCACTGGCACCTTCCCAGGGCCAGATCCAGAGTCGGCACCGTGCCACAACCTGCCGCTACGCTGGAGTGAGCCCTGCGATGTTGCATCCCCAGGGAACCCCAGCTACTGGGGTGGCTGTTGGGTGATGTCCCCACGGGAGGCAGTGCCACCCCAGGGCTGGTGGCCGTGGTTTGGGTTGATGTTTCCAAGGGGTGATGCAGCCAAGCTGTCCCCCAACAAGCAGGGCATAGTTGAGGGGTGCAAGGGAGCTGGCTGATCCCTCCTGGTGTCTCCCGGTGACCTCCCGAACCTCCCTCTGGGCTCCCAGCTTGTGCAACCCCACGCCAACACACTCGCCGCTGGGAACCGGTCTTTCCCTCTGTCAGCATCTTCCTCCTCGCCGGGAGCGACCCGGCAGCACCTGCCCCATGCACAGCCCCGGGCAGCTGGGACCAGACCTGGCTCTACTTCTGCACCCGAAAACTGGGGCAGGCAGGGACTGGCAGCCCCTGCTGCCTGTACCCCAGGCCGTCCCATGGGTGCCTGTCGCACCCTGAGTCTGGGCACCCATAGACGGTGCAGGAGGAGCAACGATGGTTCCAGCAACCCCACAACCCTGCTGGGCTCTACAGCCACCCAGAAAGGGGGGGTCCCGCAGGGGCATGGTCCCCCCCGCCACCCTTGTCCCCTCCTGCTGCTTCTGGTGACAGCCTGCCTGGCTTCCCTGCCTGCTCTTTGCAGGCAGCAAAGCCAGGGAAACAGCTTGGGCTTGTGCACGGGTTAAAGCCCGTCTGGCTTGATTTAGCCTTATTTTCACCCCCCCAGCCCCGCCAAGCCCTCAAGGCACATCCCATCCCCCCCTTTTTGGCCCCCCCCCAACTCTCCTTTGTCTTGGAGAAACTGCAAATTTGGGGACCCAACAAGCAAGAAACCACTTCCCCAGCCTGCCTGCCCTGCGTTCCCAGCAACGCAGCACGGGGAGGCGGGGGGGGGGAGGCGAGACCTGCCTGGGTGCCCCCAGCTCCCAGCCCTGGGGTGTCCCCAACGGGGACAGTGCCACAGGGGGACAGACTCACCCCGGACGGCGACGCAGAGCGCAGAGGCCACGAGCCAACGTTGAACACCCATCCTCGCCTCCCCAGTTCACCCAGCACCACCAGTTCTCACCTTTAAGCTGGAGCCGGCGGTGGTGAAACCCGGCAGAGCCAATGCAGAAACTGGGGCCCTCCCCGGAGGAGGGAAGGAACCGGCATCATGTGGTGCCTGGCGGGGTGCATGGGGGGGCCGGGCACCCCAGGGTGCTCGACAGGGAGAGCGTGTCTCGGCAGGGTCCCCGCAGAGGGAAATGGAGCAATGCTGGGCGCTGCAGGGGGACGGGAGGTGCAGGATAAACCCCAAAGAACCACAAGCAGCATTGGGGGGGGTTTGCAGACTGGACGGATCCGTGGGGGCCCCCCCAACCTGGCAGGGCAATGGGGTGCTCGGGGCTGCGCGTCACCTCCTTGGGCAGGGGTGCAAGGGGAGAGCCTCCCTGGGGCTAGGGTGCTCTTTGCCAGGCAGCCCTGACGCCAGGGTGATGGGCAGGATGCAGTGCCCATAGCAGAGGGCCAGGGCTGTGAGCGGCTCAGCATTAACAAACCAGGCCCTGAGACTGGGAGCACTGGGAACTCTTTGCTGAGGGGGGGGGGCTTGAATAGAAAGAGGGCTGAACCAGTCATGGGGCACAGGGAAACGTGGGCACCCCACAGCCAGCCCCGAGGAGATGGGCTGAGCCGCCCCAGCCCCCAGGGTTTGGGCAGAGGGCTGGAAACAGCACGTGTCACCCCTCGCTCGCTGCTCAGCCTCTATGACTGCAAGGAGGGAAACTGAGGCACGGGGCCACAGCTGGGCTGAAAGGGAGAGACCCTCGTCTACCAAGGCAAGGGAGCATTTCCTCCAGCAACACAAGGAAACCACCCACCTTCCCCTAAACACTTACCTGCCTCTGAGGGCTTTGGGGGCTCCCCTGCTCCTCACTGCCAGGGCTCCAGCCTCCCCAAGCGGTGGGAGAGAGATGGGGACACTCCTGGGGGGGGCATTTATATGCCACCACCCCCGTTTCCATCCTCCACACAGGGAGCAGGCTGGGACCCCTCTTGGCAAGGCTGCCCCCCCCCCCCCAGGGGGATGTCCCATGCCAGCCTGTGACCCCCCAGGGATGGGGGAAGCCCATGGCAGCCCCTCTCCCCACGGTTTGCCAGACTCACCCCTCCACGTGCTGCCTGCTCCCGAGGGGACGGGTATTCAGCATCCCTGACACCCCAGGACCTGCCCTGTCCCCTCCATGGGGGCAGCCCCTGCCCTGCCTTATGCCAGAGCACCCTGCCAGCATGCAGGCAGCTGCGGGGGGGGGGGCAGGCAGGGACCAGGCAGCTTTTTTCAAGGCAGAGGGTGAATACCCTCCCTGGGGCTGAAGCCGGCCAGAAACACCTGAGGCTGCAATTTGGGAAGGGTCCTGGGAGCCCGGGGGAGCCCGGAGGGGCTCATCGTTCTGCTGCTGTGCCCTGTCCCCCCCCAGGGATGCTGGCAGGGCTGGCTCCATCCCCAGCGGGGTCCAGACCCCCCCTCAGCAGGTCCCAGAGAGCCCCAAAAGCCCCCAAAGCTGGGATTAAAGGGGAGCTGTGATCCCAGGATGAGTCAGGGCAAGGGGGGGGTGACGAAGCGAGCGTGGCATCAGCCTAAGGGGTATGTCCCCATCCTGGTGGGGACCCCGGACCTCTGCCAGCCCTGCCTGCCCCCCCCCGGCCCCGTGAGAACAGGAAACAGACTCTGTCACACAGGAAAGAGGTCAGCCTGCAAGGGCTAACCACAGGGCGAGGAGGAGGAGGAGGAAGGCTCCAGAGAGATGGGAGAGGACCCCCCCATTCACCAGCATGCAGTCCAGACAGGCTGTGCTGGGAGACAGGGTGGCCAAGCCAGGATACAGCCAGCTCCGGGCTGGAGCAAAACTGCAGCCCCCCTGTCCTCCCCACGCACCCTCAGCCCCGCTTGGGAGCACAGCCCCCCCCCCCGCCAGAAACTGCGGCGGGGGGGAGGTACATAAAAATATCACCAGCTCCTCGTTGTCACCATCCCCTGCAGCAGGAGGGTGGCTGGGGGCCGTGGGGCCATGCAGGATCGGGCCCAGGTGCAGCTGCAGGGAATATATCCAGCTGGGGAGGTTTTGCCTTGGAGGGGTGGCTGCCCAACACCCTGGATCAGCATGGGGGTTCCCCAGCGAGGGACCCCCAGCGAGGGACCCCCACCAAGACCCCCTTGGTCCGGTAGTCGGGGTGCCAAAAGCTTGAAGTGCTCTCTGCAGGGTGGGTGCCCCAGTGCCCTGGACCAGGAGCCCAGGCAGGGTGCAGGGGGGCTCAGACAGGGTGCTGGGGGGGCTCGGTCCCTCTCCCAGAGCTTGACAAAGTTTGTGGGTCGGTGTGACCGATGCCAGATCTTGGGGTCATCCCACCAGCAACTTTATCTGGACAAGGAGTAAATAAGGGGTCTGGTATCTGGTGGGCTATCGATGGCCACAGCAACTGCACAGGACCTGCACCCCCATCCCTGGGGGGGACCCGCAGGAGCCCCCCTGGAACATGGTCCCAAGCTACCTGCCATCCGCCGGGCAAGGTGGGCTGCTCGCTGCCCCTCCACGGCTCTACCCTGCCCCAAGTTCACCGCGTCCCGGCAGAGCCTCTGCGGCAGAGACCCTGTGCCAGGAGGACGGGCGGCTGCTGCGTGTGCTCTGCCATCAGACCGTCACCTTATTCCTGCCCCTTGCAGGGTCACAGCCCCCCGTTTGCCATATGCTGTCCCCGTGCCATCCCCTGCCTGGGGATGCTGGCTCTGAGGGGGGGGGGTCAGGGGGGCAACTGGGCGATGCCAGGCTCTGTCTTGGGATGGGTGCAGGCAGCACCCCAGCCTGGCACAGCCTGCCTCCGGGAGCGGAGCTGGATCCCACAGACCTGAGTATCCCCACGCGCACCCCGTAAATCCCAGCAGGCAGAGCCCGGGGGAGCCGCAGCAGCGTCCCCCCGTGCTGCTGGGGACCGAGAACCCCCCGATGCCATCCTGTCCCCCGCCACGCCACCTCCACGGGCAAGCGGTGGGCCCCGGCGAGCGGTGCCGGAGGGTGAGCCCACGGCCGCCCCGGCTGGGCTGGCTGGTACAATGAACCATTGCTGGGAGCGCGGGGAGGAAGGGGGGGCGAAGGGAGGGGAAGCTCTTGCTCAGCTGCGAGAGCTGCCAAAGAGACAGGGGAAACACACGCACAGGCGCTCCCGCTCTCCCCGCGGCGTCCGCCTCGTCTTGCCCTGCCTTGCCACCCGCCTCGACACCTCGGCCCCCCGGCGCCGGGCGGTTGGGATTGCTGCGGTGGCACCCCGGCCTGCGGTCCCGCCGGGAACTGGGAGCAGCGTGGGAGCGGGGGTCCATGCGAGCCGGAGCGGGAGGGCTGACGGTAGGAGGGATGTACGGGGCTGTTTGGGGTATGGGGTAGGGAGGGGGGGGCTTTGCCCCCTGCAATGGGGGGGGTGTCTCTAAATCCCTTTGCTGTGTGCTGGGGGGGGTGCTGAGAGCTGCCCCCCCGCGACGTGGGGTGGCTCTGGGTCTGCGGTGGGACGGGGTGCTGAGCTGTGGGCATGGAGGAACCCCGGTGGGGGGCTGCCGGGGGGGGGCTGCCACCGGTCCCTGCCCTTACTGCTCCCCCCTGGGCAACACCAGCCTCTGCAATGAGCTGGGGCGGGGGGGGGGGGGGCAGGAGACCCCCATCCTCCCCATCCTGGGGGGCAGCAGGTCAGCAGGGTGGCAGCACACCCGGGGCTACAGCGTGGGGAGGGCTGGGGGCAGCCGCCAGCTCCGGCTCGCCCTCCCGGCACTAATCGGTGGCGACGCCGCGGCGGGGAGGCTGCGGAGACAAATGGTGCTTTCGCCCACGCCGGACCCGAGTGCTGGGGAGGGGGCAGGTCACGGCACCCTAGGGGACACCGGGTTGGGGGGGGGGGACACGCACACCTGCTGCCCCCCAGCCCCGCAGGTGCCCGTGGTGTGCCAGCCCAGCAAGTGCTCACGGGGGGGATGCTGGGGGGCTGAGCTCTCCCCAGCCAAAGCTGGGGGCAGCTGTGGGGGGCTCAGGCCCTGGCCGGAGCGGGTGCTCCCCCCGCTGCCTGCAGCTCTGCCTCGGTCCTTGGTGTGTCCCAAGGAGGGACAGGAACTCGCCGCTTCCTGCCCTGCACAATTCCCTGCCCGCCCCGCTCCTCCTGGGACATTGTATTTGGAGCCCTGGCTGGCTCCCTCCCTCCGCCCCTGCAGCCCCTCGGATCCGGGAATTGCTCTTCTTCCAGCGGAAATCCTGCTTTCCCAGCCAGCGGTGGGGCTGGGAGGCTGGGGGGGGGGGGATCCCTCCACCGTGGGCATCTTCTGCCAGGGTAGGGGGTGAGGGACACCCCCTGCCATGGGCCTGGATGCTGGCGGGTGGGCTTGTGGGGACAGATTGCTTTTGGGGGGGGTGGCGAGTCCTTCCTCTTCTGCCCTGGGGTATTGGCGGCGGGGGGACGGTGTCCTGCCACCTCCTGGAGTTGTCACAGGGATGATGCCAGCTGAGCCCTGGCCATGCCCAGCTGGGACACAGCTGGTTTGGGGGGCCAGCAGCCCCATTTGAACCCTCTCCTGCTCGTGGGCAGGCAGGAGAAGGGGTGTCCCTGCGGGCATCGCCCCTGGAGAGTGCCTGGGAATAGCACCATGCCACCACGGTGCTGCTGACGGGCACAGCCGGCACTTCCAGCCCCATTACGTGCCCCAACCAGGTTGGGGTGCCCCATGAGGAAACCCACGCTCGGGGGATCCTCTTGCGGCTGTCACCCTGTCTGCATGTTCCCGGGAGAGCATTGCGTCCCATCCCGCCGCCTCTGCCCGTGTCCCCGTGTCTCGTGGTGGTCCGGAGCCGTATGCTCGTGGTGTGGGTCTCTCCGGCCACAGCGGGACCCTGTCCTCAGGGAACCTGCTCCCACTGGGGCCGAGCTGGGCCAGGGGCTGCTGTGCTCTGCTGGGAGCTTCCTGGGACTTGCCAGGCACTGGGTGAACTGGGGAGACTAGAGCAGGAGCAGGGATCTACCCCAGGGTCCTGGCTCCGGGTCGCAGGGCTGGACTCGGGGCTGGGGGCAGTGGGGAAGGAGCAGAAACATGCCACTGTCTGCCACCACGCGGAGCGGCAAGATGAGTCCTCTTGTCCCCTCCCCAGGTCTGGGGGGGGTCCTGGGCACGGGATGGGGACACGGCTCAGAGTCGTGTGTCCTAAAATGAGACACCTTCCCCTCCTGCGCTGCATCTGCGTCGTGCCTCAGTTTCCCCCCTGGGACCAGGGACGTCCAGAGCCACGGGGTGATGGAGGAGCCCAGGCAGGCTCCGGGCTGAGCTGTGCAGCAATCTCAGTTCCTCTTCCCCTGGGGAGGCTGCGGCAGGGCAACGAGAGCCACTGGGGTGCAGGGCCGAGGGGGTGGGACAAGGCATGGGGGGGGGGGGGCACAGGCTACGCAAGGGGCTGCAGCCACCACTCAGTCCTGCTGTGGTCCCTGCCCAGCCCCCCCAGCTGCCACCTTCCCCAAGGCCTGGGATCCTGTCGGCCCTGATGTTCCCCTTGGTGGCCGCAGCACCATCCTCTTCCTCCCTCTCCTCCCCCATGCCGTGCTCCTGCTGCTTCCTCCTCCCGCTGCGTAGGTGCCGGCTAGGTTCCTCTGGCAGCTGCCCGTCTGCCACCCACATGCTCCCCGTGGAGCCGTGGCACATCTGGGTGCTGGGAACCCATCCTCAGCCTGGCAAATACCACCCTGGCTTGTCCCCACGGCACTGGGTGCGTGACGTTTCCAGCAGCCCCCATATCTCTCCGTGCGGCTGCATCCCCCCGGAGCCTGACCCCTCCGTCGCCGGTATTCTCCAGAGGGGAACGGAGGCAGGGGATGGGGGCGATCCCCACGGGGTGCCTCGGCACCCAGGGTGACGCTCAGGGTGACACCGGTGTGCACCGGGACATCGCGCTGCAGCTCGGAGCTGGGGATGGGGCTGAACTGCCCCGTGTCCTGGGGGGGGCCGGGGAGCAGATGGACGGGTGGCCGGCGATGCGGCTGCATCGTGCCCAGCCGTGCCCGGCGGGGCGGGGGCAGTGGCAGGGGTAACAAGTTGGCTGGGTCTCAGCGCGGGGCGGGAGCTGGCAGCTCGGCCAGGACCGGTGCCGGTGCGGGAAAGGCTCGGTTGCCATCTGCTCCCAGGCTCCAAGCAGCTCCTTTTCGGGAGAGTCGGGGCCAGACGCCAGCACATAGCCATCGGACACGGGACCGGCTGCGTTCCCTCCCCAAGGACAACTCAAGGGGATGGGTTTTGTGCCACCCTGCCCAGCTGGGAGGTGGCAGGGACCAGCTTGGGGGTTTTGTGGATGCCCAGAGAAGGGGAAGCATGGATGCAACGCTGCTGCGTGGCGGCTGGGCATGGCACAAGCAGTGGCTAAACCCTGCGGTGCTGCGATATTTCGGGTTTGTGCTTGCCTAGAAGATGCTCCTTGCTTGCCCAGTCCCAGCACTGCTGTCACGCTCGGCACAGAAATTCAGCAAAATGGGAAGTTTCTGAGCACAATGCCGGCAACGGGACGGGTGATTCCCACGCAGAGGGGACAGAGTTTGCGAGAGCTGGGGATGTTCATCAGCTGAAATAGCCACTTATTGTCGGCAAAAATAAAAACCCCAACCAGCCGGGCCCTCTCGGATTTGGCAATGCTGCCGTATCTGCAACGGCCACGATCTTGCCGTACTGCTGGTGTCGAAAGCGAAGGTGAAAGGGGGAGAGCCGGGCTCTTTCCACCCCCCACCGAGAGAGAGGAAAGTGAATCAAAGACTGTGACGGGGGAAACCCGCCTGAATCATCTCATCCGCCCCAAAACCTCCGTCACCTCCTGCTCTCCGGAGCACGGGGGACAGGACATGGCTGCCGGGTGAAGCACGGCTTCACGGCACCTTCCCTCCGCTCTCGGGCTGGAGACGGGGCGAGCTCTGCGGTATCGCTGCAGAGCCCTCGACCGGAAAGTTCTGGCCGGTCCAAACTGTGCAGACTGGTGCGGGTGGGTGGCCAGCACCCAGGGGAGGTAACAAGGCTGGGGACAGAAATGTCTCCTTGCGGCCACGGCGGGAGAGGTCCGATTTCCTCCTCTTCCTCCGTGACACCTTCGCTGCCGAGCGCGGCCCCGTCCGGAAGAGCACGGCCCTGACCGCAGCGAGGCGAGAAGGGCCCTTCCTTCCCCGAGACACCAGTTCCCCTGCCGAGCGGAGGGGATGGCGACGGGGACGCTTCGAGGGCTCCATTCCACCGAGCTTGGCTGCCTCCAGCCTTGGGGCAGCTGGGGGACACGTCTCCCCGCGGAGGGAGGCGATCGGTTTGTTGAGGACGTGGTGGGAGAAACACCCACTCGAGGAGGTGGTTTCAGCCCGTGCAGGGGTATTGCGGTCTGTGCAGGGGTGTTTCAGCCCGTGTGGGGCTGTTGCAGCCTGTGCAGGGCTATTGCAGCCCATGCAAGGGTGTTGCAGCTCATGAAAGGATGTTGCAGCCCATGCAGGGGTGTTTTAGCTCATGCAGGGCTATTGCAGCCCATGCAAGGGTGTTTTAGCTCATGAAGGGATGTTGCAGCCCATGCAGGAGTGTTTTAGCTCATGCAGGGGTATTGCAGCCCATGCAGGGGTGTTTTAGCTCATGAAGGGGTGTTGCAGCCCATGCAGGGGTATTTTAGCTCATGCAGGGGTATTGCAGCCCATGCAGGGGTGTTTTAGCTCATGCAGGGGTATTGCAGCCCATGCAGGGGTGTTGCAACCTGTGTGGGAGTATCGCAGCCTGTGCAGGGGTATCGCAGCCTGTGCAGGGGTATTGCAGCCCGTGCAGGGGTATTGCAGCCCATGCAGGGGTGTTTTAGCTGCTGCAGGAGTATTGCAGCCCATGCAAGGGTGTCGCAGCCCATGCAGGGGTACTGCAGCCTGTGCAGGGGTGTTTCAGCCCGTGCGGGGCTCTTGCCCTCCGCCTGATGCCCTCCCCATTGTCCACAGGTGCCACTTCTCCCCCCCAAGGTGACATGGAGCAGCTGAAGTGACCCGAGGAGCCGTTGCAGTGAGTGGGGTCGCCGTGGACGGGAGCACCCATGGGTGCCAGGGGTGACATGGGGTCCCCCAGGCAGCACGGCCCTCCTTGCAGCCTGGTCCCTGACAGTGGCGGTGCCCGTTGGGGACCCTGGTGTCCCCATGTCACAACCCAGGCACCCAGCTTGCTGTGCCGGGAGGTGGCAGGACCCCACTCCTCCTGGTGCCGGCAGGGTGGGCACGGGCTCCTGTGTACACCCCAGTGCCTCTAACTGGGACCATGTGTGCACACACGTGTACACACGCGTGTGCCATGCCAGGGGGGCACGGGGCTCACGGTCCCTCTGTCCCGCAGGCCGTGCCCAGGATGGGGTGTGTGCACTGCAAAGAGAAGGGATCTGGCAAAGGGCAGGTGGGGGGTGAGGTGAGCCCCCCCCCACTCCCCACCTCCCAGTATGACCCCGACCCCACGCAGTCGGGCACCATCTTCACCCGCATCCCCGACTTCAACAACTTCCACGGCACGGCGGTGCCCTCGGCTCCATCCTTCACGGGGCCGGGGGTCTTCACCTCCAACACGCTGCAGATGAGGAGCGGGGGCATCACAGGTCAGCGCGGGGACCGGGTGCTGGGGGGGGGGGGTCCAGCTGCACCCCTGAAGTGCCAGGGTGTGGGGGGGACCCGGGGGCTCACCACCGTCCCCTCCGTGTGCCACAGGCGGTGGCGTGACACTCTTCATCGCCCTGTATGACTATGAGGCCAGGACGGAGGATGACCTGACCTTCCAGAAAGGGGAAAAATTCCACATCATCAACAACACGTGAGCCCCCCCTGGACCCCCTGCCACTCCCAGTGCCCCCATGCCACCCTGGGGAGGTGCCTCCGTGCCACAGGTACCCCCCATAGGACCCAGGCTGGGGTCCCAAGCTCTGCCTCAGCTCCATTGCTGTGTACCTGCAAGAGAGCCAGGGCCACATGTGTCATGAGTTGGGCGGTCTCAGCAGAGCCGTGTGCCCTCCGTAGCAGGGGAGAGCAGGATCTGGGGGTGCTGTGTGCAGGGAGGCGAGGTGCGGGGCAGCCAGGTCCGTCTGTCTGCCCCTCCTCCTCACTCTGGGTTCCTCTTTCCCCAGGGAGGGTGACTGGTGGGAGGCCAGGTCGCTGAGCTCGGGCACCACGGGTTACATCCCCAGCAACTACGTGGCCCCCGTGGACTCTATCCAGGCAGAAGAGTGAGTACAGGGGGGACAGGGATGGAGGCAGACCCCAACCCCATCTGCCTCGGAGCCAGGTTTCCTGGCACCCCCGGCGAGCCCCGGCAGCGCCGCGGTGCTGGCAAGGGGCCGTGGTTGCGGGGTCCTGTGGGTGCCCCTCGGCGGTGCCCTCCCGGCGCTGAGCCCGGCCCCGCGGCAGGTGGTACTTTGGTAAGATCGGGCGCAAGGATGCGGAGCGGCAGCTCCTGTGCCACGGCAACTGCAGGGGCACCTTCCTCATCCGGGAGAGCGAGACCACAAAAGGTACGGGGACAGGGACGGGGACACGGGGGGCTGTGACCCACGTCCCTCCCTGACCCACCCTGACCCACACCCTCCATGTAGGTGCCTACTCCCTCTCCATCCGGGACTGGGACGAGGCCAAGGGAGACCACGTGAAGCACTATAAGATTCGGAAACTGGACAACGGGGGCTACTACATCACCACCCGCGCCCAGTTCGACACCGTCCAGCAGCTGGTCCAGCACTATATAGGTACGGTGGGATGGGGGGCACTGGGGGGGGCGGCATGGAGGGGTGATGGGGACGGGCAGGGAAAGCCCAGGAGACCCTTTGGCAAGAGGCAGCTGGCTGGGTTTAACTGGAGAAGGAGGGGGCTGTTCTGGTGGTGGCATTAGGGGACCCCCTGAGGGTCCCCCCTCTTCCATGTCCTCGGTGCAGGGAACACCCGGCCTCTCCGGAGAAGGTAAATAGCTCCTGGGTCTGGGTGGGCATCAGCCCCTCCCTGGGCACAGCCGGGGAGGATTGGGGGTCCGGCTCAGCCCGAAGGGGTGCGGGACCGTCCCTGGGGGGGGCGCACCCCATTTATGTGTGTGCATGTCGGGGGGTGACTGGACCATGCAGGAGCCTGGGCGATGCCCGGGATAGCAGGTGGGGGCAAAGGGCTGGCGGGGGTCCGTGTCCGGGCTGATGCCTGTCCCCCCCACCCCGGTGCCGCAGAGCGGGCGGCTGGGCTGTGCTGCCGCCTGGCCGTGCCGTGCCATAAAGGAACGCCCAAGCTGGCCGACCTCTCGGTCAAAACCAAAGATGTGTGGGAGATCCCCCGCGAGTCCCTCCAGCTCCTCAAGAAGCTGGGCAACGGGCAGTTCGGGGAAGTGTGGATGGGTAGGGCCCAGCGGGCAAGCCGGGGCGAGCGGTGGGAGGGTGGCGGGGGCACCCCCAGGCCTGGCAACCCCCCCCCCACCACAGAAGGGCTCCTGCCTGCCGGGACAGGCTGAGCGACACCAGTTTGCCGGCGTGGGGAAATGTCCCATGTCCTGCTCTGGGGTCACAACGGGTACCCCAGGATGCTCCATGAACATCCCTGCGTGGGCAAGCAGCCCCCCCCCCCCCATTTCAGATGGGACCACAAGCAGGAGACAAGACCAGGCCGGGGGGTCCCCTCTTCATCATCCTCTTCCTCGGCGCCCCGCGCTCCCTCCGCTCGGCGTGCATGCTGCATTCATCCCATCGCACCCCCTCCCTCCCTCCTCCCCTCCCTGCCCCCCCCCCCCCCCGCAGAATATAACGACGGGTTGTGCCATCTGCTAACCCGCGCGTGCCCCGCTATGAAGCCCCAGACCCTGGGATTAGCTAAGGACGCCTGGGAGATAGCGCGGGAATCCATCAGCCTCGACAAGAAACTCGGCATGGGATGTTTCGGAGACGTGTGGATGGGTAAGGCTGGCCTAGCCGGCCAGGGGTGGGGTGGGGGGGACACAGGGGGGCAGGAGCGGTCCAGTCCTGCCCTGGCAGGCAGCATCACGGGATGCCAGGCGGTACCCACTGCCGTGGGGGAGATGGCAGCTTGGCACAGGCTCCCCCGTGGAGGGATGGGGTATGGGGTAAGGTTGGTATTAGGAGATGAGCTCACAGGTGCCCTGTCATGCCGTGGGGTGAGGAGGACTCCTTGTCCTGGGTGGGGTATGGTGGTATCATGCCCCTTCCTTGCCCTGCCCTGATTTCCTTGCTCCTCCATCCATGCATCCCTCCCTCCATCCATCCATCCATCCATGCAAGCATGCACCCAGGCATCCCTCCATCCATGCACCCCTCCATCCACGTACCCCTCCATCCCGGCCCTGCCGGGGCCGGCTGTCCCCTGGGCTCGCGGTGACCCCGTGTCCCCGGCCCAGGCACATGGAACGGCACGACGAAGGTGGCGGTGAAGACGCTGAAGCCGGGCACCATGTCGCCGGAGGCCTTCCTGGAGGAGGCTCAGATCATGAAGCGGCTGCGGCACGACAAGCTGGTGCAGCTCTACGCCGTCGTGTCGGAGGAGCCCATCTACATCGTCACGGAGTTCATGAGCCAGGGTGAGTGGGGGGCACTGCCCGAGGGACCCCCCCCAGTTTTTTCTTCCCCCAGCTCTTCTGCAAACCTCACCCTGCCTGGGCACAGCTGGGGCGGGCAGGGAGCTGGTCCCCGGGCTGGGGGCTTGCAGGGGAGGGCACCCTTGGGTGGGCACGGCTGCTTCTTGGACGCTTTGACTGGCACCCTCTGCCTGCAGGCAGCTTGCTGGATTTCCTAAAGGATGGGGACGGCCGCTACCTGAAGCTGCCCCAGCTGGTGGACATGGCTGCCCAGGTACTGGGGACACTGGCACGGGGTGGGGGTGCCCCCCAGGGGATGCATTCGGGGGGGTCCTCACTGCTTCCCCCCACCCAGATCGCGGCGGGCATGGCCTACATTGAGCGGATGAACTATATCCACCGGGACCTCCGCGCTGCCAACATCCTGGTGGGAGACAACCTGGTGTGCAAGATCGCTGACTTCGGCCTCGCTCGCCTCATCGAGGACAACGAGTACACGGCGCGCCAGGGTGAGCCAATTTGGTGCCCTGCTGTTTTGGGGACCGCTGCCCTGTCCCCTCCGTGCTGCATCCCACCCTGGGCCTGGGGGTGGTCATCTCCAGTTCTGGGTGTCTTGGGTGATGGGTGCCCCAGGTGATGGGTACCCCAGGGAATGGGTATCCTGGGTGATGGAAACCCCGGATGATGGGTACCCCGGGTGATGGGTGTCCCGGGTGATGGGTGTCCCAGGTGATGGGTGCCCAAGCTGATGGGTACCCGGGTGCAGGGTGTCCCTGAGTGCAGGACACCCTCAGTGCAGGGTGCTCCAGGTGCAGGGTGCCTCTGGTGCAAGATGTCCCAGATGTGGGGTGTCCCCGGTGCTGGGTGCCCCAGGTGTGGGGTACCCCGGGTGCGGGTGCAGTGGGGTGCCCCAGCCATGGCTCACCTGCCTGCCCTTGCAGGTGCCAAGTTCCCCATCAAGTGGACAGCCCCAGAGGCCGCGCTTTTTGGGAAGTTCACCATCAAGTCGGACGTCTGGTCCTTTGGCATCCTCCTGACCGAGCTGGTGACCAAAGGCCGGGTGCCCTACCCAGGTACGGCCCCCACCGGGGCAGCGGGCACCCTTGGGGCAGGCTGGGCAGCAGGGTGCGGACAGGGCAGGGGCTGACCATCCCCAGCACTGCCACCGGCAAGGCTTGCTCTGTGCCTCAGTTTCCCCATCAGAGAGACCAGCGCTAAGCTGGGGGTCCCTATCCAAACCACGGGGCCATGCCACCGCATCCCTTGGCGTGCCTCAGTTTCCCCGCTGGCTTGTCCCATGGGGTTGCTGGTTGCTGAGAGGAATGGTCCTTGTCACACAGGGATGAACAACCGGGAGGTGCTGGAGCAAGTAGAGCGGGGGGTACCGCATGCAGTGCCCGGGCAACTGCCCCCCGTCCCTGCACGAAGTGATGGTGCAGTGCTGGAAGCGGGAGCCTGAGGAGCGTCCCACCTTTGAGTACCTCCAGTCCTTCCTCGAGGACTACTTCACCGCCACCGAGCCCCAGTACCAACCGGGGGACAACCAGTGACCCGGTGCTGGCACCCCCCAGCAAGGCTCTGGGGTGGTTTTTGGGGCAATTCTCCCCCTTTTTGCAGGGTGGTTGTTGCTCCCTTTGCCTGTGCCCCCCCCTCCAAAACACCTGTCGGGGGGTGCCCTGGGGAGGACAGGGGGCTTTGCACAAAGATTTTGGACTCAGAGAGGGGGCAAAGCTGTGCCCCCCCGCCCCAGCCCCCCTTCCCCTGCCCCGGCCGCTCTCTCATTGCCTTTACACCCAGCTTTGAACCCGAGAAGTGCTTTGGCTGGAGGGAGGAAGGTGGGGGTACCCCACTGTGCCCCCCCAGACACCCCTAGCCCTGCAGCAGCAGAGGCCTTTGGGGGGGGGGGGTGGCCCTCCCCAGGCCAACCCCAATCTCCTCTCCCCTGGCTCAGCTCTGTGCACCTGGGGGAGTTCAGCCCCCCAAATCCTGGAGCTGACCTGGGAAAGGTCACCTTAACCCCCCGTTCTTAATATCGTCTTTAATTTATGAGATTTTATACCCCTCACCCTAGCAGCCAGCTCACCCCCAGGGATCCCTGTATTTAGGGGGATCCCTTGCCCCCCCCTTTTATCTTCTCTCCTTATAGTAGAGTCAAATCCTGAAAGCCATAAACCTCTGCTTGCACTGGGGGGGAACAAGGGGTCCTGGGGGGGGAATGAGGGGTCCTGGGGGAGGCCAGGGGTGCAGGCTGGGGGGGGGGGGCAGCTCTGCCCTGGGGGCTGTTTCCTACTGCCCCGTGCGGGGCGGGAAGGGGGGTACGGGATGGGGTCACCCCCGCAGCGCTCGGGGGGGGGTCCCGGCTGCAGCTTGGGCTCAAAACCCTGCGGCAAGTATTAACAGGGGCTGGTGGGGGGACTCGGGGCGCAATGTGAATGTGATGGCACTGGAGGTGGGGGGGGGGGTGCCACCCTGCCAGCTGGCTCCTGGGGGCCGGCTGCCCCCCTGGGCACCCCTATTCCTGGGTGGGGGGGTGCCTGTAGTCCCAAGCTTGGCCCCAGCCCGGCTCCCCGTGGCCAGGAGCCCCCCTGCACCCATGGGGCAGGGCTGGGGGGGGGGGGCAGTGCCATCCAAAGGGAGGGGGAGGGAAGGGGAGGGGAGGGATTTGTTGTTTATTTTTTTTTTAAATCCAATCTGTAAATAGAGAGAAATAAAACCTTTCTAACAAGTGGGGGGAGCCTGAGTCCTTCTCCCCCCCCCTCAGGGAGAGGGGCTGCCCCAGCAGGGGGATAGACAGCAGGCAGGGCGGGTTGGGGGGGTGGCTACAGCTGGGGGGACAACCCTGGATTGCAAGATTTGGGGGGGGGGACCCAGCCCCACGCAGGGGGGCTCCCAGGTTGAGCCAAGCCAGGACTGAGGGCCGTATCCTCACCCCCTCCAGCCCCAGGGCACAGACATACCTCGGCCTGGGGGGGCCACCTCCACTGGGGAGAGCAGAGAAAGGCCCCCCCTGCTCCCCCAGGCCATTTGGGGCTGCAGCACCGGCTCCCCTTGCAAATAAAAGCCTGGAAAAACAGGGTTTGGGAAGCATTTGGGTTTGCAAAGCTGCCCCCACGCAGGGCACCCCGCAGCCCCCCCCTGCACCCAGCATCCCCCCAGCGGTCACCGTCCCCTCCTGCTAGCTCCCAGGCATGTGCGTTAACGAGGCAGCAGCCTGGGTTTAATTAGCAGGGGGGGGGGGTCCCCGAGCAGTGTCTGGCTGGGGGGAGCTGGTACCCCCCCTCCTCTGCGTGAGCTCAGATGTGCTGGTGGGGGGGGGTCCTGTGCTTGGAGGCTGGGGAGGAAGAGGTTAATTTTCCTTGCAGCTTGGCCTCCCCAGCAGGGCCCAGCTGTGGCCGGCTAATGAATTCCCCAGCACTGGTGGGAAGGGGGGGACTGGCCCCGGCCCCATCCAGGGGGGGGGCTCAGGCTGGGGGGGGAGGAGGCCCCAGGCAGGTGGGGAGGGGGGGCACGGGGCCAATGCCAGCGGATTTGGGGACGTACCAGGGGGTTAGGGGACATGCCACCGTCCCGGGCACCTCCCCGGCTCCTGCTTCACCCCAATTCCTACAAGGGCTCCAAATCCCCCCGGGGAATAGGGGCACACAGCACAGCAGGGCTGGATGCGGCCGCTCCCCCCCCCCCCCCCCAGCCCCTCTTCCCCATCCCAGAGAAAAATCCCTCTGGGAAGGGCCAGGCCCCCGGCCAGGCTTGGCTGGGCAGTATGGCACGATGCCCAGTGCCGGGGGCGGGGGGGGGGCCAAGCGAGGAGAGCAGATTGCGTGGCACCGCCAGCCGAGGCGAGGAGGCGGTTGGCACCGGACCGCAGCGGGCAGAGCCCCGGTGCCAGATTGCAGCCACCGGCTCCGGCCACCCCACGCCTGGGGCTGGGCACCCAGGGACACGTAGGCGTGGGGGGGGACACGGGGCACCCCACGGCCACGGCACCGTCTCCGTCACCCCCCGGTAGCGCTGGGGCTTGGGGCTGTGCCACCCCCCCCCCCCCCCCACCGAGGGCTGCCCGCTCTGCCCACCCGGCTGCCCCCCACCTCGTATCGCCCCCGCGCTTGGCGTGCGTACGCGTGCACACCCACGTGTGTTCAGTGCACGCGTGTACGCATGCACGCTGCCTGTCCTGGGTGTGCACACGCGTGCACTCCGTGCAATCCTGCCCGCAGCTCCGTGCACGCGTGTGCACACACACGCACCCCCTAATATTCAGCGCCCACAGGCTCTGACACACACCCAGCACCCCAAAAACACTCTCCCTTCGTGTGGGGTGCACACGTCTCACCCGCGCGATGTGTCCCTTGTCCCCAGGCCCACAGGGACATGTGTGCTGTCTCTCTCCAGCCCCACGTGGGGGGCAGAGCCCTCCAGCCTGGGGGAGCATCCCAGTTCAACCCCAGCTCTCTGAGCTGGGCACAGCACTGCTCGGTGAAACAAAGCAGGGTTGGGGTGTCCCCCCCCCGTTCCCCCTGTGCCCCCTTGGCACTGGCGCTGGGCAGGGTCCTTCCGCAGCTCAGCCCTGGTAATTAAAGTCTCCCACTTAATTGCAGCTGGAGCTTTCATAGAGCAGGGCTGGCTCGGGGGGGGGGGGGGGCCATGGGGACCCCAAGTTTGTGCACCCCAGCTGAGGCTGGCGGGGGGGGGCAGCAGCCTCTGCCTGCAGCTGCTCGGTGCTGGCTCAGGGAGGAGATGGATGTGGCTCCACGGCCATGGTGGGCACCTGTGGAGAGAAGAGGGCTGGAAGGCGGTGGTGGGTGGGAGGAGGGAGCAGCTGGGCACCAGCAGGGAGGAAGGCTCGCCATCGCCTTCGCTGCGCCCACAGGCAGCCCCTCCATCCAGGGTGTGATGGACAACTGACGGGCGCTGCCGGATGGACCCCGGTGTGCTGGGCCCTGGCTGTGCCAGTCCTGACTCAATCCCTGTTCCTGCCTGGTTCCTGCCCTTTCCTGCCTGCTCGGGCGTTCGGGGGGGGCTGATCCCACTGCGCTCCGGCTGCCCGGCAGGGTTACACCGGGGCAGCAGCGAGCAGGATCAGCCCCTCGCTCTGCCAACCTGGCAATACCCTCCAGCACAAAATTCACTTTAAAAGGAATAAAAATGTAAATCCGGGGCCTGGCCTGGTGTGGAGGGGAAGGCTGGCGATGTGCTCTCTCCACTGCCACCCTCCTAATGCTCCGCTTTCACCTCCCTGCAGCCTGGGACAGATCCTGCCCTCCCAACTGGAAATGATGCCCCCCCCGCATGTCCCCAGCAAAGGACGCCTGTCCCTGGCGGTGCCGGTGGCAGGAGTGGGTCAAGACCGAGCCAGAGGGTTTGTGCTGGCCGTGCCGTGCCCCAGGGACCTGCGTGGATTTGGCCACGTGCTTTTAAATGCAGTTGTGCCGCAGTAATCTCTGCAGGACCGTGGTCATGTCACCGTAGTCTGTCCCCAGTTTTTCCCTTTGGTGTCATGAGCGTGAAAGCTCTTGGGGACAGAGAGCAGGGCGAAAGATTGCAGGGATCTGCGTGAAGGGGCTGAAGGGAGGGACCCCTGTCCTGGCCTCCGTCCTTCTGTCCTTCCCCCCTCTCCCCCCATGGGTGCCCTGAGGCAGGGGCAAAGGGGTTAAAGGGTATCGCCCCGGGGTGACCACAGGCTGGGCAGGGGAGGCGGCATCGATTTTATGTTAATGCTGGGCTGCATTGACCAGGGATGAAGGGACAGTTGCTGGGGGGGGCACGGCCATCCGCCCGCTCCCGGGGTCACCCTCCGCAGATCCCCAGCAGCTCCCGGCAGCCCAGGGCAGGGTCAACCCTGGGGTGCCTCCAGCCAGGAGTGATGGGAAGGCAGGGAAGGAAGCTGGGAACCCCCCCCAAAGGTGCTGCAGGGCTCATTTTTGCTGCAGAGCTTGGGTTGGGTGCTCAAAGGGAACACGGCTGCGGGTGCTGGGGAGGGCAAAGCTCAGCATCCAGACCTGGGGGTTCCGGCCCATTCCCCTCCCGGCTGACCGGTCCCTGCAGCATCGCAGGCAGTGCCGCAGAGCCGAGCCTTGGCTGCAGCATCTTCTGGAGAGGAGGCAAAAGCAGCTCAGCATCACCTCCCCTGCCCTCACCCTGCCTGCAGCCAAAGGCCGAATCCAGCATGAAGCTGCGGAGTCAGGTCCCCACGATGTTCCCCAGGACCCCCCAGCCCCATCGTGCTCAGACCTGCCTTCCCTTCTCCTGCCTGCAAACCCTGCCCGTGCCTGCCCAGCCTACGCGGTCCCGCTCCGGCTGGCTGCTCTGCCTGCGCCGTGCCAGCCTCGGTCCGCACGAGCGTGGCGGGAGCTCGCGGGCGGGGGGTTCTGGAGCGAGCATGCCCACCCGGTGCCAAGCGCGCGGTGGGCGCAGGTGTGAGACTGCTGCAGATGGCCAGCGCTGCAGACCCTGGCAAGAGGGAGCCGTGGCACTGCCACCCTCCCCGGGGGGGTCCCCTTGCCCAGAGCTACCGCCGGGAGCTGTGTCTCCCTCGTGGTTGGGAAGGTGCCATCCCCATCCAAAACAGGCCTGGGGACCGGGTCTGTTCCTGTCCCCTTCAGCCCAAGCTCCCCTGGGACTGGCAGAGCCCGCAGAGCTCCTGGGTCATGGATTGGAGCAGCGTCCTTGCGGCGGCGATGACCAGACAACAGTGGAAGATGGCCAAAAAATGTGGTTTTTAGGCTCGACCAGGCATGGGACTGCTGGGCCAGGCCTGCAGGGACTGTGTCCCCACAGGGGAAACTGAGGCACGTAGGGACTTATCGGCAGTCACCCAGTAGCTCAGCACCAGTCGCTGGGAGGGGACGCCTTTTTCCATGAAAAAAACAAGAGAGATTTGGGAAGAGCCATGCACCGGCCACAGCGGCATCCATGACAGCAACCGGGGAGCAGCAGGATTTGGGGACAGAGGTTTCTTGGGTGAAACGAGGCATGGGGATGGTCGGGTCACAACACAGACACGCGTGGTTGGGGAGGAGGTGCAGCAGGAGCCTTGCTGTGCCCGGGGACACGGTGCTGCCTGGAGCTGCTGAGCAATGGTTGCACTGGGGAGAAATCTGGGCTGGCTTTTGCTGCTGCTCCAGGGCAGCACGGGGCTGGAATTCAGGGATGGATGGGTCTCTTCTGCTGCAGTTACATTTATCAAGGTGAAATCTAGCTGGCCCCAATTCTCCGCAGATGCCGGAGGGGCAGGATCCCTCCAAATAAAATCGGGGTCTCTGGACCGCGCTCTCCACAAAGGCAGCTCCCGCACCCCAGCCACGCATCAAACACCTTTTGCTGTCCCCCTTGCCTCCCTGTGCCAGTGCACCCCAGTTCTCCCCCACAGCACCCCACTGCCTCCAAACCCCCTGTTCCCACCCAGGGGAGCTGGTGGCTTTTGGGGTGCTGACTGCCACCACCCCTCCAGCTAAGCCAAAACGAGCTTTTGGGGGACAAAACCCAGGCGGCCTGATCCTGGCAAGGGTGATGGGCAGCGGGACCATCGCCCCCGGGGTTTGGGGAGCGGGGGGAGTTGGAGTCCCGGGCCAGCCGCCCGCAGGGTGCAGGGACACGGGCTGAGAGCCGGGGACAGCGGTGGCCCCGGCTCGGCGAAGCAGCCACTAGATGGTAGCGTAAGTCCACGCCAACGCTGCTGACACAGCACTTGGCTGGGAGAGGGGGACAGGGTGCCCGGGTGACCCGGGTGGCCCTGGGGACCCGCCTCCGCCACCCACCTCCCCAGGTAAAAAGAGATACCGGCGGGGCTGAGCACCCGCCGAGTTGTGACACAGGTGGCGTGGGCACGGCTCCCCCGCCCCAATGCCCCCTGCCACCCGTGCCCGCCGGTGGGTCTCTGAACAGGCAGCAAGGGGAGGACCCCGCTCCCAAACCCATCACATCCATCTCCCCATCTCCGCCCCAAACCACCCCGTGCAGCAGAGCTGGGGACAACCGCGGGGCACAAGCCTGACTTGAGGGGGGACAAACCCAGGCCTGGGGACAAATGGGGTAACCCACAAGGCACCCAGGTCAGCGTGGGGGTGCTGGGCACCCATGGGAACCTGGCAGGGCCGGAACGTGGGTGCCCCTCCTCAGGGACCCCACTGCAAAGTGCCTTGCTTCGCTCCTCAACCCCGCTCCCAGCCCTGCCGAGGGCTCCATGCCAGACTGATATATATATTTTATGATAACTATAGAGATGCACTTCAAACCTGACAAAGGACTTTGACAGTTTTAAGCATCTCTTTGATTAATACATGACCTTTTAATGCTTCGGATTAAATTAATAAATCTTTTACATTCTAACCCATTCTGCTTGCAATGTAATGTTTTTTGCACGACCTCCTTCTCTCCCTGCCCGTGCAAGACAGCTGACCCGTCCCTCCGTCCCGCTCCCCCAGTGCACACGCAGGTACAGCACTACACAGCCTTGCAATATTCATAGGGTGCAAAGCCCTGCAAGGCGAGAAGGGAGGGATCCTCCCCGTTTTTTGAACCGTCCCTAAAAATAGCAAGAAAATTCAAAGCTGACATTCAGGGTGAGGGGACGAGGAAGCCTGCAAAGTTGCTCACTCAGCCACCAGCAATTGCAGCGATCCTGTCTGCGTGTGCAGATTCCTCTGCTGACCGGGCTGGAGCCCAGGCCTCCTCTCTGCACCGCTTCCAGGAGCGATGCAGACCTGTCCTCATCCTTATCCGGGGTGTCCAGACTCCAGCCGGTCCCTGATCCATCCCTGCTGATCCCACTGGGGTGCACGGAGCCCCGGCGACGGAGCTGCCGGCTTTTCGGGTGCAATAGGTCCCCGCTGGAAGACAACTCTCAGCTTGACCCCAGCTCACCAGTTCATCCCAGTCCGGCGGCAAAGCTGGGGTGCCCAGCGCGTATCCTGAGCGCAGATTGGCTCCTCGCTGCCTGTTGATCCAGAAACATGCAGCAAACCCCAACCTGCACCACGCAGGCGAGGCGGAGGGCTGCTGTAAAGCCAGGTGCTGTGTCTCTCCCTGCACCCATGTGTTATTTCATCGATGACTCACGTGTTATTAGCAGCCAAGCAATATTCCCAATTCCCTGGAGTTAACCCTTCACTCGTCACTCACAAAAACACAATGTCATAACAAACATCAGTGGTATTATCTACTTTAATTATATTGTATCTACCCGGCTCCGGGAACATTAACATCGGCGGAGACTTGGAGGGAAGGTGCTGGGGAGATGCTCGACGGAGCCATGGGGAGGAAGGAGGTCACGGGGTGCTCAGGGAGCTTGGGGGGCATCTCCCTGCTCTGCCACCGCTGTCCCAAGGGGCCTTGGTCACCACCTGCCCTCCTGGCATCCCCTCTGGGACCTGGCCGAGAGGGGACACAGCGCCGTACCCCAAAGAACGTGGAGGAGCAGGGTGTTACCAAACAGCGAGGAAGTTTCCAGGCCCCAGACAGAGCTTTTGCTTCAAAAAAAATCAATTAAAAGTGGAGGAAAAAAAAAGGGGGGGGGGGGGTACTTGCGTGGCTCCGTGGGGGTGCGTGAGGGCGCAGGGGTGCTGAGATGGAGAGGGGCTGTCCCGTCGTGTGTGGGGGGGTGTCCCCCCCCTCCAACCCTGCATCATAGTGGGGGGGGGATGCGCAGTGCGGGTGCAACCCGGGAGAGGGCAGCAATGTCCCACGCATCCCACTGGGACCTCGGGGGGGGGGGCACCCCGGGGGGGGCGGCAAACCACCTTCGGTGGTTTGCCCCCCCCCGGGATGCCCCCCCCGCTCCCCTAAGTACCCCCTCCCCAAGAACCGCGCAACAGAGACGCGCCCGTTTGCGCCCCTCCCTGCGCGCTTCGCAGCAGCGGGGAGGAGAAAGAGGGGCGGAGGGGGGGGGGGGAGGAAAAGAAGGAGGGGAAAAAAAAAAAGGGGGGGGTGGGAAAGGAAGGACTACAAGGCCCGGCATGCCCCGGTGGTGCTGCACGGCTCCCCGGGGTGCCGGGATGCTGGCCGTGCCGCTGACAGCGGAGCGAAGCGAAGCCGCGGTCCCCGCCGAGCCCCGGGGAGAGGAGAGAGGGGCAGGGCGCGCCTCGCCGCCGGCTCCGCTCCCCCCCTTTTTTTTTTTATCCCAGCCCCCACAAAGCCGGGAGCGGCAGAAGGCAAGAGCGAGGGAGGAGGAGGAGGTGGTAGGAGGAGGAGGAGGAGGAGGAGGGAGGAGGAGGAGGAGGAGGAGGAGGAGGAAGGGGGGAGGCAGCGGCAAGCCAGGCTCTGCTGCGCTGTGTCTTTCTTTGCTTTCCGCAGGCGGCGAGCGGCGGAGGCGCAGAGGGGAGGTCGGTTCCCCTCGCCTCCCGCTCCGCTGCCTTTTGTGTGTGTGAGAGGCGAAGGGGGGGGGGGGGGGAGAGAGAGGAAAAAAAAAAAAAAAAAAAAGAGGAGAAAAAAAGAGAGGGAGGAAAAAAAAAAAAAAAAAGCTAAGAGGTAGAGGGGAGAGAAAAGCCCGGAAAAAAAAAAATAAAATAGAGGGGTGGAGGGGGGGGGAGAGGGAAGGAGGAAAGCGGAGAGGAAAGAGCAGGCAGGGGACGGAGGAGGGGGCGGGCTGGCAGGAGCGGAGTTGCCTGGGGAGAATGTGAGCAGGAGGCGCTGGAAATGCTCTCGTTGAAGGTGGCGAGCGGTGCCGAGGGCTCCGGGACTCCCGCGGCCGGTCAGGAGGCAGCCCCCCGGACGGCAGGAGCCTCCCCAAGCGGGCGGGCTCCGAGGGGCTCGGAGCGCAGCAGCCGGTGGGTGAGTACCGGGGACCCCCCGCCTTGTGTGGGGCTGGGGAGACTGGGAGGGGGGGGTGGGAAACGGGGAAGGGGGGGGTGGGAGGGAGGGAGGAGGAGGGGGGAGGACACACGGGACACCCCCTTCGGGGAGAGCGGGGCGGAGGAGGGGATGGGGGGGGGGAAGGAGGCGGCGTGTCCCCCGTCGTGTCGTCGTCGTCGTGTCGCCCCCCCCCCCCCCCGCCGTCCCCTTCGCTGAAGTTGCGCGGCGAGTTGGTGCCAAATTGCAGGAGTTTAATGGCACTTGGGGCGGGGGAGGGGCGTGCGGGGGGGGGGGGGGAGCCGATGCGAGCCCCCGACGGGGAGGGCGAGGGGGGACGGGGGGGGCTGCGATCTCCACGAGTTCGGCCGCCTCCCCCTGGCCGGCCCCCCCCCCTTACTCCGTCGCCTCCCCCCCCCCCCCCTCCGGCTGCGAGCGCTGAGTGACAGCTGTCAGAGCCGGCTCCGTCCGCTAGAAGGCAGGCCGCCGCCGGAGCGGAGCGTGTCAACAACGTTTGGGTTAGCCGGGCTTCCCGGGGGACTTGGGGGGGCCCCCCCGGGGGACAGAGCATCTTACCCCCCCTTCCCCTGGCAGCCTGGCTCCGGGGAACGGCGGGCTGACCCGCGGGGAGCAGCCCCGGGGCTTGGGGGGGGGGGTGTGTGTGTGTAGGTGGGGAGTGGGGAGTGTTTGGGGGGGGTCTCACCCCAGCCCCGCCGGCGAAGTTGCGTGGTCCGTGGCGCGGGTCTCGGCGAGCGGTTGTCGCTTCGGTGCCTGTCATCCCCCCTCTGATTTGTTTTTATCGATCAGCTGATTTAAATCCCCCCTCCCTCCCTCCCTTCCCCCCCCGCCGGCGCGGCCCCTCGGTGTTTGCACGGCGATGAGGACTACGGGGGACCGGTGGTTTTGGTGGGAGCTGGAGTCACCCCCCCCCCCACTGGGGTCACGCTAATGCCGGCCCCCTCTGCCAACCCCGGGGACGTGTTTGGTGTCCCCAAGACCAGGGGCAGGTGGAGACACCTGGGTCCCCGCTTGTTTACGTGCCCGGGGAAGGACGTGGCCCCAGCTGTGACCAGGTGGCCTCGTGCATCCAGCCCCTCGGCCCCGTGGCTGCCAGAACGGCCACCGAAAGCACGGGCTGAGCTCATTGTGTGCCGCCGCGAGCCCCGGCGCTCGGTGGAGTCGCTCCAGATTTATCCTGGCGTGACAGAGAGCAGAAGCGAACCCCCGGGGCGACGGGCACGAATCCTGCCCGCTCGCTTTCTACCCAGGAGACGGCGGGCGCTGGGGGCGTGGGGTCCGAATCGGTGCCCCCCCCCCCCCTTCCTCAAGGCCTCGCCCCCCCCCTCCGCCTTCCTCGCCCCCCCAGGTGTCCCCTTACACTGGCTTCTCCTGCTGGCTGAGGAATTTGCAGGGGAGGGTGGTGGTGGTGGTGGGGAGGGGGGGAAGAGGAGGGCGGGGGGGGGGGGGGCTGGAGAAGGGATGGCGCGGCGCCAAATTCCGCTCTGCCATGTCTCTGTAACCTGAATAGGCCAACTCCATCCCCGGTGCGAGTCCCCCGGGGCTCCGCCGCGCTCCGATGCAGTCAGGCGGGAGGTGGCTTTCACCCGGCTGCTGGCCTCCCCCCAGCCCCCCCCAACTACACCCCCCCCCCCCCCTCGTCAACCACAGTCCGGTTCCCTCCCTGCGCCGTCCGGCGAGCGGACGCCGGTCGGAGCCACCGCGTACCCGCCGGAGCCACCGCGCGCCCGCCGGGAACCGATCCGTCAGGAGGTGGTGATGGCTGGGGTTTTGGGGGGGGGGGATTAGTGGGGGAGAGGCGAAGGGTTGGCACCGTGACGGGGACGGAGTAGCCAAGGACATGCCGGGAGCAGGGCGGCCAGCGGAGGAGAAGCGATGGAAGCCCGTGGAAGGTTACGGGAAGCCTGGGGGGGGGCCGGCGCTGCCCTGGCCTCCTTAGAGGAGGCAGCAGAGACCCGGGGCAGGCTATTTCTGCTGAGATCCCGAGGAAAGCTCTGGGAGAATTGTGGGCTTCTATAAATAGTGTGTGTCAGCCGAGTGGAAACAGGGCCTTGAAATGCTCCTGCTATTCTCCCGAGTGCTTGGAACCAGCTCTTGGTAAACAGGGCAGCGGTGGGGAGGGCTGTTTCCTTCTTCCGGGCTCGTTAACGGGAGCGTGGTGAGGGGGGAGCGGGAGGGACGGGCTGGGGGGGGGGGATTTTTGCCTGGTGATAAGGCAGGGCTCCCCCCCAGGGCCAGCCGGCTGGATGCTGGGCTGTGGCCGGGCTGCCGGATGCGGGATGGCCCCTGAATGCGTCGCAGATGTCCCGTGCCCCCCCCCCTCCGCCCCTCCGCCGTCCCCTCCCCAGCCTCGCCGCCCGCCAAACTTCGGGGCTGGGATGTGCCGCGCGGTCCGCCGCGGTCCTCGGGGAGCCGGCGATGCCGGCGGCGGTTCTGGGGGCGCGGGGGCTCAGCTGGCCGGGAGATGCTCGGCAGGCCCCCTCCTCTCGCCGGCATGGGGGTCCGCGGCGTCGCAGCCTGGTTCCCCTGTTCCCCGCCGCTCGTCCGTCCGTCCGTCCGGGCTGGAGTTGTTCCTGCTCTGCCTCGGGGGCACATGCTGAGCGGTGCCTTGGCCCGGTGCGTGTGCTGGAGGGCAGGTATTTGGCCCGTGGGACTTTCCCTAGGCAGGTCTGGATGCCCAGGGTGCTGGGACCCACCCCCCCCCGGGGGCTTTTGCATGTGGAGGGGACGTAGGTGACATGTGCCCAGGGTGTTTGCTTGGCTCCGGGGTGCATCCCGACGGTCCCACCACTGCGGGTGAGCGTTTCGGCTTCGCATGAGGACCCGGCATCGCGCGCGGCGTCGCCTCCCCTCGCACCCGCACCCCGATATTTACCCTGTGCTGCAACGGTGGCTCGAAAGCTGCGTTGTTATTATTTTTCTTTCAAAATAACACAGAGGGGAAACAAACGGGGTGCCTCTAAGGTGCCCGCTGTGAGTTTTTAAGGCGACGTACGGCGGGCTGCGTTGGTGAGAGGGATCCGGCGCGCTCGCGGTGGGATTTGGCGTTGCAAAGTGAAGCGGCCAGGAGTTCACCGGGGTGTCGCTGGGCTTGGGGAGCTCGCCCTGGCCCCGTGGGCTGGCTGACCCGGGCGAAGGCTGGGGCTCTCGGTGCCGGCGCAGCGGAGCGTGCCGCTCTGCGTGGGTGGGAAGGGGCGAGCGCCAGTCCAGGTTTTTTTCGGTTGGTTTTTTTTTTTTTCCTCTCCATCTTTTTTTTTTTTCTTTTTTTTCCCCTTTCTTTCCTTTTTTTTTTTTCTTTTTTCCCTCCCTCTCTGTGGGTTGAACGTTGGGGCGACAGACAGGGAAAGTTCTGAGCAATGGTCTCCGCGCTGGTGCTGTCTTCAATCACCGCGTCCCAGAATCCCTCGCTCTGGGCCTTCTAGGCACAAGGGCTTACAGCGAAAATCGGCAGCTGCAGCAGCTGCGAGTGAAAGCACAAGAGCCCGGCTGGGTCTTTGGCATCGGCAGGAGAGCAAAAAGCTGGGGGAGGCGAGGAGGGAAAGAGGGGGGGGGGAAATGTGCCCTGTGGTTTTTTTCCAGGCTTGCCACCGAGGGTTGTGTTTCAGAGCATCGGTTCCCGGGCGCGGGAAGAGGCGGGGAGGGAGGGGTGGGGGGGGGTGCAGAGCGATGCCTCCGGGGAGCTCATTAAAATCCGCCGGCTCCCCTTTTCGCCGGCCGAGGGAGGCTGGATACGAAGGAGAAGGAGGGAGGGACGTGCTGGGAAGGAACATGCCTGCAAACCGGCTGCCCGGTGGGGACAGTTCCTGGCCCAGGCAGGAACGCTGCCCCGGGGGCTCCCCTGTTGGAGCACGTAGGACGCCTGCGTGCCAGCGGGGCCGTGACAAGGGCGGTTGCTCGCCGCCACGTCGGGGACTCTCTTTGCGGCGGGGCGAAGCCCCCCCAGGGACGCCGAGCTGGGCTGGGAGGTGCGATGAGCTGCCGTGGGGCTGGGGCGGGGGGGCTGCGGCGGGTGGGCTGCGGAGGGGGTGCTTGGCTGGGGGTGCGGGGGGTCAGTGGGGCGCGGGCAGGAGGGGGTGTTAGCGGGAGGCGTCGGCACGTGCGCGGGCAGGGTTTGGTGCGCGGGTAGGGTTTGGTGTGCCAGGGCTGGGTTGGCGTGTGGAGCTGGGGGGCGAAGGTGGGGCTGGGCAGGTGCTGGCAGGGGACACGTCACCGCGGCGAAAACGCCTCCTGCTCCTCCTCGGTGAAGGGGACGGGGACGGACGGCGGCGGGGGACCCCCCCCACCCCGCGTCGAAGCCCACCCCGCGCGGGCGTGCACGCGGGCGAGCGCCGATGCAGCCTGGCCTGGCATGATGCAGGGAGACGGGGGAGCAGCGAAATGTGTTATTGATCCTCTCGGAGGGAGAGCAAAGCAGTTCTGGCATCTGCCGGCTCCAACCTCTGCCCTTCCCGCCACTAAACGAGCTCCAGGCGGAGGGAGCAGCATCCCATCCCATCCCATCCCATCCCATCCCATCCCATCCCTGTGCCGCCACCCCCGGGGCCCCCGAGCCCCACGCACGCTTTTCGCCTCCTGCTGACTTCAGCGCATCGGCTTGGGCTCGGCGCCTGTACATTCCTCGCAAAACCTGGGCCTAAAATATCTGGAGGAGGACGGAGCGCCTTGGGCGAGGGAGATGAGCTCTTCAGCTGCGGGAAGGAAGGAGGCTGCTCCGCTGGAGGCAACGGGGCTGCTCCGCTCCCTGCCAGCTGCCGGCCCCGCTGGCCCCCCGGGAATTCACCGGGAATAAATCTCGCCTGGCGAACTCGGTAGCTCGGTTTGGGATGGATGCACCCGAGCAGAAGCAGGGTAGGAGGGGAGTGTTGGCACCCCGTGCATCGCCAGCCGAGTGGCATGGGAGCAGGGTGGCAGGGGGAACGGGGTGACATGGGAGCAGGGTGGCAGGGAGCAAGCTGGGGCTGGGTGGCTGAGGAGGGACAATAAATGCTGAGAGGGAGGTGCTAGGCGGGAGCTGTGTGAGAACCAGTTTGCGAGGTCCAGATTGGCAGCAGATCCTGAACCAGGAGGAGCTGAGCATCCATACGGCCCCTGCCGAGATCAGACGAGACGACAGCGACTCGGTTTGGGGGAAGAAATTGGAGGCGGGGGAAGCTTTTTTGCTGAAATGAAATTTGAACCCCAAAGTGGGAGGGAAGTGGAGGTGGGGGGCACGGCTCTCTCCACATGGTTATTACTGCTGTTTTCCACCCAGCTGAAAGGAGAATGTAGCTTAATATGGACCCGCGGGGAGGAGAAGCGATCGGGAACGGGGATTTGTCAGGAGGGAGCTGGGAAACAGCGAGAGAGACGTAGAGGTGAGAGTGGCCAGCGCATTGCCCAGGGAGGTGTTTGCAGCCCGGCAGGAGAGGACGGAGCCGGGCTGGAACAAGGCGCTATTGTTCTTGGCGAGCGGGGGGCCAGCCCGCGGCCCCCCCAGACCCGCAGAGCTGGCACGGATGCGGGGAAGGTTTTTTTGGGACCGGTTTTCCCAGCGGATTGCCGGCCGGGAATGGGAAACGCTCATGGGTTTGGGGTGCGCCAAAGGAACCGGCCGAAACGCCGGGGGAGGCGAAGGGGCGGCGTGCCGGGGCCTGGCGGGTGGATGGGGGGGATGATGGCAGGGGAGCTGGGGAGAGGACAGGGATGAGCTGAGGGGGGGTCGGATCGGCAAGCGAGAGGGTGGGGGGTGGCGGAGCGGGGGTTCGGTGGCCGGGGGACGGCGTGGGGACAGGGCTGTGCGAGCGGCGACGGGGCGAAGCCCGGTGTCCCTCGGCTGGCAGGCGCGGCGGCTCCTCCTCGACGCGTGCGTGGGGCTAGGGCGGGCGAACCGGAGGGGCTTCTTCCCTTGGCGGCCTGGGGACCCCCGTCACCCCGCGGTCTGGGTCCTGCTGCGATCCCCCCTTGGCTTTTGGCATCTCTCCGGCAGCCCCCAGCCCGTTGCTGCTATCCCGCGTGTCCCCTCGGTCCCTCGCCCCAACGCCTGCCATCCCCGCCCTCGGCACACTGCCGCTGCCGTCGGCGTCTCGCTTTCTGCCCCCGGCATCGGGCACGGAGGCGTTGGCATGAGCAGCGGCCCCGTCCCGCTGCCGGCATCAACCGCCACGTTGCCGCAAGCTGCCGGCTGTCCCCCAGGCCACGTCGGTGCTTGGGGACACCCCAGGGTGCCAGCGAGCGGGAATGCTGGGGACCAGTGAGGCGTGTAGGGGCTGGGGGAAAAGAGGAGGAGGAGGAGGAGGAGGAGGAGGGAGAGACGCGTAGCCCTGCGGGGTCTGGGGGCTGTGGCTGGGGAGGGGGCGGCGAGGCAGGGGCCAGCCTTCACACGGCTCGGGGCGAAGCTGAGCTTGTCCCAGCCCTCCTGGGCTCCCTGCGCTGTGGCCGGGGGCCAGCCTTGGCCGCCTCCAGCCCAGCTGGAAAAGAGAGAACCCCCCCCCACCAGTGCAGCCCTGGCATTTGCTCCCCATCCCCCCCACCCCAGTTCCCACCTCTCTGATGCTTCAAACACAGCGATGCCCTAAAGGCAGCAGAAGCACCTTAGCAAGTGCACACTAAATATTTGAACACGCATGGGTGGGTTTGCTGCTGCTCTCGCCCTTCCCCGGCGTCTGCCTCTTTGGAGCCCCAAATTTGGGGGTACCCATGGGAGCTTCTCCTCTGCTCCGGGAACAGGGTGTAATATTTGCTCGGCGGCTCTCGCTTCGAATTATTTTATTACGGCCGTTCCAACCCAGCCAGCGCCGTGCTCGGCATTGCCGTGCCACCCCGGGTGCGTATCATCGTGTGTCCCCCCCCCCGCCTCCCAGCCCACCCACTGCCAGCCCTGACCACACGTGGTGGTACCACGGCATCCCCGCGACACCCGCCTCCCCATCCTTCATCCCGTGCCCTCCCCTCCTCTTCCTCCCAGCCTCAGCACCCTGCAGCCGGGCCGGGCGCCCATCGGGGCGGGGGGAACAGCGTTCCCCTCCCCTCCCCGGCATTCCTCGGGAGTGAAACACAAGAGCTGGCAGGGCACTCCTGCTTTCTCTGGCCTCTGCTCCTCCGGTGCCTGAACAAAGCCCTCCTGCCTCTCCCGGGAACCCGGGGTTTGAAACAGGAGAGGTGGCTGGTGCTGCGTGGCAAGGCGAAATGTCCTCCTCCAGCCTATTTTGGGTTTCTAGGGTGGGTGGGGGACAGAGGCAGGCACGGTGCCCGCGGTCCCCACGGGGGGTAACTCCGGCCAGGGTACCCCGGCCGGAGTCGCCCACCGTGGGGACCGCAGGGACCGTGCCCGCCCTGTGGCATCCTCCCCAACCTGGGCTTTGCGTCCCCGCCATCTCGCTGCCATTGTATTGCTATGGAAACAGCCCTAGAGAGGACCGGTTCAACCCCAGTTTGGCCCCAGTTTGGTCCCAGCTCTCATACACAATCCATCCGTGGCAATACAGGTCGGTGTATCCGGGCCAGCTTCGCCCCTTCGTCCCGCGATGATGCATCCCGGAGGGAGTGTGCGCTCCGGCCCCCGGCCGCCTTCCCAAAGTCCGACACCCCCCTCCTTGCAGAACAAAGCCCCCCCTCCGCTCCCCACCGCCCCCGGTGAAACAGGCCCCTGTCGGAGCGCAGTCCCCGACAGCGAAGGTTATTTTAATGGATGCATTACTTTAAACGAACCCTCTGCCATCTGTTCCACCCCCTAATTACGCATGCAAAAAAAGCCCATCTCACAGCCAGCGCAGGAGAAAGTAAAGATATAAGTGATTTAAATGCATGTATCCGCAGCTCCGCCGGCAGCTGGGCTGGGCTGCGCTCCTCGCCTTCCTCCCGGCTGCCTGGCGAGCCGGGCAAGTTGCAGGCAAAGAAGGCAGAGGGATGGATCTCCCGGGTCCGGCAGCTGCCCGACACCTTGGGACGGCGGCCGTGCTGCCGGACGGTGGGTGCAGGCAGGGGTTGGAGTTTGGTGGCTGCATTCGCCCCCTCCCTCCGCGTTGCCTTTCCCCGCCACCCCCCTGAAGGTTAGCTCTGCCCGCCGGCTGCCAGCCTCGGCGTGGCGGCGGCTGAGCCTTCAAAGCGTGGGGACACGCCACCGTCCCCGGGCTGCCGCGGTGCATGGCGGGGATTTGGGGGGGAGCACCCCCGACTTGGCCGGGCTCCTCGCCCTGCCGCCGTTTGGTGGCGGTTCACGTGGGCAGGGGGTCCCACGGTGCCGGCTCTGCGTGGGCGCAGCCCCCGGGGTGACGCTGGGGTCCTTGTCCTCTGGGAGAGGGGCTGGGGGGGCGGTTGGCTCTGCCCCCGGGCTGTGCTCAGGGGTGCGAGGCTGTTTCCCAAGCAGCAGTTGCATTTCCATGAGCTGTCCCAAAATCCAGGGATCCCGGACACTGAGTGCCCCCAGATGATGTTTGACCCCCTGGGGGTCTCTCCTTTGGGGCTGTGGAGGGTGAGAACGGGATGGGGGGGGGTTGTGTGCTGAACAAGCCCCCCCCTCCCCGGAGAGGCAGAGCCTGTAGGTGTTTGAAAAACCCCATTTTTAAGTCAGCCTCCTGGTTTGGGGAGTCCCAGCTGGGGGCGGGGGGGGGATGACAACACGCCGGGGCTGCGGTGCAGGCGACTGCGTCCGGCCACCGACCAGGGCTGCCCCAGCGTGACTCAGTTTCCCCCATCCCCAGCGCAAACCCTCTCCTTGTGCCGCCACCCGTGGGGCCGGGGTGGGTGACCGGCGTGGCTTTGGGTGACCCCACGGTGACAACGCAGGACCATGACCACCATAGCAGGACCACCGCCTGGCGCCGAAGCCGACGGCAGTCCTGGGTGCCGGCGTCCCCCCCTCTCCCTTCGTCTCCCTCTCTCCGTGCCTGACTGCAGCAGATGCGCCAGCTCTGCAGGAAGAGGGAATTAAGTTGGGCTGGAGGAATTTTAAAGATTGCTGCAGGCCTGAGGGTCTTAGATCCCCCCGCGGAGATGGGCAGTCATGCAGAATTAATCCTATCGGCAGCCTGGCTCGGCTTCAGCCGGTGCAGAGCTCCAGGAGAGCGCGAGGGAGCGCGGGGGGCGATGCTGGGGGCGGCTGAGCGAGCCCCGGTGCCTCTCAGCGTCGATGGGAAATTAATAATGAAAAATTAAAAGCCCCAATTCAGCCTCCTCCCCTCCCCAGCCCGGAGGTGGGACTCATAGAGGGGGGAGGAGGCGGGAGGATTCTGCAAAGCTTAAGGAAAACCTGTTTGCCGTAGCAAACGGAGCTCGGTGGTGTGAGAAAACACCGGGGGCCGCATCCTGCTCTTGGTGAACGGTGCTTTGGTACAGCCAGGGCTCTGCCCTCTGCCACGGGGAGGGGGCTGGCTGGCTCTCGGGTGGGAGCACCCCTTGGCTGCCGTCATCCAAGCCCATCCGCGATGGGCTCATGCGGTGGCAGGAGGTAGTTCGCGGTGCCGCGCCGGCGCGGGGGACGCGGGGACGCACGGGACGTCCCCACGTGCCGCAGCAGCCGCACGCCACGTCCAAGGGGACGCGAGGGTGGCATCTGGGCACCCCGTGGCTCTGCCAGCCCCACGGGTAGCCTCGTCCCCATTGTCCCTCCTGGCCACCAGGGCCGCGGTGCCACCGTGCCAGCGGGCTCGGTGGCTGCGTGACGCCGGGCAGGGTGGCCCGCGAGGGCTCTGCAGCTGCCGCCGAGCCCTCTGCTCCTCCGGTTTATAAATAATGCAGCACCGAGGCGTGTTGGCAGCGCCGCGCACACGCCTGCAGGCCCGGCGCGGCGGCGGGCGCTTCGGGGGCGAGCGGTGGGTGCTGTCACCCCGTCTGGGTGACACCAAGCCACGCCGTCCCGGTGGGAAGGAGGCGAACCCCGGTGTCCCCGCGCCCCCTCGTCTCCCCACAGCGTCCCCCAGCCCCACGCGGCCGGGGTGGGTGGCGGCGGTGGCGGGTGCCCGCGGTGACCCCACGCGTGGGGACGTCCCCGTGCCTCGTGGCGGTGGCGCCGATGGCGGCGCGCAGCTTGCACGGTTGCCATGGCGATGTGCCGGCGCTAACGAACCCGAGTAAACATTAACGAGGGAGAGCCCCACGCGGGGTGGGTGGGAGGGTGGGGGGCCGCGGCGCTCGGGCCTGGGGACCCAGGCGTCCTGCGGGACTGGGTGCTGGGGTGGGGGTGTCATGGCATCGTCCATGTGTCTTAGGGTGCACCCGGGAGCATCGCCCCGGACGCCTGGGTCCCCTCTAGACGCTGCGTGAGGTTGTGCTTTAATGGCCAGACTGGGAGCTCTGGGTGCTGGGCAAGGTCCATGGGAGCAGGACGTCTGGGTCCCCTTCCCGGCTCGGGGGGCACCCACGGCGGCAAGGTCCCGACCCCGAGAACCCAGGGGTCCTGTCCCGCCTCCGCGCGGGCACCAGTGCGGTGCACGGCACCGCTATCCAGCACCGGCCACCGTCGCCCTCTCCGTGTAGCACCCATGGGTGCAGGTGTGGGGGGGGGGGATGCAGCTGCGGTCGGGTGCCCCCCGGGGCTGGCGGGGAGCTCGGGGCGCTCCTGGCAGCAGCGGCCACGCGGCCCTGCCACCGCCGCTGCCTGCGGTTGTCACCATGACTCCACTCCCCACAGCCCTCCCTTTCTCTCGGCCGCACCGGCACGGGGACCCACACCGTGGTTTGGGTGGGGGTCAGGGTGGGGGTCAGCCCTCCGCACCAGCAGCCCCACCGTGCTCGAGGTCCCCTCCAGCATTTAATGGCGCTGCAGCTCATTAAACGGAGGTGCAGGTGCCCCCGGTACCTTCCTCCTCCCGGAGGGCTCTTAATGAGCGGCTGCTAACGAGCGCCTGCGCTCCCCGCTTGTCTCCCCAGCCCCAGGAAGAGGCTGATTGGCGAGCAGGCACCCAGGAGCGATGCACGGGCTCCTTTCGGGGGCTTTAAGGGGTCGAGTGACCCCACGTCTGCTGCCCCTTTGCCGTGGCCTTTTTGCGCCGTGCACGAGGGTCCCGTGTCACCGTCACCGTGCCGGTGCCGGAGCTGGATGGTCCACCAGCTCGGTGGTGGGGAGCACCGACGGCTCTTGCAGCCCTCGTGGTCCCGTTGTCTATCAGCCTGAGGGTGGGGGCTGACAGCACGGCAGCTCCCTGCCTGCAGCCTGCCTGCAGCCTGCCTGATTTTGCAGCAGAGCACTGTACCTGGGGAGAGGGCTGAGGGCTGTCACCATCCTTCCAGGCGTGCGTGGATGTGGCAGCACCGCGTCTCTCCCCGGCTCCTCGGCGCAGGGCTGCTGCGGGATGTGCGTCATGGGCACCTGGTGCCCCGTGCCTCAGTTTCCCCTCCGGGGGGGACACAGGGCCCTAGGGGCAGGCGCCGGGGCTGGGCAGACATGCAGAGACGTGGGTTGAGGCTCGTGTTGGTCCCCCCAGCCCCATTTTTGTCCCCGTAGTCCCATCGTACAAAGCCACCCAACCGCTGGGAAGCCCTCCTTGGGTCTGTTTGAACAGGGGAGCTCCGAGGGGGGGGTCGGTTGAGGGTCCGTGCCTCCCCTGCACTCCCAAAATAACGCAGTGGCACTGATGCGATGCAGGGGTGCAGGTCTGTGGGTACCCCGGAGGAGGTGGGCTGGGGGCTGCCTGGCTGGGGGGGGGGTCCTTAGGCTCGTCCCCCTCCTTCGGGGACTGCAGCGGGGGACAGCCCATCCTGCACAGAGCCATCGACCCGCTCCGGGGCCGGGTCCCCCAGCTCCCCGCCAAAGGGAGCCCTAATCCTCCGTGACACGGTGCCCGGCTCCGCGGTGGCTAATTGCAGTGTCCCCAGCTGAGGATTACAGTTTAAAGCGGGGAAGGAGCAGCGGGAGCAGATGAGCTCCCGAGCAACAAAGCTCCCGTTTCCCTGCAAAGCGACTTTTATTAGGGGTATAATTAAAAGCTGACAGGAGGGGAAAATCACGGGGATGGTCAGGGCGAGGGCTGGGGCGAGGGACGGAGCTACCCGAAGGTCCCCGTGCCCCCCCAGGCATCCGACCCACCAGCCCCCCGCTCCGACCGCAGCTTTTCTGGCAGGGCAGGAGGCAGCGAGGTGCTGGGCTGGCGGAGGAAATCCAAACTCGGCCCCTATGAAAGGGGCTTTGTGTGCCCGGGAAGGAGCAGCCCTCCTCCTTCTTCTCCTCCTCCTCCTCCTCCTCCCCTGGCTGCGGGGCCGCTTTCCCGCCTGAGGGTGGCCTCGCCGTGGGTGCCGGAGGGAAACTGAGGCACGGGGCAGCATGGCAGCCCCATGGTCTTCTGCCCCGCTCAGGCTCCCACAAGGGCTTTTCTCCGTCGCTTACACCCGTGGCATTGGCAGGGGCCACGCGCTGCGGGTGAGCCGGTCCCCGGGGACGTGCTGGGGTCCCCCATGGGTGCCCCAGCTGATGCTGTCCCTGCAGGGTCCCTGGGGTGGGTCCTCCCTGCTGGGGGTGGCCAAAGGTGCGGCAGTGGGGAAGGAATCGCGGGGACAGAAGGGCATCACGGGGACAGAGGGACATTTTCCCCTGTCCTCTTCATGCCGCCAGGATTGCCCTTTCCCCAGTGCCGCTGTCTGCCTCAGTTTCCCTTTCCCCTCCTCGTGAGCACTGTGGCTGCCGTCCGGCACGGTGGGACGCCGGATCGCCCTGGGGGGCGTTCGACCTGCATTGGTGATCCCGTCTGCCTCTGTGGACGTGGCTGATGTCCCCTGGGAAGGGGACACATTGCAGCACCCAGTGTTTTGCACATCCCTGGGCAGAAGCTCGCAGGAATGTCCCTCCCGTGCCAGTCAGGTCCCGTTGCAGGGAGAAGGGTGGGCGCAGGCAGGGCCCCCCAGCTGGGTGCTGGCCCGCCGGCTGCCTTGCCCTGGCCCGGCTCCGGCCCCAGCGGGCGGCAGGGGGCTTGTTCTCCGCCTGGACAGGAAGACGAATGAATTCCATTACGGGATCGCGATTTTATTCCACGTGTCAGGGAGCCTGAGATTAACTTGCTCACCAGGCTGTGACAAACCCAGACACCCGCGTGCGCGCGCTCGGGCGCAGGGGCTTCGTATGCTCGCCGGGCACGGAGCTGCCTGAGACCCCACCGTGCCCCCCAGGGCAGGCAAGGCTGTGCTTGTCCCCACTGTCACCAGTTGGGAGCCCTCCCGGCACCTGGGGAGGGTGGCACTGGCCAAGGTGGGGGCCTGGTGCTGCCACCGTGCTGTCCCCTGTCCTAGAGGTCCTTTGGCCACCCAAGGATGCAGGTCTTGCAGCCGGGCGAGGGGTGAAGCATCTTCCCGGTACAGCTCCCCTGCAGCCCGACGCTGTGCCGGGCAGGCCACGTGCTGCCAAAAAACGGGCTGGGAGGGAGGTGGGAAGGGGGACACAGGGGTTCAGGGGGCCTGTCGCAATGGCTGGCAGTGTTGGGGACACGGCAAGGCCAGTGGCTCACTCTCATCTCACCCCAGCCGAGTGGCTGCCCACCCTGGAAGAACACGTTGGGGCCGTGCATCCACGTCGGGGCCGTGCATCCGCGTGCGCGGAGCTGTGCCGTGCCGTGCCGTGCTGCGGGGCCGGCTGCTCTCCCCTCGCCGCCCCCCCTGCGCGGGCGCAGGCAGCTGGCTCTGTTTGCTGGAGGCTTTGCGCATTCCAGTTCGTGGGTCACTCGCCTTCGAAACCTCTCCGGGGACGGAGGCAGTTGGGAGCCGTAACAAACAACCCAAGGGCTCCGATGACGCCCGCGCCCAGCGCTGCCTGCCAGCACTGGGGCGGGGGGGGGGCTGGGAGACGGCCCCCTGCTCCCCTGGGGTGCCGGAGTGGAGCTTTGGGGTGGTGCTGGGAGGTCCCAGTAAAAATAACTGGGGAGGGGGGGACACGCTGAGCGGGTCTCCTTTGCAGGCCGTGGGAGTGATCGCTTTTTGGGGAGCGGTGGGGTGCACGGGAGGGATGCTGCGGTCCCCTCTGCTTATGGGGTGTCAGGGCTGGGGTGCGGAGCGGGGTGCCGGCAGCGGGGCATCGGCCGGGATCCATACGGGGAGGGGTGGGGGAGCCGGGGGGTGGGTACGGCGCGGGCAACGAGCTTGGGGTGGCCGGGCTGGGGTTTGCTCAGGGCTGGTTAATGTGTCCCGGAATGTGCGTCGGAGCCGTCCCGGGGAGATCAAGGGTCCGGCGGAGCGGCGGGAGCGCGGCGGGGCTCGGGGGGCTGCGGGGCCGCGCGCCGGGGAGGCTGGGTGGCGCGGGGAAGGTCAGCCTTGGCCAGATGCAGCCACTCCACCCTCCTCCAGTGCTTTGCACATTAATGCAAATGCACTGGCCTGAGTGGTTCATTAGCAGCATGTGGAATGGAATAATGCATCCGCATCCCATTAGCCTAATGAAAAAAAGGGAGCCGGCACCTGGAACAAAGCTGCCGACTCTTGGCTAGTGCTCTGGTTCGGCCATGCTGGGCCGTGGGGCCCCCCCTTCCCTCGCCCTCCCTTCCCGTCCCTTCCCCTCCTTTCCCTCCGCCGCCCCGGCCGTCGCCTGCCCGGTCATCCCAGCATCCTCGCACCCAGCGCCGCATAAGGGGACACCATCCCCAGGATGTCACCGTGGCGGGGTGCGGCCCCGGGGGGACCCCGGGGTGGGCAGAGCCCGTCCCAGCATCACCCCTCCGCGTCCCGGGGGGGACACACAGCCGAGCCGGGAGTGCCGCAGAGGCGCTGGCCGGGCGGCGGTGCCGGGCGGCGAGATGTCCCCGTGTCCCTGGGGCTGGGAGCTCGAAGCCTGAAGGATTAGAGGAAACATTGCCAAACAAACCAGGCTGTGCCGGAACCAATTAGCCTCCAGCAGGCAGAGTTTCAGATGCTGTTATTTCTGCCTCTTCTCTTTTCTCTCCCTCCTTCTGTCTCCCCCTTTCCCCCCTCCCCGGCCCTCCCCAGCCCCTCCTGCCCGCCCCCAGCATCTCTGCTCTCGCCATTCCTCTCCGTGTCGGAGCTTGTTTTGGGCACTGGCTCTGGAGTGAGTCATGCCGCGCGTAGGGGATTTTAAAAGCTTTCTGCTGTCGCTGGGAAGCCGGTTTGGGCTGCTCCGACACTGGGGGTGGAGCGCGATGCCTCGCAGACAACCCTCGTCTGGGGAACCCAAAAAAATCCCCCACCCCGGTGCCCCGAACCCCCGGGGTCCTGCGGGCCCCCCCTTGCCGGGCCTGGCTCGGTCACCCTAGCCAGCGGTTGAGTCACAGCCGAAACTTTCGAGCCGTTGGAGCTTCCTCCGCCGGGGCCCCTCTCCGAGGAAGTGGTCTGCCGGGGCGTCGAGCCCGGCGGGGCGGTTGCCCTGGCCCCGACGGGTGCAGCACGCAGGCGCGGGCAGCCGGCGCTGGAGGTTGAAGCGTGGGAGATTTTTTTTTTTTTTTTTCTTTTCCCCCCCTTCTGCCTCCCTCCTTCCCTCCACCGCCGCCTCCGCCGGCCCCGTTGCCAAGCCTGGGGTGGGGGCCCTCCGGCACGACCCTCCTGCCGGTCCACAGCTGGCCCCGGTGTCCCCCCCCCCTTCATCCTCCTCCTCCTCCTCCTTGCCTTGAGCTGTGCTGCCGAGGGACTGCAGCTCCCGTGGATCAGGAGGAGATTTAGGTCAAGCGCTCGACTGAGTCGAAACAGCCATCTGTGTGCGGAGGAAACCGGCCACCCAGAGCCCCCGGCGCGGCTGGCCCGGCATCGCCACGGGGTCCCGGCACCGCCGGCACCCTCCGAACCCCGCGGCTGACCGCGCAGGCTGCCTTTGTCTCCGGCAAGGAAAAAAAACCCCACCCAACGAATAAATAAACGGGGGGAAAAAAATTCCCCCTGCCCACCCCATCCGTCACCCCCAGCTCTGCCATTGGCATCGCCGCCGAGTGCCGGGAAATTTGGCACGCACCGGCCACGGCACCGCTCCAAGGTCGCCCTGACACGCCACTGGAAGGTGCGCGCCCGGGGAGGGAGGCCGGTGCAAGCTGAGCTGGGGATGTGGGTGCCGAGGGCCGGAGTTGGCCCCGGGCGCCCGCGGTGCAGGCAAGGGAGGCAGGGCGGGAGGTGCAGGCAGGAGGGAGGCGCTGGCTGCCTGCCCGGAGTCCGGACTCCTGGGTTCCTGCAGGAACAGGGTGGAGCGGGAGGAGGCCGGGGAGCTGGTGTCATCCCAAGCCGCGGCGGGGGGGGAGCGTTTCCCTCCCCGGGAGGGCGGGTGGGGGGGCTCCGAGCGGACCGCAGCGTGCAGAACCGCTCCCCGCTTGCCGCCGTGCCTCAGTTTCCCCAGGTGGGGGTATTGCCTGCAGAGCAGCTCGGTGCTAGCGGCACGGCCAGGCACCCCGGCGAGGTGGGGAGCCCCAGCTGCCCCTTTGCACCCCATGCCGGGGCGGGGGCGGCCACGGCCCCTCCTGCTCTCCACCTGCCGGCTTCTTCTCGCTTTCTCCATTTCCTTCCGGAGCCTTTTTTCGCTCGCCGGTGTCTCTGTCGCTGCGCCTGTGCACACGCCCGTGCGCGGGGAGAGGAAACGCCGCCGGTGCCGTGGGAGGACCGGCGCACGCCGGACGGGACTTCCCGCCACGGTCGGTTTGGTGCACCCCAACCGTGCAACGAGTTGTGCCTGGTCTCAGGCCGGAGCCCGGCCAGGTGCGGGGATGCTCCCCAGCATCTCGCCCACCCAGCGCTCTGCCCGCGCCCCGCCAGGCCCCTCGGGAGCCCGTCGATCTGCACGTCGTGCTTGGTAAGGAGCTTTGCCTGGCTACGCAGCCAGTTTGCATGGTAATCCCGCCTTCGCCGGGGGGATTACATGTGGGGAGAGCTGTGGGGGGCCCGGAGCGCCCAGGGGCCGGCAGCCGGCTTTTGGAGGTCGGGATTTCCCTCGGTGCAGCGGGTTTTGGCCAGGAGGGTGACGGGGACATCCTTGCGCCGGAGCGGGTCTTGCCAATCGAGGACCGCCGGCATTTGCCGCCGGCTCGCCCAGCCGTGGGGCGAAGCAGGCGGGAGGCCGGCGTCCCCGCAGAGCTTTACCGGGCAGGGGGCAGGCAGCCCTGTGCCGAGCCGTGCCGGGGCTGGAGCCGGTGCTTCCCTCCGGCAGGACCACGGTGAGCGTGCCTGCATCCTTCGCCTGCATCCCTCCCTCCCTGCGGCGCGCTGGCGTGGCAGCGTGCAGGCACGTGCAGGCAGCAGCGAGGCGAGGCAGCTGCGAGTGGGGACACGCAGGCAGCACGCGGAGGAGGTGTCCGGCATGGGGACTTGGGAGCTGGGCTCGGGGACAGGCTGTGATCGGGGGTCCCATCCTGGCTTCCCCACAGCCCTGAGTCCCCGGGGTGGGGGGGCTCGGAGGGGGGCTGGTGGATGCCGGGAGTTCGGCGGTTCTTTATGGTCTCAGAGGGCTCCATTAATTCTTTAAATATCCAGCCTTTCCAGGTGGGTTTTGTTGAAAATTAATTTCCGGAGCTATTTTAATTTTGCTGTATTTAATTTGCTGTTTATTTTAATTAATTAACGTCGGGAAAATCTCTTCTCCCGAGCATCCTGCAGCCGTCTGGGGTGGCTGCACCCGGGAGGCGAGAGCAAGGGGGTGTCGCGAGCGCGAGGGGAACCGGCAGGGAGGGTGCCCGGCCCCCACCGTGCCCACCCGGCTCCGCCGCACCTGCGCCAACCTGCCCGGGCGAACAGGCTGTCAGCACCCTCCCACTCGCCGGGATGGTCACGGGGAGGCGGCGAGCTGGGTCTCTTCCCAGCTCTGTCCCCGACTCCGGGGCTCATCCCGGGGTTTGCTGCTGGCTCCCTGGGATGGTCGTTGCATCTCCTGGCTGGCAGATGGCTCGGGTACCGCTCGCAGCCACCTTCCTCCTCCTCCTCCCCCCGACGGCTGGGGACCTGGGGGTCCAGCATCTGTGGGGATGCAGCGTGCGGTGGTGCAGCTGCACCGTGCCGTGCCACGCTGTGCCACGCCATGCCGTGCCAAGCAGCAGAGCCCTAGTTTAAAAGCCCGGCACAGAGCTGTTTCCACCCACACCCACGCAGAGGGATGCGGGGCTGAGCTCAGCCTCCCGCTCCCATCCCCGCATCCCCCTCGGTGCTCGACGCTCCAGCCCCGGGACTGGCCAGACCCCTGCGAAGGGGTCCCTGGGGGGGAGGCAGGCGAAGTGGGGGGGAAGGGATGGAGCCGCCTTCCTCCAGATCAAGGCCTCTGGTCTCTCGCATGTCTAGACGCTTGCCACACACACCTAATGTGGTTCTTGGCAGGAGCCGCGGCTGCTCTCTCGAGGTTAATTGCTGCGCGCAGAGCTCTGCAGACAGATAGCCGGGCTCCGTGCTGCCCCGGGGACACCCGCCTTGCCCGGTCCCTGCGTTGGCTGCAGCCCCTCAGGGATGCTCGGACCCCCCAGGGATGCTCGGACCCCCCCCAGGGTAGAGGAGCAGATGGGGGATGCAGGAGGAGTGCTGCTGTGCCAAGCCGGGCGATTTGGGGTGCAGCACTGAGCAATGAGGGGGGGTCCCCTGGTTTTGGGGAGCAAGCAGGGATGGAGGAGAGGCGCTGGCGGTGCTTTGCAAGGGGCGATGATGGCCCTGGGGGCTTTGGAGCCAGAGGAGGAGAAGAGTTAACGGCCTCTCCCTCGCCGGCTCGGCGCTGCTGTCGTCGTCCTCCTGCCTGCTCTTGGCAAGGCGGCTGGGCTAGATAAGGGGAAGCACGGCGGGGGGAGCCGGACAAAGGCAGAGCCTTATTCAGCCTGCGTGGCCGGATCCAGCCTCCGGAATGGGAGCCGGAGAGAGACGCGGCAGGGACTGGGGTGGGAAGAGCCGTTTCATCCTCTGGCCCCAACATCTGGTGGAAAGCGGGGCTGGGGAGGGGGGGAACGCCGAGGGTGCTGCAGGGGCGAACCCTGGGGCTCGGCCGGATCCGGACTCCCTGGGATGGGCTGGATGAGGCCATTCCCAGCCGCTGCTCTTGCAAAGGAGCCCAGAGGTCTCCGGGATCCACAGGGAGCTCAGGGCAGCCAGGCACCGGCACCTTCCCGGGAGCAGCGCGAGCAAACGCTGCCGAAACGCCATGGTCGGAGCCACCAGCACCGCAAGCCCCGTCCCTGCCTGGTGCCACGCGTAGGGACCGGCTTCCCCATGAGCAAACTAGTGCCTTGCCGGGCCTGATGTTGGCTCCCACGTGCTGTCATTGAGGCAGGGTGGTGCAGAGCAGGGCTGGGAAGTGGGGCATCCCAAGGGGGGAATCACATTGGGGTCACAGGAGGGATCCCCAAAGCGCGACATCCCCTCGCCTCGCACATGGCTGGTGCTGGTGTTGGGGTCCGGGCTCGGGGACATGTGGGGGTGAGCCCTAGCCCCGGGACCTGCCCCACACGGGATCCCTGGGGAATCAGGTGAAGGTTTCGGTCCGAGCTGTGTTTTGGTTTGGGGTTTCGTCATGTTTTCATGGCAGGGAATTTCCGTTCCTAACCAAAGACAAGAGAAAAAAAAAAAAGAAAAAACCAAAACCAAAAAAAAAACAACCCCTGCGTTGAATTTTTGCCAAAAAAATGGGATGTTTCCATTCTTGTTTTGGTTTTTGGCAGCCCCAAACTGCAGCCAATGGAAGAAAATATCTGTGTGGAAATGCTGCTGGCCTCCTCCGCGCAGTGCAATGGCTGTTTCAGGGCCGGCAGGGCTGGGAGCTCCTGCCCCCGCGGCCGGGCGGCTTTGGGGGGTTTTGGGTGCAGAGGGAGACTTTTGGCATATGGAGAAACTTGCAGAGAGCGTGAGAAGGAGCATGGACCCTCCTGAGCGTGGTGCCGGGCACCGCTCCTCCGACGCTTTCCTCCCCGCACCGTGCTCTTTGCAGAGGACATTGCCATGAGAACGGGATTGTTGTTTTGTGGGGAGCATCGACACGAAGCAGGCGAGCGGCTGCAAGGACACCGGTGGCATGCGGAGCTTGCGGTTCCCACTTGTCCTTGCAGCGGGTCGCTCTCTCCTCCCCAGCTGGCAGCGGAGCCGCGTTTGGCTCCAGCGTGTGCCGTGCAACGCCGTCCTCCCACCGTGCATCGCCTCCCCTCCCGGCATCACCCAGCCTCCCCCCCCCCACCACCCTGCTTCGCCCCCCAGCTTTTGGGGGACCCTCTGCGGGGGCCACGATGCTGCAGTGGGTGGGGTTGGGAGAAGCGGCCGCTGCAATGCTTAAATGAGGTTGGGTTTTTTTCCACCCCCCCCCCCCCCCATCCATGCTAGGAAGAATTACAGTCACCCAGGCATCTGTTCTGGCAGAGTCGAGCTAAAGAGCTTGTCCTGGGCTTGGCAAACCAGCCGGCGCAGCCGACAGCTTTTCCAAGGGCAGCCTTGGCGGATGCGGAGCAGCAGGTTGACATTGCAGGGAGAGGAGCCCTGCACCGCAGGCACCCGCCCTGCGCCCCTCTGCTCCTGCCTGGATGGGGTGGAGGGGGGGGGTGTCCTGCGGGGAGGATGGGTTGCAGGATGCTGCAAACCTCCTCCCCAAAAAGCAGCATCCTCCAGCAGGTCTTTGTTCAGAGCAAGGAGGAGGGCGGCCGGTGCCAGCGCATCCCGGGCTCCTCGTTCCCGGGCAGGGAGGGCGGCTCGTGGCACCCTGCACCCGGTGCAGGAGGCAGGATCAGTCCCTGAGCAGCCCTTTGTGTGTCCATGGGAGACCCCTGCAAGGGACCACCACCAAAAAAAAAAACCCCTTTAGCTGCTTCTGACGTGTGCAACCCGGAGAGATCTCTTGGCATTCCCCCGGCTGTGCAGCGTCCCCTGTCACCGCCACCCCGTCCCCGCCGGGCGCTGCACACCTCACGGCCACCCCACGGGTCCCGCTGTCACCCACCGTCCCCGGGAGTGCCATGGGTGGGTACAGTGGTGGCACCAGGAGGGGCTAGGAGCGCGACGTGCCTGGCCGGTGCTCGGCCACCCCTCGTGCCTTCCCCAACCCCGCCATGCCCTGATCCTGCCCAGGCCTGCGAGCGCAGCCGCGGTGCGGGTAATTAGCAGTAAATCTCTGTGTGCATCTCCTCTCATCAGCTCGCAGGAGCTGGGCTTGGCACGGCCGGCGGAGAGGCTGCTGTTTGAAGGCACCTTTGCAGCCGCCCTCCCACCCGACGCCCAGCACATCGCCGTATCGGTGCCGCAGACCAGCCAGCGGCACGGTGCACGGGCCGTATCCGTGCCCCAAGCCGTCAGCGGTCGAGGCAGGGGGGGAGGCGAATCGGCACGGCTGGGCAGGGAGGTGGGGGAGCCCTGCCAGAGCGCCAGGCTCGGAGCTGGAGCGTGTCAGGCACAGATGGGATTGTTAGTAGTGGTAAAAATTATCCAGCCCCTCTTAAAAACCCAGGCGCAGCAACCCGACCCCACGGGCTCTGGTGGCGGCGATTCCCACCGGAGGGGTGTTGGCGTTTGCTTCCCCTGCCGTTACCATCCATCCCCAGGCTGGGATACGGGGCCACGGCTGCCCTTCATGTGCCGCCACGTCCCCTCTGCGCTGCTGGGCTGTGGGCTTGCTCCTTCGCCCAGCCCCGGGGACGGGCACCCTGACCCTGCACCCATCCCGGCCCCAGTGCCACCAGTGCTGGGCGAACCCTGTCCCCGCGGGTGCCCCCACCCTCCAATCTGATCCGCCCCGTGCGATTTCCTATTTCTTTCTTAATGCGCCCAAGCCTCCTGTTTGCTTTTTTAACTGCAGTAACCACAAGAGGGAAGTTTCGGAGCGGTATGAGCCCAGCTCCACCGGGAAGGGAGAGTCGCCGCGACGCTGCCGCCCATCACCGCGGCACCGTGACGGGGGGCTTCGCCAGCACGGTCCAGGGGATGGTGGCAGTCGTACTCTCCATCCCCCTCTCCCTGCCCCTCATCCCCAGCCCCTTTTCTTTTCGAAGTGGTGAATTTGGGGCTGGTTCGGTGTCGCCGAAGGGACTCAGGCCCCCCCAGCGCCGATCGATCGCTCTGCTCGCTCCCGCTCGCTTTTTTTTCTGTTTGTTTGCAGCCGCTTGAGGGCTCTTGTGATGAATCCAGCCTGGACAGATTTCAAGAACAGCTGAAACGCAGCCCGGGGTGGGGGTGGGAGTGGGAGGGCAGCGGGGCTGGCCAGCACCAGAATGCAAAATGGTGCAGCGGGCAGAGCTGGGACGGCGGGACGGGCTCACGCTGGGTCCAGCTCGAGGAGAAGAGAGGGATGGGGGCAACGGCAGCGCCGCCCCGAAGCTCTGGGTTCTGTGGGTCAGCGACGTGGGGACCCTCCGGGTTTAGTGGGGCCGAGGATTCGGGGCGATGCGTGGGGAGCGGGCTCAGCCCCTGCATCTGCCTTCTGCCCGCTGCCCGCTGCCCACAGCCACTGCCGGGAGCTGGGCTGCGCTCCAAGCCAGCCCCTAATTGCACCGGCAATGGGCCGGTCCCGCTGGCCTGGCGCGGCTCGGCTGCGCCGGGGCTCGGGGTCGCACCTGCGAGGGGCCGAGGGGGCCGCGCCGGCTCCGCCGCCCACCCCGCTGCGCCAGGTGCCGTCCATCCCCGAGCGGCCCCGGGGATCGGCCGCCTGGCCTTCCATCGCTGTAAAATGGCGGCTTCTTAATAAAAAAGGAAACCCTCCCAAAAACCCAAGCACAAGGAGGGTGAGCATCTCCCCGCACCCACAGCCCGGGGCTGCCGGCTTTGCCGGGGAAGGGGGGGCGATGGCAGCAAAAGGGGGGGCGCGCAGCTGTGCCAGGGGGGACAGAAGCACGGGGGGCAGGAGGAGAACCAGAGCCTTGGAGGAAATCTTCCCGGGGTGAGGCGATGCCGATTGGCGAGGCGGCGGCTGCCGTGGTGCTGGGTGCTGGGGTTGGCTGTGATTTTGCAGCCGTGACTCCGGGAGAGAGAGCGGGACGCGCGTCTGCGCGCGTGTGCGTACGAGTGTGCGCGCAGGCGGGAGGAATAATTAGTTCCTACTACAGCACTTCTCACTCAAAGTGCTTTTTAAAAGCCTCCATTCATTAGTCTTCACAGCTCCCCCGAGGTGTCGTGTCCTGGTTCTCTCCCCCCTCTGACTCCCCACCTTCCCCGGAGCAATTGGGGATCCTGAGCTGGGAAAGGGGAGGGTGACACCGCCAGCAGATGCTGGGTCCTTGTAAAACCCGACGGTTTTGGAGACCGTCCTGGTGTCCCCCGTCCCCACGGGGCTGATGGGGTGTCGTGGGCACATGGGCATCGCTGGAAAGTTCCCGTCGAGGCTGAGCTGTGCTGGGTTCGGAGCACCGGGGAAGAGAGCGGGATGGCGGGGAAGGGGCCATGGGTCCGGTGGGTCCCACCACCGGCTGCACCCAGGGACAGCGGTGTCCCTCGCCAGGGTGCCAGGGAGTGGCACAGCGGTGCCAGTTCCCAAATTACCCAGCGCGTGCTGGGCTGCCAGGGGTCACCAGGCAGAAGGACGGAGGATGCCGGAGGGTGCCGGTGCCGCTCAGCCCCCGAACGCGAGCATCACCGCTGGGCGAGGGAGCGGGGGGGTGCCCGGGCGCTTGCCCCCAGCGGGGGCACAGAGGCGGGCAGGCGATGGCGGAGGGCCTCCTCTGCAAACCCTAACCTTATTTTCCCAGGTCCGACGCCAGTTTCCATGGAAACAGCCGGGAGCAGAAACGGGAACCAGAATCCAGAAATGCGAAGCCTCGAGCTCCCGTTCGCCTTCCTGGATTCCCGCTCCCCGTGGCCCCGGGATGCCGGCTGGGTGCTCGCCACAGGGCACCCATGCTGCTCCCACCATGCTGGGGTGCAGGGCCGGCCCGTCTTGGCACCCCGCGGGTTTGGGGTGCTCCTATGTCCTTGCACGCTGTGGCACCCGTGCACGGTGCACGGCACATGGGGATGTGCATGGTGTGCACGGCAGTGTTGTGCGGTAGGCAGGGGGTACCGCGGGCAGGGGGTACCGCGGGCAGGGAGGACTGCGGGCAGGGATATTGCAGGCAGCACCGTGCACGGGCAAGTTCAGACAACATCTGCACACATCTGTGCGTCTAGATGGTGCACAAGGGTGGGGGTGTGATGTGTATATGTAGGCGCTCCTGCACAGACATGTGCGCTATATGGGTATAAGGGGGGTGTGGGCACAGTAGGTATCAACAGTGTATGGTCTGTATGTTCAGTGTTACTGGTTGCACTGGCAGGACCCCAGTCCCGTGGTGTTTCCCAGTCCCGTCCATGCCCTGACGTCCCCATCCCCAGGTTGCCGCTGCCCACCGACCTCCTGCACGCGTGTGCTCGCCTCGCACACGCGCGTGCAAGCCTCACCCCGGGGTCCCTCAGGTGTGCAGCGGCACGTTGCGTTCCCGCATGAGCTCGTACGAGCCAGCATCCATGGGGTGGGACATCGGTGTCCCCTGGCACATCCCGGCCGGTGATGGGGATCTCTCGGCGCCGTCCTGGTGCCAACTGGCCCCATCCTCCCTGCAGCACCCCGCCACCCCCCACAAGCCGATTTCACCACGCTCCCAGCGGGCTGGCTCCCAGCGGAGCCACGCATGGCTACCGGATCGCGGCACCCAACCCCACGCCGCACCCCGGGGGTGACGACAGCACCGTCGTGACACCTTCCCCCCCCCGCGGTACACGGAGCCGTGGGTGCGGGCACCGCTGCCATTGTGTGTGCGCACCGTAATACATCATTTACAGACGGACAGGTATTAAGATACATTATGGATAACTCACAGAGAGAGACGCTATTAATAATACAGACACATACAGAGGGAAGAAAGTGCACACTCGATTTCCATGTTGCTACCAGGAGTTGTGAGGCTGGCTCTGGCTGCCTCTTCCCACACGTGACTGCAACACAGTGGGTAGCTGACAGCCCAGAGAGCCTGGCTTGGGGCCAGGAAAAAGCAGAAAACACAATGTCTGTGCATATCCTCTCTCTTAAAATAACACTCCAACACCGTCTGAGACGAATTAAAATAAGATCAGGAGCGGTCTCGCGAAGAGAGGAAGACGAAGAGGGAAAAGGCAGGCAGGGGAACGGCCGGGGCTGGGCGGCTTCAGTCCCCGGCGGGGAAGGAAAGGGGGCTTGTTTTGCAGGGTTAGAGTTTAAAATTAAAAAAAAAAAAAAATAAAAATGCTGAAGGAGAAAGAGAAGGCGAAGAGGGAGAAGCAAATCCCCAACGGGGAGGGGAGCGATGCCGGCGGCGGCGGCGGTGCTGGCTGTCCAGCACATGGCTGTCCTTTGGAGGGAAGCCGCGGCAGGGCGGGGGATGCGAGCACAGGCTGCATGATGGAGAGCATCAGGAATTTCCTGCAGCTGAGGAACACACCAAATACCAGAATGCAAGAGCGAGCGGAGGAGAGCAGGGTGCCGGGGAGGGAATGAGGAGGCGGGGTGGGGTGGGGGGGTTGGGGGGGGGGATGCAGAGGGCTTGAAATAACTGGTGGGGAGAGCAGTGAGGGCAGGGGGCAGCGGGGTGGGGGGTACTGGGGGGGGAAACGTGGCACTTTGGGCCTTTTTCCATCTCTTTGCCTTGATTTTTTTGCTGCTTTTTTGAAGGAGGTGCCCCGCGGTGCTGCCTGTGCCCGCAGGCCCCTCTCCCTCCTGCCCGCTCCCTGCCCGAAGCAGGGGGGGGTTGGTGTATTTTGGGGGTTTTACGTCTTTCCTCCCTTCTTTTCCCCGGTTATCTGGCGTGGCGCCGGGGGGGACGCGGGGATCGGTGACGACAGGGCGTGGGGACGGGGCTGCGTCCCGCAGACCCCTGCCTCTCCCATGGGGCCAGATCCAGGCTCAGGGAACCAGGAGCGACCTGGAGAACGGGTACATCCCTGCGGGACAGTGTCACGGGAGAGCGGGGGCCCTTCGGGGGGACCCGCCGTGCAGGCAGCGAGGGCAAACGCTGCCCGAGGAGCCATGGCAGCACCTCCCACACATGCAACGAGTTTGGCAGGCGCCCTTTGGCCACGCTCCTGCTTCTCCCTGAGCCAGGCTGGGTTAAACACAACAACCCCAAAATCCCCAGGCAGGCTGCGAGCCCCTGAGGCCGGCGTTGCATCCAGGTGCAGCCCGACCTCTCCCTCCTCCTTGGCCACCCCCGGCTCCCCCCTGCATCCAGCTCCTGACTGCATCCAGCCCTGGCTCCCCCGGGGATGCTGGGGGGCCGGAGGGGAGGGGAGATCAGAGGGGGCATCTTGCAGTGCCGGATCCAGGTAGCCAGAAGGTCGCACTGAAAATCTGGAAGTGGAGTTTGGAGCTCAGCAGAGCGGTGAAATCAGTCTTGCTTTAGGGCAGAGAGGAGGAGGAGGAGGGAGAAAGATGCGGTGAAGGGAGCAGGAGGGAGAGGGGCTGCGTCCCCCCCCCCCCATCTTGGGGTGCTGGGTGTCCCCAGGTAGATGCCATGTCATGCCCTGGCTGGGGCTCTGTCGAGCATCGCAGCGAACTGTGTCAGGGGCGTTCGGGGGGGACTGAAGAAGGATGAAGAGGAGGCAGCAGACCCCGAGCGAGTGCTGAAGCCCGGCCAGGCGATGCCGAAGGCTTTGCAGCCCCCTCACCGGGTGCCTCCCGTTTCCACCGATTCCAGGCCGCGGCGTCCCCGTCATCCCTGGGCGAGCGGTGACCCACACCTGCCAGGGCCCCGCCGGGGATGGGGATGCTGAGAAAGGGCTGAGCTCATTAGCAGGCTCCAGCCTCCCCAGCACAGGGGGTCAGAGAGCAGCAGCCCCAGGGCGGGGGGCGGGGGGGTGTGGGGAGCGTGGCTGGAGGCGCTTTGTGTGGGCTGGTGGCCCCCGCTGACCCGCTCGCCGGCCCCCACGAGCTGTCCCAGTTCCCGCGATGCTTGTCCCCAAATCTGGGGGCGCAGCGTCACCGGACGGGGATCTAGCAGGCATGGTGAAGGCAGTGCTGGGGGGGGGGGTCCCCAGGAGCTCCCCCCACCCAGTGCTGCACCCCGCTGTGGTTTTTCCTGCCTCCCCCCCCAAAGCACCCAGTTTCCTTCATTGCAAGACCATGAGCTCTTGGTCTGGGTGCAGGGGGGGTGCCTGTGCCCCCCCCCCAGCATGCTGGTGCCCTGTCCTTCCCTGCCCAGCATGGAGCAGGGGCTCTCTCGGCCCGTTGCGTGCCAGGAATCCTTCCTGGCCTTGCTCACCGAGCCGGCAGCAGCACTTTGATCTCTAGCACCGTGGGGTGAGAGGGCGAGAGGGGCCCAGCCGGGGTGCAGAGAGACAGGGCTGCAGCCTTGGGGGGGGGTCAAGCACCCTGGGACCCCTCCCTGGCTAATGAACCTGGGGACGAGGGGCTGCCGTGCCCAGTGTCACCCTGCCTGGGCAGGAGATGCGAAGCCTGTGCTTACCCCAAGGTTGGGGTGTTTCTCGTTAGGCATCAGCTGCTAATTGGCCCCTCTGCAAAGTCGTGCAATGGTGGGGGGGGGTCCCTCCCCCCAGATGTGCCCCCTCCCGGTCCTGCCTGCCTGGCACGGGGCAGGGTGCCCCATCATTTAGGGTGGGTGCCTGACGTAAGTGCCCCGTGGGCTGCCCACAGGGGCCACGGCACCTTCACTTGCACCGTGGCGTCCAGGCAGGGGACAAGCGGGGTGCCAGTACCTGCCCTCGGGATGGGGACAGGGTGGCAAAAACCCTACCAGCAGATCACAGGGTGCCCCGGTTTCCCCTGCTCCCCCTGCCCACCCACCTCCCCAGCCCTCCCTGCACATGCCTTTGCTTGGGGGCTGGCCGGCAGGGAGGCCACCCGGGCGCGGGGGCCGGAGGCAGGCGGTGGTGGGGGGGGGATACTGGCTGGAGCGAGTCTAAACCTGGCATCTGTCGAATGTCACCTTACCCAGACAGTCTGTGCTTCCCTGTCTCCATATCAACCGTTCTGCTCCAGCCACCTGCGGGGGGGGTGGCAGGGAGCGCCTTTGGGGAGGAGGAGAGCTCACCGCTCGCTTGCCGCTCACTCGCCGCAACCTCCCTTTCCCCTCCCTGCTCGCCCCTGGGGTGCGAGGCCCCGGGCTATAAATCGTGGCGCAGGCGCGCACCGATACTCCTCCGGCCACCTGGGATGCGCCTGGGACATGGGGGGGGGGGGTGACCCCGGCGCTGGCGGCTTGCGCAACCCCAAATTGCATCATCTGGCTCTGCCGTGCCTCAGTTTCCCCTCGCCGCAGCGGTGAGGCTGGGGAGCGGCAAATCCCTACCTGGGCCGGTGGCCCCCGCGCCCACCGGCACCTCCGCTCCCCGCCGAGCCCCGGCGCAGCTGCGGCGCAGGAGGGATGCCGGGGCTCGCTCCACCCCAGACTCAGCGGCGAGGGCCTCTTCCAACAGCTCTGCACATTTCCCCGGACTGTCCCTCTTCCCTGTGACCAGATGTTCTCGCCCTCCTCCCCCCGACGGGGTCCGGGCCAGAGCCAGCTCACCGCGGCCGTGCCGGGACGGACACCGCCTGCCAGCATCTCTCCTCCTGCCCCACACCTGGACGGCGGCTGGGGACAGGGGACAGCTAATGGCATCCTCCCGTGTGGCTGTGCTCTGGCTCCCAGTGCTCCCCAGTATCCCGTGTGGCTGTGCTCTGGCTCCCAGTGCTCCCCAGTATCAACCCGTTCCGCCGCAGCTGGGCTGTGATAACCCCAAACACAGCGGGGAGCCGAGCCCGTCCCATCTGTGCGTGGGGCAGTGCGTTGGGGACGGGATTGCAGCACCAGGGCTTTGTATTTGGGGGGATGCTGGAATATTTGGGGGCATGCTGGAGTATTTGGGGGGATGCTGGAACAGTAGGGGAGATGCTAGAGCATTGGGGGGGGTTACTGGAGCATTTGGAGGGAGATGCTGGAGCGTTGGGGGGGATGCTGGAGCATTTAGGGGGATGCTGGAACATTTGGGGTGGGGGTTCTGGAGCATTAGGGGGGCTGCTGGAGCATTTGGGGAGGTGCTTTAGCATTTGGGGTGGGGGTGCTGGAGCGTTGGGGGGGGTTGCTGGAGCATTTGGGAGATGCTGGAGCATTGGGGGTGGTGCTGGAGCGTTTAGGGGGGTGCTGGAGCATTTGGGGTGGGAGTGCTGGAGCATTGGGGGGGGTTGCTGGAGCATTTGGAGAGGTGCTTGAGCATTTGGGGCGGGGGTGCTGGAGCATTGAGGGGGTTGCTGGAGCATTTGGGAGATGCTGGAGCATTTCAGGGGAGTTGCTGGAGCTTTTGGGAGGTGCTGGAGTATTTCAGGGGAGTTGCTGGAGCTTTTGGGAGGTGCTTGAGCATTTGGGGTGGGGGGTGCTGGGGCATTGGGGGGGTTTGCTGAAGCATTTGGTGGTCACAACAGTGCTCCTTGCTGGTTTACGCCTACCCCAGCACCGGGGCAGGCAGCAGAACCAAATTCCCGTGCCGGCGGTGCTGTGGGCAGACGGGTCGGGACGGGGCATGCGTGTGCATGCGGGCTCCTCGCGGGTGCACGTGCATGTGCCACGCATGTGCCGAGCCACGCGGGGCGAGACGCCGGGCCGCACGGCTGCTGCCGGCGGGGGCCGCGCGGATGCCGCTCGCGCTCCGGCGGGAACGCCTCGCCGGCCACGCGCTCCCGGAGCGCCTCGGGAAGGCACGGAGAGCGCGGCAGGCGGGATCGGACGGACGGACAGCCGAGGACGGACGCCACCGCCCTCTCCCTCCTCTCCCAACCATGCGCAGCGGCTCCTGCGAGTGTGTAATTTCACCACAGTGCCTAAACGAGGGACAGAAGTAAATTGACCTTTTAACCCGTTTTCCTACCAGGGGGATTATAGCCTGTTTCCTGTTAAATCTCTCCAAGAACTGGCTCCATCCTGCTCACGGAGCGGGGCGGGGGGGATGACACCCACCCAAAGCGGGGGGCTTTCATTTCCCTCCCCGTCCACCGCCAACTCGCCTTTCCCATCCCATCCCATCTCCACCACCTCTTTTCCCGTTCAAGTCTTCGGGGGTGCTTTCACCAACCCCGGGAAAAACCAACGTGGAAAATTGCTGGGAGGAAGGAACCGAAGGCGGAGAGTGATAAATATTGAAAGGGTGGGATTTCGATGTAGGCTGCAACAGCTGTGCCGGTTACAGTGTCACACTATCTCTCCACAGGTTTACTGACCCATTTCCATTCACACGGCTGCCAGTATCTTAGCAACTGCAACAGTCCCCCAAGAACAGGCATATTGCCTGCTATTAGTGACTGCTGCAACTGTGTCAAGGTTAGCTCTCTCCCTCCAAGCCCTGCCGGGTTTGTTTTTCACCCAAAGCCAGCCCAGGCTGCTCGGTGACATATCCCCCCTCGGCAGCCGTCTTGGGTATTGGGTAGTCGTTCCTTCCACAGAAAAATGCCGGCGGGACCGGAGCGCTTGGTGGGGCGATGGATGGATGGGCTGCGGGGTTGGGTGGTGGGACGGAGGGGGATGCGGGGTTGGGTGCGCCGGGAGATGCTGCAGGAGGTTGGCGATGGCGTGGGTGCGTGGTGCGTCCCCCAAAATAGGAGTGCTGTCATCCGGCTGGGTGTCACCGTCGTCCCTGTGCAGCGCCGAGCCCCGGGAAGTCAGCTGGAGGTGGTTGGGGGCTGCCCTGAGCCCGCCTGGGGTGTCACGAGTGGGGCCGGCCTCAGCCCGCACCCTCGGTGGCTCAGAAATGAGTGCTCCCATGGCTGGGCACGGGCAGAGGGATGGTGCGTGTCCCTGGGCTCCATGGCAGCACCGGGGGGGCTCGGAAGGGGAGGCACACGTCCATCCATGTTGGCGAAGCCTGGGACCACCGTGCACCGGCTTGGGACAGAAGTGCCACGTCGGTGACATCCACTGTCACCACCTCAGGCACAGGGTCAGCTTCGGTGAGGGACCCGCTGGCGTCCCCCCACACTGCATTTCCCGCCCCCCAGCCCCTGCTCAGCTCCAGCGCTTGTCCTATCAGGGCTGTGCCTTTTGGGGAAACTGAGGCGGACGGTGTGTGGGCAGGGGACCACCAGGGTGCTTGCTGTTCCCGCTGCATCCAGCCTTGAGGGGCATGGAGTGCAGAGACATAGCCACAGCAAGAGAAGGGACGTGCGCTCCCTCAGTGTCCCCCAAAACACAGTGATATTGGGATGACTGAACCCACAGAGCAGGGAGAAGGCAAGCAGCCGGTGCATCCCCCAAACAGCCCATGCAGGGAGGGAAACTGAGGCACAGGCAGGCAGAGCTCCCCATCACCCAGCTCCCGGGTGGGTGCTCTGCTTGCTGGGACCTCACAGCCCCCCCAGGGCTGCACCCACGGGTGAGGAGCAGTGAGGTGGGTGCTGGGGTGGGCAGGGTGCGTCCCGGCCCCCCCATGCCAGCCAGCCCCCCCCCCCGGCAGTGCTGCAGACAGTAGGCTCCACACCAGCACAGCCGCGGGGACGGCTGAGAGGGAAGCCACAAAAATGATTTAAGGGGCTGGCGGGATTGATTTATTAAGAACAATTAAAAGCGCTAAATACGCTTAGCTCAGCCAGACGCCGAGCAAGGGAGCCTGGGGGGAAGAGACCTGTCTGCTGTATCCGGAGGGCGAGGCTGGCAGCGGGGGGACCTGCGGCACTTTGCGGGGGGACTGGGTGGCACTGGGCGGCACTGGGCTGGGCTGGAGCAGCCGGGGAAGGGGAGGGGTGCTGGGGCTTGGCTGAAAGGCAATGTAATGGGGTGCAGTGCCCTGTGGCCGGGTTTGCACCCAAGGGTGGGTCTGTACCCAGTGACGGATTTGCATCCAGGGCTGAATTCGTACCCAGGCGTGGGTTTGCACTCCAGCTGGAGGGTGTGTGGTGGGATGCCCGGGGGACAAGGACGTCCCCAGGCAGTGCTGAAACTGGGGGAGCTGCTTAGGGCCGGTGTCAGCTGCCCAGTATGACCAGTAAACCATACTGGGCAGGGTGTTGCTGTCACAGCCCTGTCTGGCAGGGCTATCCCGGGAGCTCTGCAAGGCCCCGGCAGCTGGCTCAGGGCTGGTGCTCGCCCAGCACCAGTGGCGTGCCAGGCGATCGGCAAAGGGAGGAGGCTCGGTGGCCGTGGGTGTAACCCACAGGACTCCTCACTGATGGGCACCCACGAGGCCAACTGCATGCGTGGGTTCCGGGGAGGTCACGGTGCAGAAATCACGGAGCGTTGCGACATCCGCAAACCCGCGTCCCGCTCAGGAAATCCCAGCCGAAAGTCCTTGGAGGCTGGGAGAGTCCCTGGCCTTGTACAGACCTGCCCAGCCCCGGCTCCTCCCTGGGCACCAGCAACGGCTGGGGGGGGAGACGGGAGAGCTGCACCCACCATGGCTTTCCGGGGGTCCCTGGTGCTGTCACCCTGTGGGGTGGGCTTTGCCCAGCAGTGGCGGTTCGGTGTCCCCACCGTGCTGCTGGGGTGCTGGGGGTGGGGGCAGCAGGCAGTGCCCTGCATCCTCCCAGTCCCCGTGGCTGTCTGCAGCGGGAGCACTGGTTTTGTACACATTCCCCAGTGCAGTGCAGGATCCGTCCCCTCCCCGGGGCTCAGCGGGCTGGCTGTGCGCTGGGGGCCTGGGTGATGCTCAGGGACATGTGGATGGGGAGCCGTGCTGCCTTCATCTCCTCGCCCCCTCCCTCCACCGCATCCCAGTGCCATCGGGGGGGTTGGGTTTGGGTTTTGGGTTCAGATCCCCCATGCGGAGCAGCCGCCACCTCCCCCAGCCACCCCGCCTTAGGTCAGGATGCGCCCACGGCCCCATCACCGCACAGGTCCCCCGTGCCGTGAGCCACGTTGGGCACCTCCTGCCTTGCCCAGGAGCCATTTGCTCGCCAAAAACCACAGAACCGGGGCGGGGGGCCTGCCCTGACCCCCCCAGAGAGGAGCCCCGGGAGGCGGCGGGAGCCGGGAGGTGCTGGGAAAGGTGCTGAATGGGAACAAAAGGTCCACGGGGTGGCTGGCAGGGGCGAGTGGAGCCGGAGGCTTTCTGCTGACCCTGCTCCAGCTGCCCCGGCCCCGGCCTCCCCCCGCCACCCCCCACCCGCTCCTGCCGACGTCAGCGCTTCCCGGCAGCGCTCCCAGGTAGAGGAGCCGGCCGGGAGGTGGAAAAGCCATTTCTGCCTCTGCCCCCGGCGCTTACGCCTCCGCCAGCCGTGGCAAAAGCTTCCTGGAGCAGGGTGGGTGCTCGTGCCTCGTCCCCAAGCGTCACCACAGGGCCACGTGCCCTTTTCCCGTGGGGACGGAGCTGTGGTGAGGTGCGGAGTGCGGCACGGGTTGGGTGCTGGCCACGGCGTGGGTGTTGCGTCCCCCTCTGCCTGCACCCGCACCCTGTTGCGCTTGCCGGGTGTGCCTGTGGGGACAGTGGCCGGGGATGGAGATGGCCGGGGATGGAGATGGCCGGAGATGGAGGTGACAGGGGATAAAGGTGACCGGGGATGGAGGTGACCGGGGATGGAGGTGGCCCTGGCACTGCCAGCATTTGCTTCCATGCTCCTGCTTGGCCAAGTGCTGTCCCAACCGCAGGCTGCGGGGGCAAAGCCTGTGCGGCAAGGAGAGGGGCTGCCGGGGGTCACCCCGCTGGCCGTGGTCACCTACTGGGACGCACTGGGGTCCCAGTAGCCGCGCTGGGGGGGGAAGGTGGGTGTGGGAGCAGCGCGGTGACTTGCCCGGGGCCGTGCAAGCGGGGCGGTGGCAGAGGTGGGTCTGCCCCAGGACGCTCGGCAGCGGGTCCCTGGGTGCCCCCGGCCTCGACAGAGCGCACCCGCCGCTGGCTGCCCAAGGGTTAACGAGAGTTTGCTGCTCCTGCAGACAATTAGTGACATCTTTGCTGACAACGCCACACTGAGCCGCTCGCTGCCTCCCCGGCAGCACCAGCCTGGCCGCCCCCGCGCCCCGCACGGCCCCCGCACCACCGCCTGCCTTCGCCGCCGTGGCCCAGCCGTCCAGCCCGGCACCTCGCCCCGGCACCTCGCCCTGGCGGTTTTTCGGCAGCGACGGCACAATTGCAATCCCGAGCGGAGCAGCCAGCTCCCCTCGCTGCCCTCTGACCCGCTGTTGCTGTGGAAACTACATCCCACGTAGGATTACGGAGCCTGAATCCGCAGGCTCCAAACTCCCCTCGAAATCCAGACGGCCACTGGGGTGTCGTGGCCGTCCCCCTCCCTCGCCGGCCATGCCAGCCCCCCCTGCCCGCGGTGCCCATGGCGGTGGTGCCCGCGGGGTGCCCGCCTGCGCCCGCCTGCGCCCGCCGTCCCCGCCGGGATGGAGGCTGGGTGCTGGAGGAGGTGGCAGCAGCACTTCTGGGGACCCTGGTTTGCACCCACCGGCTGGTGACACCGCCAAAGGTGCCATGGTGTCACTGTGAGGCTGTCGGTGACCCCCCTGGCACCTCTGCTCCCCTGTGCTGTCGCCTGAGCATCGTCTCCCGGTGTGCCGCCATCCCTGCATCCCGGAGGGGTGGGGAGAGGTGTGGGGTGCCAGCGGGATCCGCCTCCCCCCCCACCGCAACCAGCAGCCAAAAGCACCCTGGGGAGGTGGGTCCACCCCAAGGACCCGGTCCCCAAACCGCGTGCACGGGCACCCAAAACCTCTGGGGCAGCAGCAGGAGCCGGGCACCCACCAGAGCCCCCTACGTCCCCAGGGGCGGGCAGCGTGGGTCCCCCAGGCCTGGGTGCCCGCGCTAGGGGAAGGGGTGGGCGCGGGGGAGAGCGGAGCCTGTTTGGGGAGCTCTGTGGGCTGGGTTTGTGTCTCAGCATCTCTCCCTGCCACCCGGGGAGGTAGGAGCTGAATTAATCGCGATCAATTAGTGCTGCTTGCAGTCCCCGGCTTCCTCCCTGCACCAGCTTTGTGCCGTCGCACCCAGCAAGGGGGGCCCCGGCGTCCCCAGCAGCACCGGGGCACCGTTGGGGACCGCAGCCCCTCCGGACCCCCCGGGATGGGGACAGGGGACAAGCGGGATGTCCCCCAGCCCGCGTGGGCACCCGCAGCCATAGCAAACATCCACGCCGTAAAATTTGGCGGGGGCGACAGCGCAGGGACGGGGAGGGGACGCGTGAGCCCCTCGAAGCCCTTCTGCCAGGGCTGGAGCGGGATGATGGGGGGTCCCGAGCGAGTGGCCGGATCCTGCAGTATACTGCAGCAAATGCCCTGCAATCTGCATCCGAATGAATCCCACCTTCCTTCCCCCGCAACGTGCTGCCCTGGGCTACAGCTAATCTATTGTGCGCTGGGCTGCAGCCAGCACAAGCTGCAATACAGTAAATCCTTCTGCAGTATCCTGCAAGGGGACCGAGCCCAGCCGCAGCCGCTCGCCGCCTGCCAGACAAAGCCGGGGGGCCCGCGTGGGGACGGGGCGCAGGGGACAGGGACGCAGGAGGGTGGCAGGCACCCCTGGCTTCACGCCGGCGAAGCTGGGAGAACATAGCCCCTGACCGGGGTGGGAAGTTCCCCGGGGAGTTTTGGCAGCACCGTGCTCTGTGGATCCCCCTCGCTCCCCAAATCCTTGCCGTGGGCCAGGGACATGCTCCGTCCTCTGCCCTCCTGAGCGTGGGGTTGTCCCTAAAGCCTGTCACCACCATGGTCCCCCCCAGGGTCCAGGCGCGACGCAGGGGTTTGCATCCCCACCCTCTCCTCGTGCATGGCGCAACCTCCCTCGTGCCTCAGTTTCCCCACCGCTGCAGGGCTCGCCAAGCACCTCATCCCCCTCCCACCAGCAGGCTGCGGCGCACGTGAGCCCCGCTGCCCTTTGCCGAGGGATATTGCTTGGATACTGTTATTATCGTTATTATTACTATTATTATTATTATTATTATTATTATTATTATTATTATTGGGATGTTGGTGGGGCACAGCGGCTCTGCCGGACCCATCTTTGGAGAGCGAGGCATCCTTCAAAGGGAAGGCGCTCTGTCACCGCCCCACAGCAGCTGCGTTCTCCTCAATTAGAAGAGGTAATGAAGCAATTTATGGGCATCTACAAAGTGATGTGTGAGTGACAGGCTGTGTACGATCCGCGCCGGGGCTCTGCCGGCAAGTTGTGTTCTTCCAATTTTAATGGAAAGCTCCCTGGCGAGGGGAAGGGGGGGAAATAGGCGTACCTATAGGTGTGTGTGCTCTGAGGTTCCTATGTGGCTGGATCAGTGATGCCGGTGGGTCGTGGCTGGGTGCAGGGAGAGCTGGGTGCCCTGATCGCCCGGCCCTGGGGAGCTTGGCCCCCCAGGACGCATCGTGCCGCAGCCTGGCCCAGCCGCAGCTGTAACCGGAGCCGGGAGGGCAGCTGGGTGGGAGCAGAGCGGGGGGCTGGGGTGACGGCGGACGCCAGGGTCCTCTGGGAGAGTTGGCTGCAGCTCCCTGTTTCCATCTGCACGCCAGGCACTGTCCACCCTGCTCCCTGCCTCAGTTTCCCCACGCATACCCATGCCCCCACTGCTTATCGCTGCCAGATCCCGGGTGCTTTCCCTGCTCTCGCACCTTCCTCGCACCTCTGGCTTTTTGGACGCTACCGCGGCCTCTCAAAGGGGAAAGGTGACTTGTGTTTTGGGGTCACCCGCTCTGATCGGGGCAAAACCCAGTATGCCCCCTGGCACAAGCTGCCAATGGCCTCCTGCTTCTGCTGCTGCCGGGGTGTGGGGTGGGGGTCCGCGGTGCCAGCCTGGCCGTATTGGGGGGCTAGGGAGTCCCTGCACTGCGGGAGCCCATGGGTGCTGCCTGGGTGCCCGGCTGGGGCTGCCAGCGCTGCGTGGTCGGGAGGGTGCGGGGGCATTGTTTTGCTTGTCGGTGCATTGTACCCCCGAGTGGGTGTGATCCTGCGTGTGCGTGGGAGATGGGTGCTGCACATCCATGTGCCAGCACACCTGGGTTGCTGTACCTGCGCGCACCCATTTGTGTGCCCGCCGGTGCCCGTGCACGTTCTGTACCTGCGTCTCCACCTGCACCCACGTAGGTGTGTGCGTACCCCTGTACCCATGCTTGTCTGTGTGGGTGCACCCACGTGGGCACAATCCTCCCCCCGTGCACGTACCTGTGCGCACACCTGCATGCGCGCAGCCACCTTGTGCACGTGCAGCCCCGTGCGCACGCACACCTGCACCCGTACCTGTCAGTGGGTGCATCTCCTACGTACCCACCTGTGTGCGGGGTGCCAGGCTGCCGGCGTGCCGGGGCAGGGGCGCGGGGAGGGGGGCAGACCCACTCCGTGGGTCTGCCCCCCTCCCCGCGCCCCTGCCCCGGCACGCTGGTGCTGGCATCATCCCCAGTGGCTCCCACACCCCAGCTCGGCCCCAGCCGGCCCTGCACCGTGCCGCATCTCCCAGGAAACAGGATCCGCAGCCAGGAGTTTCCGCTCAACTCGTGTATGCCTCCCACAAAAAAAAAAAAGGCAAAAAAAAAAAGAAAAAAGAAAGCAAAAAAGCAAAAAAAAAAAAAACAAACCAACAACCCACCCTGACACCAGCATGGCCGTTAATCCTGCCCGGCCCATTCTGCTTTTCTTGTCTAGCCAGTTTCTAAAATTGGCCAAGGGAGGCAACTGGCTGCTCTCCCCCTGCCCAGACCCCCCCCCAGTCCCCACCTGGCCACCCCGACACGTCGTCGGCACCGAAGGGGTGCAGCGGCGATGCCGTGGGCTCGACCGGTGCACCTGGACCCCGCTGCCGCCATTCCCTGCGGTGGGGCTGCAAGCGAGGGAGGCAGCGGCCGGTGGCCGGTGCGGGGGGTGTCGGTGGGTGCCGGGTGGCCCTGGACCCCGGCGGGCACACGGTCGGCATCCCGACATCCCGGCGGGTGCCCCTTTGCTGCCCTGGGCAGCCCCCCAACCCTCAAGCGCCGGGGGAGCATGGCTGTGCCGAGCAAGCCTTCGGCACGGGCACGCGTCCATCTGGCGCCTTCCAAATGTTACTGGCCTCGCAGGATCCCGGCCCCGCTCGGTGTTAACCCGCAGCGCACCGCGGCCTCGCAGCCGGCTGGGGACAGGGGGGAGCTGAGCATCGCCTCTGCCCCCCCCTCCGGGGGTCCCTCAGCAGGGTGTCGGGGGGCTTCGGAGCCACCCCGGGTGCCACGGGCTGCGGGCAGGGGGTGGCGTGGGCAGGGAACGGAGCCCCCCTCCGCGCCGGCACGGCCGCGGGTGTTACATGACCCGGCGTGGCCGGCACTGGGCAGGGACACACCGGGGCTGTGACTCATGCTGTGGCTATAACAGGGAGCCCGGAGAGGGGGGCCGCGGCCGTCTGCGCAGCCTCAGGCCTGCCGTCGCATTGAGGGGGGGGCCCCGGGGCACGCTCGCCACGCTGGGGCGAAGCACCCCGCGGCACCGCCGGGAACAGCCGTCGCGCGGAGACGTGCCTGCAAAAATACCCGGCGCCCCGAAGACCCCCTGGCACCCCGACCCGGCACCCCGAGGGATGGGTGCTGGGGTGTCCTGTCGTCCCCCCCCCGGCAGGGAGAGGGCAGAGGAGGGGGCCAGGCCGGCTGCTCGCCTCCCGCGCCGGCTCGACGGGGCGGGGGAACAAAGCTGGCACCGAGGAAAGCAGCTAAATTTAGCCCGTTTCCCTGCTAGCTCTGAACTGCGGCTCTGGGCTCCAGCCGGCCGAGGTGCCACCGTCTCTGCAGTCCATCTGTCGAGCGGTTTTGCCGCCCGACCTCCCCCGGCCCCCCCCCTCCAGCCCCACCGCCGCCTCCTGCCCCCCTCCCAGCCAGGGAGGGGGGTCAGGCCCCTGTGGGACCAAGGGGGTTGGGGTGGGAGAGGGGGCTGCATCCACGCTGGACGATGCCGCTGGGGCTGGGGGCACCCGGGCATGGAGGGGAACATGCCCCCCGCATCCAAAGCCCCGAGCGGCTGCAGCCACCCAAGTCTGTGGGAGGAGGAGAGGGTCCTTGCACGGGGAAATGGTTTCTTGCAGAGGGAGATGATTGCAGGGGAAAATGGTCAGTGCAGGGGAGATGGTTCTTGCGGGGGAGATGGTCGTTGCAGGGGAGATGGTCGTTGCAGGGGAGATGGTTTCTTGCAACAGCGGGAATAGGCATCCCCACCCCTGCCCACTTCGAGGGCACCGTGACACGTTACAGGGCTAAGGGCTGAACCCACTGAGGGTCCCACCAGCTCCGGGACCGCCAGGCCCTCAGGCTGAGGGGTGAACCCCTCAAGGATGCCATCAGCCAGGCTGGGGGCTGCGCTGCCGGAGACCCCCGTGGCAGCAGCACACCTGGGGCCAGGCCCAAGAGAAGGGCCGTGTCCCCTGACTCACCATTATCCCCAACAGCGTGGGGGCATCGGCGTCCCCCAGGGTCCCTGCTTCCAGGGCCAGCCGGGATTTTGGAGCTGTTTTGGCAACGAGTTTCCCACCCTGCCTTGCTGCAGTGCTGGGTGGTTGGGGGGATGCCAAGACCTGCAGGCACCCCCTGCTTAGAGCCCAGCGGTCCCAGAGCCCCCTTCCCAGTGCCAGGGTGGGTGCCTGAGCCTGCCCCGGGGATGTGGCACCCCAGGGTGCCATGGGAGGGTGGCTCCCAGCCCCAGCTCTCCTTTGGGGCCACATCTCCCAGGTGTATTTGCCCCACACGCCAGCCAAGGCCTTCTCAGCACCGCCGTCTCCTCCCGCACCGGCACCACATCCCGGCACTGCGCTGGGGGGTTGTGTTCCCCCACCAGCTCCCTGCTTGGGAGGGACCCCAAAAAACCTCCAGTCTGGCGACCAATGGCCCTCTGAAAGGAATTGGTGGCCGAGCAGCTCGGCTGGACCCGTTACCTAAGATGAAACCCGGGCGCCATCTGCTCCGTCTCCTAATTACAAGCATGGCAGAGAAGGCAGGGTGGTGGGGGGGACATGGTGACGGCCGGGTTTGAACGGCGGTGGGAGCGGGGTGACAACCGAAGGAGGGGTCAGGGCTGCCTACAAGCACCCTGCACCCCTGCCTGCAAGCACCCTGTGCCCCAGCACCCATCTGTGCCCACCCCTCTGGACCCCCGGCTCTTGCTCTTCTCCCAACCCGCGCGCTGGTGGCATCGCAGGGTGGTGGGTCCCTGAGGTGGGTGGGTGCCCTGGGAGCTGGCAGCGGTACCAGGGCAGGGGGGTTCTAGATGGGCTCCCAAATCACCCTTGGTGCTGATGGGTGCCCCCATTCCAGAGGCAAGCAGGGCGGTGGCAGGGGATGCCCGGTGCGTGGGGTACAGGCAGGGTGACGAGGTGCGGGGAGGAAGAGGAGGGAGCAGGACCCGTCTGCTTTGGGGTGGGGGCTGTGATGCTGAATTGGGGGGGGGACGCAGAGGTTGGGGTGGCAGGAGTGAAGGCAGGGGGTCCTCCTGCCTGCCCGACCCTCCGCACGGCTCAGGGAGGAGGTGGCCGGGGGGGGGGCTGGCTGGGGAACACGGAAACCCTTGGAAAGCGCCTGCCAGGAAGCTGTCACTGGAGGGGATTTTCCATTGGTGTCAGCAGGAGCAGGACGGGCTCCGGGGGGACTCACAGGGCGGGGGGGCCTGGGTGCATGTGAGCGAGCAAGGGGGGTGCAGGAGCGTGCGAGGGACAGGGCGCAAAGGGGACAGCAGCGGGGCGGCGGGGGCGTGCAAGGGAGCTGCACATCTGTGGTGCCCCCAGATGTGCGTGTGCAAGGGAGGAAAACCTCTGCTGTGCCCCGGCTGTGGGAGCGTGCAAGGGAGAGGCTGTGTGAGTGTGCAAGGGAGAGGCACCGCCACAGCGGCCCCAGGCTTGTGCAAGGGCGGCCGCAGGAGTGGGACACCCCGTGATGCCACATCGTGTGTGTGTGCAAGGGGGGGGGGGGCACCTCTGCGGTGCCCCAGATGTGTCTGTGCACACGCAAGGGACAGCTGCGACAGCTGTGCACGCAGAAGACGGGTAATGGGGGTGTCCAGAGACCCCACATGGGGGTATTTAGGGCCGCCCCGACCCCTCCCAGCACCCCACGGTGCCCAGGGACCTGGGAGGCGGCAGGGCGATGGGGAGGACCCCCCGGCCGTGGCCCTGCCGCCGCGGGCGGCTCGGCACGGTGCCCTGTCGGGGTGGGAGGCGGAGGGCCAGCGTGTCCCCATCTGTGTGGCGGCTGGGTCCCCGCCGCCTGCCTGTCTCCCGGTGGCATCTCCGGCCCCACCCTGACGTCTGGGTGGCCTCAGAGCCGGGCACCAAACCACGTCCGTGTCTTGCGGAGCCGTCCCTCCGCCGCAAGCTGCCGCCACGCCGGTGCCAAGCGAGCCATTCTGTGCCCACCCCCCCCGCTCCTCTGCCCCGCCAGCGCTGAGGGTCGGGGCTGGGTGCCAGCAGCCTCAGGGGACATGGAGGGGGGGGGGTCTGCAGACCCCCTGTGCCCTCATGGTGCCACCTCTCCCACCCCACAGCACCCTTGCCACCCAAGAGGGAGACCCCCAGGAGCCTGTCCGGGAAGGGGAAGCGGCGGCGGGGGGGGGGGCATGCCACTTGCTGCCAACCTTCGTCAAGCCTGAAACCGTTAAACTAATTAAAGCTTTGCAGCAGCAGGATTAAGCCTGGGCAGGGGAGGTGGCGAGCCCAGGTAGTCGATTAGTTCACCAGGCGAGGATATTGGATTTCTGCGAGGCGAGTCAGCAGTCTTCGGGGGCTGTTATCTTTGCAGGGCTGCGGGGTCAGGAGGTGGGAAGCGGAGGTGACTGCAATCTCGCCCGCTTGCCCCCCCCGCCTCAGTTCCCCCCCCCCAACCCCACCGCAGCACCCGGCCTCGCTGCCTCTCCCCCGCCCACGGCGCCCATCTATCTCTCCTTCTCGTTTCGTTCCCTCCATCCCTCCTCGCTTGTGTGGTCTCGGCTGGTGTTTTGTAACCAGCAAGGAGAAAAAAAAATTAAAAAAAAAAAAATTAAAAAAAAAGAAAAAAAAAGAAGGAAAAAGGCCCTACCCCTGGCGAGCAAGCCAGGAATGGCGAAGTCCGGAGAGCCTAATGCGAAACATGTGGCGGCTGCCTGGGGCTGAGCAGGGAGGTGAAAGTGAGCGCAGCGGCGCGGCGAGCATCCCGGCGCACCCGGCTCCCCCCCCCTGCAGCCCCCTCCCCACCGCCCAGGGCCAGGCTCCCGTCCTGTGTCCCGTGCCCCGGGTGGGTGATGGTGGTGGTGGCGTGGGGATGGCGGGTGCTGCCCGTCCCCACGGCGCGGTGTGGTGGGTGCCGGGTGAGGGGCGCAGGTGGTCCCCGCCGTGGGGGGCAGCCGGATGGCGGCGGTTCGGCCGGGGTGAGGGAGGAGCGCTGGCACGGCGCGGGGAGCGTCCCCCGCCTTGTCACCGGACACGTGGCCCTGCCGGGAGTGGAAGGGGGTCCGAGGGCAGGAGCCTGACGCCGGGCAGTGTGGGGTAAGAGCCGGCTGGACGGGCAGGGCAGGGCAGGGGGGGGACGTACCCAGCACCTCCGGCACCCACGAACGCACGCCGGCGGGTGCCGCGCACCCCACTGGGGACCCCATGGGCATCCCGCAGGATTTACCGACGCATCCGCAACTCCGTACGCCGTGGACGCGCGGGGGGGGACGCTGGAGCAGAGACGGGGGGGACCGCGCCCCACGCCCCGCGACGCCTCCGGTCCTCCCCGTCGAGCCGTGCGCAGCGTGTGCGGCGGGGACCGGCTCCCAGCGGCTGTTCTGGAAAACCTCCCGTTTGCTTCCTTCCTGCCTGCCTCCCCTCCAACAGCTCTCCGGGCACATTAGCAGCTTCATCAGAGACTAGACCGGTCTTTCTAGCACATATTTTCCTGCTCCACATTGCCCTTGGTGTAACTCTACACCACGCAGGCAACACGGCGGTGTTTGCCGGAGAGGTGCCCGCATCTCCTCTGTGCCAGCGCTGCGCCCAAAGGCTGGTGGGGAGACTGGGAGGAGGGCTGGGGGGGTGGGATGCGGATGGACTGACAGGTTTGAATTCTCTTTCCCTGCCTTGTTGATAAGTTGTCACGCTAATCCAGACACCGGGAAGAGCCTGGATCACGCCGAGCGGCTGCGTGTGTGTGTGTGTGTGTCTGCGGGTGTGTGCTGGGGGAGGGAGCCAACAGGCAGGGATTCACACGCGGCGCTCGAGGGGGGGGGACACAGGCGGACACGCTGGCATGGGGGGACCGCGATGGGTTGGGGGGTTCTGCTGGGCACCCCCGTGCCGGATGGGCAGCTGCCTTGGGTGCCTGGACCCCCAGCAGGCCGGTGTCACGCAGGGCGGCAGGGGCCCCCGCACGCACACGCGTGTGCAACGCGCACATCCGTGTGGACGCGCGCACGCGTCGGCACGCGCCTGCGGCGTGGCGGGGAGGTGCCCTGCCTCGGACGGGCAGCCCAAGGCACGGCTACGGCGGGGAAGAAAGGGGCGTCCTGCCCCAAAATGCCACCCTGTGCCCGGGCATCCCGCGACGGGCCCCATCCTGTGGTGCAGAGGGGACAGCGTGGCTCCCTGGGTGTCCCGATGGCTTTGAGGGGGAGGCGTGAACGGGGAGCACGCAGCGTGCCCAGCCCTGCGGGCACCCACGCTAGCCCGGGCAAGGGGTGCTCCCCGGGGAGGGGGCCGCCGGGCTGACGCTTGGGGGTCTCTGTGCTTGCTCGAGCAGATGGGAGCTCGGTCGCCTGCCAGCCCGTCGCACTGGAGAACGGTGCCAGCCCGCCAGCCGAGTGGTTCCCGCGTACCCAGGGCTCCGGCCCCCGCCAGCCCGGCAGCGACGGCGACGGCAGGAGCTTCAAAGTGAACCTACACTGCAAGCACCCGCGGCCCAGGTACCCCGGGGGGGCCCTCGCCCCGGGAACGGGGAACGGGGGCTGCACCGGGGGCGGTGGGGGGGGTTGGCAGCAAATCTTGCTGCCTCTGCTCTGCCCGTCCCTGCCTTGGCGGGAGTGGGGGGCTGCAAAGCATCCCTGGAGATGGGGGGGGTGGCGGGGGGGGGGGGGCTCCGCGGCTTTGCAAAGCCCTTGGCTTGGAGCGGGGGGGTGGGGGGGGGGCAAACAGGGGTGCCTGCAGCCCGCCATGGGGTGCAGGGTGGGCTGTGCTAGTGGGTGCATGGGTCCCATGCCGGGCACCCCAACCCACCCGTGGGTGCCTGTGCAACACCCCCCCCCCCCGACCTCGCTTGTGTCCCCGTTGCCAGTGAGGGGAAACTGAGGCAGACGCAATGCGGGTGGTCCCCGGGGGCTGCTGGCACCGGGCAGTGTCACCTCGGGTGGGGGCAGCAGCTGTGCGTGGGCTGTCCACGGGTGGGTGGGAAGGAGGTGGGGCGGGGGGGGGGGGACGACACACACGGACGGACAGACGGACGGACCGGAACATGCTAAGCCACCTCCGTGGGCAAAAAACTTCCCCCCCCCCCTTCCCCTCCCCTCCCTCCCCGGTCTGTCCGGTGGCCGGACCGGGGCGCTGGGCGGCGGGGAGGGGGGGGGCGGCGGGGGCCGGGCCGGGGCGGCGGGTGGGAGCGCGGCTCGCCGGGGACACCTAGCGGCAGCACGGCCGTAGGGCCCCCCCCTTTCCCCCCCCTACCGCCCCGGGCCTCCCCCCCCCCCTTTCCCCGCCCCCAGCGCCCCAGCCCCGTGGAGGGGTTGGTGGTGGTGATGGTGGTATTGGGAGGGGGGGGTAGGGGGGGTAAAAACCTGTCCCCTCTGTCCCCCAGATTGGAGGCAGCTTCCCCCCCCTTTTCCCCGTCCCCGCCCCGCTCGCAGCCCCGACGCCAGGGTGATGGGCGGGCGCTGCCCTCTCGGCTGTGGGAGCTCGGGAGGATCGGCCCCTGGTATGTCCCTTGTAGGGACTGGTGCTGCGAAGAAGCCGTGGGCGCGGTGGGCACCCAGGTGTTCCCCCACCCCCCCCCACCCCCCACCCCCCACCCCACTCGGGGCTAACCCTCGGCACCCCTTCCTTTGCAGAGAGCTCAAGTGCAATAGCAGGAGCAGCAGCAAAGCCGAGGGTAAGTCTCAAGCCCCGACCCCCGCGATGCCCCCGGACCCCCCAAGCCCTGCCCCACGGGGGAATGGGGCAGCCCCGGACCCCCCAGCCCAGCCCCACGAGGGGATGGGGCAGCCCCAGACCCCCACGGACACAGCCACCCCGCTTCCCCTTGGAACTGGCTCTGCGCCGGGGCGAGCCGGGGGTTGGCGCGGGTGGTCCTGCCGTGGGGAAGGCGTCCAACCCCCCCCCCGAGCAGGGGAGGGGGCCTGACCCCATTTCCTAACCGCTGCGGCGGGGAAGGGAGGAGGCTGGGGGCGGCGGGGGCAGGTTCCCGCAGTGCCAGCCGGGTCGTCGCTGGTGATAAGGCAGGGACGAGCCGGGGGCGTGAATGCGGGCACCCCGTCTCCGAGGGCGGCGGGGATGGAGCAAGGCACCGCCGGCTGCTTTTGGCCGGCGGTGCCCTCGGAGCCTCACTGTCCCCCTCTCTGCCCCACGCAGGTCCCGGTCTCACATTCCCCGACCCCCATGTCAGCAACTGCTCGGCCAAGCGGCACGCGGGGGAGGAGGAGGTCAGGATGCGCGTGAAGCCCCCGGGCCCAGTGGTAACGACCAGCGTTGTGCGTGGCTCGCCCGACTACGTCCGAGAGCCCAAGTTCTACCCGCCGGGGCACCCGGCGCAGCGGCCCCCAGCCTGCCCGGCGGAAAAGGCCTTATCCTGCAGCGTGCTGAGCTTCCCTGAGGGCTCGTGCCCCGCGCTCGGCCGGGAGCACCAGGCAGGCTCGCTGCTGCACGGCGACCCGGCCGACCGGTGCCAGAGCGTGCACGGGGGCACCAAGGCGGCAGAGGACTTGCTGGGCTGTGCCGGTGAGCCCCGGATCCTGGGGGGCAGCGCGGAGGAGGCAGCCGCCCGCGATCGGGCGCCTAAAACCTTCCCCAACGCGACGCTGGCCTCGGGCCGCTGCAACGTCGACAGCATCCTCGCCTTGCTCCGGAGCAAGTGCGGCAACGGGCACATCAACCTCCACCCCGTGGTGCAGCTTATCGACATCATGAAGGACCTCAACCGCCTCTCCGAGGACCTCAAGAGCAGTGGGGTGCACCTGGACTGCGGCAGCCTCCGCGGCGGTGGCGGCGGCGGCCACGAGGACAGCCGCCTCCTGCCCGCCGACCGTGACCTCCAGTACAGCTTCTTCTCCTCGCCCTCCCTGGCCAACAGCATCCGCAGCCCCGAGGAGCGGGGGGTGCTCTGCAAAACCGAGCCGCCGCGGCATCCCCGGCCCCCGGCCCGCGATGGAGAAGCCGACGGCGGCGGGGGGAGCGCCCCGCAGCCCCCCGGCCACGGCGGGGGCGTGGGGGGGGCCTCCAAAGCACCGGCGGATGAAGCCGGTTGCTCCCAGCCCGACGCCGGCGATTACTCGGACCTGGCTGAGGCGGACATCCTGAACGAACTGGCCTCCCTGGCGTGCCCGGGGACGCAGCTGCTGGAGTCGCAGGCGATGGAGCCGCAGCCCCAGTTGCTGCCAGCCCAAGAGCTGGACGCCCAGTCCCGGCTGCTGGATTCCCAGTCCCTCGAGTCGCAGCCCCAGCTGCTCGATTCGCAAAGCCTGGAGCCGCTGCCGGAGTCTCTGGAGCTGCAGAACCTGGAGCCGTTGGGGTTGCAGTCGCTGGAGCCGCTCTCCGAGTCACTGGAGCTGCAGTCGCTGGAGCCCTTGTCCGAGTCGCTGGAGCTGCAGTCGCTGGAGCCGCTGGCGGAGCCGCTGGGGCTGCAGACGCTGGAGCCGCTGCCCGGGGCCCTGGAGCCGCCGCTGCTGGACGCGCGGGCCCCGCTGCTGCCCGCCGAGCCCTCGCTGCTGGAGGCGCAGCCGCTGGGGCCTGTGTCGGAGCTGCTGGAGGCGCAGCCGGGTGCCGGGGACCCGCTGCGGCCCCCCGGGCTGCAGCCCCGGCTGGGGGGTTGTCCCCTGGGCGGCGTGGTGAAGCGGGGACCCTGCGGGGGCCGGGGGGCCGGGCGGTGCGGCGAGGACCACCGCAAGTACGCCCTGCGCCGGACAGACAAGCCAAAGATGCTGTGCCGCCGGAGGAGGGCAGGGCGAGGGCGCCGGGCGGACATCGCCCCCGAGAGCCGCGTCTTGTCCCCCCTCGCCCTGCCTGCCGAGGTGCCCCCCGGGCCCGAGGAGCCCGGCGCCCCGCTGCTGGCCCCCCCGCCACCAGCCCCCGCCACCCTGGACCCTGACGAGGTGCCCAAGGCCCCTGCGACGGGGAAGAAAAGCAAGTGCCGGGGGGTGAGGAAGATGGTGGTGAAGATGGCCAAGATCCCCGTGTCCCTGGGGAGGAGGAACAAGACCACCTACAAGGTGTCGTCGCTCAGCAGCAACCTGAACCTGGAGGGCAAGGAGCTGGCGGCCAGCAGCTCCATGGAGCCCACGCCGCTGCTCAAGATGAAGAACAACGGGCGCAACGTGGTGGTGGTCTTCCCCCCCGGCGAGATGCCCATCATCTTGAAGCGCAAGCGGGGCAGGCCCCCCAAGAACCTGCTGCTGGGCCAAGCCAAGCCCAAGGAGCCCGCCCCGGAGGTGAAGAAGAGGAGGAGGAGGAAGCAGAAGCTGGCCTCGCCCCAGCCCTCCTACATTGCCGACACCAACGACAGCAAGGCCGACTACTCGGATGTGCTGGCCAAGCTGGCCTTCCTCAACCGGCAGAGCCAGTGCTCGGGGCGCTGCTCGCCGCCCCGCTGCTGGACCCCCAGCGAGCCCGAGTCCATCCACCAAGCCCCCGACACCCAGAGCATCTCCCACTTCTTGCACCGCGTCCAGGGCTTCCGCCGGCGCGGTGGCAAGGCGGGGGGTTTCGGCGGGCGCGGGGGCGGCCACGCCGCCCGTGCCGCCCGTTGCTCCTTCAGCGATTTCTTCGAGGGCATCGGGAAGAAGAAGAAAGCCCCCGCCGCCCTCCACGCCGACCCCGTGCACCCGCGCAAGCGGGGCCGGCCGGAGCCCGACCCCGTGGGCAAACCCAAGCGGAAGCGACGGGCCCGCAAGAACGGGGCGCTCTTCCCCGAGCCCAACCCCGGGCAGAGCTTTGGCGACGGCCCCGCCGAGTGGGCCGGGGGGGAAAAGGGCAGCCCCTGGGCCCCCCACCACGGCCACCCCGGCGGCCAGGCCGGCCGCAACGGCGGCTACCAAGGGGCCGAGGCGAGACCCTTCCACGCCGCCGGGCTGGAGTCGGGCTCCTCCGGCCGGGCAGGCTTCTACGCCGGGAGCGCGCCGTCCTCGCAGACGGAGGCCGGCCCGGAGAGGCACAGCCTCTTCACCGGCTACTTCCGCTCCTTGCTGGATTCGGACGACTCCTCCGACCTGCTGGACTTCGCCCTCTCGGCCTCCCGCTCCGAGTCCCGCAAGTCGGCGGCCGCCTACACGGCCCCACCGGCCGCCCTGCCGGGGCAGCGGGGCCTGGCCGCCTACCCGGCCCGGGGCGGCAAGGTGGCGGCGGCAACTCCCGGCACCGAGGCCGCCTTCCACGCGGCGATGCAGGGCCGGCCCGCCTTCCCGCCCGGCCGTGCCGCCGCCGCCGCCGCCGCCGCCGCCGCCGGCTACGGGGTGGCCCAAGGGTCGTCAGAATGCCGGGGGGCCGAGGCCTTCCCCAAGCTGGCGCCGCCCTCAGCTGTCTCCCGGTCGCCCACGGCTCACCCGGCGGCCAGCGGCACCCCCGGCTACTCCCCGTACGGCAGCTACGGCGCCGGGCAGAGCGTGGCACCGGCCAGCGTCTTCCCGCCGGGGAAGCAGTACCCGTCGGCCCAGGACTGCCCCAACAGCAAGGACTGCAGCTTCGCCTACGGCAGCGGCAGCAGCCTCCCGTCCTCCCCCAGCAGCGCCCACAGCGCCGGTTACGCGCCGCAGACGGCCGGTCCCAGCCTGCCGCTGGGCAAAGCCGCGTTCTTCAACAGCGCCGAGCAAGGGGGACAATTCTCCAGCGCGGCGCACACCCCGTTGCGCTGCGATAGCCGGGCCAGCACCGTCTCGCCCGGCGGCTACATGGTGCCCAAGGGTTCGGCCTCCTTTCAGCCCTCGCCCGAAAATTGCCGGCAGTTCCCTAGCGCCGCGCCGTGGGCTTTCCGGCAAGGCTACGGCGGGCTGGACTGGAGCTCAGAGGCCTTCAGCCAGCTCTACAATCCGGGTTTCGAGTGCCACCTCAACGAGCCCAACGTCATCCTGGACATCTCCAACTACACCCCGCAGAAAGCCAAGCAGCAAACCGTCTCGGAGACCTTCTCCGAATCCTCCTCCGACAGCACCCAGTTCAACCAGCCGGCCGGCTACCGGCGTGCCAACAGCGAGGCCTCCTCCAGCGAGGGCCAGTCCAGCCTCTCCAGCCTGGAGAAGCTGATGATGGACTGGAACGAGGCGTCCTCCGCCCCGGGCTACAACTGGAACCAGAGCGTCCTCTTCCAGAGCAACTCCAAGCCCGGTCGGGGCCGACGGAAGAAGGTGGACATGTTCGACACCTCCCACCTGAACTTCTCCTCCTCTTCCTCCTCCTCCTCTGTGTACCCCTCCAAGAGGAGCACGGGACCCCGGCAGCCCCGGGGGTCCCGGGGGGCTTGTGCCTCCAAGAAGGAGAGGGGGACGGGCAAGGCCAAGTTCCCCACCAAGTCGCAGGCGGTCAACCCCCTCTTCCAGGAGAGCACGGACCTGGGCTTGGACTACTACAGCGGGGACAGCAGCATGTCCCCCCTGCCCTCCCAGTCCCGGGGCTTTGGGGTGGGGCGAGCGGGACCCCTGCGACTACGCCGGCCCCTACTCCATGAACCCCTCCACCCCCTCGGACGGGACTTTCGTCCAGGGTTTTCAGAGCGACTCCCCCGGTTTGGGGCAGCCAGATTTGGAGAGCAAGCACTTCCCTGCCCTCCCGCACCAGCTGGCAGCCCCCGGCCAGCAGACTGTCTTCGAGGCCGGCTTGCAGAAAGCCTTCTCGCCCAACTGCTCCCCAACCTTGGCCTTCAAGGAGGACCTACGGGCGGGCGACATCCGTAAGCTGCCCGCCTGCGACTCGCTCAAACACAGCATGCAGGGGGGGGCCCTGCCGCACGCCCCCCACCTGGCTTGCCGCGATCTCCCCATGCCTCAACCGCACTACGACTCCCCCAGTTGCAAAAACCCCCCGTACTGGTATTCCCCCAACGCCAGCACCCGTAGCCCCTCGTACGACGGCAAAGCGGGGGCCGGTATGCTGGTAGACTTCATGGGCAGGACGGACCCCCCCATGTCTCAACCCCCACTTGAGCAGCCCGAGCGGCACCCACCCCTCCAAGGGCGAGAAGGAGCCCTTGGAGATGTCCCGGGCTCACCACCGAGGACCCTACGCTTGTCCCTTGATCAATGACTTGAACATCTCCCCCGTACCGAGAGACTCAATGCTGCAGCTGCAGGACAACTACAGGTACCCCAGTTTTGCACCCCAAGGGCACCCCGTCATGGCCCCCACCCAGAAGAGCGGGTTTTTGGGACCCATGGTAGAGCAACAACACCCCGAGGACACTTTTACGGTCACCTCATTGTAGTGTCTGCTGACGTGCCAACCGGACAACGAGGTTTTGTTACAGGGTAGGTGGGGGAGCCCCTCGGGGCGAGGGGGGGGGGGGTGGCAGGGGTGGGGACGGGGCACCCCCCGGGCCCTTCTCATCGTGTCCCCCCCCCTCCGTGTTGTGTTTCTCTTTCAGAGGTAATTTAGCCAGCACTTTTTTCTGGAACACTTTTCAAGTTCTGTATTTAACTGGGATTGGAACCGTTTGTTTGTTTTCTAAAAAAAAAAAAAAAGGAAAAAAAAAGGAAAAAAAAGGAAAAAAAAAGTTAAAAAATAAGCGAAACGAAAGGAAAAAAAAATAATAACGGACGAAGAGAGAAAACCCCCGTTTTTTTTCCCCCCTCCGCACTCAAACCCACTCCGCCTGCCAACCGCCTGGCTCTGCTTTCCGGACTGCCGCCCCCACCTCCCGCCCCGCAGCAGGACAATCGGACGGACAGACGGACGGACGGACGGACGGATGGACGGCGCCGGCCCCCGCCAAGCCCAGGGCAGGGGCGCAGGCAGGGAGGGCAGGCAGGCCGGGCAGGAGGCGGCCGTGGGGCCTGGGGGTCAGCGGCTGGGTGCCCCCTGCCCGCAGCCCGGCCGGGGGGCAAGGGCAGCCCCCTCAGCCGCCCCTGGGGGGGTCTGGTTGGGGTTTTGTTTTTTTTTTTTCTTTTCCCTCCCGTCCGCTCGCTTGCCGGGGGTGTTTTTCTTGCCGGATGGATGCCGATGGGTGTTTGGGAGAGCTGACCCCCACCAGGCTCTGGCAGCTTCGCCAGCGGGGTTCGGAGACGCCACCGTCACCCGGTAAGTGCCACCCAAGTCCCCTCGCTGCCCGATGCCCGTCCCCTGGGAGGGTGGTGCGGGACTGGGGGCCGGGAGCTGGGGGGGGCAGCGGGGCTGCGCTGGGTGCCCTGCGCTTTCTGGTGGGCTTTCTAACCCAAATGCACCCAGTGAGGTTTGCCCGCTGGGTGCCCCCAGCCCCTTTTGGGCTGCAAGCACTTGCCCTGGGTGTTTCCCCGCGGCCAAGCATCAAACTGGGGACCTCGTCTGCCCCAGTGTCTGTGGGTGGCTGGAGCCCAGGGTGTGGGGTGCTGGAGTCCAGGGTGGTGGGGTGCCTGGTGCTAGATCCTGGGCATGCCAGAGCTGCAGGGGTGTGGGGTGCCCCAGATCCCTGGGTATGTGGGTGCCAGACCCCTGGATATAAGGCTGCCGGATGGGGGGTGGGCAGGACCCCAAAACCCTGGGTATGTGGGTGCCAGACCCGGGGTGGGCAGGACCCCAGACCCCTGGGTGCATGGGTGCTGGATGGGGGGTGAGCAGGAGCCCAGACCCCTGGGTGCATGGGTGCCAGGTGGGTGGTGGGCAGGACCCCAAAACCCTGGGTGCATGGGTGCCAGATGGGGGGTGAGTAGACCCCCAGATGCTGGGTATATGGGTGCCAGACCTGGGATGGGCAGGACCTCAGACCCCTGGGTGCGTGGGTGCCGGATGGGGGATGACAAGGACCCCAGACCCCTGGGTGCATGGGTAGTGGATGGGGGGTGAGCAGGACCCCAAAACCCTGGGTACGTGGGTGCCAGACCCCTGGGTGTGTGGGTGCCAGATGGGGGGTGAGCAGGACCCCAAAACCCTGGGTACATGGGTGCTGGGTGGGCAGTGGGCAGGACCCCAAAACCCTGGGTATGTGGGTGCTAGACCCCTGGGTGCATGGATGCCAGATGGGAGATCAGCAGGACCCCAGACCCCTGGGTGCATGGGTGCCAGGTGGGGGATGAGCAGGACCCCAAAACCCTGGGTACATGGGTGCCAGACCTGGAGTGGGCAGGACCCCAGACCCCTGGGTGCGTGGGTGCCAGACGGGGGGTGAGCAGGCCCCCAGACGCTGGGGCGCAGCTCCATCCCTCCACCACAGGGAGCCAGGGCAGGGAGGTCTCCTTGCCACCCAGTTGCCGCAAACCCCACCGAGTGGGTGGGCACCCACTCGGCGCAGTGCCGAGCCCCAACCTCACACCCGGCACCCCCAACTGGGCCGAGGGGCCACGGCGGTGGGACACTCACCCCTCTCTCGCCTCTCCCCCCCCCAGCCTGCCCGCCAGCCACAGCACCCTCGGCCCCGCACCCCGCACCCGTCCCGGCCACCGGAGCAGAGAGGAGAGGAGGGGGCCGCTGCCAGCGGGGTACCCCGGCCTCGTCGCCCCCCGCTTTGCCCGCCGGCCCCCACCTTGGCCGTGGCGCCGGCGCCGCGTTCTCTCTCCTCCCGGCCAGAAGCAGAGGGACTCTTTAATTTTGATTTTTTATTTTATTAATTTTCATTTTCTGCACAAAACCAGCAATTGTAAATACTTTTGAAGAAAAGGAGTTAAAAAAAAAAATGTTTAAGGAAAAAAAAATCTTAAAAAGCTGAAAATTCACAAAAAAAAAACTAAAAGAAGAGAGAGCCACACACCGGAGGGAGAATCAAAAAGTGACCGAGAACAGAGACCTAAAGCGACCGAGAGGTGAATATGCAGGAGAGAAGAGCAAAAACCCACCAGTATGCACTGAGAAAAATTTATTTACAGATCGATCGACAAAAAAAAGAAAAGAAAAAAAAAAGTAACAATAACCTATTTATTGTATATAATGTTTTATTATAAATCGTGTCTTGTATATTGCATTCTGTACATCTGCTGTGGTTTTGTGGTGTGCAACTTCCGCATGGGTTCCTTGGGTTTCCGTTGCCTTTTTTTAATGACGATGATGATGATTTGAGTTTTATTTTTATTATTATTAAGAAGAACGAGGCGGGTTTTTTTTGGCAGTACACACCCAAAGATCCAAATTTGTATAAAAAAAAAAACAAAAAAAATTAAAAAAAAAAAAAAAAGAAAGAGAAATCAATCACACACCCTCTTGGTGGGGAGGGGGAGCCGGGGGGGGGACCGGGGCGCGGGCCGGGGCAAAGGGGGGGGTCACCGGCTTTCTCGTGGCCCCCAGCGTGGCGGTGGTGATGAGCTCAGGGTGTGGGTGCGTGCGTGGGTGCCAGGGGGGGCTTTGGGCTCCTCTCCTCCTCCCCCCCCCAGTCCCCTGTGTGTGTCCCCCCCCAGGGTTTGGCAACTTCTGTACAGCTTTGTGGATTGTGCAAAAAAAGAAAAAAAAACCCCAAAACAAAAACAACAACAAAAAAAAGAAAAACCACCCTGAAAAAAAAAAAAAAAAGACAAAATGCAAAAAAAAAAAAGGGAACCCCCTCCCCTGGTCAAAATAGCCCCCCCTTTCCCACCCCTCCTGTGCTCCCCCTCCCCAGCTGACCCGCGCGGTGCTTGTGCTGCCCTGGCCGGAGCGGCCCCCCCCGGCAAGATCCCCCCCACCCCGGTAAGCCCCCCGCGCCCGGCCCCCCCCGGCCCCCGCTCTATCCCCTCGACTGGTCTTTTTGTGTTATTTAGGAAGGAATTTTTAATAGGCACTTTTTTTATATTAAAAAGAAACCTATATATTGAGCGATGCCCGCTGCTTTCTTGCTTCTCTTTGGGGGTGGCACGACCTGGTTGTGCCGGGGGGGGGGGGCTGGAAAGAGACTGATACCCCCCCTGGATTTGGCGGGGGATGCCAGGATCTGGCCTAAGGTGGGAATTGCAGCAAGAAAGCTGAATTTTGGTGCAAATTGGGGTGCGGTATGGCACGAGGTGGTCCTGCTGCTGCTCCCCCCCGGGATGGGGTGCCAGTGGGGGTCCCGGGGGGGGGACACACGTTACCCCAGGGTGGCTGGAGCACGCCAGGGTCCCGCTGCCCTCCCCGATCGCCTCGTGCTCGGGGCTGTGGGTGCACGAGTTATTGCTTTGGGGGGGGGGGGCTTTCCTTCGCTGTGCAAGATGGGTGCTCACCCCTCCCTGGCACCCATGGGGCACCCTGGGTTGCACGCAGGGAGGGTGAGGGGGGGGGAACACACACAAGGCTGCAGGCAGCTTCATGGTGATGGATGGGGAAAGCGCCAACACCATAAAGGAGCAAAAGGGAGGAAAATAAGCCAAAAAAAAAAAAAAAATCAAAATAAAAAAAAAAAATCCACCAACTTCCAGGACTGGGAAGATGAAGGCTGCAGCATCCTCCGGGCGAAGAGAGGGGGGGGGTCGGGGTGTGTGGAGGGGGGGAACCAGCTACCTGTGGGTGGGAGAGGTTAGCGATCCCGGCGGGGTCAGGGCTGCTGCAGCGAAGTGCTTGTGCAGCGCTGGGGGGGCCGGGGGGGGGGAGGCAGGAGGTTGCTATGGAGAAGAACACACGGTGCATACTGATGGCTGGGGGGGGGGGAGAGAAGGGGGGAGCGGGGCTGCCAGCGCCGCCGCAGCCTGGGAAGATGTCGGTGCTGTGCGGGGAGAGCTGGGGGGGGGGGGAATGCTGGGGGACCCCCTCCTTGCTGGGCTGGGGGACCAGCAAAGCCCCCCCCCCTGCTGCTGGGATATGCAGCTGGGTGGCACCAAGGGAGCCCGGTCCAATGCAGCCCCCCCCCCATTATAGGGTGTGAGGTGCACCCTGAGCACCCATCTGGGCATGGAGCCGGGCTTATGGGACCCCCCCCGGCACCCCGGGGGTGCCAGGAGGGAGAAGGGGTTTTTGCCAGTCCCTGTGCCCCAGGTGAAGCTGGCTGGGTGTTTGGAGGGAGCTGCATTTCCACCACCCTTCCCTGCCCCAGGGCCCTGCAAGTGCCCCCGAGCGCTGCAGGGTGGGGGCTCAGGGGGGGCTCTGGGTGCTGGTGGGTGTTTGGCAGCACGGCTGCGTGTGTGTGCATGGGGCGTCCCTGCTGGGGACGAGATGGGTCCCTCGGTGCAACCACATCTCTGCAGGGGCCAAACTGGGGGGGGGGGGGGCAATGCTCCTCTGTGGCCCCCCTGGGTGCCCCCCACATCAGGCAGGGCCCTCAGGGTGAGCTGGGGGAGATGCTGCGGGTGGAGGTGATGGAGGGGGGCTGGGGGGCTCTGCTGGCACAGGGGACCCTGCAGAGGATGCCATCTCCCCTGGGGAGCAGCCACGCTCATTGCAAGCACACTGGTGCTGGGTGGTTTGGGGGGGGGGGCACTTGCACCCCTAATGTCGCACACTGGAGCTTCGCCCAGCAAGCTCCATCTGCTCCCCATGGGCTGGTGCCCACTGGGCACCCAGTGGCCCCATCCAGGCTGGGACTGGCCCCACCAGAGCTAGTGCTGACTCTGGGGATGCTGCTCACATCTAGCACAGCTGGTGGGTCTTCCCCCCCCCCGCCACCCCCCCAGCAGGGTGGCCGCAGCACTGGGAGGCTGCTGGTGGGGAGGGGATGGAGGTTGGAACACCCCTTCCCACGATCCTCATACACGGTGCGGGCAGAGTGTCATGGCTGGGGCAAAAAGGGACCCCTCGGGGGGGGCCACCCCAATGCTCTGCTCTCACCCTGGTGGGCACCAAACGTCCCCGATCGTGACATTGCTCAATGGGGAAACTGAGGCACGTGAGCAGGGTAGGGGAGGACGGCCTTCCCTGCCGCTCTGCCCACGCCATGGCCGTGCCCGCATCCTGCACTCATCCCACAGAGGCTGGACCCCCCGGCTGGCTCCCGCACAGCTACCCCTGGGGGGGTCTTTTAGGGATGCGTGACCATTTCCACCTTGGCTCCAACGCGGTGCTTCCCACAAGCATCAAATTTGCTCTTTTCCCCCCATTTTTCCTCTCTTTCATTTCAGGTTGCAAAAAGCAGCATCAAAGGAGGACGAAATCCGTTGCGGCCTGATTAACGCCCGGGTAAGGTGGGCGCAAACGAGCACGAGACCACCGATGGAGGCACCGGGGTGAGCCGGGAGAGGAATCCCCCCCGGCAGGTAAATCCTGCCGGGAGGCATCACCCAGCATGGCCACAGCCTTGCCGGGCATGGCCGGCTGCTTGGAGCACAGCTTGATTTTATTTATTTTATTTATTTATTTATTTATTTAAGACTCAATTAAATCTATCAAGCAGCGTGCACCGTTTCTGAGGCTGAAAAACCTCATGATTGGGCTGATTGCTGGGGGTTTATCAGCACAGCCCAGCATCGCTGCCGCCGCACCCGGCTCTTGCTTGGGTTTTGCCAGCAGAGGCTGCTTGGTGCAGGGGGCGGAGAGGGGGGGGGAAGGAGAAAAGACTTCAAAATTTGGTGGGGAAATGGTTGGTTTGCTACTTCTTTATTTGCACGGCATGTGCTTATCAAAGGTTTCTGGGAGCTGCTTGTGGGGGCACCCGGGGCGAGCCCGGCATGGCTGCGGTGCCACGCTGTGCCCGGGGTGATGTGGGATGAACGGGGAGAGGAAAGCCTGGTCCCCGGGTGCCTGGCTGTACCTGCTCGGCCACGCCACCTCCTCGGGATGGAAATGATTATTTTAATTAAGCAGCTCTGCTGGGAGGAGGGTTCTGGCCTCTCATGGTGCTAACGATGCCAGAGCAGGCGATGGTGCTCGGAGCCTGGGGATGCTGCAGGACGGTGGGACGAGGGATGCTCCATGTCCCCGGCGCTGGCAGAGGGGTCCAGGGCTGACCCCGGAGCCACTGCACCACGGTGAGCCGGAGCTTTGCCCGCATGTGCCGTGGGGAGCGTGGCTGTACGGAGGCTCGTCGTGCTGCTGCCGGGATCCGGCATGCGCCGGGGGGAAGGCAGCTTTGCCGCCATTTTGACTTTTTCCATCCCCTTGGAAACAAGGCAGGAATTTGCCCTCCTCCCCCTGCCCTTCCCTCCTGCCCATCGCAGGGGGATGGATCCGGGGGGGGGGACAAAGCTGGGAAATGCCCCATTCCTGGGAGGTGAGGGCCGGAGCAGAGAATGGTGTTCATGGATGCACACATGTTGCACACCCAGTCCCGGTTGCACCATCACCCCGGCACAGGGAAGCACATGGGATGCCCATACCCGTGCTGAGCTCACCCCAGTACCGGCACCCGGCTCAGCCGCTGCTCACTGGCACCCGGAGCGGAGCAGAGCAAGGGCTGCGTTGCCCACCCCAGCCCTGGGGTCTTGTCCCGGGGGGCAGCGGTGGGCCCTTGCCTTCGCCCCGCAGGGCTGGGGCCAGCGAAGCCGCCTGGAGCTGCCCGGGAGGTTTAGACACCCCCTTCTCCTTCAAATTAATGGCTGTGCCGTGAAGAAAATTGAAGCCATTATTCTTAGCTCGCATCCTTTATACCCACCAACTTCAACCACTTGACATGCTAATCACAAGCTAACGAGGAAGGGAGGCGATTTCCCACGTCAGACCTGCAATCCAGTGCATCTGGCAGCCGGGGTGGGGACCATCTCATGCCGGGGGCCACCGGCACCCCTGCCCCAACGCCTGCACCCCTGCTACCGCCCCGGCCCTTTCTGCCAGCAGCACCCCGGCAAACAGCCCCCGTGAGCCCTGTTGAAGCCCCCCATGGCTGGTGTCACCCCATGTTGTCCTCGTCACCCACTCCGGGACAGCCGGGAAGGGGACGCGAGGGCGATGGCGATGCTCCCCAGGGCTGTCCCGCCACAGGCAGCCTGTGCCGTGCCGCGTCCCCGCTGCAGAACGGCCTCTGTGCCGGCAGCGGGGGCGGCGCAGAGCCCAGCTGGACGACCAGACCACCCCTGCTTTTCCCAGAGGAAGGGCCAGGCCCTTGGAAGATATTTCCACCCCCCCCCCCCATGTCCCCCCCATCCTCCTTCCGCTCCGCCAGCAGCAGCTCGGGTTGCCCATGCGCTCCCCGCGCCGGGGTCCAGCTGAGCCCTGGCGCACTCGTTGCACCCGCCGCAGGGCTGCGCCTGCCCGTCCCCAGCCACCCCAGGCTGGATTCGGCCCAGCCGCCGGCCGGGCAGAAAGCTCTGGAGTCCATTAACATTCCCCCGAGCGATCTAATCCCCCCTCTCTGCCCTGGCTCTGGCTTTTACTTGGTTTTAATCAAGCCCAGCCTGGCGCCTTTTAAATAACCGGGGCGGATGGCACCCAGCTCCCTGCACGGCACGTGGGTGCTGCCGTCCCCGGTGTGGGTGCCGGCGCGGAGGGGGAGGCAGGGGCAGCCGGGGGCAGAGCATTTGCAGAGGTCTCCACTCTCCAGTAATTTTAAAAGGCATTTTGGAGCCGGAGGAGCTGAGATCAGCAGAGCGGGGGCCAGGAAAGCGAGGGAATAAAAGCAAAGGCTATTGCAGGGGTTGTTATTAATATTTGCTGGCTGATGATGGCGGGGGGGGGGGGGGAGCCGGCACCAGGGAGTGGGCTGCGTGTCCGCCCTGTGGGGAAAGGGCAGGCTGGGCTTCCCATGAAGGGAGGGGGAATTTGGCAGCCGGATGCCTGGGTTCCTTCCTGGCACCCAGAGATGGGGTGGGGGGGGTGCAGGATCCATGCCAGCACTCCTGGGTCCTGCGCAGCCGCCGGTGGGGCCCTGGTTGGGGCGAAAGGCGATGGTCTCCGCACCGATGCTCCTAAATCAAAGTGTTGGGGCACAGCTGGGCCATGTTGGGGGGAGCCCGGACCCCCCTGGGGTGGGGGCACCCAGGGGATCCCCCCTAAACCCCTGGGGACCAGAAGGGTGCGAGGGGAGGGCACCCACGGCGCTCAGCCTCCAGGGGCTTCACCGTGTCCCAGCTGCAAAGGGAGCAGGAGCCTGGGGGAGCAAAGTACCCGGGGGGGGGGGGTCCTGGATGGGACCCCCCCGGCTGGGGCTGGGGGCTCTGCGGGGTCGTGGTGGCCTTGCCCAGCCATGCCCTGCTAGTCGGAGCCGGGAGCCATGCCGGTTCCCCCCAGGCTGGCAGTGGGGCCGGGTGGGGGGGTCTGGGGGTGCTGGGTGGGGAGGCAAGGGGCAGCACAGAGGGTTTTGGGGGGCAAAGCATGAGCCAAAGCGTTTGTTTTTCCGGGGGCCCCGGCGGTGTGAGTTATCAGCAGCGGCAGAAGCACGGTGCTTCCCGGCCGGGTGTGCGCGCTGGCTCCTCAGGGAGGGATTAAGGGGATTATATTATTATTTGTTATCACTGAGGGGGGAGAAAAAAAGAAGAAACCTCCATTGCTGGGAACTCTGCCTAATCGGAGCAGAGATTAGCTCCCTGCCTCCGCCCGGCCGGGCTGGGACGGCTCCTGTGGGCACCGGGGCTGTGGCTGCCCCTGCCCGGGATGGGGGTCCGGGGGGGCTCCCCTGTACCCATCTGACTGGCGGTGGGACCCCAGCCGGGTGACACGGGGCCGACGGGTCCCTGGGGAGCCACCTCGTCTGCGAGTCACATGTGGGACCAGATTTTGGAGGTGATGGTTTCTGCCTGAAGCGGTCGGCAGAGGAAATGGCGGCTCCTTTTCCAGCCTCCCCTGGGACCGTGGGGACTGTCACCCTTGGCCGGGCACAGTGGCACCCCGGCTGTGGGGGGAGCAGCCCTGTGGTTCGGTGGAGGGCAAGCCGGGAGTGATGCTTTGCCCCATGGATGGCGAGAGCTGCCATGAAGGCTTCTGGCGAGGGTGAGCTTGCGGCCATGGTTTTCCATCTCCCCCGGCCACGGATCTTGGGGATTTTGGCAGGTTTGGGGGGAGCAGCCCAGACAGGGGGTTTGTGCCTCCCCTGGCATCGGGACAAGGGCGAGTGCCCCCAGTGACAGCCTAGCATCCCCGAAGGATGGGGACAAACTTGGCTGCGGTCCCCCCCTCTTGCACCCCCGCCCAGGTAACTGGCTCCCAGCCCTGAGCCACGGGGTAAGAAACGGAGCCCCGAGAGGAACCAAGACCGATACCCCGGCAGCCCCGGGGCTCCCACCGCACAAATCTCTCCCCGCCATGGTGCTGGGATGCATCGGCCGCCCTTCCTCCCCCTCGTCTGCTGCCTTCACCCTCCTCCTGCAGCCGCTGCGTGGCAGGCGGTGAGTGATGCCGCTGCCAGCTCAGCCCTGCCTGGCTCCGGCTCAGGGGGGGCCGCCCCGGCCAGGGCTGCTGGGAAAGATGGGTGGCTCGGTGAGGCAACGTGCCATGGGGCGATGCGTCATGGGGTGACATGCCATGGGGCGACGTGCCATGGGGCATCCCCAGGGTGCAGGGGATGGAGGCTGGGCTGAGCCAGGGTGCTTCGGGGCATGCTGGTATGTGAGGATGCAGGGCGAGATCCTGCAAGTCAGCGTGGGCTCTGCCAGCCCGGTAAGAGGAGCAGGAGGATGAGGAGGGTCCAGCTGAGCCAGGTACCCATGAACAGCAAAGTTTCAGGGTTTCCCCCTCACAGCGGGGTCGTGTGCCCCATCCTATGCCCTCGTGTGCCCATCAGGGCTGCGCTGTATGGGGCAGCTGGCTGGTACCCGTGGGCACCGCGGGTCCTGTGCTGCTCCCTGCCCGTCCCAAGCTCCACGGGGCTGTGAGCATCCCGTGCCCGCTGGGCTCCGGTGGGCTGGGGATGGAGATGTGCCGGGATACCCGGCACAGAGGGGCCACCTCTGCCCTGCTCCCCGCCGGCTCCACGGATGCCAGGGCAGGGTAGTCACACCACGGGGCGGAGGAGGTGTGGGACCACACCGGGTGCTCCGGGAGCCAGTGCACCCAACTCAGGACATCAGGGTATTATTTTTCCCCCTTCTTAAGCCTCCAGCTCTGTCTGCTGGGCCGGGAGTCCCCCGAGGACAGCCTCACTCATTACACCGCAGCTTACAAGTGCACATCTTGAATTTTTCTTTCCAAACCCCCAGCTTCCAGCAAGTGGAGGCCAAGCCAGGTTCAAACGTGGGGTGCAGGTTTGGGGCAGCCCCTCTCCAATTTTGCCTTGCCTGTAGCAAGGCTGAAGCCACCACCACCACTGCAGAAAGCTCGTCATTAGAGCTGCTTCCGCACACCCTTTCCGCTGATGGACCGCGCTATTTTCTTGAGTCTTTTATTTACACTTTATTGCTCTTGTTTTTGCACTGGCAAGCGCTGCTGGAGTGCACAGAAATCCTTCAGATCTCGGCTGGCAGCAGAGCTCTGCCTAATCATAGTCATTATCTGGAAGCAGGTAATGGGCATCTTTCCCATGTTAATTTGAAAACAGAATCGGCGAGAGCAGGACACCAGGGATGGAGCATGCTCCCAGCAGCCGCCACTGCCTTTGGATGATTTCTGGGTGCCAGTGGCTTCGGTGGGTGCTGGCCGTCGGGCAGGGGTAGGTTTGGGATGGGAGCACACGCAACCCCAGGCACAACGGCTTGTGCCGAGCCTCGTGGCTCAATAAATCAGCCGGGAAGGGGCTGCTGGCCGGCATCCCGCATGGCCGGAGCCTGTCCTTGCTGCCGCAGCAATAAAATCCCCCGGCCTTGTTTTTTTGGCAGCGAGGAGGATGGCAGCTCTCCCTCCTCCCCGCGCCACTGTCAGAACTTGCCCCCGGCTCGGCCCAGCGTGGCTGGGTCCTTCGTTAACAAGGACTCGTCCCTTTTATCCCCATCGGCGGGAGGGGATGGGGATGGAGGTGAGAGGCGAGGATTTCTCCCGGGGCCGGGAGGGGAAGGCTGGGTGGTGTTGGAGTTTCGTTTGCTGAGATACCATTAACGAGTGAGCAAAGGTTGCGGAGTCTCCATGGAGACAAGACAGCAAGCGAGACGGAGCGGGTGTGCAGCTGAGGTTAGAGCTGATTAGTAAATGTCAGCGGCACAGCAACTGCCCGCCACCACGCTGGCTCGGGGACCCGGCGGGCAGCGGGTGCCCTGGGCACCCCACGCACCTTCGGCACCCCACGTGCACTGCGCATCCCGGGCACCCTGAGCACCCCATCCATCTCGTGTGGCCCACTGCATCCCAGGTATCCCATGCATCCCGTGTGTCCTGTGCATCCCAGGCACCCCGTGCACCCATCCATCCCACGCGCCCCATGTATCCCACGAGCCCCATTCACCCCGGGCACCCTAAGCATCCGCCATGCCCCATGTATCCCACACACCCTGGGCACCCCATGTGTCCTCTGCATCCCCAGCACCCCGTGCACCCCATTCATCCCACATGCCCCATTGCATCCTGTGTGCACCGTGCATCCCATGCACCTTGGGTAGCCCATGCACCCTTGGCATCCCACATGCCCCACACGTCCCTGGGGCACATCCAGGTGCCCCATGCACCCTGCGCATCCCATGCACTCCCTGCACGCAGGCACCCCAGCTCCCTGCTGCAGCCCAGGTTGATGCCAGGCTGTCATGGTCCATGGGAATCAGGGATGCAGGAGAAGCCCAGAGCACACCGTTGAGTGCACATTTCTGGAACATCCTTGCAGCTCCGGTACCGACAGCCCTGCCTCCTTTCCCGCAGGGAGCAGGGATGCAGCCGGAGCTGCTCTGCCCTCATGCCATGCTGCTGCCATGCTGCAGGGGCTCCTCGGCCATTTTGTGAAACACTGGGGGAGCTGGGGAAGGGGCACCCAAGACTCCCGGGCGGAGGGCGGGTGACTCCAGATTGCTGCTTGGCTGCCATCCCCAGGCAAGGACGTGGCCGTGGCCTTGTGCGAGGCTGGGACGGCACGCCAGCTGCGATAAGCTGCCATCTCCTCCCTCCTGCGGAGGATGTCCACTCCTCCATCCCTGGGTCACGCAGAGGAAGGATGAGGCTGGACCTGCTGGATCCCACCTCATTTTCAGCAGAAGCAAAGCCCAGGCTGAGGGAAGCAGGGTCGGGCTGAAGCCGGAGGGGATAGCAATTTGTGGCAGGGTCTGTCTGGGGTTATCAGGGGCTTGGACATGGCTGGAGCCCAGCCAGGAGGCAGGAGCAGCCCAGCTGCCCTTCCCCATCCCCTGGAGCATCATTTACCTCCAGCAAAACGCAGGGAGGCACCTGGCAGGCAAGAGCATCCCTCTTGCAGACAAACAAGTGTCAGGGGGTACTGCGGGGAGGGAGGGGGGTGGTGGATCCTGCAATTTAGCGGGTATTATTTGGCAGCTATAAACAGAGCCTCTCACACAGCCGGGGAGAGATAAAGGTTGCAGTGCAGATACAGATTAGGTGGTTCCCTTGAGGCTGTGACACCTTGAGATAGAAGCAGATCTTCTTCAAGGGAATGGCTCGCTGGCAGTCTGGAAAACCTGGAGTCGAGCGGCCTCCAGCAGCACCTCGGCCCTTGCCTTGCACCCGCAGGGGGAGACGGAGGGGTCCTGGGGCAGCACGGGGGGCCAGTGGGTGCTGGGGGCATCAGGAGGTGCTAAGCATTGCACCCAAGGTGGCTGTGCGGGAGGCGGGAGTGATGTAAAACGGGCAAGAATTGGCTGTTTGCAACGTGCGCACGTGCCCATCTCGCCCAGGAGGAGCCAAAGGAGACGGCGGCAGTGGCAGAGAGACCCCAGGAGTGGGCAAAGGCTGTGCCATGGGGCAGGGCAGGCAGGAATTGCGGACAGAACGGGCAGGCATGGCACACACCAGAGTGACCCCCAGGTTGCTCCAGTTGGGGCCACCAGCTCTGCCCGTCAGCAATGCCCGTGGCTGGGGAGCCCTCCCTGGCTGCTGTCACGGCTCCCGGCAGCGCTGACATGGATTTGTTTGCTTCCCAGTGGGAGTGATGGGAACACCGGTGATTTACTCCCCGCGGTTCAGTTTAAAGCACGAGCACTCCAAGCACCGAAGAGATAGATGTCAGTGCCCAGTGCCCTTCGTCCTGCCCCCGCCTGCTTCCTCTTCCCCCTTCTGTAGGTACAAACAAACCCAGTGCTTAACGTTGATAATCAGGCAGGGATGGAAAGATTTAATATCCAGGTGCACAGGCAGAAATGCAGCATGCCACGTGCTGGTAATTTTTGATCAAGTCTTTGCTCCCGCAGCTTCTGAGGGGGCCATTAGCATCGCCCTGGCTCTGCCGAGGACTGGGCTGAGCTGGAGGACGCTGCCGAGGTCACCGGAGCTCGAGGCCGGGCAGGGAGCGGAGCTTTTCCGAGCCCCCGACCTGGCGTGACCCCCACCCGCCGCAATCCCGGCCTGATATCCTCGTGGGTGCCGGGGACGGATGGCAGTGTCCGCTCAGCAGGACCCGTCCCGTGTCACCCCCCCATACGCGCGCTGCCGGCCCCGTTCGTTAAACCAGGCTCATTTAAGTCGTGACTCCGCTCCCCACCTCATCAGGCCGTGGGGAGAAACCCAGGCGGGAGACCAAATCAGCGGCCATCACCCCTGCACGGACACCACGGAGGACGGCTGGCTGTCCCCATGCCCCCCCAGCTCCGCATACCCCCGTGCTGGGGACCCCCTGGTTTGGGGACTGGAGGTGGTTGGGGGGCTGGGGACACCCCCTCCCTCGTTTAGGGGCTGGAGGCTGATGGGGGCTCTCCGGGTTTGTGGCAGGAGGAGCTGCCAGGCTCCGGTCCCACTCGCCAGCCCAACACTGTCCCTGTCACCTACACCCCCCTGCCCCACTGCCAGCCCCCCCACCTCTCCCCAAAGCCCCCCCGCATCCCTCCACCCCTTCCTCCTCCTGCCCCCCCCCCCCCCAGCCCTGTCCCCTAACCCCCACCCCACACTCCTGGCACCCAATCCCTGCCCCACAGCTCCCAGCCCTGACCCCACAGCCTTGGCCCCCCACAGCCTTGACCCCCCCCCCCCCCAGCTCTGCCCCCCCCCCCCGCCCCGCCCTGGCGTGACACCCCCGCTCCCCCAGGTGGAACTTTCCTCGCAGGGCGTGAGACCATAGAGGCGAAAAAGGCAACACCAAACGGGACCTCTTCGGGGGGGACGAAGGGACAGAGAACCCCTTCCTCCAAAGACACCTGGAAGGATATCGAGCTCTGGCCCTCCAAGACTAGATACGTGTTGTAAAAATGGCGTGGATGGCCGTGGTGTCGCGGTTCTGCCCCCTACCCCTGGAATCTGTCCCAAACCTGCCCGGGGCTCTCCCCGTCTACCTCCCCTAATGGTACGTTCCTCTCTGTTTACTCTTTTTGCGCGGCCGGCTTGGGTGGGGTTCTTCTGTTGCTCCAGTTTCGTACGCAAGTGGCGTAGAGCGGCTTTGATAGACAGCCAGGCGCAGCCAATAGCGCGGCAGGATCTTTGACCGGTTAGCCAATGGCGCAGCGGACCGGCGGCCGGGAGGAGGCGGGGCGAGGCTCAGTCAGGGCAGGGAGGGGGAGCTGTGGAATGGCGGACGGCCGGGCTGGCCCGCCCTGGTGGTAACGAGCCGAGGGGGCCGGAGGGGGCAGCTGCGGAGGGGGGTGAGTACGAGAGAGGCGAGCAGAGACTCCCCGGGCTTCCTAGGCCGCCTCTTCCCGGGGGAGAGAGGCGGAGGCGCTGGGGTGGGCCGCTAGGCCCTTGCCAAATAGTGAGCTGTGGGGCTGAGCGGGGCACTGTTTCCTGCCACATAGTGAGTCCCGGGCCGGTGTGGGCCCTGGTGCCCCCGGGCTGGGAGGTTTGGGGCGGGCTTGGCCCCGGCCTGGGGACGGGGAAAAGGAATTGGCTTCATCCCTGGGCTGACACTTGCCCAGCCCCTCCCAGGGGCCATGGCTCAGTGCAGGGTGTGTGCCCAGGGCCGGGCTGGCCGGAGGGGCTGGGGTGTAGGGGGAGGGCTGGCCTGCCCGGGGAGGGTGGACAGAGCCCTGCGTTGGGTTAAGGAAATGCCGGTCTGGCGGGCTTTCCCGAGGCTTCGCCGGTGTCTGCTGTCCTGGGGCCATTACAGAGGTCTGACTTAGTGGGAATGGTTTGGGGAAGCTGGGGAGAAGAGTGGGGGTGCTGCAGGGTCCCCTCTAAGGGAGAGGCAGTGCTGCTGTGCTGGGGGAAGGGGGTCCCTCCCTTTCCAGGCTGGCTGCAGCCTTTGCCGGGTTTGACATCAGTGCTTGTGCAAACGTGTGCGTGTCTGTCTGTGTACAAAGTCTGTCTGTCTGGGTGTGAGCTGGCTGCCCGTGTTGGTGCAAGTTCTGGTGACTGCGTTCGTGGAGCATTACTGTGAAAGTGACTTCTCCCTCCTGGCTGTCTTCCTGCCCCACAAGTGGGTGCGCCCTTCAGTGTGTCTGGCTATACTTTAAGGATGTGTGTAAGCCCCTTGACCATTAACTAGCCATATGAGCCCGTAAAATCTAAAACTACTTGGGGTAAGACTATGTGGGTGCTGTAGTGTGCTTTGGAAAATGTTTTCCCCAATCTTAAATCCCTAGGTGCTCTCTGAAAAGAAGCTTTGGAGGGTGTAACAGGATATGGTCGGGTAGTTTGGTCAAATGCTCTGACCTGCTGGTGACCTCAGATGATATTTCTTCCAGAGAAGAAATAAGTTGTTAAGGAATGTCCTTGGGGTTGTACCTCACCAGCATTTAGGTTTGTGTTGCGGTTACTGCTTTGGGATACAAAGAGCCTATGTCCTTTGGAGAAAGGTAAGAGATTGCAGCTCCTCCCTGTTAGCTGTTATGTGACCTCAAGGACCTTCCCATGGTAGGATTTTTTTTTCCTGCCAAAAGTTTCACGTTTGACATTACTCTTTTACTTTCGTTAGTAGCAACAGCGGAATTGGGCACCTCTACATAGATTAGACCACTGGTGGGACTGCATGGTGTGTTAATGCCAGGAGTAGGCCTCTTCGGTAAGACACTAGAAAACACTGAAAGTCTAAGTCTTTCAGCACTGCAGATGTTGGTGGGCATGAAATTATATTAATACCGATAGAAAACTTTCATTAAGTACACCGGCTGCAGACAAGGTCATCATTGATGGAGCCCTCTGTAACCTTCACACTTGCATGTCCAGCCCCACAAAGACTTGTGAGGTGGAAAAGTTGAAAGTAAAAGATGTGAGAAGCCAGCAGGGTGTGCATGTGTGTGCCTCCCTGTGACAAAGCTGATGCAAAATGTTACTTTATGGGAAGTACTAAAGTCAGTATGCTTGGTCACATGAGGAAGGGGAATAGTTATGTTTTCCACCCGTTTTAAACATCTGCAGAATCAGTTGCTACTAAATGCTGCAGGAATTTAAAATGCTGCGTTGCGACACTTTTCATTCTGATTTGCCCCTTATTGACCTTGAGTGGGTTTTTGTCATAGAAACCAATACAGAGTTTAATCCAAAACTTAGTTAAAAACAAACCAAAACTAACATCTACCCACTGAAAACACAGACAGAATGTTGATAGAGTGACTTTGAAAATCCACTTGTGTTCACAGCCAAGGACAAGTTTTATCCAGGAAGTGGGGTGGAGCTGGCCAGGCACTCCGGTTCTGTGCATTTTTGTTGTTTGGGGTTTTTGGTTTGTTTTTTTTTTTTTAACTATTGTGCTTGAAAACATCAAGTTTGAGTGAGTGAGCTTGATGCAGGCTTTAAAGACCCACCTAATGCTGATCATTGGTCAAGCTACAGTTGTCAATATTGTCCCTGGGTGGGTTGGTGATGGTGGGGGTCAAACCCAGGACTTGTGCCTTCCAAAGCGTCGATTTCTGCTTGGTTAAAAGCCTTGTTCTGTTTGAGGTGAGGAGCAGGTTTGTCTCAGCCCAGCTGAGACAAGGTGAAGCCTTGCTGTACTTTATGATTTGTGAGAGGATAAACTTCCAGGGTTGAACTGAATGCAAGCTTTTCCCTAAACTGCATATTTTGACTGCTTTCAGAAGGAAATGTGACATTTTTTTGTCTGTCTGGTAACAAGTTCAAAAAGTAAATGCCCCAAATTCCATTTTTTTTAATTTTAAAAAACCAAACCTTCTGATGGCTCATGCCTGTCAGACTCCTTCCTCTTCACAGCTGTGAAGATAAAACCTTTCCAAACTGTCTGCTGCTGATCAGGTTTTTCCAAGCCGCTGCATGGTGATGTTAGCAAGACCCCTGCTTCATTTTGCTGTTCCCACACCCCTGTTCCCAGCCCCGCAAAAAATCAGCTGTGCAGCAGTGGGATGCCACTGCCCGATCTCAGGCTGCAGGCTCACCCACTGTTCCTTGCTTTAGCTTCTGTCTGGTCTACATTCCTAACAAATCTTTCAAGCTCCGGTTTTACAAAACTATGCTGGGGGGTGGGTAGGAGGGTGCAGGCTAAGGCTGCAGGAAAAAAAAAGAGGGAAATATGGTGTGTTTCTGGCTACTTTTTGTACAAGTCCTATTTGAAATGTGTTGTGAAGTGAGTGGCTTACTGAAGAAGGGTAGAGGCTGGAACTGCAGCCCTCATGTCTTTAGAGATATCACTGCTGGAGTTTGAAGTAATGAGTTAATAGTAAAGTTCTTTTAAGCAGAGTATAAAACTGGTTTCCCTATGAATAATGTGACACACCGAACAGAAATGGTGTATTTTTAAGTTACAGCTCAGAAGGTATTTGTGAGCAGTGATTCATTAAAAAGAATACAACCTTTATGATAACTACCAACCCAGTTTCTCAGCATGCTTTGAATATATCTCATTCTTCAGGGCTGGTCTAGGAAAAGTTGATTTCATTCACAAAGCTTAGATAATCACATAGTGTGGGTGGAGGGGTTAAAACTTCAGTGATTGCCTCATATGCATATAGTTAGAGCAGCAAATCCATCTCCTGGTTTTTTTTATTTTTTGTGGTGATAGAAGAACAAAGAAGGTTGTTAGGATTAATGTTTCAACAAAATCAGGTTGGTTTTCTTTGACAGACTGTAATAAGGAAGATTTCAACAAGTGTAAGACTCGGCTTTAATCCTTCCAGATAGGTTCTCTCTGTGGGCTTTCTGGACTCAAATGTTTAACTTTAAGGTTTCTGTTTTGTCTCTGCTAGGTTTGATGATAATACTTAGCCCTTGGTCATTCAGCTGAGCAAAATACATTGCTGCATGTGCTGCACGAGTCAGTCACAAACCAGGAAAAGGATTGAATAGCAATTGTGTTTGCATGTGTTGTGTATAAAGTTCCTGCTGTCCCCATACAGAATGGGACACCAGCACCCAGCAAAAACATGTGCTGCCAAAAGCTGCTTCTGAGACTTCAGGTAGCCAGAACAGGCCACTGTCTGACGGCTCAGTGCTGGGCTTGCTCCCTTATGTAGTCTCTAAAGTAATGCTGCGCAAAATGCACAGGAGGCAAACCAAAAGTGACGCTTTCACTGTGTGGAAATCTAGGAAAGCAAAATGCAACTATTTTCCCAGCCTGTCTTGTGGTGTGTTACTGTTTTCAGCCACACTCTTGCTTCTAACAGGATCTGTAGTAAGAAATTGTGTATTTGAGTATTTATTCTCACTGTGCAAGGATAAATATTTGTGAGATTGGGCCCTTAGTTACCGCAGATTAACATTTATTTAAATATTTTAGGTATTTATAAACACTGGATTTAAAAAAAGGCATGTGGAAATGGCTTCTGGGTAATAAGCAAATGACTGCTCAGAACAGAACCACCCCGGTGACATTTACTTCCTTTGTATTTTTGCAACTCTGTGTAATAAAAAGACTGTGTGTTTTCTTTTTGAGGAGGGGAGGCTACTGGTGCTGCTGATCAGGCTTCACTGCAAAGGGAGTGCTTGCTAACAGGAGCTTCTACAGAAGGTTATCAGATTCAGGCCTGATTCTGATTTATATAAGATTGGTTTCTCCATCTGAAGGTCTGCAGGATTTTTATTTTCCTGCCTGGGAGGCAGTAGCGGGGAGGTCCCCTCCCAGAAGAACTGAAACGTGAACTTCCATGTTATTTTGTTGAGCAAGCAGTACAGCGGCAGTGCAAAGCGTTAATCACATTCTCCATCCTGAGCTCGCCTTCACTGCAGTAATGGGCCTGGGAAATAGTTCCTCTAGATCCTACCCTAATTCTTGAAATCACAGTAAAGCTTTCTGGTATTATGTTGCTGCTGGAGAAGTGGTGGAGCACAGACATATCTCAAGTATGCATCTGCCAGGGGCTTTGATGAAGAAAATTTAAAGGACCAGGAATCTCAATTGGTCTCCCACAAATGCGGTCAGTGGCGACCTGCTCTGTTCCTTTGACACCTTCCATGTCGTCTCCTCTTACAGAGCACTATCCCAGACCTGTCTGGGGAGAAATGGTGGTTTAAAGGATGCTGTGATGCCAAGAGAGGAAGAAGGGAGATGCCTGTGAAGCAGCAGCAGTTAGCATTTGTTCTTGAGGGCGTAAATTTCTGCATGGGAGGCTGATGCTGGGTCACCGCTTTAGAGGAGCTGCTCTGAGATCACTAGTGACCTGTTGTCCTGGAGGTTCTGATTCTCCTGCGTTACTGCTGAAAGTGGTGCACAGTTGAGAATGGGCCAGACAACACGCAAAGAGCTGTCCACTAAAAATAGTTTGTCTCACTGCTGCAGTAAATCAAACCTAAACCATGAGTTTATTTTTTGGTTTCTGCTGAAAGTGCTCGGTAAGAATTGAGAGCTTCTATTCTGTTGTCTGATGCAGCTAGATAACTTTCTTCCCAGAAGGTGCTTGTTTAATATGAATGGTGATGCATTTATTCAAACAACTCCTTTATGAAGCAAAGACACACATGGATTTGAGATTAAAATCTCCTAATTGTAAAGTGAAGGGCACAAAGGAAGTTTTTTTTCACCTAGTATATGATAAATGTGGGACTTGCTGCCCTGGGATTTCATGGATGCCAATGGTTTAGATGAGTTCAGAAACTGATGAGACCAGTTTATGGAAGTGAAATCCATAAAGGACAATTAAATGATAGTGTTTGTTTCTGCGTTGTCTTAAGGTGCGGTGGGGTGCTGCAATGTGGAAAAGGACAGCAGGGAGAACTGTTGCTCTGTGCTTGCCTTGTTCTCATGCTCTTTTCTTTATGCATCTGATATCTGGCCACTGATGGACAGAGAATGCTGGTTTATCTGGAGGCTGGATGACCTAGCATGGCTGTTCTTAAGTCCTGTGGCTTAGGGTTTCTTGTCTTGTTTGTTCGCTGACGTTTCCAATGATGTTACGGAGCAATCTGCCTCTTCCGAGCCTCCATTTCTCCCTGCTCATAAAACTGGGCTAATGACTCTGACCTTTTGTTTGTAAAGCAAAAGAAAAAGGATCAACAAAATACTGGAGCTTATTTACTATCATTACTGAAATGATGAGCAATGCCACTTTGCGGTACTTCAAAGAGGCTTCGCTTATGAGATGCTGGAAATCCCTAGAGAGCGAAAATGTTTCAGATGGAAAAGGAGGAGGGGGAATATTCCTCCTGTTCTCATCTCGTAAGTGTACTCCCTGCGAGGCATGGAGGTAATATCTCCAGCCATCTCCCCTCCCAGCTGGGCTATTTAAAATAGTTGCTGACAATCTTTGCTTTTTTCCGTAATAGCCAAATGGGCTGGTGTCACTGATAGCATAGGAGTGAGTTCTGCATAAATTGTTCACACGCTGTGGAGTTTTGCGAAGTACTTTGTTGACCTGTTGTATAACTGCTAATAAGATTGAATGTGGTTTTAATTTCTCACTTCCTTTTTCACAGATGCCCTTTTCCTACTTCTTAGAGTCTTACTTCAAGTCTCTGTATAGCAAAAGTCTTTTTCTGTTGCTCAAAGAATGAATGATGCTTTGCTTTCAGTCAGCTCCGCACTGGAGGGCTTTAAGTGGCATTCAGAGAAGGCTATCAGCCACAATATCTGATGTATTGGTGTAGCTGCGGTTCATGCATGGAGTGCAAAAAATGGGATTTAATTGGGAGGGAGGGGGAATAGCAGCCCTGGCTGAATGGATGGGTGAAAGTTCCCCGACCACCCCTTAGTCCAGCAAATAGTTGGTTGAGTGCTTGCCAGAGCGGAAGCAAGTTCCCTTTCAGGCACCCTGCTTTTGTGCACCGTAAGAAAAAGCACACACTCTTATGGTTTTGGCCTTGCAGCTGCAAAAAAAAAAAAAACCAAAAAAAAAACCGAGAGAGAACCGTGCACACACCCAGATCCTGTTCTTTCAATACCAACAGCTGCTGAGCTGATCCTTTGCTGGAGGAAGGCATATAGCTGTAAACACAGCTTGTGTAAAACCTTTACCTTATGTCTAGGGCAGCATGAAATAACTGGCCGCTTCCCTTTTGGAGGCTAAATTAAAAATGCGTGTAATTAACTTATACAAAATAGCCTTTTGGTTGCTATTGAGAATTCAATATTGTATCAAGGAGGTTACATCTAGGGTCTGGCTTCACATGAGAGGTTTCCATAAAGCAGCTTATTATAGACCTTGTGGTGAGCTTTGAGAGAAAGACTTGCATCTTTAGCATCCCTAATACGGTCTAATCTCTTTTCTTCCGAAAAGATCGGTTCAATAAAGTGATGGTTTCAAACACTCTGAAATACTTTTGGATGGTCCAGAGCCTGGAGTTTGCACTGTAGATTACATAAGGTGAGATCACTGCTGGGCTCAGAACATGCAAAATGGAAACAACTACAGCTTAAAAAGAATATTTTTCTGACTGTCCCAAGGAGATTACACAGGCATCTGTCACCACGTCCAAGCTGAAATTTGACCCTGCTCTGTCAGACCAGGGGGGCTGATTGAAACAGTGGGGCCTTGCTGAAGTCTGCCTGGAAGGTTGTTTGGTCCCGCTGGCTGCATGGATGGAGAAAGTGAGTCCAAGGATTGTCATGCTGTTGAGCAAAACCAGAAGACTGCTACTCGCAGCTTCCTGTAGCTCTGCCTGCAAATCCCAAATGGCAGCCTGGGATCATGCGCCATGCCCGTACGTTGCACAGATGGCTCGTACGTGCACAAAAACCAGATTCAGTGTTTCTGTGGGGTTGCCTCGCTGGGCACCTCTACAGAAGAACGGGGTAATCCCAGACATGGGGCAGGCCCCTTCTCCCCCAGCCCTGGTTCCTCTTCCCACCCTTGGACAGGACAAACTGTAGGCATGGAGAGGGAGAACTGCCTGGAAAACCCCAGATATGTGGTGGCTTTTGGTACTGGTGGGGTGGGTGCCTGCCTGTTCTCCCGAGTTCATAGTACTACCCATCTCACTTGACTCCTGAGAACCAAAAAGCATATCCAGGGTCTTAATGTGGCATCATATGCGTATCTTTTTTTTTTTTTTTTCCTTCCGCAATAGAAAACCCATGTGTTATTTTGACTTTATTAAGACGCTGTTCATAAACCATTTTAATCTAGATGCTCAAGGCTGTTCTCTTGGTTTTTTGTGACAGAAATCCCAGCAGATATAACACTTCTGGAAAATATCAGGGAGTCAATGTCTTTGGTTTTTTCCTTGTGTCAAAGGTTAACTTAAAATATTAATGCTGCAAAGATTCATTTAAGATATTAAAACTGTTCAGGCAAGAATACATGTACATATTGTAATTACTTCCTTTTTCTTACAATTAAAGTAATTGGATTATATTTAATGAGCTATTTACATTTAATAATTAAGAAAAGACTTATCTTTCCAGTATTCCCCAAGTGCAGCAGAAGGGTGGGGGCACTCAGAGCTGTGATATAATTATCTAGGCGTGAGTTGAAACTGAAAGAGCAGTTGAGCTGTATAGAAAACACTTGGAACTGGTTTGTTCCTACTCTTTCATTAATCAAAATAGTTTAGTGTGTGTTAAAGGAGGGGAGGCTGAGCTTAGCTGCAAATGAGACAGAGTTTATCTGCTGAAAAGGAAGGTTAAAATATGTTCAGACTTCAGGAATAAGTCATTTAGAAAAAAAACCACACCCTCTCTTTCCGTATTAATTACCGAGCGCTACCCTAGAATGAAAATGTGCTGATGTATTGTGAGAGTTGCGCTTTGCACCGAGCGTTTTGTTAGTGCGAACAGGCACAAGCCTTTCCTCTTGCTGGAGGAGGCTAGTGTGAAGGAGAGGAAGAAAACATGCTATCCTCATTAGCAGTAATTCAGCCTGGGAATGAGCGATTCAGCGGTGTTTGCTTTAGCAGCCACGCACCATTTGCAGAAGTTGGCCTGTGGTTCTGCGCAGGCATCCCTGCAGTGATGGCGTGAGGCTCGGGTACCTGCAGTACCTCCAGATGAAGCTGTTGGGAACGATGCTGCTTGTGTTGCCACCTAAATTGCATCTCTTCTAGTCAAGACCTTTTGAAGTGAATTCAGTGCTGTTACAGGCTTTGAGGCTTGGAAAATGTAATCTTGTGATTTTATCCAGAGCATATTTTGCCTGGATTGGGACAGAAACAAACAGATGTCTTTGCCAATGAAAGCTCCTCAACTTTGACCTTTAAGGACTGGCTTTTGGGGCAGAGTGGCAATCCCGTTATAATAGACATCTCTCTCTCGGGTTGCTGTGATTGCTAACCCTGGGGCTTGTTACTGCTCAGGGGACTCATATCCTGGGACAGGTTGAGACCGATTCCTTGAACAGTCTCATTCACTTTGGACAGTGGTTTGGGCTCAGACCAGGTGTCATTGGAGACCTTCTGCTGATGGACTGAAACCTGCCCACTGACCAGGCCTCTCTCCCCATATACTCCTAAAATATTTGAGAACCTGTGGTGGGTTTTCTTTACCTGAGTATGCCAAAGCTACCTGTTGATTGAGGTTTGTGATCCTGCTCTGTATTGTCATTGACCTTGTATCCTTGCCAAAATTATTCACAGGTTTAACAGAAAGCATTCTGCTCCCTTTGCTGCTCCTGTTTCCTAGGAAGCAACAAAGCCAGAGCTCTTCTGGTGCTGAAGGAGCCCTGCCTCTCTCCTGATGTATATCCTCACAGCAAAGACCTTGAAACCTTTCTGTTTTGGAGCTTTAATTCCTGTTTAATCAATAGTTCCGTATTCTGAGAATCAAATCCCTGTGACAGCTCTCTTTAATTGAGCTAAACTGCCTTTCTCTTGTCACATCTCTTCTAGAGTTTTATTTAAATGCATTTGTTCTGCCTGTATCCTCCTAGTCAGGCATTGATAGGAACACCGGGTGACCTTCTTTGTTTAACTTGTTTTTCAGCTAAATGAATGGAAACATTAATTAGGGCAATGGTGTATTTTTTAGGAAAAAAAAAAAAAAAGTCTAGGTCCAACTGCTGGCTGTATTTGCGCTCCAACAGAAGCTAGGAGGATCTGTATGTTCCCCGTCGGTGACACCCCCATCCTTCCACCCCCAGCTTGATTTCTGCCAGCAGCTTCGAGCGAGTCCCTCTCCAGGAGAGCAGGCTGGCATTTATTCCAGCAAGATCATCTTCAGTAAAGCTGATAACAAAAGTTTAAAAGGAAGAGCCAAATTTTCAGTCACACCTGTGCAATCCCCTTGAGGGCAGTAAATGATGATGATAATGCATGAGCCAGACAAAAAACGCAGAAAATGGCTTTCTGAGCCTCTTTTGCATTTTTCAGAGCCAGCAGACTGGAGGGGGGGGGGGGGGAAAGGGAGGGGGAAAAAAAAAAGAGTATTTTTACTCCGGGAACTGAGCAGGCTAGATGTTTGTTGTCTCAAGGACTCCACAGTGCGCTGTACAATGCTTCGTTATTCTGCGAGACCAGGGCTGACGTTTCCTAGTGTCAGAGCATCGCTGTGGAAATGTGCAGTGCTGCTCTTGCCCCATGCTATTGCTGAAACACCTCTTTCATAATGCTGCCAGATCATATCTGTGAAGTTCTTGAGTTGGTGATTGAAGTGAATTATTAATGTACAGAGGGGTTATGTATGGGTTTTTTGTGATCAGCTAACTGTGTTCTCCTGAAGGCCCTGTGTTTTCAGCAGATCCTGCTTCAGGAAAGCTTTTGTGCGATGGTGGGTGAAAACGCAGACTGCGCTTTCCATCTTAGCGGCTGGTAAGAGATGGTGGGCAACGTTTTCCCCGGCGCCTGGGGGGTTTTACCCGTGCATCTCCCCCGTGGCTTTTGGGGAGAATAGACCACTGTGAAAGGAAGCAGCCCTGCAGCTGCCCTTCACTGCTGACTCCTGCTCAGCTGCTGGCAGGCTGGGCTCTTAATGACAGATGAGCCTGTGACGCGTTTTTGGGAATGAATACTTGTTACAGCTGGCGGGATGGAGTAGTTTGTGGCATCACATAGCAGTTTGCTCTATAATTTCACTCCCTATTGCTCGGATGCAGCACTGATTGCTAGGTCTCTCTCCGAGCGTGGAACTGTAGCATTTCTGATTGCTGCATCCCACTTCTCTGTGGCTGCATTGTGAGCTTGGATATAGCCCTGAGCACTCAGCAGAGCCTTCTGCTGATTTTTTTTCTTTTTTTTTTTTTTTTTTTTCAGTTCTCCGTGTGTGTGTGGCTGCTGCTTCCCTTTCTGCTAGTCTTTTGGGGTTACATAAAAGCCAGTCTCTTTCTGGCCATTACAGCTACATGGGGGAGTAGTTACTGCTGAGAGAAGCTTGAAATTTGAAGCAGAGTTGTCACAGACATTAGAAAGAACAGTCAGTCTGCGTTGGCAAGCTACTGAGTTAAGTCTCATTTCATACTGATGGGAATTTCAGATCTGATTATCTCCTTTCTCCCTCATTCCCAAACCTGCTGGTGTGTCTAATCCCCCGATGGGTACTCCTAAAGGCTGCTCTCCAAGGCGCTTAGCTGAAGGCTTGGTCTCCTTGACTATGCTGCTTGTTTGTGTCCAGGCAGAAGATTTTGTAAGCCCTGCTGAGGGCAGGGTGATTGGTCATCCTGATGTACTTGAAGATCAAGCCTAATTTCCTTCCCCTTCCCCAAAAAATGCGCTCTGTCCTCCTTAGGTGCTTTGTGCTACACCAGACATTATGACAGATGATATCACTGCTGGGGTCCAGATTTATTTGCAGATGGTCCCTGATCTAAGAGGTTGTGTGTCACATTGAGTGGGGAATTACCCAGGTGACTCCCAGTAATGCTATGCTAGCTGGTCAAATACCAGTGAGAAGAACCTTGCCAGATCTCTCCCTCCAACTCGGGCTGTTATTTACAGCTCTTTGTGTGCATTGCATATGCGCGTCTCACCTTGTAGTCCTGCCTACCTTCTCCTCTGCACCGTGGTGTTGACTGTACTATGTGCCTGCTGTTAAAAAAAAAAAAAAAAAAAAAAGGGGCTGGTTCCTCTCTTGCTGTGCAGTGCTGTTTTCTGCTCTGCTCCAAACTGCTTGTTAAGGAGTATTTGCTCTGAGTTGCTGTTTTCAGTTGACAGAACTCGCGTTGGAAAGCAAATACTCAATCCTAAAATGTCCCTGTATTGCTTCTCAATACTTGTAATCAAAGTCTGTCTCTTTTATTGTTCGTAACAATTGTCCAATTTTACTGTGCCAGCCCTATTTATTAAAAATAGTCAATAAGACGCAGCTTTGTGTGAGGAGTTTATAGACTGGCAGTTCTCGTTTGAAACAAACCAATTGTACTTGATTCTAATCCAGAACTGGGATTCCTGAGTGATCTGCTACAGCAGAGCTCATGGGGAGAGCGGTCGATGACTTGCTGATAAGAAATCTTAGAGCAGCATGCTTATCTTGAATTTACCTCGTGCTTTGCTCAAAGTGCTGGATTCAGAAAGGCAAAAATTGCAAGTTGCATTTTCCGCCCCCCTCCCGGCTTTACAGGCCTATGTTGTGCCATGCTTGTTTCCTAGTGCCCCCAAAGTATTGACAGAAATAATTGCCAAAGTCAAAATCTGCTTACAAACTGGTGAGTAAGGGATTCAAGGTGAGAGCTTGTTGTGGAGGGAGCAGGGTGTGAGATTGGCAGCCATATGAAGAAGCACTACACACAGATCCTGCTTTCTTGGAGAAATACGAGGTGTCCGAGACCACTGTCTGTGCAGTGAGCAAGCACAGGATAGGAAGGGTGATGCCGAGCAGAAGCTGGAAAAGAGGTGCCAGTTGTGGCTGGAAGATTGGTAGGAATGTAGGAGCGGTGAGCTCAGCTTCCAGGGCTTTTGTCGTGCTCAGCAAACTTTTTCTGGGCCGGCATGGGGCTGTGGAGCAGGCCAGGGCTCGGCAACGTGTGCGTAAGCATTTTGGGAGAGGGGAAATGATGAGGAATTCTGGCAATGCCCGGCTGGAGGTGGGGCAGCATACGGCTGCAGGGAGGCAAGGGGAAAAGAGCTACAGGGCAAAGCTGGGCTTTTCGGGTGGTTTGGCTTTTAGTCACTGCCGTCATAACAAGGCTTGGAGCCTTCTTTGATTCAAGCCGTGGCTTGGAGACTTCAGAGGAAATGCTTGCCGTGAGCAGGTGGGAAGGTTCTGATTCAAGTGGGAGACAAAAATCATTTGTTACCGTAACAAAAGCCCTTACTTCTTGTTTTTAAGAAGGTGTGAAGCATGGATTTGGCACATGAGCGGCCTCATCGTCTGCCCATTTCTGCCCATTTCCTTACGGCTCTCGCAACCAGCAAAGATCACTTAACTTCTCTCGTCACATAGCTAGCACTGTTTCAATTTGATGCCTGCCTTTTTTTTTTTTTTTCTCCATATTCATTAGAAATCTGTTGCAGACAGTTTTCTGTTTCTTAGAGGCAGTTTCCTTTTACTTTTAACATGCTCCCTCTCTTTTCCTGTTACAGCGGGATTGGGGCAAGTCCTCTGTGCCCATGGCATGCCATTCTTGCAGCTTCTTAAAAACAGCGTATGCACCCCAAACTCTACTACTGAAACAAATCTAATCTTCAACATTAATAAGCAAGTGAAAATGCTTATCTGTGCCTGAAAGATAAGGATTTTTGGCCTCGCAATTCATTTAACTTGCTTCTGAATGGTAGGATTTAGTTATAATATATGGTCTGCGGTAGTTACGTGACAGTGACTAATGCCTGATGACCAGTCTGGCTAGCTGGGGTGGAAAACTGCTGTGCTGTCATGCCCTGACCACTGAAAGTAAAGCAGTTCTGGATGGCCCTTGCTGGTAGCATGCTGTCAATCGGCCTCTTAATGACTCTCTTAAAGAATAAAAGCAAGAGCCTCCTGGAAAGCTTTTTTAGGTCTGTCCCTTCCTTGTTTCATTTACTGTGTCTCTTCCCTGCCTCCAGCTGTATGCCTTGTGCTGTCTCCGGTGTTTTGCTTCCTCCTTCTCCCTCTGCTCTCATAACTTGTCCCTTCTCCACACTTGATTTTCTGCCCCACCTGACTGCTTGCTTTCGAAATACACCACTTATTTTCCAATCCAGACTATTAATCTTTGTCCCACCTACTCACGAGGCATGAAGGTTTTACAGGAGCCCATTACCTGTTATCTCTATACTTACCCTCCAAAGACTCATGGGGAAAAATGAGGTCTAACAGCAAAGTGCCTTCTTGTAGGGACATCAGCTGCTCGTTTTGGTAATGTTGGCACCAAGCTCTGGTTGTAGGTCCCTGATTTCCTATCTGCCTGCCTCCACCCTACAAAAACATCTGAAACCTTGAAGCTCCTTGTCCTTCCGCTCAGAGGGGAAGAAATTTTCTTTAAAGTGCCTCTTACCCCAGAGGCTGCTGAGAGAGCAGAAGGGTGGTTGTCCACAGCCCATCCTGTCCTCCCTGCCTTGCTCATCTCTGGTGCTGCACGGGGTTAATCTCTTCTTTTAGTCTGACTGCTGCTTGCTGGATCCTGATGGGTTTTAGGAGCAGCAGCAGGGCAGCAGAGCTGTTGTCCCCGTTGCCTTGGGAAGAAGCGGCACTGCCACACTCTTTGCGAGGAGGGCTGTCTGTAGTGATCACGAGGGCGAAACTCTTGATTCTGCAGTGGAGTGTGGCAGGCTGTGCTGGGAGGGTGGGGGTGGCTGGCAGGATGAGCCAGGCTATAAAGGGAGTGTTTTTCTTAGCCCTTATCTCTGCTGTCTTGCACCGGTGCAAATTCATATGTACATGTGCTGTACCATTGTTATTTAAAAAAAAAAACAACTTTCACCACTACTCCTTGCTTTTAGTTTGAAAACATGCTTTGAAGGCATATACTTTCGGGGGGGCTGTATATAGACAACATATTATGAGCCTTTGTTTATTTGTGGGTATCTGGGGCACTACTCCATTTTCTGCCCTGTTCTCCCCATACTTGCAGAGATTAGTGCTACCTGTGTCTGTCTGACCTGGCTACCTATCATCTTCGGGGGGGGGGGTGTTTGTCTCTCTTTATACATGCATGCTCACATCTCTTCCCCCTTACAGGCTTATTTTTCCTCTTGCTGTTTTCCTTCTGTCTGTCCTGCACCTTGGACAGTTTCCAGCCAGGCTTGGTGGATGGGCTGTCCACTCTGGCTCTGCAGATCCCACCGCATGTGCTCCCTGGCCGAGCCCTGGGGAAGCACGGGGGAGAAGCTCGATGCAGGCAGCCTGCAAATGCTGCCTTGTTTATGAGAGCTGCTTGTTGGTGCAGACTGCAGTCTGGGGGGAGCTGGGAAAGTTTGTCTGGCGTAAAGCGCTAAAGCTGACAAAAGATTGTAGGGCTTGGGCTGTAATCAATAAAACACAGGGTATTTGGAAGCGAAGGTCAGAGTCCTTCCTTAGTTCACCCTGTTCTTTAAATATCCCAGCAGTTACTGATGGCTGCTGCAGTGCTTGGACACGGTGAAGAACAACACGGGCTTCAGTCCTCGGAGAGTCTCTGCTTTTATTTATTTGGATGCAGGTCTCGCTCCCCTCTTCGATAAGATGTACAGTTTTGGGGACCCTTTCCTTGCACAGGGACAAGCACACGAAGTCCCTTGCGTAGAGGCGTTGCAAAATGGCAACCAATATCTGCTTGTCTGGGAGATATCCGTGGGCCCCGGTATGCTGCGGCTCTTGAACTCCTCTGCCTTAATGGGTCAAATTTAGCAATTCAAAATCTGGCTTGTGAGGTAATTAGGAGGGATAATGCCCACTTCTTCCTCTTAACACCCTGATAGAAAAGCATCCAGGAAGGACTCCTGGACCTCAAAGATAAGCTGCCAGCTGCCACAGAGACTATCAAAGGGTGGCTCAAAGTCAAGAGCAAACAGCTGATTTTTTATGGTTCTTGGGTTTTTGCTGTTGGTGACAGGAAGCCATGTTCCCCAAGCTGTTAGCTTCCTGTTTTATTTTTACACCCAGCCCAAGCAGATCAGCATGCCTATCACATGGGAGCTGGCTGCTTCTCTTGGGTTGTTCCTCAGCTGACCTAGAAAAGTGATTCTTTCCCCTTCTAAATTAATCAAGAAGTTGGGATGTATTTGCTTTCACTTAGTCTTAAAGATTTCAGGCATGTATCATGCTCCTTGTTCTGAGCTGTTTACCCAAGTTTCCTCCTCTCTCTTGGAGGCGGATGATCTGAGAGGGAGCCGTTTGTTGCTTCAACATTTCAGCCTGTTAGCAAAGGAGATTTTTGTTAGTTCAAGGCACTGACCTGCACATAAAAGCATTTTCTGTCCAAAGCATAACTTCCGGACACTTATGTTTTCTTCTTTTTTTTTTTTTTTTTTTTAAAAGAACTGGAAGTTTGTCCTGACTGTTGTACAATCAATCTTGACTTCTTTCTGAGCACGCTCTAGTCCTGCATCCTGATTAGAGCTCCCTCAATTTTAAACTGCTGTAGCACAAAACAATGGTCCAGTGTAAACCTCGGGCCCCGGGGGATTTCCCAAGGGAAGAGGGGTGCAGCCTGCAGGATAAGGAACAGTCACCAGAAAGTTTCCTGGTCAGCTGCAAGCGCTTCCTGTTGTTTCAGGAGAGCCCTGTCTGTGCTGCTCCAGGAGGGAGGCACCACGCATGCTTTGGTGTGCTGGAAAAAGCTGGGGTCTTTTTTTAACATCTCCTGTCTTCATCCTCTTGGTTTAAGCAGACCTATTGATTGCAAGTTTAAAATATTTCTGAAGAAGAGCTTGTAAGACTCGCCAAAGACACTGTGCGGGAGGAAGGAGACTGCTCAGAGACGGCGAATGGGTAGGAAGGGAACAACGGCTGCGGTAATGCCAGCAGCACCTTGCGTGTGGGCGAGGATGTGTAGTTTTCCATCTCTGCCTCTGTACCTGAGCTGGTGGGGCTTTGCTGTCACTGCAAGTCATAGAACAGCAGGATCTTTATTTCTGATGAACCAGTTTTATAAGGGTGGGGAGGGGGAAAGAAGGCTTATAAATAAAGCCATTTGAGAGCAGGAAAAACGAACACCATGGCTCTGGTGTGCCTGGAATTTGCGGTTGAGTAATCCTTTCCTGTTTCTTTTTTGGGTTGTTTTTCATCTTTCAGAACAGTGCCTGAAGCAGGTCCACCATGCCGTTAGTAACGAGGAACATTGAGCCAAGGCACCTGTGCCGTCAGACGTTGCCTAGCGTTCGAAGCGAGCTGGAATGCATGACCAACATCACCCTGGCAAATGTCATTCGACAGCTGGGCAGCCTGAGTGAGTACCATGGCGAGCCTGCGCGTTGCCCTCAGGAGTCGCTAGTGCTCTTTATTTAGCTCCCTTTCTACTCTCGTGTTCCTATTTCTCCCCCATCTGCCTTCCCTGGGTAATGCTAAAATGTTTTCCTAAAGAAATCTGATGCTAATTTCATATCCCTGGTCCCACTGCCTTCCTATCTAAGAGAAAATGGGGAGGGGGGGGTGTATGTCTGTGTGCGTGCATGTGTGAGAGGCTGCAGCGAAACTGCAGATGGAAGGATGGAGCACAACTCAGGCTTGTAAAATGGGAGGCTCTCCGAGCAGCCAGGATCTTGTGTCAGAGAATGTGCCTGTAATTGCACGCGCTACTAAATGGAGCTTGACTGCGTTGAATCTACAGTGTGTCAGTAGTCTTATTTTTAATGAAAGATAATTAAAGCGCACACGCAGAAGCTGTCTGTTTGCCCCCGCTGTTTGTTGTGTTGCGAGACCCAAAGTCCCCGGTCTGAGCCAAGCGTTGCCTCTGGAGTATTGGGGATTTGGGGCTGCTTGCTCAAATGGCAGCACGAGCTGTAGCGATGCCTAGCTCAGCTCTCCAGTGGGCTGACCAATAGCCTTGTAAAGGCTGGAGGGAAATCTTGGGCCTACATGCTGTAGGAGAAACGAAGAGTTAATTGTGGTCTCTCCGGGATGACTCCTTACTCTGTTGAAATGCTCTGGATTCTGATTAGCCACCTCTGCCCTTGAAGCAAGACTTTGATAATCACATTAATACATTGTTTAGCTTCTGCGTGGTGTCTGCAAGCACCTCTGCTTGCTCTGCGAAGCAAGCCCCTTGTCTTCTGCCATAGCATGAATGTGGCAGGGAAAGTTGGAGTGCAGTCTCTTTCCAGCAGTGAAAACCATGGTTGTTGCTAAAATCTGGGCCTGTGTTTGCTGCCAGTCGGTATCACATTCTGTTGGGTTGTAGAAATGTCACTGCACAGGCAAGACCAGTCTCTCTGCTCACATTCAACTGGCCCTTGTTGTTCATTTGTTAGGTCTTGTAGCCAAGATGGTTGTGGAGTGTGAGTAAAATCCATCTCGTGCATGTGAAATGATGAGGAAGAATCAGTAAAGCTGTGCAAATCTCAGCTGCAGAGAAAGCTAATCCCAGTCCAAAGGCATGCAGTGGGTTAGTGTGACAGAGCCGTGGTGAGATCCTTCAGGTTTAGACCTTCTTTGCGCAGCTCAGATGCTGAAAGCTTCTCTGCTGCTACCTCGTCAGAGAGGGTGAAGTGCTGGAAGCCAAATTGCAGCCCAGTTTCTTTATCGGGAAGGTACCCTGGGAGCCTCACTCGGCAATGTGGGGAGGGAGGTGCGTGCTGCTGGACCAATCGCAGATACCTCGAGCAGAGCGCTGGAGGGAAAACTCGGGAGAGGTGGCTCTTGCTGACACTTGTGTGCTTGTCTGTGTAAGAGGGGAGCGAGGCAGGTGGGGAGGAAATGCTGAGCACTGTCTCTTACCCGCTTCCCTAGGGTCAGCAGTATTTTAAATGAAGCAATATTTAGACTAACTGCTACAGAATGCTTGCACCCAAATGACCAAACTCCTGCCCCCCCTCCTCTTTCCTTCTCACTTCTGAAAAATAAATCCGCTCCTTCCTCGTACGTTGAATATTACAGGAACGTAAAGCAGGTTCAGTAGGCTGTGACAGCCCTGTCAAGTGAATAATCAGCCATGCCTAGTGCACCACAGTCTCTTTACAAAGATGCAAACATAAATCTTGTCAAACTTTCATATTCCAGTGAGTTTACCCTTCGTTACTATCACAGCTGGTAGCACTTTGTATAAGTCGACTGTGCGTTTCTGTGTGATTTTATAGAATCCACAAGCTAAAGATGGAAAGACCTATTAAATCATGCCGTCTGTCTTCCTGCCAGTGCATGACAAAGATAATTCTGATTGTAAGCTGCACTTTTGCAGTCAAAGTAACTAAACCAAAAAATTAATCTTTGCCTTACCCCATCTGAAAGTGTACATGAAACACAGAATGGTATGTGAGATGCTGGGTGATAACTCTGTACAGGTGTACTTACACAGGCAAGGGAATATGGACCATTGCTGCTTTCTCCTTCCAGGGTCAAGACCAGTATATACAATGCTGTTTATTATTTTAGGCTTGAAACATACTACTCAGTATTGCAAACCAAAGACTTCATTTTTTCCCTAGTGCTTGTTGCAGTTCCTTGTGAAATTCAGAAATTATTTTCAGTTCTCATTAAAGTAGAAACTAAATTACAACTTTTCTTTTTTGAACTGTTGCTGGGAGCTGTCAAATTATTCCATAGATAAACGTTCACCCTCTTTGGTCAAATAGGAGAGCTGGTCTTGTGCTGATGTTGAACACGGGGAGCGCTTCATGAAACCTGGCTGTAGCAAGAGCTACCTGGCCCTTAGGTCTCCAGAAATAAAATCCCCCTCATGAGTTTGAGGAAAGCTGCTTGGGCTTGTTAATGGCACGTATGTGGAGTCTGTATTGTCTAGGAGAGTGGAAGGAGGAGGTCAGTTGAAGTTAACTTCCAGCATTTGCTTTCTACAAACACTTCAAGCTGGCATTGCCACCAAAAGGGGTGGAGGAGGTTGATTTTTAACCTGGCTGGTTCCCCGTGCTTGGCAGTGTAAGGAGAACTGCATGGGAGTATGAACAAGTAGCTGATACGTCAGTTTAGATAGCTGAAAGTATTTGTGCAGCTGGGCTTTGGGGGATGCCCTCGCGTTGCCTTGTGGAAGGGGCGCTTCTCTTTCTGATGTGACTCATTGCAGACAACCAGATTTTCCAAAATTGCTGTTAAAGTTAGGCTTCCAACTGGTTATCCTTTCCTGAATGTCGGAGAGGATCTTTAGGAGTAACAGATTCCAGAACGAACTGTTGACCATATGATGATGCACTTCAAAACCAGACTGCTTATTGGGAGCAGCCTTGTACTCAACAGCCGTGGCTGGAAATGTTTCCCGTCAGTGGGAACTCCATGGGCCTATGTCTGCTGTCAGTGCCAAGTCTGTTCTGATCAGTATTGTCCTCAGCGTGGTTAGGGCTCCCCGTCTTGGGTTATGCCCGAGAGCAGAACAAAAAGACAGTGCTCGTAAGTTCTTGGGTTTCTTCCAGTTCTCCCATCTCTGTCTACCTGTGGTCATCTCTTGTTGCATGCATAGATTTTTAAACTCTTAAGGACAGGGGACATCTTTTTGTTATGCTTGTAAGTGGTGCAGCGAGCTCCTGATCCAAGCCCCTAGGCACTCTCACAGTCCAAACGATGGATGATGTTTGTCATAGCAGCGCACTGGGCAATCCAAGCTGTTAGAGAGAATATCCCTGTTTGAGAAGTTCCCCTTTGGTTTTGATTTGGAATAAACGTGAATGCATCAATTTTTCAGACACTGCCACCTGAAGGAACAAAAGGGTCAGTGCTTTCGTCTGTGGTTATAGCTCAGGCTTTAGGATCAAGGACTGGGTCTGCTCTCTAGTTGCAGACTACTTTGAGCTTGTAAATATGTGCCAGTTACCCTGGAGGCAGGCCTGCTGGAGACTGGGAGCCTTTGAGATTCTCCAGAGCAATAAAAATCTAACTGTATTTGCCTCTAATAAACAGAACAGCAGAGAGTCTTAAAGGACCTACATACCCATCCAGATTCAGACCATTATAGTATTGTCAGCCCTCTTTATTTTGTTACTTTAATAACGACTTGAAAGTATGTCTCGATTGTTTCTTTGTTGCTTGAAGATCCCTTGGAAATGTCAGGTTTTGGTGGAACAGAGTGTTTTCTTCCTGGACGTTAAACTCAACCCTGACAAACTGTAAAAGCAGCATGGTTCGTTCGTTCTTTCTTCTTTCTTCAAGCAAACAAGGTGGGAGACTGAATGTGGTCTGATGTGGCTCACAAGGGTAATGTGGACACTTTAATATTCCAGGTAAATTTGCAGAAGACATATTTGGAGAGTTGTTTACTCAAGCCAACACCTTTGCCTCTCGGGTGAGCATTCTAGTCGAGAGAGTTGACCGCTTGCAAGTCAAAGTCACTCAGCTGGATCCCAAAGAGGAAGAAGGTAATGGAGTGGAGCACAGTCCTTGCAGACCAAGCGTGGTAAAGATTCTCATTGAGTCAGCATGGTTGGTTCACGGCCATAAAGTGAGCATGACGCTGCGATGGGTGTTGGAATGTCTTCTCTTGGACTAAGAGGGACCGTTTCCTCCTCTCCTGAAAAAGCACCATGCTGCTCATGTGGATAGCCTTTTTGACTGAGTCTAGCTTTGCTCGTTAGCAAGTCTCCATGTGGAAACTCACTTTTCAACAGTTTGATAGCGGTGCACTTCTCGAGTCTTGGTCGCAGGGGTTCAAAACCACATCGGCAACTCTCAAGAGAGCCATGTCTATACAGCAGCAGATCTTGGCACGGCATGATCTGAGCTTTGCTGGGTTTCCCAAGAGATCTGTGGGAAAAGGAACCTGACCTTAAGAAGTGCTAAGCGTGCCAAGAACTCCAACTGAAATCAGATGTTCACTACTTTATCTTCAGTGTCATTGGCCTGGGTCAAGCTGTTCTTCACTTGCTCTCTCCTCTTTCTTACAGTGTCCCTGCAAGGCATTAACACCAGGAAGGCCTTCAAAAGCTCCACCACTCAGGACCAGAAGCTCTTTGATAGAGATTCTCTCCCCGTGCCTGTCCTTGAAACCTATAGGACCTGCAATACTCCTCCACCTCTCAACATTCTATCACCTTACAGGTATGGCTGCAATACCTTCTTGGCCCCTTGCTCCCTTGCAGAGTACCTCTTCCTCCCAACCTGCCGAGGAGGTCATTTCCCATCTTGTGCTGTATTGAAGTATCTGTTTCCACTGGGAAATCGAGTTGCTACACTGAGATCCACCAGGAAATCTCCATCCCCCGGATTACGTGGAACTTTGCTTTTGGGGCTGTACAAATGAGGGTAGCTAGAAAATTATATATTTGGTTACCTGCTGTCACTTTTGTGACTGCCTTGGGGCAAGGCTTGGCTGGCACTGCATAAACATGCTAGGTGTTGTGCAGATGATGCATTTTTCTTGTGCTTCTCTGTAGCCCTGTGGCTTCTTTCCAGAAAGCCGCAGTGCAAACTGCAGAGCATACATCTGTAAATGGCTCTCACCCAGGTGGGTGCAGCAGACTCCTGTAGATCTGGAGATGCTTTCTGTGGCCTCCTGTGCCTGGTCTGAGACATCTGATGTGACCTACGCTGGCTGTGTAACCAGTTCTTCTGAGCAGTCCTGCTCTGATTTCATCTTGTAGGTAGTAGAAGTAAAGGGGGTCAGAATACGGAGACTTAGCCCACATCCATAAATATCTTTTGAACAGGTAAAAAGTAATTACAGATAGCTGGAGGCAGCTGTCTTCTGCCAGACGCGGCTGCACTGCAAAGTAGGAGGAGAGTGTGTGTGTGTGTGTGCGTGCACGCTCACTCATGAGTTTCAAGGACGCTGCTGGTCTGATTTAGGGTTCCTGAGCTGGAGAAGGTTTTTTTCACACCAAAAATACAACACAAACAAGTGGGAGTTGAAGTGAGAGACCTGCTGCTCTCTTGGTGATTGTTCAGAGCAGTTGAGCTCTTCAGGTGCTGAGTAATGGAGAGTTTGTGTGAGGACAAAAGTGATGGCAAGTGGGAGAGCCAGGACAAGTGAGGCTGTGGGTCCGCTGCCTGTTCTGAAATGGGGGACAGAGGGAAGAGCAGCGTGTTTGACCTTCTCACTGCAGGCTTTTAAACTGTCATCTGGGGTTATGCCTTGCGTTTTCTTTGGGCTTCAAACAAATGTGTGACTTGGTCCTTGTTTGTGTGTGTGTTTGTTTTTTTTTTTTTCCCTGTTCTAGGGATGATGGCAAAGAGGCACTTAAATTCTACACGGATCCTTCATATTTCTTTGACCTTTGGAAAGAGAAAATGCTTCAGGACACCAAGGATATTATGAAAGAGAAGCGGAAACATAGGGTGAGGAAATGGGAGATCTCTGCCAACAGAGGCATGTCAGGGAAGAATAGGAGGTGGGAAGTGTTGATAAATCTTGGACTCCAAAATTGCTATCCAAAATTCAGGTTTGCTCTCTTAAGCTCTTTAGGGATCAATTCAGTGAAGGTTTTTTCTGGTTTACTCTCATCCTTGTTAATTAAAAAAAGAAAACAAAGATAGCCTTGATCTGTTTTTCCAAATGGCACCATCTTTGTATGGTTACAGTGGTGTAATTTGTAGTTCTCAAATGTAGTGCTGGTGCAGTCAGCAGGGGAGAAAGTTGCATCAGAGTCTTTTCTGCACTTCTGATCTTGCATAGGGGTCTGTTCAGTGTTGAAGCCGTGCGAATCCCACTGCCCCAGCACCGCAGCATGTTGAGTGGTGTAATAAATTCTGCGGTGGAAGAATAAAGAAAAGAGAAAATGTCCCTTCAGCAGTGCAAAACCAGGCCCTAATGTTAAATTAGGGGCAAGCGGGAGGCTTAACAAAACCATTTAAGCTGAAAATGGCAGGTAGAGTTCCTGGTTTGGTTGCCTGGGGATTTGGACCCATGTTTACCAACACTGAAACTTACACCATAAAACATTCAGTTTGAGCATACTTTATTTAGCTTTTGAGCAACTGGAGTATTAAGTATCAAAATAGATCATGATTTTTCAATCAGAATAACAAAGGAGAGCTTTAGGCCATGTTAGAATACAGAGTGAGGCTAGCTAAAGCCCAGTTCTTTGTGGGCAAGTGTCCATATTGCACCTCAAAGCACTTAACACCAGCAAGATGATAGTGAGATTTGGCAGCCTTGACACAGAGGCCAAAAACTGAATTGATGTGGGAAACTGAGCTTTCACTCTGCCCTCAAGGTGGTCATGCCAGGGAGTAACGATGGCATCATGTCTGGGCTGCACTGGGGAAATCTGATGTTGTCTGTCTTTTTTTATGCTATCTCTGCTCCAGCTTCTTTGTATGGGAGATCTTTGGAGCTTGCAGCAATCAGGAAAGTAAATTAAAAATCCTGGCCCTCTTTGAGAATGTATCTTATTGAAACTGCTACAGGTCTGTCCTATCCCTCCCTGTTCCCAGTGAGTTTAAAGCAAAATAAGGCTTCTGTTTGATTCCTCCTCCCTTAGAAAGAGAAAAAGGAGAATCCAAACCGAGGAAATGTGAATCCACGGAAAATCAAAACCCGGAAAGAAGAGTGGGAGAAGCTGAAAATGGGACAAGAATTTGTTGAGTCAAAGGACAAACATGGTCCTGCTGGGTAAGCAAGTCTGGGGCTCTCTGTTCAGCTCCCCAGTGAGGGGGAGCAGGCGGGCGTTGTTGATTGTAATGCAGTTCACCCTGCTCTGCAGCTTCTCCAGATCTGCTGCACAGTGCGGATCGATACTGCCACTAATCAGATTCTCCAAAGTAAATCCGTCTGCTGATTTAAAATTTGCTAAATAAATCAGGGAGCTACATGGTTTGAACAAGGTGGCAGGAACAGCTTCGGTAGCAAGTCTGCTCTCGGCTGCCTGTCTTGTGGGCACAAAAGTGTTGAGAGCTTTGGCTCCCTACCCCATCACGGTGCCCTTCCCATCACACCTAGCCTCTGGACCTTACGCTGAGGAGCAGGGTGGCATCTCGGTGGTATTGTGTGACTGCTTTGTAACATTTCACAAATGGCTCTTCACACCCTAAAGTTGAAGCGGGGGCTGTCCCCATCCAAGTATTTCAAGCTACAGATCTCTCTTTAGCGCTTCTGGCTTGGGAATTCATTTAACTTTTGACACCAGCAAGGTTGGAAGCAGACCGAATTCCCCACAATGCACTTCTCGCTTGCTCGCTCCTTGCAGCTTCCTTTCATATAAGAAAAATCTCTCTTTAAATCACACTCTCCAGCTAAAAATAAAACTTGCTTTTAGTTTAATAGGAGAATAGGTTTGGTTTCTAGCAGAGGAATCGAGCAGCACAACAGCACCATTTTCTTGCTCCTCTCTTCTGGTGTAAGCATGTTCATGCATTTGAATTCACTGGAGGTCCAGAGCCCCCAAGAATGGGGTGGTTCCACCGCCCCACAGTGAAATGAGCTCATTGAAAGTTGAGTGTGAGAGTGGTCTCTTCCTTCAGTACTATTTCAGCTCTGGATATTTGCTTTTAATGGCATCGCTGTTCCTTGGGTTCTTTTTGATACTCTATTCTCAAGCTTTTTTTTTTTTTTTTTTTTTTGGCATCTAGGAGTACCTCTTCTTTTTTTGCCACTGATGATACCCAATGTAACTGGGAGTCCTTTAAGTCCACACTGGTCAAAACACGCTCTTATAAATGTTTTTTCTAGAATCAAATGTTAAGAAATGTATTTTTTATTTTGGTGTTTTCTTGTTCACTAAAATATATACTCGTGCTGTTCTGGTGTGTGGTAGCAATAAACAAACATGAGAGCATCTGGGCAAATTCTAGCCAAAGAATTACGCAGAGCATACTAATACAGCTGTACATAATTCTTCATATAGGATGCTTTGAGAAACAGACTTTTTTCTTTTTTCTTTTTTTTTAAATGTTGCTTTAAGGTTTTGTTTTGTGTGTCCTGACGTGGTGGTTGATAAGGTTCCACCTAGAGACAGGTCCCACTGTGCTGGGAAAAGCCATTCCTGCTAGAAGACCTCATTTCTAAATCTTGCAGGTTGATCCATCCACTTGGTTAATATCACTGCCGTTCGGTGGTTGAACTGCTGCATGGTTGTTTGTTGTAACCCTTCCAGGAGGCAAAGCTCTTGTGAGTGGCTGGGGGGGGGAATGAGCTTTAGACATTGCCTTGAACTCTTTAAATAAATCGCTTGTCTTGCTTTCACTCAGGTACCCCTCTAACATGGTGTATCAGAACGGCAGCATCGGTTCAAACGAAAGCATGGACGTGAACTGCTACCCGCCACCGCCGCAGACTGACTCTATTGTGCCACCACCTCCTTCATTCCCAGATGACAGCCTGCCTCCGCCCCCGGTGGAATTTAGGTAAGCCTACGGGATCCCTTCTGTCACCAAGGAGTAGTAGGTGGTGTAAAAGGATGACATGAGACAGGCTGAGATAGTTCAGCATAACTTCCTAACGGGTGTTGTATGGGAACGAGAATGCTCCTGTCTGGAGGGGAAGTGCAACTGCAGGCAGGGACAGAGGCACAGGCAGAACAGCTCTCCGTAAATCCCAACCACCATCGTTGTTCCCATACAGAAGGGGACAGTGGGCTTGGGCAAGAAGTAGAGCAGGCTTATTTCACTTTCTAGAAGAGTGGGGTCCCAATTAATGGTCTGGCTCCATTGCATGCGTTTTCCAATGCAGTTGGTCCAGAGCATGTAGACTTACGTTCCTGATAGAGCTGTGCGAAGAACGGTTTTTCTTTCTCTGCTGTTTTTGTTACCATTTGCCCTATGATCTCTGACAAATGCATGATGTGGGCACTGAAGATGTAGATGTAGTTAAATTTAAAGGACTTGAGCACACCAGCTGACTTCTTCCCAGAGACTTCAGTGCAAGTTCAGGGTAGCTGCTTTGTATCTGATGAAATGGTGACTTCCAGTCACCTCTAGAGTTGAGAATTATGGTCCAGCAGTAGCTCAAGACACAAAGGGTGAAACAAGAGAGTAGCCTTTTTTTTAAAGGCAGTAAAACAGAGTCCAGAGTAACAGGAGGAAGTATGTCTGATAGACAGGACTGTGTTAGCTTGTCTCCATCTTATCCAAAGGCAGCAATGCTGCAGAAAAGGCTCTTCTGATGTGTCAAAGAGACCAAGCCCTCCACTCTGCAGCATGTTCCTCTAGGGCAGAGCAGAAACGAGCTTTCAGATGAAGCTTACGCTGCCTTATGCAGTTGCTTAGATCTCTGCCAGCCACAGAGATCTCCTTTCTCTGGTTTTGTTTTGGTGGTTGTTTTTTAAAGAACCCTGGGAGCTAGGTTTGATCTCCAGTAGTCTGTCTTGGATCAGCACTGTGCACTGTTAAAAATTGTGACATTTTTGTAGCAAAAGTACCTTATTTTTCTGTCTTACTGTGGAAGGGGATGTCAGTTTAGGGCTTCCTTTACACATAGATAGGATATTACAGTATCTTATGGGCAGTAGTGTTTTCTGGTATAAACACAGCTTCCATAAATGGGAGATTCAGTCGCTCATGAATAGGTGTTTTCCTTAAGAGCACGTTGGGTTTCCATGTCTTCCTCTTCACTCCCCATGGCGAGCTATGAGACATGGCTGCTGCTCTCCAGCTCTGAGCCATGGAATCCGGTGAAGAGATCTGTTCCTAGCAGGTGTTCAGAGCATATGCTTTCCTGGCACACCCACCAGTCCTTGTGCGATTTATCACGGTAGACATCCCTGCTTGGCGTGTCATAAGTCTGACCTCAGTGTGGAGGGGTAGTGGCTTGCGTTGCTGCAGGAGCTCTTAAGCCAGGAGGCTGCTCTGAGCTCAGACGTGACGCCTGGCCTCTGGCGGAGAGGTGAGATGGCTCATGTTCTTGTCAGCCTGGGAGATGGGATGGATGATAGCATTTCTGCCAGTCCCTAGAAGCTTTCTTTTGTTCTGGTTGTGTAGGCCAAAAGAATCGCTGCGAGGGAACTAAAACCAAGGAGTGAGGTCTCTTGGAAACACCAGTTAAAGCTGGAACTTAGATTTTTTTTTTTTTTTTTTTTTTTTTGTCTGGACTGCACCAAACACACATGATTTGCATTAACATTGAGATTGTACAGTCTAATCTGGCCTCACATCTAATAGCCTTATGTCTCTTTCCTTCTGTTGCAACAGCTATCCTGTAGACAACCAAAGAGGTTCCGGTTCTGGAGGGACCAAACGATCCAGCCTGGTTAGCCCAAGTCACCCACCACCAGCTCCTCCGATCGGATCCCCCTCAGCAGCCAGGCCAGGCTTTGCTCCCCCTCCGGCGCCACCTCCACCACCACCACTGCTGGGAAACACCTCCCCTCCACCACCTCCCATGGGCTTCCCATCCCCGGGAACTCCACCACCACCCTCACCCCCTTCTTTCCCTCCTCACCCCGAGTTTGCTGCCCCGCCACCACCACCACCCCCTCCAGCAGTCGAATATGCCAGCGTGCTCCCACCTCCGCTGCCACAGCCAGGCAGTGGGAATACGCCGCCTCCCCCTCCACCACCGCCTCCTCCTGGCCCACCGCCTCTGTCTTCCAGTGGCCTGGATGGTCCCCCACCCCCTCCTCCACCTTCAGACACCTCCGCCTCCAAGCCCAAGTCATCCTTGCCTGCGGTTAGTGATGCCAGGAGTGATCTGCTTTCAGCTATTCGTCAAGGTAAGGCTTTGTTTCAATACCAACTTTCTCCTTTGCCTCTGGAAAAACCCCGCAGTATCCAAGTGAGAGCACTTGGGAGCCATCTCATGAGCAGTGGTGTGACTGCCTTGCTGCTTGAGACCTGTTCCTTGTGGTCCCTCCTTGTCTGCCCACCCTAACGACAACCTCAAAAGGTTTTGTGCCTCCACCTGCACCTTTGGAGATGGCAGTACTGGAATTGGTGTGGTCCAAGTTTGCAAGTGGATTGAACAGCAGTGGTGTAACCCCTCAGAGGAGCACAGAAACGATTCGCTTCCCATTCCACCTGCCCACCCAGCCTGTCTTGGCTGTCATTCACCATCAGCATTATTCCACAGCCTGTCCAATACTCACTGGCAGAGGACAGGCTGCCTTGCTCAGGGGATTGTGTCAAAGGGATGGCTGCTTTGGAGATTTCAGTGTGACCAAAGCCTTTGAATGATCCCCTCTGTTGCCTTCTTCCCAACAGGCTTCCAGCTCCGCAAGGTGGAGGAGCAGCGGGAACAGGAGAAGCGGGACGTTGTGGGCAATGATGTGGCAACGATCCTGTCACGCCGCATCGCTGTGGAGTACAGCGACTCTGAGGACGACTCTTCGGAGTTCGATGAGGACGAATGGTCGGATTAACCACAGTCCTGTCCCCTTCTTCCCCTTCTCTCCTGGGTTAACATCTTCTTAAAGAATCAGGTGGCCAAACCTTCCACCACTTTCTTTTTCATCCCGTAACCAAAGATGTGCCAAGGGTTTTCAGACAACCAGCAGCATATCTCCCCTCCCTCCCCCTCTGGCTTTGGCAGGGCTTTGTGCTCTGCCTTTCCAAAAGGTCTCCTCACAGACACTGAGGATGCGGTGTTGGGATTTAGCTGGAGGGGGTGTAACGGTTGCTTATTTAAAATAGAGCTAAACCTCCAGATTCTCGATGCCACCAGGCAGAGCACATATAAACCCTCCATCCTGAGGGATTTTTAAAGTAAAGATGGATGATCCTGTTGTGGCCGCGTGGCCTTTCAGATGAAGGACATTTTCAGCTAGTTTTCTCATTGCAACAGCAGACAGTTGATCTGATGGCTCTTCCTTTCCAGTGAATACTGGTAGTGCTGCAAGAAAATGGGCTTTAAATGTCTGTTCTCTGCTGCATCCCACTGTCAAATAATCAGTTTTTGGCAATAGTGCACAATTCTTTCCCCTCTGACCCCCTAGTATTATTTCCAGACTACCCTGCATGGGGTGCGCTTCCTGGCTCTAGGGCTGTGGAGTGCATTGGGTGCAATGTGAGGAGGGACTCTTTTATTTTAAAAGCTGCCTTTACCTTCCTCAAATCTCCTGGACTGCTTCGCCAAGTCTGCCAAAGGGGACTTGCACAAAGGGATGCAAAGCCAGGGCAGGATGGTTGCTCGGCTTCCCGCTTCTGGGAGAGCAGAGCCACTGCCCCACTGAGACACATCTGTGTGGTCAGCGCTGAGTGGTGGTGAAACTCCACTTTGCTGATTTCTCCAATTCATGCTGAGAGTGTGTTTAAAAAAAAAAGTGCCTAGAGCAGGGAGATGGTGTGGGGAGGGGTTCTCTGAACACCAGGCACTTTGATCTTCTTTGGCCTGTTCAGGGCAATGCTGCAGTTAGTTTGAAGAGGTGCTTTTTCTAGCAGGGTGACCATACTTTTTTGCACAGGGACTTGAGTAGCAGAAAATGCTGGTATTACCTTTGCTTCCTCCTCCCTTCCACCTAAGGAGGGGAGTTTGTGTGCCTAAAAACATCTAGTGTGTGAACTGAGTTGCCCATCGGTTACATCAGCCCTAACCTACGTTGTTTCCCATAATTTTGTTATTATAATTCATTAGTTACTTTTAAGGAAATGTTTCTTCTCATCACTAACCCTGTGAATTCCCAGGCTGCTCACTACAGATACAGTACTGGCAGGGGGAGAAAATGGTGAACTTGAACTAGCTGACCTAGGTTTTATTGCTGTTTTATATTACCTTACACCGAACGTAAGCATATCTTGGAAATCGAGAAACAAATACCCCTGATGTTACAGATGTGCTTTTGGTATTTTAATTTGGATGTGACTCTCTCAGGGTCATGCAAGAAAGCAATTCCAAAGCCTTTTGGAGATCGTGGGTCCAGCTGTTGTGGGGTGGGACCAGCTGCACGTCCCATTAAGACCAACTCTCCAACCTCTTTGCCTTTCCTATTGTAAAGTATTTTGCCAGCCTGTGCCTGTTCTTTCTTCTTTGGCTTGCCTCGTTTAATGATGTTGCTGATACCTGGAACGCCAGGCCCAGCCCGAGGCTGCCAGGTTGCTGAAAATCCTTCTTGGGGTTTGATTGATGGCTTCAGTTTGTGCCATTGAGTTCTTACTGATTTCTTATGTGCGTGTGTGTGCGTGCGCATTTTTAATCTTTGACAAAGCAGATGATGACCTGGAGGATGGGCTTTTCTGGGGTGCGGATCAAGCTGAGATCCAGCGCGACCCTGAGAGATTTAGTGGACCGCTGCACCACCAGATTTTGTCTGCAAATCAGCTGCTAGGCAGGATGCAAAGGGCGTAGATGGTGAAGCATCCCGATGGGCTGGGAACATCTGAGCCATGCTAGTTCCAGGTTCTGGAAGAGGGAACAAACCCCTCGAGTGCCAGTGAGCCATCGTGCAGTGTAGGGACTTGGAAATGCAAACTGATTATTGCTGCAAGCTGGGTAAGGGGGGCTAGAGGAGAATCACTGCCTCTTGTTTTTCTGCTCTTTCTGTAAGCATCCTCCTCTGGCTTCTCTTGGAGACAGGTTCCTGGGGAAAACGGACCTTTAAGCTAACCCGGGCTGACAGCATTATCACACAGGGAAGCGAGGAGCTCGCAAATGCCAAACCTGGGTTAATTTTAAATTGCCTTAACTAGACTTGGCCCCTGTTGGGAAAGGGGAGTGAGTATTCCTGTCACGTGAAATACAGAAAAGTGCCATATTCTCTGTGACCCAGATGGATGGTCTGTCAGGCAGGGCCGTGCCTTGAGGCATTAGGGACACAGTTGCCCCACGTGCTGCCTGTTGCACAAGGATGCTGTGTGGGCGATCCAGCATGGCTGCGGGTGGAGTCGGCTCCTCTGCCTGCCTCGCCTGCTTGCAAGGCCCTCCTGGCAGCAGGAGGGACGCTGCTTTGTCCGTGCAAGCCTGCTGTAACCACCCTCTGTTTCCAAACTCGCATCCCAAGGTGAGAATCAAAACTGCTGGATTCTAAGCAGAAGGGTTGTGGACAGGTAGGGAAGGTTGGTTGGTTTTTTTTTTAAATCTCTTTCAATTGCAAAAAGAAGTGGTATGAGCCTAGCGTGGAGATCCCTGAGAAACAACTGGTGTAACGTGACCATCTCTGAGTATCGTTGCAAAATCGCAGAGCACTGGGCCACCAAGTAAGCTTAATATTTCTTAAACCAGTAGGGGAAGAGGAGAGGTGCCAAAAACAACCTTTGCAAGACAGAGCAGCTGTGCTGTAACTGCAGGGCTGCTGCCCCATGTAGACCGAGGGCCTGTGCTGGACTCCCCTGCCATCTTTGTCATTTTGTGTTAAGTTACTCCTTCCTCCCCTTTTTCCGTGTAAGGCTGGGTTGAACAGCACGGCGGGCGAACCTCAAGCATTTCACAAAGCCAAAAGCGAGAGCTGGCAGCTGGGGTCCTCCCCGCTCTCCGCCTGCCCGGGAGGAGCCCCCGTCTTTCCATTTCAGCCCAACCCGTGTCCGTATGGAGACGCAGAGCCGGAGCAGCCATTTCGCCCGTCCTGGGAGCCGTTTGCTCGGGGCGTGCAAGTTTGGGCAGGCCGCCGCTGCCTTCCCCTTCCCGGCGCCGCGCTCCTGGTTAAACATTCTCCCGGTGTCCTCGCCCGCAGTGCTTGGCTGCTGCTCCCGGCAGCCTCTCCCCCGCTGCCCCCCTTCCCACGCTCGCAGGGAAAGCCTCGTCCCGGCTCCCTGGGCTCAGCCTGGAGCCTCATCCGCAGTCGGTGACCTTCACTGCTTTCTCCTCTCCTTATCAGACCCAAAGCACCAGACCAGATCGAGGGAAGGGGCTCCTGGAGGTCCCAGATGGCCAAGAAACTGTGCGGAGTGTCGTTTCAGGGAAAGGATTTTTTTTTTTTTTTTTTTTTCCAGTCCGTGAACTTATTTAACGTGCCTTGTTTGAAAGTACCTGCCCTTGACAGGCTCTGGCGGGGAGCTAGCTGGCAGGGCCTTGCGTGGGGCAGATGCAGCTGCCCTGGGTCAGGTTTCATTGCTGTTGGATTTCAGGGGGTGCTTTCTTCTCTTCCTTTTTAAACAAAGCCTTGAAGTGGGAAGTGGATCTGATGTTTTTATTACTGTATTAACATTCATTTTAATTCATTTCAGAAACTAACTCATTTTTCTTCCTGATTAGAATGTCATAGAATTAGACGAGCTGTAACCCTCCTGAAGTGCCTTATTTTCCTACATGATATAAATATATTTATAAGAGTAATTATTCCACTTGTATCTTAGGGGTTTATTGCTGAGCAGAAGATATGGTGGGAGGAGAGGTGGGAAGTGCCCTCGAAGGACCCAGCCAGGCCGGGGGTCGGAAGGGTGATGTTTGACAGATACTCTCAGGGTGCAGGGGGTTACTCACTTCAGACCAAAGGAGTTTCAGCAGTGAAACTCTGCTTAGGAAAAAGAAAAAAAAAAAAAACCAACCTCATGAGCAAAATACTGTAGACTTGTTTGGTTTTCTTACCCCTGCAAAATAAACACTGATGGCCAGACTCTGCCGCCTCATCTGCACGGATGCAGCGGGCGTAAAGCTGCTGCTGCTGGGGGAGTGGAGCCCGGTCCGTACCTGTGCATCCCAGCGCAGACCCGCTGCCTTCTGTTTTCCCGTGTAATGTCTGTCTGTGCTGTTCCCTGTCGGTTGCTGTGTAAGCCAGGCTTTCCTGCTGCTTTTTTTTTTTTTTTTTTATAATCAGCTCAGTAACCCCTGGATGAAGATCCCAATTTCAAATTTTTTTGTAATGTACATGTAAAAACAAACAAAAAAATTAATTTTTTTGATCCTTTTTTAAAACTGTAAACTTGATAAAACCTTTCTATCCAATCGGTGCCTGCGTGTGTTACTCCGAGCATGTGTTGGGGAGCTGCGGTGTGGTCTCTTGCACGTGGAAAGTGGCTGGTCCCGGCCAGAGGGGCTGCTGCGACTTGTCTGTGTGTGACTTCTCCTGCCCGGGAGCACGGGCAGGTGCCGAGCCACGTGAGCGGCTCGTGCCCGTACAACTTGTGTCCTGTACTGCATCTCGCAGGGCTGCTGGGCTGTAATCTGGGGAGCCTGGCTGCATTCGACGTTTCATCGAGGGCGCCCGGGCTGCGTCCTGTCTGCAGGTGCCTGGGCAGAGGGATGAAGAAAGCCAGCGGGTCCCAAGCTGTCTTGCAAACGCCATCCACGCAGAAGCCTCTTCCAGTACCGAAATGCAGCCATGCCAAGGTGGGTTGAGGATTATCGATGGTGGTAGTTAGTGCTGCCTGCCGTGGGTAACCGCGCCAAGGAAGCGCTATCCAGGAGGAGCTACCAGCCTCCCGTGTGTGCTCCCTGCCATACGAAATGAGCCCATGCTCCATCTTGCAAGAGCGGAGCTGCTGCAGCTGGGGTGGGAGGGGGCTGCTTCTGCTTTTTTTGCCTCCATTTCAGCTGCTCAAGGTCCCTTAGGCAGTTAATCTGCCTGGCCCCAGCCGCAGCAGCGATGGCTCCTGGCCCTGTTTTCAGGTGCCTTGTCTGGGCTTGGTACGTGAGCCTGTTGTGCGGGTGTATTTTCTTGCCGGTCGGTGGAGAGCAACAAAAGGATCCGTCCCTGCTGCTCCTCGTCCCTGCTTTTACCGCGAGCTTTGCTCTGCCAAATTCCCTTGGCTTCTAGGAGACACCCGTGCGCTCGCTCTGCAGCGCTGTGCCTTTCTTGGCTGACAATAGTCCCTGGCTGCAAAACCTCATTAGATTAATTGGCCTTGCCAGCTTCTGAACAAGCAAGCCCTTTAGTCGTGCTGGGGCACGGAGGGCAGGGGAAAGGAGGGATCTCTTGGGCTTCCACGTCCCTGGCGCTGCGCGTCCCGGCTCTTGGCTCCATCTCAAATCCGGGAGGAGCAGCCAGTGCCCCCGGCTCCCTTGTCTGGATGGGTGTGGCCGTGGCCAGGGCAAACTTGGTGCCTCTGCTTTTTTGGGGTACACACTAGCACACAGCCCTGCGCTTTTGGGTTACCACTGGCCCTTGAAAGTCATCTTTGGGAATTGGAGGGGTGGGTGTACAAGCAACCCACGGAGCCGGGGAGAGCTCCTGCAGACCGAGAAGCCTCCCCTCTCCTGCTGCTCCCTGGCCCGGGGTTTAGCTCATTACGGGGAGGAAAAGCCCAGCAGCGAGATGAATCGTGTGCCGGTGTTCTCGGAGCCTGAGCCCCTTCTGTGAGCAGCAGTTTCCTATGGAGGAGCTGCTGCAGCTGGGGGAGAGTCTCTCGGGTTCTGCTGTGCCTTGGCACTCTGGCCTTGGCCCCAGCCTTTGATGTGTTTGCCTGTCTGTCTCTTCCACGGGGCTCGGCACCGGATCACAGCTGGCCGGGCTCTGGCTTCACAGGAGCCCCTGTCTCCAAAGACCTATTTAATTTTCTCCTTCAAGGTGGTGTTAGCAACACCCAGAAGATGCTGCCGGCTGCCTTGGACGAGTGGGCTGCGTGTCCTTTCCACCACTGACGTCAGCTTCTCTCCCTTAATTCCCCCTCTGGGACCAAAGCGAGTGCAGGCGCTGCCAGCTCTGATCAGCGTTAACAGCCTGCTCTCCCAGTGTGTGGCAGCGCTCTGCCTTGCCAATGTCACCCCCGACTCGCGCTGCCTTCGTTAGCCAAGCATCCATGGGTGGTGGGAGAGCACTACCCTCTTCCAACTCCCCGGGAAGGGCCCGTTGCCAGCAGAGAGTCCCCATTTCTTGCACGTAGGTGTGCTGAGATGGCAGCTCAGCCCCTGTAGAAATGGCTGACTCCTTCTCTCTCGCTCTCTTTCTGCCTTTTTTTTTTTTTTTTTCTCTCCTCCCTGCCTTTGCTGTTGCCTACGCGGTTGTGTGGGGAAGGCAATCGGCTCCCGTGCTGCGGATGGCTTTATCTGTAACTCTTCCATCTGCTCACAGCAGCTCACAAATAACCACGGGGTGCCAGAGGAATTATGTATTTGGAGCTCAAGTTTCTGCAGTCTGGCAGGGCAGCAGCTCTGCGCTGGGCTCATCCGCTCCCGCAAAGGCCAGCGCCTGCATGTGGAGGGCTTAAGGCAGCCGGCGCGGAGCTGGGGTTGTGGCCAGGGCCAAATTCCGCTCCCCATTGCCGTCTCCAGGCCAGGTTGAGTTAGACAAAGCCCCAGCCCTGAGCCAGCGTGGGAGCCCGGTCCTCTGCGAGCTGCCAGTGGGGAGCAGAGGGTGCTGCCGGCCCTGGGTCCCTGCAGCCCGATCGGGCAGCTGAGGGCTCCTGGCACGAAGCCGCCTTCTGCATCGGATGTTGCTGCAGGAATAAAATGGGAGGCTGCAGGGTGCTAGGGACGGACCTCCTTTCCACCCTGCTGTTTGCCGTCTCCCACCCAGAACAGCACTTTCGGACAGGCTCTCCTCTCCGGGAAACGCTGGCCGATGCCTCCCAGAGCCACGGCTCCGGTGGTGGCCGGGGACGATGCTCCACAGCCCAAGCCGCACCGGGAAATGCCTCCTGCTGCCCCACTGCCTTCGGCATTTGGTAAAATGCTTACGAGCGGGGCCGCGTTTTCTTCATTTCCTGCCTGCTCCTGCTTCCAAGGAAACAAAATCCCCCAAGCCAGGGCTGAGGTTTCTCATTTAAATGTAACCCAGGCCAATAACCAGGGCTGCTCAGCCCTCCCTGTAGCCCGGTGTTCCCAGCCCGGCCGCCCACGGTGGTGCAGGGGGGATGTCGGGGCTCAAGCTCCCTGCCGGGATGCACCCATCATGGGCACCCCAGTAAATCACTGGGAGCAGAGACCCATCCCTAGGATGCGGTGTGGGCGATGGGCAGCTCTCGGCTCTGCCCCAGGCACATCAGTTGGGGTTCGGGGTGCTGGTGGGAGGTTTTGGGGTAGCAGCAACCTCCCTCCCTCCCTCCTCCAATCTGGCAAAGCCGCCGTGTTTTCGGTACCAGGGCTTGCGTGGAGGCTCCTTAGCGGGTGGCTCTTGCCTGGCAGGGACCGGCCATGGCTTTGCCATGGTTACTGCCAGCTCTCTTGCCCGGCATCGCTGCTCCTGGCAAGGTGGCAAAGGGCAGGCGGTGGAGCTGTAGCTGAGTCCAGCTGCTGCCAATGGGACAGGGGCTGCCCGCAGCAGATAAGGGCAAAAAAAAAAACAAACCTGCCCGGACCCCCATGCCCTCACTGCAGCATAGGCAGGGTTTGGAGGCAAGAGGCTGCCTGTGGCTTACAGCATCTGCTGGGAGCTGTGGTGCTGGGCAGGGGGTGCCTGGGGAGGGCTGGGCCTGCCAGATGTGCATGCACAGCTGGGGTGATGGCACACCAGTGCCTTTATCCTGCTCGCAGCCTCTTAGCTCATATTTTAACCCCAAAGATGGGCCATCGGTCCCTCCCGAGCCTCTCCTTCACATCGGCGGCGTGGGGGTGGCTGCTCAGCGCTCGGGCGCCTTCTCGGATGGATTTGACTGTTTTTTTATACCTCCGCTTTCTGCATCTTTCTCCACCAAAAAAGGGAGCGGGCTGGGCCCTGCTGCGGGCTGTTTACCTCCCCGCTCGGTGCCGCCTGCTCCGTTCCCTGAAGGCCTGGGAGCAGCCAGGAACATCTCCAGAGTCACTGGCTGGTGTGCCAGGAGAGCAACCAGCCCCACGGCAGGGTTGGGGTCTCGGCTTCCTGCACCCCCACGTTCAGCCTCGGCTTTCCTCATCCATCCTGGCAGGAGGGAATTGGACACAGGTAGGAGCCGAAGGGTGCATTTCCAAGCCGGGAAGTGGCACACAGGGCAGCCACGCGCTGATCGATGGCCACCGTTGTGTCTGGTGGCAGCAGGGGACGGGGCTGCGAGGGGTGACGTTCTCGGGGGACCCATGGTGGTGGGTACGAGGGCTCAGTGTGGCCTCCAGTTCCGAGGGTTCCTGAGTTACTGGGGCTGGGTCGTGGTGGCTTTTGATGCCAGGCTCACCCCAGTTCCCGAGTCCTGTGAGTATCCCTCCCCCAGAAGAATTTGGGAAGCCCCATCAGCTCCAGCGCAGCCCTGCCAGGAGCTGGGTGCTGCAGCCCTGTGCCCACCCCACCGCCGGCCGTGGTGGGTGGGAGCCTGAGGGGGGGTCCCAGCAGACCTGCATGGTGCTGCCTTTATGCCACATGCTTGCACACCCTGCAGCGAACCCCAGCGTGTCACCCTGTCCCCAGGGAAGATGACAGGGACCCCAGGGAGCAGAAGGGACCGGCCAGGCTTGCCCACCGTGGAGAAGCAAAGGGGCTGCGGCTGCTCCCTCTGAAAACATCAGCAGGGGAAGCACGAGGGAGAGAAAAGCTATTTAAGCTGCCGTACAATGTTGACATAAGAACAACCAGGTATAAACTGCCCATGAATAAAGCCGGGCTGGGAATTACAGGATTTTTTACTGCTGGGGGAGGTGAGCTCGGGAATTATCCCCCGGCTGAGGGATGGAGGGTCCTCAGCTCAGCCCTGGGGCACGATAGGTGCCTCCAACCCCTGAGCTTTGCTCCTTTTCTCCTGGCTTAACGTTGGTGGGGACAAAGGGACCCCCAAATTCCCCGACGCCAGCGCTGAGCCCAGCCCCTGGAGAGCAGCAGATGTCTGTCTGCGGGTCCTTCAGCCTCTCGCCAGCCCCATCTCCCCTCGACGCTTGCTGCCATAACCCCTTTCCAGCGCTCAGCTCGGCCGAGAAGCGGAAGGAAATCTTTATTTCCTTTGCAATAAACAGCACCAACCCTCCGGGCTGCCACCAGGTCCCTGAGCCCAAGGTGAAGCCAAGCCTTGGAGACCGGCACGCATTCTGCGCCGCCCGTGCCGCAGCACCCAGCCGGGCTCCGGCTGCTCTTCAGCCCTGGGCTCTGCCACATCCCGGCGTGTCTGTGGATGCACAAATGCCTGTAAGAAACCTGCTGCTCCCTGACCGGAGTGGGCAGGGGCACAGGGGGGCTCTCGGGGCACAGAGCCCTGCTACCGGAGGGGACGAGCTGCCCTAATTAGCTTTGCCATCGTTAACCCTGCCTTCCCTGCGATGAGTGCCACATGCAAACGGTGTGGGCAGCAATGACGGGCATCCCAGACCGTATTTGCATGGTGGTTCTCGCAGCATGGGCACCTTGGCGCAGGGGTCCCGGGCAGAGCCCGGAGCCCTCCCGTGCCACCTTTGGCAGGAGAGGGGCCGGGGTGCAGGCAGCTGCCCGTGGTCTTGCTGTGATGGAGGCAGCAATAACAGCACAAGGCTGGATGCAGCCCTTCTGCCTGCTGGACCACTCTGAGGATGAGGATGGCCGGGGCCCTCGGTGCTGCTCCCCCAGGGCTGGCTCCTGCTAACTGGATGTGATGGGTGGGGGTAGTGCTGTCGCTTGGGATTTCTTAACCGGGCGCAGGGAAAGGGAGCGGGGAGAAGGCCCTGCCTGGACTCGGGGTGACGGTGCGGGGACCTCAACCTGCTTCCCCCCCCCCATCCCCTCCCCAGCATCAAACAGCCGCATCTCGTATCACAAATTACTTTTATTCCCCCTCCCCACGGTTGTAAACATAGAAGCAGCCCCCCCCTCCCCTTACCCCGCTCTGCAGCATCCCACCAAGGGGTCCCCATCCCAAGGGGCCTCTTCGCATCCATCTCCCCCACCCACCCAAAAAATGTGCAAATCCAAATAAAGGCTTTGGCGGGGGGGGGGGCACCCCTGGGTGCCATGGGGAGGGGGGGCAGTACCCAGGGGCCCCCAAAGCTGCTGGGTTTGGGGGTGCAGAGCCTCCGGCAGCACCCTCTGCCCAAAGGCAGCGAGCACTAGAGGGCAGCAAGCCCCAGCGCTGGGCCGGCGGGAGGGCGGCATTAAAATCATATTAAATAATAATTAAAAAATAATAAATAAATGGATGAACAGCTGGGAGAAGGGGGTGGGTTTGAGTCCCTCCTCCTCCGGCAAGTGAGTCTCCCCCCCTCCCCCAAACGTACAAAATATATTTTAACTATCTGAGGTAAATAATGAGGCTGTAAAAAAAGCAAGAGGGGAGCGAATGTTCCTGGTATCACCCCCCCTTAAAAAAATAAAGCATCATAAATAGTTTTAAAGAAAATATGAGGATATCTCCCTTCTCTCTCACGCGCGCACGCATAAATATAGGTTATATTATGGATAAAAAATATGTTTTTCTCTCCTGTAAATTCAAAAAGTGGAAAAATAGAGGAAGAGAAGGGGTTGTGCCCAAAAGGACGGGGCTGGGAAGAGCTGCTTGCTTCTGAGAGCTCCTGCGATGTGTCTCTGGGAATGAAAAGGGGGAAAAAAAAAAAAAAGAAAATCCCCCAACTGCAATCGGTAAGTGAAAGGTGCAGAGAGGCTGGGGAGGGGGGGGACGACGTGTCAGACGTCACTGGGGGAGCGGGACCGGAAAGGCATGGTGGAGGAGAAGCACCCGCAGCACACGGTCCACAGCACTTTCTGGATCTCCTGGTTCCTGAAGGCGTAAATGACGGGGTTGATCATGGAGTTGTAGGTGGCGGGGAGGAGGGTGACGTAGGTGTAGAGGGCCGGGTAGCTGTAATCCCCCAGGAGACAGTAAATGGCGAAGGGCAGCCAGCACGAAGCGAAGGTGCCCAGGATGACGGCCAAGGTGGCGATGCCTTTTCGGGTGGTGACGTAGTGGGAACTGGCCAGGAAATGTCTCTGGACGGCGATCTGGTGGGCGTGCCGGCAGACGATCTTACAGATCTGCACGTAGAGCTGGAGCATCACCGCAAAGACCATGAAGAAGGAGACGGAGAGGATGATGAGGTGGTTCTTCGTCAGGGGCTTGACGATGCTGCAGGTGGAGGGCTCCTTCAGGCAGTTCCAGCCCATGATGGGCAGGAGCCCGTAGCAGATGGAGGCTCCCCAGGTGAGGATCAACATGATGTAAGTCCTGGTGACCGTCTTCTCCGAGTAGTAGGTCAGGGCATTGTAGAGGGACAGGTAGCGGTCGATGGTGATGGTCAGCAAGCTGCTGACGCTGGCCGTGAAGGAGGTGACCAGAAGCCCAACCGTGAGCAGGCTGACCGCTTCCGACGGGATGAAGTAGACAAAGGCAAAATGCAGGATCAACCCCAAACCGGCCAGGAGGTCGGCGGTGGCCAAGCTGCCGATGAGGAGGAACATAGGAGCCCGGAAAGCCGGGGTGTAGAAGATGACCACGACCACGATGGCGTTCTCACAGGAGATAATGGTCCCGGAGATGCAGAGGACGACGTCCCACGGGTTCAAGGCGAGGGGTTGCACCACAGACTCCAGGTCCAAGGAGCTGCCGCTGCCGTTCCTGGCCGTGAACCAGCCTTGCTGGTCTTCGCTGGAGTTGGGGGGCCCTTCCTCCATCATGCTGGTGGAGGCTGACCTGCCGCAGCCAAAAGCAAGAACAGCCCCCTCCTCAGCACCCACTGCCTGCGGTGGGGACCCACCCCAGCTGTCCCTGTGCCACCCAGCCAGGGACAGTCCTGCCTCCCCCCAAAAGTTGTCTCCAGGAGGGGGACAGAGCGGTGTGTGTTGAGGGGGTGCTCCGAGGGGATTTTTCTGGACAAGGTGGTTTGGTTTTAATTCTTTTGCAAGCAAAGAAAAATAAATAGGTGAATAAAGGGGGCGGGCAGGGGGGAACCCCCACTCAGCCTGCTCCTGCCTGCATTGGCTGCCGGGGTTTCTGCACTGCGTGATTTTGGTGGATAAATACAGGGGAGCAGGACCGGCCCTGGCTCGACCCCCCCCCTCAACCCCCCCTGAGGGCTTCGGGGCCAAACTGAGGGGATCCCAAACAGCAGGTGAAGGGGGCAGCCCCCCTCCCCCGGGACCGGCACCCCGGTGGGGAGAGGCGCTCTCCCGCCCCCCCGCCACGCACCCCCCAACCGAGAGGAATCCCACCCCCCCCTTGCCTTGGGGGTCTGGGCAGCCGAGCAGGCAGCACAACCCCGGGGCGGGGGGACACAGGGACGACGCCGACGACAGACGGACACGGCTGCCCCTCGCCCTCCTTCCCATAGCGCTGCGCTTTGCCCAAGCGTGCTCACCCCCCCACACCACACACCGGTGTCCGTGTGTGTGTGTCCCCACCGGTGTCCGTGTCGTCCCCCCCCCCGGTGCTGGGCACTCACCTGCCGGGATGCTCGGCCGTGGCCCGGGCTGGGGGCCCGCTGCCATGGGCGCCGCCGAGTTATAGTGACCGCCGGGGGGGGGGGGGGGGGGTTGATGGTGGTGGTGGTGGCGTGGGGTGGGGGGGAGGTGGTGGTGGGGTGGGGGGGGTGACTCACCACCACCCCCCCCCCCGCAACCTCCTCCTCCCCCCCCCCCCCAGCCCCGTTCTCCCTGCTGTGACGTCAATGGCGCGCCGGAGCCAATCAGCGCCCCGCGAGGCAGCGCGGGCGCGCGCGCGCCGCATAGTAATCGCGCCGGGGATGGAGCAGCCCATTCATAAAAAAAAAAAAAAAAAAAAAGACATCACCGCCACCCCCCCCGGCCCCCCCGCCCGCTCGCCGCCCCCCCACCAACACCACAACCCCAGGCCCACGCCGCCCCCGGGACCCCCCCCCCACGCCAGCCCGGGTCCCCCCGCCGCGTCCTTGCAAAGCCCTTGCAGAGCCGTGCTGCAGAGGAGGGGGGCGCCGGCTCCCCCCCCCCCGCCCCCCTATTGCAGAGGTTTGGGGGCTTTGCACGCTGGGCGTGGGGTGTGTGGAAGGGGGCGGCCCGGGGAAAAAGGGGGGGGGGGTGGCGAAGGTGAGTCCTCCCCCGCACAGCCGGGGGTGCGCAGCCCCCCTCCGCTTCCCCAGCAGGTCCCCGCGGCCCGGCTTTCCCACGCGGGCCTGAATAATTCATTGCCGGGAGAACCGGGAAGGCCTGGCCCGGCCGGGGGGGGGGGGGGGGCTGCGGGAAGGGCGGCTGGCAGGGAGCCCTCCTCCCCGGGGAAAGGAGGAGAAGGAGGGAGAAGGCGTGCGCACCCCCGGGACTCTCCCCTGCGCCGGTTCCTCGAAGCCCGGTGCATTTCAGGCCTTCCCCGGCAACCTGCCCCCGCCGCGGGGGGGGGGGGGGTTTGGGGGGGGGGGGGGGCCAGTCCCGGGGTGCCCGGACCGGGCTGAGGCGCTGCCGGGACCCCGGGGGTCGGGAGCTCCCGGTGCTCCTGGGCTCGGCTGCAGCCGCTCCCTCGGAGCCCGGCCTGGGGCTGGGGGGCAAGGGAGGGCTCGGCTCGGCTCGGCTCGGTCCGGCTCGGCTCGGCTCGGTCCGGCCCGGCGGGAGCTGTTCGCGGTGCTGAACGCCGCCGCGACGGCGCGGCCCCGGGGAGGGTGGCGGTGCCCCGGGCTTGGGGGGGGTGCGGGGGGGGGGGGTTGCAGGGTGTTCAGCCGGCTGTGGGCATGCAGTGAGTGCAGTGAGTGCAAGGTGTGCAGCGCAGGATGTGCAGCGAGGGAGTGCAGGGTGTGCAGTGAGTGCAGGGTGCGCAGGGCACGCAGTGCTGGGGCAGTGCGTTGTGTGTGCAGGGCAGGGTGTGCAGTGAGGGCAGGGTGTGCAGTGCAGGGTGTGCAGTGAGGGCAGGGTGTGCAGTGCGCAGTGTGCAATGAGTGCGGTGAGTGCAGGGTGTGCAGCCCGTGCAGGGTGTGCAGTGCACAGACAGTGTGCAGTGAGTGCAGGGTGTGCAGTGCATGCAGGGTGTGCAGTGCAAAGACAGCGTGCAGTGTATTCAGCATGTGCAGTGCAGGGTGTGGAGTGCAGGATGTGCAGTGAGCGCAGGGTGTGCAGTGAGTGCAGGGTATGCAGTGCAGTGCGTGCAGGCTGTGCAGTGCACAGACAGTGTGCAGTGTGTTCAGGTTGGGCAGTGGAGGGTGCGCAGTGCAGGATGTGCAGTGAGTGCAGTGTGTGCAGTGAGTGCAGGGTGTGCAGCGGGCAGGCAGTGTGCAGTGTGTGCAGTGCATGCAGCGTGTGCAGCGCAGTGCATTCAGGGAAGCAGGGCGTGCTGGGGCTGCAGCTCCCGACGCTCCAGAGCCCCCCCGGGACCGGGCCAGCCCTGCCTTTCCCACGGTCACGGCAGCGTGCAGGCAGCGGGAGGGGGGCGACTAAAGGGGACTGCACCCCCGGAGCGGGGCCCCCCCCCATGGGCCGGGCCCCCCGGGGCGGGGCTGGGCGGGACAAGGCGGGGCCTCCCCCCCCACAACCTCCCCCCTCCGCCACCGGGGCCGCCTCCCGCGGGCGCGCATGTGCCCGGGGCTCCGCTCCGCTCTCCCGGGAGCTCCGCGGCTTCGCAGCCGACACCTCCCGCTGGGACCGGGTCGAACCGAGCCGGGTTGAGAGCTGAGCCTGGCTAAGCCCAGCACAACCGGGCCGGGGCCATGGCCCCGCCGTACGCCGGGGCGTTGCGCTGCGCGCTGCTCTGCGCGCTGCTCTGCGCGCAGGGACCCGCACCCACCCGCGCAGGTACGGCCGGGGAGCGAGGGGGGGGTGGGGGGAGTTTGCAGCTTTGGGGCAGCTGAACTTTTTGGGAGGGGTTCTATTTTTTTGGGGGGGGGGGTCCCCTCGCCTGTGATGGGCTGGGAGAACCCTGTTTCCTTGGCTGGCCCCGGTTTGGGGGGGAGAGGGGTCCCTGCTCCTGGTGCCAGCTGGGGGGAGGTTGGGACCCCCAGGGCCTGGAGGGGTCCCCTGGGCTGCGGTGGGACAAGTGGGGTGCAGGGGTCTGGCCCCCCTTTCCAAAAAGCAGGGGGGATCTCGTGGTTCGTGGCGGTTTCTGTGGTGGGGGAGCGGAGCCGTCATCCTCCTGCCCGGGGTGCCTGCAACTCCGGGCATGAATTATGCAAACCCCAGGCTTGCTTTTGCTCCCCTTCTCCCATCCCCCCGCTGCTCATGGGAGACATTTCCACCCTGACTTGTCCCACTGGGACCCACGTGTGTTCCCAGAGCACCCATCGGGATGAGGCTGACCTCAGCAGGCCCTGCTGCCCCCCCTTTATTTCCCTCTCCTTCCTCACACCTGACGGAAGGAGCGGGAGTTGACAACGTTGGGCTCAAACGTCTGTTCCTGTGCCTGCCGCGATAAAAATAACTTAAATTATAAACCTGCCTTGAAACCCTTGTGAACAAAGTCCTACTTTCCCATTGGTTCCCAGCAGGTCTCTAAATGCTGGAGGGGGGGCCCGGCGGCGTGCCCACCACGCCGTAGCCATGGCAATGGGTCGGGCAGCATCCCACATCGTGCCTTACACCACCAGTTTGCCCTCTTTGCTTTTGCTCTGGGGGGGCACTGGGGGAAGGAAAGGGCCTCTGGATTCAGCCAGGCATGGCCCAGGAGACCAGGAGGACCCTAAAAGCTGGGGGGGGGGGGGGGGGGCTGGAGCTGCCCACCCCAAAGGGAGGTGGTATGGTTTTGGCTGTGCAAAGCACTGCCAGCAGGGATGGCATGCAGGCAAAGCCAAGCGTGAGGCCAGGTCGGTCCCTGCGTGGCTGAGACCCCTGGGAAGCCAATGCAGGGGGTTACCAGCCCCAGCACCCTCCTGCAAGCCCTGGGAGGGGTTGTTTGTCCCCTGAGAGCCTGGAAACGTGTCCAGGGTGGGAATGGCATGGCTCCCAGCTCTTTCCTGGGATGGTGCAAACGTGGGCGTTGGGACGCAGCGAGATGCAGGCAGGGCCCGGCCGTGGCTCCTCGTTGCAGCCTCCCTCGCCGACAGTCATCGCTGTAAATTAATGATGAGTGTGTGTGTGGGGGGGGGGGGGAAGAGCTCGTGGCAGAGCAGCTCCGCAAACACCCAAGTGACTCACCACCATTGCTGGGGCAATGGGGAGTGGGGGGTCCTGTGGGGGTGGTCTGGGGGGGGGCAGAGGGGGTAATGCTGCTTGAGTAACCCCAGCCAGGCTACTGGGAGCAGCTGGGCTGGTGCTGCTGCCTCGTTTCTTTTAAACCTCCACCAAAAGAACCCAGGCTGGGGTGGGTTTGCCCTGTGATGCAGCCCACCATGGCTGCGGGCGATGGGGTGAGCTCTGTGTGTCCCGGGTGGCTGTGGGTGCTGGGGACTGTGGGGTGCGGGATGTCCCCTCTCTGGAGAGCTTGTGATGCTACAGACACCTGCAGCCGGCCAGGATGGGTCAGTTGATGGTTTTGGTGCTGCGAGACGTGCCTTCATCCCTCCTGCTGCATGGTGAGAAATCCTCCTCCGTGGAGCAGAGGGTCCAGCCCCCACCCCAGCTGATTTGGGGACGGATGCTGGCCTGGACCTCACCCCTTTCCCCCGGCTTTGGCAGGAGAGTGCAGCAAGCTGAGGTCCTGCGAGACATGCACGGCCAGCACCGCCTCGCACAACGCCACCGGCTGCATCTGGATGGGCTGTGGGACCCCCGAGGAGCCAGGTGAGGGGGGCTCAGCTGTGTGGGGGTACAGCGAGGGGCTCCTACCTGCCACCAGCCTTCCGCAGCCCCTGCCACTGGGCTGGGGCCGTGCTGGGGTGGTGCTGGCAGCTCAGCACCCTTGGGTGCCTGGTCCCAGTTGCTTTCCATGGTCAAGGTCCATCTCACCTGACCCATCCCAGGGGGAGGCAGGGGATCCGTGCCAGCCCAGCAGGCAGGGGTGCAGGATTTTGGTGTGTGCTGCTCCCAGTTTATAAAGCCCTTGTTTGGGACTCTTCCCTGCGGGGGTGCAGATGCGAGCCCCAGCTCGCAGCCCCTCGGATGGACACCCACCCCTGGGAACGAGTCCTCACCATCCCAAACCCTCAGGTGCCCAGGGCAGCCCTGGGCCCAAATGCCAGCGGTTGCACTGGGTGCCCCCATGGGCTGGTTTGCCGGGGATCCCTTGGGAAAACCCCGCTCCCTCTTCCTGCAGAGATGGGGAGCTGCATGCAGAGAGGAGTGGCAGCGCGGGAGGCCTGTGTGCTTTACAACACCAGCACCCTGTGTCGAGGTAACCCCGCTCCCCCCGCGAGAGCGGGGTCCCCCTCTGGACCCCAGCAGCCCCCCCCAGACCCAGCAGCCTTCGGGAAGGAGGTGCTGCCGTGGGTGCCGGCACCGTGGGGATGAAATCCCACCTCTGGGACAGGGACGTGGGGCGGGGGGTACATGGCGATGTCCCTTGACAACCTTTTTTCCCCCCTTCCCTCTGTCACTGCCTCCGGCAGCGCTGAAGTCCCCCACCGAAGAGCCTCCGTGGTCCCATAGCAAAGAGCCGGCGACACACTCCCCAAGTGAGTGGGTCTGGGGGGGTGGGAGGTCATGGGATGGGGTGGGGGGTCTGGGTGTCCCAGGGGACAGTAGCCAGTGGGATGGGATAAGCCACTTCCCTCTGTTTTTTGCATCCCTGGGGAGGGGATGAGCAGAGCCGCTCTTGGGGTTGCATCCATGGAGCTTCAACTTGGCTGTGCCCCAGGAGGTGCAGCGCTGTCCCCAGGGTCACAGCTCCATCCCCATCCCTCCTCTCTGCCTGATCAATGCTGCCATGGGCTACAGCGATGCCAGGATGGGGCTGGGGGGGTCATAACACCCTTCAGCCCCCCCCCAAGAATCAGTCCTGCTGCCATCCTTGCTGGGAAGTGCTGTCTCCAGCCGGGTTGGAGCAGGGGCTGGAAGCAGATCAGGAGCCTCTTCCGTAAGCGGGAACTGGAGAGCGTTGGGCTAAATTACAGCGGGTAACCGGAGCCTGGAGCCCTCTGAATTATTGATCCACTGGGATCCTTTCACCGCTGGCTCCTCTCCTGTGCGGTGCTGGCTGCTCTGGCATGGGAAGGGGCTGAGCCCATCCTGGCATCGCATGTTGATGGGGACATCCCAGCCCTGTGCAGACACTGGGGTCTGTGAGACCCCAAATCCTTTCTCCTTGGCAGGGGCATCATACCCCAGGGATGCCAAAAGCACCCATAACCCCACCATCCCATTTTCCCCTGCCATTAGAGACCACCACCACCAGTGCCCCGTTGACAAGCAGCCCCGAATTTCACCCACCCGCTTTGACACGGCCAGCTTCATCGGTGGCATCGTGCTGGTGCTGAGCGTCCAAGCCGTGGTCTTCTTCATCATCAAGTTCATCAAGTCGAAGGACAGCACCTACCAAACGCTGTAAGGCTCCGCGTCCCCGGCCGGGATGGAGTGGGGGGACCCGCGCCAGCTCATGCCTTGGCCAAGCCCACCCATGAAGCCAAAAATGGGGGTCAGCCCCGGTCCGTGGGGCTCCGTGGCCCGTCTGGCCGTGTCCTGTCTCGCAGCTGAGTGTTGTCTCCCGTGGCTGTTTGTGCCGGTCCGTCCTCGCCCGGCGGGGGGGAGGATTTGGGAGATGGAGGGGCTCGTCCTCCCCTGCCTGTCCCCTCGCTGGTGTCCGGCTGTCCTGCCGCCGCCTCTGTCTGTTGCTGCCTGGCCGGATCCTGACTCTGAGCCCTGTGGGGAGCGCGGGACCCCAAATCCATCCCTCTGAGGGTCAGCCAAGTGGGGGCCCATGCTCTTCTCGTGCCTGTGTGCCATGGGGCTCGCCGTGTCTAACGTGGGGGGCCGTTGCCCCCTCTCTTTTTCCTTGCCACGCTGCCAGAGAGGACAACCAGTAGGTTCTGGGTGCTGGTGGCGATGGGGAGGGGGCTGCCCCCCTGCACCCCCAGAGCTTCTCCCTTCCCTCGTCCCTCCCCAGGGGGGAATGGCGTGGTCCCTCTCTCCTGGTTTGCATGAAGGGGGGTTTCCCGGCTGGTTTGCTGTTTTCCTGGAGTTGTTAGCGGTGGAAGGGAAAGGGGTGTCCCCCCTCAGCCCCCTTTCGTGCATGGAGCCCCTGCTGGGATGCAGCCGATGCACAGCCCCTTGGTACCTCCGTGCCCCTTCTGCCACCTGCGCGAGGTGCCCCCGACCCCCAGCCCCACGGTGGCAGGGTGCAAGTCCCCCCTCCCCCTGAGCACCCTTGGCAGGATGGTAGCTGCAGGGCCCAGTTTGGCCCCAGTTAGAGAGCACCCAGCAGCCCCCCCCCCCCCCCCGGGGCACCCCCTGCCCATTGCCCCCCCCCAGCCTTGGGGCTTGCTGGGGGGGGGGGTTGGGGTCCCCCCTTCCCTGGGCGTGCTCTCAGGTGGCTTTTCCCTGTAGCATTTTGGCTGGAGCACCCAGCCCCCTGCTCTGAACCCCCCAGCCCCTGCCCGCCCCCGGCCCCCCCAGCCCCTCCATGCCGGCCGGAGAGCGGAGCCAGGGCCTTGCTGTGTGCTTTTGCTGTGCCTCTGTGTTGCTGTGGGGGTGTATGGGGGGGTTCCCAGCCCTGCCCCCCCTTCTGTGTGTTGTTTTGGGGAGGGGGGTGCGTGTCGTGTGCCGTGGGGTGAGACTTGTAGCTCGGGCTGCCCCAATTAAACTCTGCGAGGTGGTGTCTGTCTCGTGTCCGGGGGGGGGTTCGTGTAGCTGGGGTGGAGGTGCAAGGGGGGGGCCACAGCTGCAGAAAACCTGTGCCCCCCCATCTCTCCCCTGCGGTAGCTCCCACCCAATTCCCAGGTGCAGGGCCAACCCTTCCCCATGGCATTGCCACCCGGCATGGGTGCAGCAGGGTGGGCACTGGGGCACACCCCCCCCCCCACTCCTGCACCCCACTCCCCTGGGGGCTGTAAGGGGCTGGACCCCCCCCCAAAGGCAAAACCCGCCCAGGCCCTTTCTGCTATGCACTCTTCTCTGTCCGCTGCACCAGGATCTGAGGCCACCGCGCGCCCCGGGCTGGGGAGATGCTGCCCTCGTCCTCCCCGGGGCCAGGCGGAGAAGAGGCCAGCCGCTGCCAGCGTCCCCGCCTGGTGCCAGCATCCCTGCCCATTGCTGGACTGTCCCCCCCCCGTCCACCCCCCCCACCCCCCCAGCGTGGCCACAGGGCCCTGCAGAGCCCCACACCACAACTATGCAAAGCTGGCTCTGCCCTGGGCTGTCCTCTCTGCCCTGGGGGACACCAGGGTGGGGACATGTCACCCAGGCCTGACCCCTGTCCCCAGCGAGGCTGGGGATGCTCCAGGGGGGGGTTTGCACCCAGCGTGGCCACGGTCGCACCCTCTGGCTGCTCCCTGGGGTGGGGGCAGAGCAGGGTGGAGGGGGTGCAGCTTGGGCACGGGGGTCCCATCCAGCCCTGAATCCCAGCCCTTGGGCTCCCCCCAGCCCCGTGCTTGCCAGGAGCCCAGGGGACCCGGGGCACCCCCGGGGATCAGAGGACACGTGGCCACGGCTGGCAGTGGGGTGGCCTTTTGCCGGCCAAGCCCCAGCCCCATGCTGGGCTGAGCCTGAACCTGCGCAGGGGGACAGAGACCCAATAAAGGATTTTCCTCCTATTCCTGGTGTCCGTGTTGTCGTCACCCATCACTCCCGGAGCCCGAGGGGCGGGTGCTGCCCTGGAGGTTTGGTTGCAAACTTCGTACCTGCGGTGGGGACGTGGCTGTGTCCTGCCCCCAGGTTGGTGTTGGTGGGTGGCCCTGAGTGACTCCAGTCCTCCCAGCGATCAGGGGAGGGGAACCAGTACGGGGATGGGAGATACCGTGCTGGGAGATGGAGCAACAGGACATCATCCCCTCCTGTCCCAGGGATCTCACCCCGTGGTGTCCTGCTCCGTGGGGCACATCCCCACTGCAGGCTGAGGCCAGAGGAACTGGGGGAATTGCTGGGCTGGGCTCCCCAGCTCCAGATAAGCGTGGGCAGGCTGAGCCGGGGCTCAGGGGGAATCTCTGCGGCCGCATCCCGTCACCCCAGGGATGGCGATGGGGACGAGGGACGCGGTGGCAGGGGAGGAGGCCGGGCAGGGTGTGTGCCGCAACCGCCGCACCCCTGCTCTGCCTTCCCCAAAAATGGTGATGGGGTCTGAGCAGCAGGCCTGGGCAGGCAGGGCTCCGTATCCTGCTGTCCCCAGGCACCCAGCGTCCCCACTCCTCCCTCCTGCCACCGGGCTGGCCCGGCCCTGCCGGGGGAACAACGCTGGGACAGCTTGTCTGCCTGCGTTGTGGCTTGCCTGCCTGTACGGTGGCTTCTCTGCTTGCATGGTGGCTTGTCTGCCTGTGTGGTGGCTTGTCTGCCTGTACAGTGGCTTCTCTACCTGTATGGTGGCTTCTCTGCCTGCACGGTGGCTTCCCTGCCTGCCTGGTGGCTTCTCTGCTTGTGCAATGGCTCGTTTGCCTTCATGGCATCTTCTCTGCCTGCACGGTGGCTTCTCTGCCTGCACGGCAGCCCTGCCCAGGGTGCTGTGCCAGCCTGTCCCCTGCATGTCACCACGGACCAAGACTTTCCCGGCCGGGGACGCGGCACTTCAGAGCCACGGGTCACAGCTCTGCCCACGGCTCTGCCCACACGGCTCCCGTCTCCATCCCCCGGGCACCTTCTGGCCCGGGGGAGGGGGATGCGATGGGGCTACAGGGTGGGGGGCTGCCCAGCCCTTCACCCCCCAGAGAACCCCAGCTTTGCTCCTGCCACCCAGGCGACTTCGGGGCCGGTATTTTGGCTGTGACATGTGCTGGGAGGGGGAACCGGCCCCGGGCCCCCCCCCCCGCCGCCTTTCCCCTTCCCCTTGCTCTTCTTTCGCAACCGGCCCTTTGCAACCGGTGCCCGCGGGGGGGCAGGACCCGGCCGGGGGGGGCTGTCCCGTCCCGTCCCGTCCCGTCCCGGGGGGTGGCGGGCGGAGCCGCCGTTGACTCACGGCCGGGACAGGCGGAAGCGGCGTCCGGTGCCCGGGGCGGAGCGGGGCGGAGCGGAGCCCGGTGCGGGGTAGCCCCGGTACGGAGCCGTCCGGAAAGGAGCCCGGTAAGCGGGGCGGACACTCCCGGTGAGAGCCAGCCCGGTAGGGAGGTCTCCCGGGGCGGGGGGGAACGGGGCAGCCCGGTGCGGGATACGGGCTCTCCCGGTAAGGAACGGGGCAGCCCGGTGCTGGTCAGCCGGTACAGGGTACAAGCTCTCCCGGGGGGGGAAATTAGGGCAGCCCGGTGCAAGGTAAGGGCTCTCCCGGTAAGGACCAGGGCAGCCCGGTGCAGGGCACGGGCTCTCCCGGTGCTCAGTACGAGCCCCCAGCATGGATCAGCCTGCCCCAGCCATGGAGGTGGCCAGGACCCCCGCGGTCACCGGGAGCTGCTGGCAGGACCCGCTGGCGGTGGCGGGCACGACGGGCCGGCCGGTGTGCAGGTCCCGGGAACGGGCGAGCGGGCGGCGGGCGCTGAGCGTCGTCTGCGTGCTGGGCCGGGAGCCGGCCACCTGCCCCGCGCTGCACAGCCTGCGCGACGCCTGCCGTCACCTACGGGCACGCCTGCACACCTTGCCCTTCGGCACCCTGGCACTGGGCGACACCGACACCCTCGACCGCTTCTACAACGCAGGTGAGGATGCGACCCATGCCGCTGGCGGGATTCCCGGCGTGGGGTTTCTATCACTCTCCTTTTCCTGCTATTCTGCCTGGTTATCCCAGCTGTCCAGGAATATCTGGGCCGAGAGTCTCCCTAGCCCCTGTGCAGCTCCCGGCGGAGCTCTGCCGGCTGCGTGCTTGGGTGGTTCGCTGTTTGTTTTTCTGCCTTCCTCCTGTTTACTTTCCAGGGTGGTTGGACATTTGCAGTGATGTCTCCTTGGCGTTAAACACGCGGGTGTGATTTCGGAAAGGGTGGTTTTTGTGGGGGGTTTGCTCAGGGTTCAACCCTGTGCCGGGGTGCAAGCAGGTGCCCCTCACTGTAGCCTCAGGTGCTGTGATGGCAGGGGCCGTCCCCTCTCTTAGGGGATGCAGACCCCCCAAACCCAGGGGTGGCTACTTCTCCCTGCCCCATGAATTCGGGGTCTGGCTTCGGTCCCGTGAGCATCCCCGCCGTCCTGCCCGCAGACGTGGCCGTGGTGGAGCTGAGCGACTCCGTCTGCCAACCCTCCCTCTTCTACCACCTGGGCGTCCGTGAGAGCTTCAACATGTCCCACAACATCCTGCTGTGCTGCCAGGCTGACCTGCCCCCCCTCCAGGCCCTGCAGGTCAGTGGGGACGGGGACAGGGACACCCCAGCCCCTGGGTGCTACTGCTCCAGGGTAGCCCCAAGTACCTGGAGCATCCGTGCCGGCAGGAGGGGGATCTCCAACCCACCCCCCCCGCCGAGCCCGGCAGAGTTCCCACGGTTGCATCCTGCTCTGACAGAGATTTCTCTGCACCTGGATGGAATGAGGAGAGGGTGGCTGGGGATCCCAGTTAGCCCCGGAGCTGGGTGCAGGGTGCTGGGTGCTCCCCTGGCCCCAAGCAGCTGGAAATTCGGGAACAGGCGCTTTTCCCTGGGGAAAGCTGATTCCTTGGAAGCAAAACCTTCCACACAGAAGGGGCCAGCAGGAGGGATTCTCACTGCTCAGAGAAAAAAAAAAATGCAGCTGGGAGCGCGTCCAAATCGTCCCCAAATGTCACCCTGGCTCGGGGGAGCCCCAGGCTCCCCTTTGGAGACCCTTTCCCTGTGCCGGGTTTGGAGGAGAAGCCGGCTGCCTTTGCAGCCCTGCCCGGGGTGGGGGGATCCCGCACACAACGCTTGCAGTGTGGGGGCAACTGGCTGCCCTTGTGGCTCGGCCCCCAGTGTCCCTCGCTGTCCCTGGCTGTTTTCCAGGTAACTCCGATCCCTGAGCCTGAAATCGGCTGATTGCTTTTGCTGGGGACTCTCATTAAATCCTTCCTCCTTCCCTCTCTCCCCAGGAGGACATCTGCCAGAAGAACTCGGTGCGTCTCTTTTCCTCATGCTTTCTGCTGCGGTGCCAGCAGGGTTTGAGTCCCTCTCCCCCTGAGCTGCCTCTCCCCAGCCTTGAAGGGTGGACATTGCAGACAAGGAGCGAGACCTCTCCCCAAATCTGAGTTAGGGGGACCTCACTCGCTCAGAGCAAGCACCAAGAAACAGCAGCACAGAGAGGGGTACCTGGTTTTGAAAGAACCAGGAGTGTTCACTCTGGAGCGTAATGATGGCAGTCAGAGAGAAAGCTGGTTTGTCTTTCCTTGCTAATGACTTATGGAAGGTGGTTGTGTTAGCATGGCCTGTACGGTCTGGGCAGCGTGAGCAGGCTTGGGGAGAGGGGGTTGGTCCATGATATGAGTAGGGGGGTTCTCAGCTCGGCTGACACAGCCTCTCACCCCTTCTCCCCTCCCTCAGGACCTCTGTGGCAGCTACACCTTCATCCCCTATGCGGTCACCCCCCAGAACAAGGTCATCTGCTGTGACGCCGGGGCCATGAAGTGCCTGACGGAGCTTTTCCAGCCCAGCTCTGAGACGGAGGCTGCCTTCACCCCGCTGGCAGCCCGGCTCGTCCAACTGCTGGAGGGGATCCCCACCGACTCCTGGTACTGCTGCCCACCCCTCCGGCTGTGGGCAAACCCCATGCCCGCGTGGGCTGGCAGGGCTTGGCAGAGAATTACCACCACCCCATAATCCCCACGTCTCTGCCCCCCATCCCCAGCGAGTATTTTCGGGAGATGATCCGACGGGATATCCGGAGGGCACGGGAGATGTACCGGGGGGAACAGCTGAGCCGGGAGCTGGCCCGCATCCAGCAGCGCCTGGACAGCATGGAGCTGCTCAGCCTGGACATCGTGGTGAACCTTCTCCTCTCCTACCGTGACGTGCAGGTAAGGGGATTTAAACATCCCGGGGAGGTGCCGGGGACCATGTCGGCATCTTGGGGGGGGGTTTGCTCCGCAGCCTGCCGTTGCTCGGAGGAGCTTGCAACTCTCAGAGCTTATCTGGTGCGGGGAGAGCATCGCCCCGCGGAGTTGGGGACAGGCAGCCCGGGGGTCCCCCGGCTCAGCCCCACCGCCATCCCCGCAGGATTACGATGCCATCATTTCACTGGTGGAGAACCTCCAGGCGCTACCGACCTGCGCCGTGGCCGAGCAGCACAACGTCCGCTTCCACTACGCCTTCGCCCTCAGCCGGTGAGCGGTGGCCGGGGACACACACACATAAACGTACCCCGGGTACCCCAATGGCACGGAGCTGGGGGATCGGGGGACTGAGGGGCCGTGCTGGCGATGCCGTTTGCCGAGCGCCGGTCCCGTGTGTGCAGGCGTAACCGTGCCGGGGACCGGGAGAAGGCCCTGTCGGTGCTGCTGCCCGTGGTGGAGTGTGGGGAGGGGGCTGCGCCCGACCTCCTCTGCTTGTGCGGCCGCATCTACAAGGACATGTTCATCAGCTCCGGCCTCACCGACACTAAGACGAGGGACCAAGCTTTCTACTGGTGAGGCTGGGGACAGGGCTGGGGGCCGCCTGCCTGTCCATGGCCCCATCCGGGGGGGTTTGCAGGGGTTCTGGGGGCTTTCCAGGCAGCACAGCCCCACATTCAACCCCCCCCAGCAGCAATGCGGAGGCAGGTGATGCTAATTCCTGCTGGGGTTTTATTATTTTTACTTCTTTCGGGGTTTTTTCTGGCTTGGGAGCACTCCTCCATCATAGAGAGCAGCTCCAGGACCCCGAGGCAGCCGTGTTTTGGCTGGCAGGGGGGTGGCAGCGGCCGTGCCCCCCACCCGGCATCTCTGCCCAGGTACAGCAAAGCCTTCAAGGTGGAGCCGAGTCTCCACGCGGGCATCAACGCCGCCGTCCTCCTCGTGGCTGCCGGCCACCAGTTCGAAACCTCCGTGCAGCTGCGGCAAATCGGTGGGTGCCCACCCCACGGGTCGGGGACAGGACCCACCGGGGATGGAGACCAAACACTGGGGTCTGTTGGCATCGGGACACCCCCGGAGCAGCTCTGCCCAGTGCAGGTTTGCCGGCGGAGGGGTGATGGGCTCCTGCTCCCGTGTCCAGGGGTGAAGCTGAGCTGCCTGCAGGGTCGCAAGGGAAGCCCGGAGGAGCTGCGCTACTACTGGGATGTGGGTTTTTGCCTCGGAGCTGGCATCTTGGCTAACGATCTCAGCAAAGTCATCCAAGCCTCTGAGAAGCTCTACAAGCTCAACGCACCAGGCTGGTATGGCACGGCACGGCACGGCACGTGCCCACCCGGACAAGACTCGGTCTCCAGTCCCTGGTGTCTGTGCTCCAGGAGGGGGTTTAGGGGCTTTTAGGAGGTGCTGGGGACATCCCTCTCTCCTCTCTTGCCCCCCATGTCCCCGCAGGTACCTGGTCTCGGTCATGGAGACCTTCCTGCTCTACAAACACTTCCAGAGGAGCCCGCAGGTCCCCTCTGCCCGGCAGGAGCTGGCTGATTTCTGGCTGGGATTCCTCCTCCAGGCATGCCAGCCCTTCGTTGCCACACCGCACTGCCCGGTGAGGGGCCCCATAGAGCTGACCCCTCCTGCCCGGACCCCCGGACGTCCCTAGGGATCACTGGGGATTTGGGAAGGCACCAAGCAGCCCACCAGTGCCAACCCAGGGGGGAGGATGGGGGGTGCAGGGATGCAGGCTGGGGACCCGGCGGGTGGGGGGCTCACCCCGCAGTCATCTGCTGCCACAGGTCCTGGTCCTGGAGCTCAGCAAGGTCCTGCGGCCGGCCCGGCTGGCACTGCACGGTGGCACGGAGGAGCCCACCCTGACGCTCGCCCTCGTCTGCCCCACGGAGGAGGTAGGGATGGGGCTGGAGGGGGGAGCTAGCGGGGTCCCCACCGACCCCCTCCTCACCTGCCCCTTCTCCTGCAGAAAGCGGCATCGAGCTGGACCTTTGCGGGCCACGGCCATCCGGGGTGTCAGGTGAGCGTGTCCCCAGTCCCCTCGCCGACAGGACCGAGGATGCCCCTGTGTGCCCGCAGCCCCTCTGCCCGCCCCGTGGGCAGCATCAGCCCCAGCGCTGATGGGACGGGGTCTTCTCCCTCCAGCATCTGCAAGTGCGACGAACGGGGCTGCTTCCTCTACGTGATGCATGCGGAGGAAGATTTCCAGCTCTATTTCCCCTCCCAGCAGCACTGCCGGTGGTGAGCAGGGGCGGTGGGGGGCACAGGGACCCCCACACTGCTGGTGGGGGCATGGGGGACCCCCAGTCACTGCCCTGGTGAGCTGGGAAGGATGGGAGCATGCTATTTCTTCCCTACCTGAATTTGGGGGGGGAAGGGGTGTCCTAGGAACCCAAGCCCTGCAGCTGGGTCCCACAAAGCAGGGTGGCACAGGCACCCCGTTGTGCCACTGGTGGGGGACAAACTGCGAGGGGCAGCAGGAGCCCTTCTGTGCCAGGGGGGTCGGTGGCCAGGTCCCCAGCACCCTCACTGGGGCTCAGGACCGTCGTCCTCCCACCGGCAGGTTCTGCGACCAGATCCAGTCCCTTCTGGCTGAGCAGGCAGCGGGTGGTGAGGAGGTACCCAGCCCCACACAGCCCATCCTGGAGGTGAGATGGGGACAGGGGGTGACATGGGGGGGACACAGGGCACCGAATGACACAGGCTGCCACTCCGCATCTCTGCCCGCAGTACAGCTACGAGTACTCGGAGGCGGCGGTGAGCGGGTGATCCTGGGCAGGGGGACGTACGGGGTCGTCTACGCCGGGCGCTGCCTCAGCAACCAAGTGCGCATCGCTATCAAGGAGATCCCAGAGAGGGACAGCCGGTAGGTGCCATGCCGAGGGGGACTCGGAGGGTCCCGGGGGACCCTGGGCAGCCCCTCACCCTGGTGTCCCGCCGTGCAGGTACTCGCAGTCCTTGCACGAGGAGATCGCCTTGCACAAGCACCTGCGGCACAGGAACATCGTGCAGTACTTGGGCTCCATCAGCCAGGATGGCTTCATCAAGATCTTCATGGAGGAGGTGCCGGGAGGTGGGCAACGCTGGGGATGGGATTTGGGGGTCAAAAGGGGGACATGTGGCCTAAATGGGGTTGATGCCCCCCTCTGTGCCCCCTCCCTCTCCAGGGAGCCTCTCGTCCCTGCTGCGCTCCAAGTGGGGACCCCTGAAAGACAACGAACCCACCATCGTCTTCTACACCCGCCAGATCCTCGATGGGCTCAGCTACCTCCATGATAACCACATCGTGCACCGTGACATCAAGGTGAGGGGGGCATCACCCATCTGGGGGCATGAGACCTGACCCCCTTATCTCAAGGGACACCGGGGATCCAGGAGCTGCCCCTCCATGTCCAAAGCCCCTGGGGTGATGCCCTGCTCAAGCACCAGGAGCCTTTTGTGGCTTGGTTTTATTTTGGGGTGCCCTTCTCGCCCCAGGGAGACAACGTCCTCATCAACACGTACAGCGGGGTGCTGAAGATCTCTGACTTCGGTACCTCCAAGCGCCTGGCGGGCATCAGCCCCAGCGCCGAGACCTTCACAGGTAAAGGCAGCCCGGGGCTGGGGACTGGGTTCCCTCGACTTGGGGGTGGTGGGATGCTGAGGACCAGGCGACAACGGGGGGCTGCATCCTTGTACCCAGCATGGGGACAAGGAGAACCCACCCTGGGGGGGAGTTTGGGTGATGGATACGGGCTCCTCTCACCCCTCCTCATCCTCTCCCCAGGCACCCTGCAGTACATGGCCCCAGAAATCATCGACCAGGGGCCGTGGGGCTATGGGAAGCCAGCGGATATCTGGTCCTTGGGCTGCACCATCATCGAGATGGCCACAGGCAAACCCCCCCTTCTACGAGCTGGGCAGCCCCCAGGCTGCGATGTTCAAGGTACCCATGGATTTGGGCAGGGGATGGGGGTTCCCCAGCCCTGAAATTGCCCCCGCTCCTCGGGATGGCTGGTCCCTTTGCAGCTCCACGGGTGCCTTTCCTCCAGGTGGGCATGTTCAAGATGCACCCGGAGGTGCCCGAGTCCATGTCAGATAAAGCCAAGACGTTCATCCTGCGCTGCTTCCAGGCCGACCCGGCCAAGCGGGCGACGGCTGCCGCGCTGCTGCAGGACCCCTTCCTCGCCGGTGCCAGGAGGGTCCGGACTCGGCCTGTGCCCCCAGCGGGGGGTGAGTCTTGGGGGGGGGGGAGCAGGATAGGGGGGACCTGGCATGAGCTGCTAAATAACCGTCTCCATCATCTCCCTGGCAGGTGATGCCCCCCACTTTGCGCAGCAGGATGGGGATGTGGAGGGCAGCGATGGGAGCAGGGGATGTTCCTCAGCCAGGCAGGACGCCCCGGTGAGGGGCACAGCAGGCAGCCCCCTGCTCCCGTGCCACCCCAGCGAGGCAGCCTCTAGCCGCAGCTACTTGGGGTAGGGCAGCCTGGGCACGGGGGGGGATGGAGGGACCCTGGAGGGGGGGGGGTTGGCTTTCTGCCTCCCATGGCACCCACTCTCCCTGCCGTGTCCCGGCACTGCACCCCATGATTCTCCCTCGTCGTGCCAGGGCATCACATCCCTCCCCATTACAGCTTGGGGGGCTTACAGGAGGTCCCCCAAGCCCTCTGCCAAGCCCAATGGCTGTGCCAACCCCAAGGCCACACTCCTAAATGCCCGAGGCCAGGGTGGGGAGGTCAGTGCCAACCTTGCCCGCCTCCCCCCCAGCACTGCCCAGGGCTCGGCCGGCTCCGACCACAGCCTGCGCTCGTCCTCCCCCGAGGAGAGCGGGGACGGGTTCCTCCTGCGGAAAGACAGCAAGCGCCGGGCCACGCTGCACCGCGTCCTCACCGCCGAGGCACCGGGCATCATCGCCGCCTTGGAGGAGAGCCAGGTGGGTGCTGGGTGCCCGGGGTGGGGGGTCTGCACAGCAACTGGGTGGAGGGTGGGCATGGTGGCAGCCCCTGAGCATCTCCCTTACCCACGCAGAGCATGGCGGGTGAGAGGTTGGGCTCGGAGCATCTCGCCCAGCTGCTGAGCTGCCTGCGGAGCTACATCCAGTGCCCCAGCCAGCACCAGCTGTGCCAGGACCTCCTGGCACTGCAGACCCGGCTGCGGGCAGAGGGGCTGAGCCTCCCCCACCTCCAGGCTCCCCTCTTCAGCTTCCAGGCAGTGGTGAGTGCCCACGATGGAGTGGTAGGGTGTTGAGTGGGTGATGCCCTGGTGTGGGCGATGCCCTGGCACAGCGATGCCCTGGGACGGCTCTGCCCCTTCCAGGTGAGACGGGTGCTGCGCCAGCATCACATCAAACCCCACTGGATGTTTGCACTGGATGATGCCATGAGCCAGGCAGTGCAGGCGGCTTTCACCGTGCTGGTGAGAGGTGGGTGGCACTGGGGGATGGCTGGGACGTGGGTCTGGGTCCCACCACTGTGGCCGGTTGGGTGGAGGAAGAGGGTGGCTGGTCTGGGGTGAGCTGGGGGACTTTGGGGTGCTGGGAAAGGGACATGAGGGGGGGGAGCCAGCACTGGGGCAGCTTTGGCTGAGCCCAGCTCCCCATTTTGTCCCTGGTGCTCTGGGACCGAGGCCATCGGGCACTTCTCTGTGCCCATCACTGCCTCTGCCCCCACAGACCTGGGACTGAAGGCCGGCAGCCCAGGGATGGATGGCACCAAGGACACGAGTGACAAGAATGACCCCATGCTGCCGAGGCTGACCATCCCCAGGAGCCCACCCCAGCGGGACAGCACCAATTCGGGACTCAGCACCGGCCCCAGCACCCAGGCGGACCCCCTGCCCTCCCTGCAGGCATCCTCGGCGCTGGTGACACAGCTCTGCCATCTCCGCATGGAGACGGGCAGGTAGGGCTTCGCTGCTCCTTGTCCTCTATCTACTGGGGTCCCAGTCCATGCCCCGCACTGGGTGCCAGTCCGTGTCCCACCCTCCCCAGGCTGCTCCAGGAGCTGGCTGAGAAGGAGCAGGAGTGGCAGCAGCTGATGCAGCGGGCACTTCGCTCTGGGGACGATGACACCGCGGGTCCCCAGCCGGCCCCAGCGCAGTGGGGAGCATGGAGAGGTCCCCCCGAGGTGCTTCGCCCCAGGGCAGGATCGCTCACCCCCAAGCCCCCAGTCCCCCCAGGGACGGGCTGACCCCCTCCTCCTCGAGTGGCTGCAGCGTCACGGCACGGACCCGGCCACCACGGCCACGGTGAGGCCCGTGGCCACTTGGCACACAGAGCTACGTGGGAGCTGGGGGTCGGGCCCCGCTGGCGTGAGCAGGGCAGCCCCCCCTCCCCGGCATTGCCCCCCCAACACCTCTGCCACCTCCTGCAGCTCCTCTCCCATGACTTCACCCTGCGGGACCTGCTGGGCTGTGCCACCCGTGATGACCTCTTCTACATGGGCATCAGGTACCCGCAGCCCGTGTTGCCCCTCCTGGCCTGGCCGAGGTGGGGAGAACGGGGGTGGCAGCTTTGGCAGGGTGGGGGGGGGGGGGGGGGGACACGGCTTGGTCCCCTCCCTCCAACAGCCCCCCGTGTCCCAGCAGGCGCGGGCCGGCGTACCGCCTCTGGGCAGCCATCCTGGAGCATCGCCGGACCCTCGCCCAGCAGGAAGGGGAGTAATTCCCAGCCCCAGCGTGGGGACGTGGATCCAGGACACCCAGCTACTGGAGCCCCAGGGCTGCCACCACGGCGGCTGGCAGGACGGTGACGGAGGGGACAGCCCCACGCTGGGAGCCGGTGGATGCAGGGGCTCCAGCTCCACACCGGAGGGAGAAGTTGGGGTACAGTGCCCACAGCAATAAACAGCCGCCAAATGTGCCCTCCGGTGCCACTTCATTGCTGCTAAAAGGTTGGGGGGGGCACAGACCCCAGCCCCACCCAGTGATGCTCAGGGTGTAGCTCTGTCCCCCGCCCCGGGTCCCACAGTCCTGCTGGCACGGGGTGCTCCATGGGGGGGCCGTGGGGGCTATGCCCGGGGGACAAGGTTGGTCCGCAGAGGCAGCAGCGCTTCCACCCACTGCCCCGGCTGCCGGAGCAGGCGTCCCCACACTCCCCGCTCCTCCTCCGTCGAGTCCATCCAGCCCACCGGCAACCCGTAGCTGCTCCCTGCGGAGAGACCACCGGCGTCACCTCGCAAGGTGCCGGCGTCACCTCGCAAGGTGCCACTGACCACTCGCAAGGTGCCACCGACCCCTCGCAAGTTGCCACCAAGCCCTTGCAAGCCGTGGGGGGCACCCTGGGGTTCCTGGGGCTTGCTCCCCCCCTTCCCCACCTCACCTGTGCCCAGGCTGAGCCGGATGCCACCCAGCTGGCGTTTGGAAAAGGCTTCGCGGTGCCAGAGGGTGAACTCGGCACACGCCTCGGCCAGGTCCTTGGCCTGGAAGCCGTCGTACACCATGGTGTGGTTAAAAAGAGGATTGAGGCTCCGCTTCACCACCCGCGTCTTCTGCCGGCTCGCCTTGCTGTCGTCCGGCAGCACGTAGCTGGGGGGGTGACAGCAGGGTGAGGGGGACGACGACGACGCACATCAGCCCCTCTGGGTGCCCCCCTGGGTGTCACCCCCCCCTTACCACTGCACAAAGGCATCCACGGTGCCACTTTGCAGGGGGATGAGGCTCTGAGCATCCTTCACCCAGATGTGCAGCTCACCTGTGGGTGGCAGCCCCCCACCTGCGGGCGAGAGGGGTCAGGGGCACCCTGCCATGCTGGACCCCCCCCCTCCCCGGTGCCCACGGGCATCTCTCACCTTCTGAGCCAGCAGGAATGAATTTCAATGCCAAGTTGAGGTTGCCCCGGCTGGTGAGGCCATCCGAGGAGATGGGCATCTGGGGAGGATGGGGGTGTTATGGGAGGCTGTGGATGGGGGGGGGAGTGAGCCGGGGGGGGCTGGGAACTCACACGGGGCTGGAGGCTGAACCACTCGGGGCGCGTGTTGGCCCAGTCCCAGGCGCCCAGCGCGATCTCCACCTCCCCCAGGAAGACGTTCCTGCCCAGGCTGTCGTGGTGCCACACCGAGAGGTTCAGGGTCCGGCCCTGCAGGTCCCTCTTCTCCAGCTTGTACTGGTAGGGAGGGGACACAGACAGGGTAAGGTTATTCACCCCCACCCATCCATCCCCCCTTGAACCAGGAGGACCCCCACCCCCACCTCCAAACCACTCCAAAGCGGGGTTAGAAACCTTGAGGGTCTCATTGAAAATAGGATCCAAGCTCCTCTTCCTCACTGTGGTCTTGCGCTTGCTGTGGTTGGACTTATCCGGCAGCAGGTACGTCTTGATGTACCTGGAGCCAAAAAAATAAGGGGGATGCAATGGGTACCATCACGAGCATTGCCCGGGCATCGCCGCTCGGGGCTGGGGCACTCACGGGTCCGACCGCTGCTTCTTGGCCTCGGCCAGCTCGCGGCACCGCAGCACGTGGACCCGCAGCTCCTTCTTGGCTGGGTCGTAGCAGAGGGAGAACTGGACGCAGCCCCGTACAGCCACGCTGCCCAGCTCGCCCTCGCTGTACAGGCTCATCAGGCTGCCGCTCAGCTGCGAGGTGGTGGGACAGGGTCAGGGGGGCTGGAGAGGTGACCCCCCCACACACCCCAACAGCCCCCAGCCCTGTACCGTGGAGGAGCTGAGGCTGGACACGGAGGAGCTGGTGGTCAGCAAGCTGCTTCGGGGCGCGTGGCCATTCTGCGGGGACACCCGGCCCGGGCATGTCTGATCCGTCTGGGGGGTCCCCAAGCCCTGGAAATGCAAAGCAAAGAGGGGTCAGCACCACCCCCCCTGGACCCCCATCCCCAGTGCGGGCTCCTGAGGGCACCCAGCTCCCAGCAAGTGCCCGGTGCCTGGGCACAGCCCATGCCATGCTGGCTTTGCATGGCCCAAACAGCCCCGCTCCAGCCCCATATAGCCCCCTCCAGCCCCCCCCAACTTCCTCCAGCCCCCCTAACCCTATACAGCCCTATATAGCCCCCTCCAGCCCCCCCAACTCCCTCCAGCCCCATACAGCCCCCCATCCCCATACAGCCCTATATAGCCCCCTCCAGCCCCCCCAAATCCCTCCAGCCCCCCCAACTCCCTCCAGCCCCATACAGCTCTATATAGCCCCCTCCAGCCCCCCCAACTCCCTCCAGCCCCATACAGCCCCCCCAACCCCATACAGCCCTATATAGCCCCCTCCAGCCCCCCCCAACTCCCTCCAGCCCCATACAGCCCCCCTCCAGTCCCACCTGCCCAGCATCAGGGCCACTGCATGCGGAGTCGGGCTCCTCCTCGTCTTCCTCCGCGCTGGACGTGCCGAAGGGGTTCCCACCTACTGTGTCACCTGCAAGGGTGCGGTGTGGGTGGGGGGGTCCCGCCGCAGCAGGGTTGGATGGTGGGGGTGGGTGTCCCCTTTTTTTGGCAAGAGGAGTGAGAAGGCAAGAGCAGGATGAGGGGCTGGGAGGAGGCTGGTAAGCAGTGCTGGGGGGGCTCCAACCTCCCCAAATCTCGACAGCACTGACCCCCCCCCCCCCCCCATTACGGTTACCTGGCTGGGCTGGGACATCCTGCTCCCTGGCCGGGATGTCACCCTGCCACAGGGGCTGTGACACTGGGGTCTCCTCCAGAGCTGGGGCTGTGGGGCTGGGCTGCGAGGTGGCACAGAGGGGAAAGGGTGAAAATGGGCACCCTCCTCTCCCCGGTCTGCTCCCCTCAGTCCAGCCCCTCTGGGTGCCTGGGGACAGGGTGGGTGACATCCCGTGGGACATCCCTCCCCACGCCACAGGGTTCAGGATCATACTTTGCAAGACCACGCACAAGGCTGGCCCCAACGGCAGCACCCTTTTGGGGTGACACTGTGGCCCCAGGGCCACGGCAGGCAGGGTGACTGAGCCCATCACTGGGGCGTCAGGTACCGGCTGCAGGCTCTGCCGTGCTGGCTCAACCCCCCCAGCAGGCACTGACCTGGGGCTCTGCGGTTGCCTGCGCCTCCTCTGTAGGGGGGCTGTGAGAAGAGACGATAATTAGTTTCTCTCGACAAGGCATCAGGCTAACGAGCACTTTCTCCCTGCCTCCACATCCCCACAGCTATTTATAGAGCCAGGCCATGGAAACCCCCCCCGGGTGGTGGACAGACAGACATGGGGACAGTGGACAGACACCAGGACGGTGGACAGACACCAGGACGGTGCAGCTCTGGCTGTGCCATCCCCTTCACCAGGGGCTCTGCTCCCACTTCCCCACCTCCAGCTCCCCCCGGGCATCCCAAGGCTGTGCCACCCCCAGCAGGGTACCAATAAGAGACACCACCGGCCCTGGGACACCCATGGGGTAAAAGCCCCCCCACACCCCACCCTCACCTTTCCTCCAGCTCCTCCACACCTTCCTCATCCTCCTTCTCCTCCACTCCTTCCTCATCCTCCTTCTCCTCCACCAGTGGCTCGCCGATGGCCTCCAGCTCGCCAAGGCTGGGGCCACACTCCAGGTCCCCCGCTCCTGGGGACATCGGGGACCTCAGCAGACTGAGCCCTGGCCCCCAGCATCCCCCCCCCCACCCGCATCCCCGTCGCTCGCCTACCCCGGGGCCGCCTCCTGCGGCGGATGGAGGCACGGACGAGGTCGGAGCCCAGGTGGTGCCGGTGGCGCTGGGCACGGGCATCGCAGAACCAGTCCCCGGTGAGGGTCCTCAGCCGCGCCGGGTCCGACACCGACTTGCGGAGCTTGCTGGCGGTGGGAGGGCGGCGTTGGGTCCCCCCCAACCCCGGTGCTGCCATCAACCCCTGTGCCGCTGTCCCCATCACCGCTTCCCAAGCGGCTGATGGAGCCACCGCAACTGGTGTTGGGGACACCAGCCACCCTCTCCCAGAGGTTTGGGACCCCTGATGCCGGTGTTACCCACTGTGGGACTTCACCCTGCTGGGCTCAATGGGTGCCCCCATCCACAGGGGAAAGGGGACCCCAGGCTGGCTGCTCCTGGGGGGGGGGCTAACACTGTCCCCAAGGGTGATGCTGAGCAGGGGACCCACACCTCACCTGATGCGCCCCTCCTCGCGCCGGCGGAGCTGCCAGTCGCGGCGCAGCACCTCGGCGATGGCGCGCCTCTCCTCCTCTGTCAGGAAGCTCAGGTCCAGCAGCGCTTCGGCCCCCAGCTCCAGCGCCATGGTGGGGCTGGGGGGGCCGGTGGGGGCACCCCGGGGTGCTGGCCTAGGCGGGTGCTGAGAAGCAGAGGGCTGTGGCCGGGTGGGCTCAGCGTGTCGGGCATGCACCAGCGATGCCAGCATCTGGAAAGGGACTTTGGGGCCGCTTTGGGGTGGGAATCATCCTGACCCTCTGCGAAGAGATGGAGTGGAAGCTCAGCATGCAGCTTCCCCCATGCACACACACACATTGCACCCCAAAACACCCCTGGGACCCCCAATGGGGACAAACTGAGGGGTGGGATGATGCCGAGGGTGCCAAGGGAAGGAGCACGGGCAATCCCATAGGCAGGCTGAGGGAAGCCCTGCCACTCCTGCTGCCGGCCCAGTGCCAGGGCCAGCCCTGCCCACTGCCAGGATCCTGCCCGCAGCCCATGTTTGCAAAGGGTGTTTGCTCAGGACTGGCTCTGCCCCTGCCTGCTTTCCCACGGGTTTCATTGGGTGCCACGGCACTGAGATGGGGGGCAAAAGGGGGCTCGGCTGCCCCCACGATGGGCTGAGACCTAACCAGGCTGAGACCGTACTCAGCTCATCACAGCTCCCAGGGCAGAGGACGCAGCAGGGGCTCTTGCCCCACTTCCCCGGCGTTGCCTCACTGTTGCCCTTCCTCACTCTGGTGTTGCGAAAGCGCTCGCTGCCTGGCGCGGGATGCTGAGGGCAGGAAATTGCAGCAGCAGTGAGGCAGGATCAGTCCTGCTGCCCCCCAGTCCCCCCCACCGAGACGTTAGCACCAGCACAGCTGCACCCCGGCATGGCCGGGGGGGGCTTCCGCCTCCACCGTGGGGCTCAGACACCAGTGGCCCTGTCCCCGGCTCCAAAGTGACCCTGTCCCTGTCCCACGGGTGACCCTGTCCCCAGCCCTACAGAGGGTCCTGTCCCAGCCCCACGGGTGCCATTATCCCAGCCCTGTGGGTCACCCTGTCCCTGCCCCACAGGTGGCCCTGTCTCAGTCCTGTCCCCAGCCCCATGGGTGCCCCCCTCCCAGCCCCGGGGGGGGGTCTCAGACATCCCCTGGCACTGGGGACCCCAGCCCAGGACCCAGCTCAGGATCTGAGCACACTGGTGCCGGTGGGTGGGCTGGGTGCCAACCCCACCATGGACCCCCCACCCCCCCAAAGCCAGCACCAGGGACCCCCCCCCCACATCATGCACCAGGGACCCCCCCACACAACCTGAACAACCCCTTCCCCAGCACCCTGCTCCCCACGCGAGGCAGGGGGACCCTACGACACCCACCAGCACCCTGCACCCTGCCAGCCTGCACCAGGGCTGGGTGGGGGGGTCTCGGTGGGCACGTACCGGCTGTCACCAGGGCTGGGATGATGCTGCCGCTGTCTCCCCACCGCAGCTCGCTCGTATCCTGTTTACTGGCGGCATACGGGGGTGTCCCCCCACCCCGGAACAGAGCCGGCACCCAAAAAAAAGTCACCCAGATCTTGCCCAGGCGCTGCCGCGGTTCCCTGATCCCTGCAGGGACCCCAGTGGGTGGGCGCAGCCGGGGTGTAAACAAGCACCCACCTCCCGCACCCGCCGGGGTGCAGAGGGGTGCTGGGCACCTGGCCCCCCCCCCCCCCCCCCCCCGCATGGGAGACCAGTCAAACCAGTTAGACCTCGCCAGTAAGCCTCAACTTTGGGGGGGGGGTGTGCACATCTCCCTTTTTTCTTTGCAAGTAGCCCACCACAACAGAGGGGGGGCAACACATGGCGTGAAAAAATACACCCACCCACCTCCCCTGCAAATGCACCCAGGCTCAGCCTCCCCGGAACCCCTCCTGGGGACTAGCAGGCCCCAGCTGCCCTCACCAGAACCCAGGGCTGCACACCCCCCCGTGTCCCCCCCCCACCTCCCTCCCTGCACCAGGGACCCTGCAGCCCATCACTGTGGCCTCGGACCCCGTCCAGCCCCCCCAGCTGTGCCAGACCTCTGGCACAGCATTAGGGACGACGAAAGCCACCGCAGAAATTCAGGACCCAGAGCCCCCATCCCATCCCTCCTCGGTGGGGAGCACAGCAGAGACGGGGGGGGGCTGCAGCCCCTCTGAGCCAGGCGAGAAGAGCCAGGACCGCCCCCCCCCCAAAATCCACCCCCCCCCAGGATCCCAGCGCAGCCCCACCATGGGGCAAACAGCGGGGTCAGCCCCACGGCCGCCCTTACCTGCCCAGGACAGCGTGTGTGTGGGGGTCACGGTGGCTTGTGTCCCCCCCACCCACCCACTCAGCACCCCACGGGGACGTGGGTGGCCCCGGGTCCCCACCCTCGGTAGGGTGCTGGCGGCCTAGAGCTGAGTCAACCGCAGGCGAGGAGCAAGCGCCTCCTCGCCTCGGCGGCACGAAAGCAGGGACTGGAGCCAGCAGCACCCGCCGGACGGGACTGAACTGGGCTGAACTGGGCTGAACTGGGAGGTGTCAGGCAGCCTGGGAAGGAGTGGTGCAGAGGGGACGTGACCCAGGGTAGGGGGACCCCTCCCCAGCCCCCCAAGCTCGGTGGAGGCTCAAAGCCAAGAGCGTGGATGTGGGGATGGGGTGGGAGACCCCCCCCCCCCATCCTCACCAAGGGGTTTCTGGGGAGCACACGGGGCAGGATGCGGCCTCGGGGTGCTTAATCTGGAGCAGCTCTGGGAGAGCTCCAGGGCTGCACTGGGGGGGACTGGGCAGACTGGTCCCTGCTGCACATGGGGGGGCAGTAAATCCACACCCCCCCGAAAACCTAGTGTGGGGCAGTGCAGGGTCCCTGGGGCTTTGCAGGGCCCCCAGCCCCCAGGGTATCCCCAGCCCCACGGCTCCCATCCCATGGGGCAGCCCCAGTCCCCCCCCAGCCTCATCCCATCACTAACCCCAGCCCCACAGCCCCTACCCAGGGGTGTCCCCAGCCCCACAGCTCCCATCCTGCCTAGTGCGATCCCATCTTGCTCCCAAGGGATGGGGGTCCCGACCACCCAGGACAAACCTGGGTGCTCAGCCCCACGCAGGATCAGGCCAGCAATGCCCCGCAGTGGTAAACCCCAGCATGCACGGCAGGAGCATCCTTCCCCGGCACAGCGGGGACCTGTGCCTCAGTTTCCCTCGTTCGCAGAGGGAGGGTGGCTGGCTGGGGGGGGTGGGTCAGGCTCCCCACCGGGCTCCAGCCATCACCCAGCCGGCTTTATGATGAGATGGCAGTGCTGCTGGGGGAGGAATTGCGGTGGGGTGCAGCGGCAGCAGCCTGGTAGCACACGCCGAGCACAGGACCGCGAGAAAAGGGGATTATTTTTAGTGTGGTTTCTAAGGAAATGAGACTTTAGCAACAGCTCTGTCTGTCTGTCTGTCTGTCGGCTGCCCTCCCCTTCCTCCCCTCATAGGGTGATCTCCGCTCAGCTCCGGTGGGGAGAGGCCCCAGATGGACAAGGTCCCTGCTATGGATGCTCTGGGAATGCAGCGAGCGTGGCCAGGTCTCTGCGGGGGGGTGGAAGGCGATGGCTCGGGGACGGTCGTGTCCCTGCAGGGGTGCTCGTAGGCTGGTGGCTCAGCTCTGGGTCACCCAGGGTGGGCACCGATCCCCTTCTGTGTGTCCTGGACCCTTTGTACCAGCAACATCCAGAGCAAGAAATGTTTATTGGCTGAGACTGGGACAGGAAAGGACGTGGCAGGATCCGTCCCCTGCTCCTGGATCTCCGGAGATGGATGGACAGACGGTACCCAACACCCCGGTGATGGGCTTGCTTAGTGGGGCAGTGCCCCTCCTCGGGGCCACGGGCAGGCAGCTCAGGGCAGCCTCGAGCACAGCACACACAGAGCTAAACCCCGTGGCCGGAGGCGTGGGGGAGCAGTGGGTCACATCCTGCAGTGTGTCCCCACGCCAACCCTGGTGACCCAGAGGCGTAGTGAGTGTGCTGGGTCTCAGCTGCAGCCGCTGTAGCACTGCAGTGCCCGTGGAGCAGAGCTTCCCTCGGTGCCTCCCTCAGCCCAGGACAACCGTGGCCGGAGGCTGCGTCAACCGGTGACACCCGGGAACACCCTGGCCACCAGAACAAGGTGAGCAAGGCGCTGGATCAGCCCTCAGGGATGGTTTTCCTTGCAGAGACCCTGCAGTGAGCCAGGCAGCCACGATGGCCTGCAGCCCGGCTCCAGCCACCTCCCGAAGCAGCATCGGAGGGAGAAAACCCCCCTTCTGTCTCCTGGGTGCTGGCAGCTCAGAGCTGGGTGCTGGCAGCATCCCCGTGGGTGCACAGAACAGGTTCTGCCTCATTTCTGTGCTGGGCGTTTGGGCAGCGGGGAGGGAGCGGGGGTGAGGAGCAAGTCCTGTCCTGCTCCCCAGCCCTGCTCCCTCCGCCAAGGACTCGTTCTTCAGGAGGCGCAGGCAAGCCTGGCTCTCCCGGGGGGGGAAACCGAGGCAGGGAGCATGCGCTGGAGCATGGGCAGCATCTCGCCTGCTTGTGGGTTTGCAGGTGGAGGAGTGGGGCAGCACCCGCAGCATCAGCACCCCGGTTGGGTGGGCAGCACCTGTGGGACCACCAGCTGAGGGCACCCAGGGTGGGCTGCAGGGCTGGGGGGGGCGTTGAGGGAGACAAGAGACTTTGAAGGCTCCTGCTGGAGCTGAGCTCCACGGTCACTAGCTGCCAAGAGCATCTCTGGAGGGATGGGGACCCTGGAGCGGCCCCTCCAGCCCATGTCCCCCTGACCAGGAGGTGCTGACCCCGCACGGTGGTGGGGAGAAGGCCGGGAGGGATGGGAGTCCCTCCCCCGGGGACCCTGGAGGGGAAGGCAGGGCTTCGTGCGTCCACGGAGCCCACGCAGGCGGTGGATGCAGGAGATGCTAAATCCCCCCATGGGCACCAGCTGCAGAACACAAACATCTCTGCAAACCAGAGAGGGCGTTTCACATCCCAAAGCTGCCCCACAGACACACAGCCTCCGCAGCCTCCCCCAGCCCCAACTCGGCCCCCTTCCCTTTCTGCCATTGCTTTTACATCCCCACGTCCTCCCTCCCAGGGATGGAGCCATCTGGCCCCGTTCCCCCCCTCCAGGGACTCGGCTCCCCATGCCCTCTGCCCTCCCGGTGCCTTTGATGTGCTGCTCGAGCGCTCCCTGGGCATGCGGGGATGGACCCCAGCTCCCCCAGGCTGGGGGGCTGCTTGCTTGCAGCCCCCTCCTCATTTTTAATTTTTAATCCTGGCAATAGAGCAGGAACCTCGTGGCATTTCCACTTTCGGCTCTGGCTGGGGATGATGTGCAAGGCCTGTCCGGGAAGACGTAGGCATCAAGAGCCCCAGCATTGGGTCTTGCACCCCCTTCTGCTCCCCTGCCTGGGAAACAACAGGGATGACAGGGTGGCTGAGGATGAGGAGGGAGCTGCAGCCTCGGAGGCACCATGGCCGCAGGCAGCCCAGCCACCACCGCTGGTGTTTTCAAAAGCTTCCACAGTGCAAATGCTTAAGTGCAATTTGATATTGCTCCCCAGGGAGCCCTTTGATGTGCCCCCCCCCACACTAAGGGAATGAGAAATGGGGCCCCCTCCCCTCCGGCCAGCTGCAGCAAAGTGACCCCACTTCAAAGGCAGCTCCACGCCAGCCCCGCGGCGCTGGCATGGCCAGCGATGGGGCATCCGCTTCCCCGACCCTGTGGAGAGGTCAGGGACCCCCAGCCCCGCTCCCCACGCTGAGGAAGCCCCCGCACCGTGGCTGCTGGGGTGGATCGGTCACGCTCAGCCATCCTGGGCGAAGGCAGAGGGGTGGGAGGCAGCGAGGTCCCTCTGATGATTTGGTTCAGGTCATTTGGCAGGTTGGGACGGATCCAGCCACTCTGCTTTGTAGCCTCCCTGGCTTCCAGCAGCCTCCATCCCTCCTGGGGCTGGGCTGACCACGCTGAGAGGTAGAAGAGAAAAATAAGAGGAGCAGGGCTTGCAGGGTCTAGCCTCCTGCCACAGCCGGAGAGCTGTGAGCACCCCGGCCGCCCGAGTGTGACTGTCTTGGCACATTCAGACCGGCTGCTTCCATATAATCCCCAAATACCATGACCCAAACCGTGCGGCTCAGCTCCCACGCACCTCCAGCCAGATTCCCTGCAGCTCCCCAGGCAGCAGAAGTGGGTTAGAAAAATCTTGCCACGCTTGGGAGGCAAGCAAGGACCCAGCAGGATGGTTACAGCAGTACAGAGCTGTGCACGCCGGGCAGAGCGTGTTCCTGGTGGGTTTTGCATCCTCACCTCGTGCTCCAGTGACAGACCTGAGCAGGATAAACCCCTCGGAGGCTGCCTGCCATCCCCACCGCTGCTGTTTCACAGCCCCGGAGCCAAAGCAGGGGCTGGAGTTAACGCAGCCGCAGGAGCAGCGTGGTTTGGATCGAGGGGCTGAGCAGGAGAGGATCCAGGTGGTGTTTTGTAAGATGGCTGTGCTGTTAAATCCCCGGGCCTTGTACACAACCTAATTTTAAGGCTGATCTACTTTCCCCACCACGCAGCTCTGGCCTCTGGATATCAGATGTAACGGAAAATCGGCTGCTGCATTAGCACTCGTTACAGCACTCGGAGGCCCAGCTTCCCTCGCTCCCAGTTCAAGCAGCGGTATCCCGCTGGGAGAGGGGAAAACGAGGCCGGCTCTTCGCATCCCACTCTGCTCTCCGCTCCTCTGTAGCTCCTGGCAGCCCCAGACCCTGCACACATGTCCCCTCCGCAACGGCTTGCAGCGTAAATGGAAGATGGGGGGCTCTGTGCTGGCAGGGGAAAAGAAGCCAGGAGGCCAGTGCCCCCAGCCTTCAAGAAAACAGAGAAGTTAAGAGACTTAAGGGAAAGGGAAGCTATTTACAGCTAAAGGGGATCAACCTGCAAGCAGGGGCTTATCTTCTAAAAAAGCATCCTCTTCCACAGAGCGCTCGGCTCCCCCCTGCCCAGGGCCACACAGGGCTCTGCTGACCGGGCAGAGGCTTAGAGACCAGCAGAGAGCAAGAGCAGGCAGAGCCCCTTCTCCTCCCAAATATAACAGACCCTCGGCAGGTCCCTGGCTTTGAGAGACCTGGGATTAAAGCCTGCAAATGTTTCCCATGCTGCGGCAATTGGGTTCCTCCTGCCCCCAAACCCCTCTTCCCGACAGCAGGTCTGAAAAACAGGGCTGTGAGTTTTGCCCTGGAGCAGAGCAAAGGGCAAATTCATAAAGTAAAAGGTATGGGAGCTTCGGGGCCTGGCTTGTGCAGGCAGCCAGACACGCTGCCTTGGGCCAGGAGAGGGGCCAGAGCTCAGCCAGGCAGGGGGGAATACCAACCCTGTTCCCCGCCAGAAGAAGGAAGGAGTCTTGACTACAAGAGATGCGGCACTTGGAGACATCCACAGAAATAAGTTTATTTCCCCTACCGTCAGGATTATGAAACCACAGAAGCAGAGTTTAAATATTTACAAAGTAATCCAGTGCCCCACAGAGATAAAGAGAACAAAGGATGAGGGTACGGAGGGCTCGCCCTCGCTGGAGAGCAACAGCAAAGCCACGGAGCTCTGCAGCGCAAGCGTGTGCAAAGGGGAAAAGAGGGGAGCATAAAACTGGCATCTGGAAGGTGAAGGACAGGGTGAACCTTTAATGTGGCTAGTCGAAGGGGGTACTGCGAAGACGCCAGCAGTGAGATGAAGGAAGCTGCAAGGAGAGGACATTCCTTACCCACCCACCTCTTCTGCCACCTCCCACGCCAAGAGGAAGCAGCCCACTCCCTGCACAACTGCAGCGCTGCTGGGCAGCCACACCGAGCACCGCCGGCATTTCTCCACACTCCCGCAGCGCTGGGCTGACACTACCGCAGCGTAGGAAAACCGTAAATCCGACCAGCCCACCCACCTCCCCCAGCATCCGACCTCTGCGGGCACCATCCTTCATTGTGCAAGTACAGACAGCTTTGTGTGTCCAGCACGGACGTGCGGGCTGGCTCTGCAGTACCTCAGCCTTGAGCCTTGCTCTCCCGTTAGCCACGTTTCCTTCGGATGCCCGGAGCCATCCTCCGTCTCCGTCAGTGGAAGTGGATCAGCTGTTCAGCCAGGACTTGGGCAAAGCACCGCCTGCCTTCCCCGGCAGTCAGCACTCCAACCCACTACGACGTCCATTTGCTGCTGCTCGATAAGTCTCCATTCGAAACCCAGATCTGGTAAAAAGCGTTAGGAGCAAACGACAAGGATTTTCACAGTGGGGAATGGCACTCAACATGTTTTCAGAAGTCCCAGGAGCGGGGACTGTGGCCAGCAGCCCCACTCCCGGCCTCCCCCGACAATTCAAAGTCTCAGCTTTGGCAATGCTTGTATAGCTTATCTATAAAACACTGAATCAACGTGTGAGACAGGCCTAAGAGTCTCTAGGTTATTGCTACTGCATAAGACAGATTGGCTTCAGCCCTGGGGCCAGGGACTCTGAGCACATCCTTGGCGGGTCACTCTGAGAAATCATACTTAAATTAAAAACAGAGGCAAAGGACTAATCTCTCCTGTTCAACTGGCTTGTCCTAGGGCACATTAGCCAGCAGGCTAGCTGGGTGGAAACCGCAGCGACACAGGGTAGCTCGGTAAGACACCATCCTTTCATCGTAAGGATCTCCTTGATCAAGATCTTGGCTTTCTAATCAGCCCCAGGCCCAGCACCCTCCAGCTCACTCTCCACACAGGCTTGAAATGACTGTACAGAGCAGACGCCGACAACTATTTTAGTTCCAGGTAGACAGGGAAGGGTGCTGAGGTCTGCACACCTCCACCCAGCCCAGAAAGGCCAGCACCAGATGAGAGACAGACAACTGGGTGCTAGGGAGAAGGGAGAGGTTAAAGGGGCTACTTAAAAGTGACCAAGGAAAAGGAGGAAATGCAGAAATTGAGAAGCCCAAGAGAAGTCCCCGAACTTCCCATATGGCTAGAGGAGCTGGGGAGATGGAAGCAGATGAGGAGGCACACAGGGACAGGTCTGAGGGCCAGCAGGGTGATGGCAAATGGGCTTCCCAGTCAGAGGAAGCCACAGAGATGGCAGGCAGTGGAGAAGAGCTTTCTTGCTGGCCATAAGCACTGCTCAAGGTTGAAATCCATCAGGTAGTGGAGTAAAGAGCCGGCCTTTCATGGCATGAGTGAAAAACCTATTCTCCTTCCTCTGCAGTCAGAGGGGATCTGCTCAACTGCACATAACCCTTCAGCCACACTTTTTTTTTTAAAAAGCCACCTGGCTCAGAGCCCCACAGAAAGCAGCATCTGCAGGCCAGAGCCTCAGCAAACACAGACCTGGACCTCTTCCCCTGGAAGAGGCTCTGGGTCACGTCCAAATTCACTTCCTGCCTAGCACTCAAGAACAATCTATCCCTCTACTACCCATGCTGGCCCATCCAGGGCTCAAAAGGGCCATCAGCCCCACAACACTGCCAGACCAGCATTTCTCACATCAAAGCCAGTCCTGCAAAGCATTTTTACCCAGGTGTGCTCTTCAAAGCATGCCGAGGAGGTAAACAGACCTTCTCGTTCACCATCCAGGAACCAGTCGCAAGAAAGCCAATAACCCAGTTTGCTGCTGCAAAGCCCAACCAGAACATGGATGCCTGCCAGTCCCTTCACCTTTTCTTTTAATCTCTGATGGCTCCACTAAGCTCAGGTCTCAGCTGCTGCTCTCATGGATGCTTTCAAAACCCTACGTTAAGCCTTCTGCCCCAGAAACATGTACCTGCTCCTACCGGCACCTCTGCAAGCTCAGGTAGGCTGCGACACACAAAGTACTAGGGATCAAAGGAAAGTAAGTGGCTCGTGAGAAGTGTAATGACAATTTTAGATATTCAGAGCACAGGGAGAAGGAGGGAAGCTATGTTTTCTCTGGCACAAGCTAAAAGGGACTTAGCAGTAGACTCCCAACTGTGCAAGAGGCTATTGAAAGTGTGAAGACTGCCATGAGCCATACCCAAGCCAGTCGATTGACTTTCCTGCCTTTCTGGGCTCACCAGCAGGACCAGATGAATTTGCCCTGCCACAGAGCGTTCCTCTGCATGTCTCCTCAGAGGAGTGTCCCACCATCAACACCTTTCTGTCACTACTAGGGAGACCATCAGTGAGTGCTGTGGCACTCTACACCCACAGGATGAACCCCACACCTCCACTTTGAAACATGTGCTACAGGAGAGTCATGCAACAGGGAAACAACTCCTTCTTGGAGACTCAGGAAATCTGAGGAAGCATCTGATGAAGTCTGCCAAGAGGAAGAAACCAGGTGATCAGAGAGAGCCTTACAAGGTGTATCTGCTTGTGCTCCTGAACCAGGAGGCAGGTTTTGCCTTGTGGCTTTACTTGGCACTGAAAGCAAAGGTGCCCACGCCTCTCCTTTCCTGATTGCATTTCTACCTACCAAACTGCAGAAAGGGAGCATATTCAAGGAGAGAGCAGGAGTCTTCAGAACCCCTGACACTGGGAGACACCATCGACAGAACAAAAACAGAAGGAAAAGAAGCCAGTTCCAGGAAACAAAGACGAGCTGTTACAATGGAGTGGAGCTGCCACCTTCCCTGGAAAACTCCTCCCAGAGTCCCATGCCTCCATCTCGCTGGATCAGTCACAGTTTCTTTCTTCATGTGCCCATGGAATGGGGAGTTCACAGCTGCCATCACCGCAAATGAAGCGTGAGAACAACGGTCACGATCACCCCCAAGAAGAGGACAAAGGGAAGCCAGGTCTTCACAAATCCCCCTATGCTGCAAAACAGAAAAAAGGGGAAGGGTTCAAAGGTAAGAAATTAGCAGAGAAAGACAAAAGGGAGAGAAGGAGGTGAGAATAACTGGAGAAATCAGAGGGAGACAGATGCCCTTCTGACTTTCTTATCCATTGCTGACACTGCCACACATCACATCCTGGAGATTCAGTCAGTGTCAAAAATTGAGACTAAATCAGGTCCACAAATAACTATATCATCAACAACAGGGCTGGACTCTCCTTCCAGCTTAAATTCAGGTCAAAGACTAGCACGTTTCATATCTGAACGGACAGGAGTGGCGACAGGAGACCACAAAAAATTAAACCCCGTTACCACAGGCCTCGTTATTCAGACTGCTGGCATATTTAACCAAGACAGCAGGGACTACACTTGCCTAAAAGCTGGTAGAGAAGCTTCGCCAGAACAGGGAAGACCCAACAGAAGTGGACCAACAAAAAAGCTTTATGCAGGGCAGTCCTCGCAGAATCTCCTCTTCAGGCACAAGGAGCTGAAATGGAGATTAAGCGCCCTTTCTAGTAAGGAAAGCTCGGGGTTTCCCTCTCCGCTCAAGTTGGAAGCTCCACAGCAGTTGAAAATCTGACTAGTTTTTATGTAAACAAGATTCAAGAGAGGGAAGAGAAACCAGTAATCCTTGGAGACAAGCCATTCTGTGACCTTATGTTCTGACCTAACCCAGCCAAAAGACAACAGAGTGAGATTTGCTTTAGCTAGCATTTCCCAAATTCCAGGCACCCGAAATCAGATGCCAGACACAGTATTTTGGGAGCGGCATCTAGTGCAACCCAGCAAGCACTCTTGGTCCTTTTCCTAAGAACAGGCAGCAGGCAGCGACAGTACCACCTACCAGCACCATACACCCACATGTTCTGGGGGAGAGATGTTTCTCCCTTCTCCATGGGACAGTCTGAAGCTTTGGAGGGCGAGGAAGAACAAAAGAAACAGAGCCCCTTTGCCTGCTGAATCTACACTGCTCCTCACCTCACCTTACGTACTTCCCATACAGGAGTGAGAAGAAGCAGAGTTTCACCATGTTCCAGGAGGTGCTGTTATCGTATCTCATCAAGTTTAAGGCCAGAGCCACATGAGAATGGCAGTTATCACAGCAAAGGTTGTGCTGGAACAGAAAAAGGGGCACCAGATTAGAAATTCTGTTCTTGAGGCTCCCCAGTTCTGCACCCTGCGCTGGTGCAGAGCCACAGGTCCCACCCCTGCAGCAAGGACCCAAACACTGGGGAGATATTCCTCCACACACAGACAGGACATCAGTGTCGGAGCCGTACCATTCGGTGCTTGTACTCCTCCGAAGCATCGTGTACAGCCGTGTCCCAAGCATTGGGACCAGTGGAGTATACTTTGCTTGGATCCAGTTTCCAGTACCTAGAAGGATGAGAACAGATGCCTTTGCACTACTGCTGCACCTTCACAACTTCTTGCTCTTCCCAGCAGGAAGATGCCTAAAGGACTTGGAGAAATCCACTGCCTCTGGAGTCCATGGAGCTGAGCTCTTCAAGACAAGCGTATGCTGCAGAGAGCAGCAGAAACTACTGCTCAGCACCCTCAGCCCAACAGCACCCCAGAGAGAGAAACTGCAGACCTCAGGGGCACAGACAAAACTCTGAACTGCTTTCGCATCCCGTGATATGGAACCTTCGGCCATTCAAAACGTAAACCTGATCTGACAGATACACAAAACCCAGGCACCTCTCCTCCTCCCCCCAGAAAATCATTAACAGGATGTGAGTGATGACAGTTCATTAGTACAGCGCAGGCAGTATTTACTTGGAAGACTTGTTATTATCTTAAAATGTTTTAGCCTTTTCTTTTCTCTCTCTTTTTTTTTTTAATAAAGGCTCCATACAGCTCTAGTTATTAATACCATTACATTGCTGTCACGCTTCTAAAAAGATTTAATTTAACGTGGTTTCTTGAAAAGCAGAGACACAGTAGCCATCCACTTGAATTAGGGCATCTGAACAACAAGAAAAGCAATATTATAGCATGTCTGTCTCCATGAATTAAAGGACATCTGCAGGTCAGTTGGTTAGTTTAATAAAAACTAACAAGAGCACTTACTTCACTGGCTTCCCAAATGCCATGTTGTCTTCCTACAAAAAAGGAAAAACGTCTCAAGAGGATAACCCCGTGCAATATTCATGACATGCCTCTTGCTGGAAGGCCTCACAGCCCGCGATTGCTTAGTGATAAAACTGTCACATTGCCTCAGCAGTCTCAAGACACCAATCTTATTTGTGTGTCTGGATTTAGATTTCAATTGTTTTCATAGTCCTGTTCTGGGCACGAGTATATTTATACTCTATACACGGTGACATCATCTAGCTATATGGTATAAGTACCTTGTTCCCCCTCTTTTTTTTTTTTTAACTGTTAGACTTTGTTAACTCAAAGTTGTAAATGTCCCAATGTATTAAAAGTTTTAATTAAACTCCCTTACTTTCAAAATCCACCAGACTATAAAGCAGTTTAGAAGACTGGCACATACCTGATGCTAAGCAGCATGATAGTAACAGGCATGCTGAGGAAGTTGGAAAGCAACTTCTGCTACTCAGAATTAGACTACTATAAGAGAATTTAGGTCCAAAATTCCTAATTACGAACCTGAACTACTAAGGATTTTTTCCCTTCTGCTCACCAAACCAAACTAGCCACTACCCATCATATCCCTCAAACGATCTCCACTGGACAGCAGCCCACAGAGGAATAGCAAAGATCCGTGACCTTCAGAAACATCTAAAGCCATTGCTTTGCAGAACTTTGAGCTGTAAAAGACAGGGGATGGCTCAAAAGTCACCAGCAAAGGTGAGAAGCAGACCAAGCACAGATTCTGCTTCAGCACCTGGATCCGTCGTCTACTTACTGAGACAAAGTACGGCCCTGCGAAGTCCCGAATGACTCCAGTCGACGTGCAGATACCCATGTGGCCAATGATCGGGAAGAGCCATCTACCGAGGCAACAAGCGAACCGTCAGGCTGAGATATTTGCCCCCCGATCATACTGAGCGCGTGCAACATGCTGCCAGGAGATTGCTGGAGCGGCCGTACAACCAGCTGCATAGCACGGGATAGACAGGCACAGTTAACATGTTATATGCAGCTGAGAGATGAAAGAAGGTGAGCCAAAGCCAGGCAAAGACCCGTAAGGATGAAGAAGAGGTACAAGCAAAAGAAAAACACACAGGGAATACCCAAAGCAGATCCAGAGTCAGCTCGCCTGTGGGGCAGTCAGGCTCCACAATTTTAGCATGAGTGGCAGCAGTTATGGAGAGCGCAAGACTCCAAAGGCCTGCACTACACACATCCCTGGCCAGGGAAGGGCAAGCCACGGTCTCGCAGAACAAACCCGTTTGTGTACCCAAGTAAAAATGTTAGATCCAGGAGAAACTGCCTTGAGATAAAACTGGACTTTCCACTTCAAGAACTGAAAATAAGGTCACCTTGCCCATCTTCCTATCTATGCTACAGCTTTTCACAGCAAACTAGATTTAAGCACCCCAGACAGAAAATGGGGCTCCTGGCTCCAGGAAGAGCATTCCCTCCCCTAAACAATCCCATTGTTTCAAAGACCTTCTCCTCCCTGTTAGATACTTATGGCCCGGGGAGCAGCAGATCTATATCCCAACCCCCTTCCATCATCATCACTTAGAAGTAAATACTTCAGGCCAAGTTACAGCTCTCTCCCACATCCTCTGGCATTCTCAGGTTTGCTGACCTCTCTCCTGAGGGACTGCGCGCAGCGACTAATATTTCAGAAGAGATTACAGCAGGACTAAAGAGCAACAGATTCACAAGTCACGGCTCAATCAGAGAGATCCTAAAACTATCAAAATAAAAAGGGACCGAGGCGGTTGGATGTTATGAGGAACGACAAGCCATACACGCCGACAAGCGCAGCTGAGGTTATAACGATCATATAGCTCCTGTTGATAACAGAACCCTACGACAGAGAAAGGACTCTGCAAAGTTGGATGGTCTGCGCTTGCATCACTTACCCTCTGCATGTTCCTATCTGGTGCGAAAGCAAGCAGCCAGACAGTTTGGCTATCTGTGCAGTGTTATATCAGCCAGAAGGTACGGCTGAATATAACGCTGTCACAGCATTACCACCCTCAAAGGTCTATATAGTTCTTCCTTTTTTTTTAAATTCTCCTCTCAGCACTGACTAGCTTTCAAGCCTCCAAATCCAAGGATGACAGGAAACGTCAGAGGAAGAAAACGGAGCTATTATGCAGTCTAACGAGAGACTTTGCCAAATAACAATTCTGAAATTTCTGCTGCAAAACAAAATCAACAGGAAAATGCCACTGTTCATCAGGGAATGAACCCACAAGAAAGATGGATGCCCAGTGACTTTGGCAGCAGGACAGTTCTCTTCATCAGTCCCAGCAGGAGATAAGAAGGTTAAAACCTTTGGAAAATCCTCCAGGAAAAGACTAAGGTGGGAATTTTAAGCAATCAAAAAAGAAAAGAGGTAAAAAACAAAGCTGGTTTGTAGCTGTACACGAAACAGCAACAGCAAAGTTACAGCTTCTCCTCACCGAGGAGAGTTGCAGTGCCATTCCCAATCCTGGCACGGACCACACCACGTCTTCTACCTGACTTTCAGCTCTGGCTCAGTAAACATTACCACCTGATTTGAACCGGAGGGGAAGAGGAAGGCATAAAAATAAGCCTTTGAGTTCCCAGACTACCCCCAAACCCACATTTTACACCTTTTCATTTTCCCACGACCAGAGTAAAACTCAGAAGTTCTCCTTGGAGCCTGCTTACACTTGGCTGACAAGACTGGGAAGGCAAATCCACTTCTAACTCATTACAAGTGAAGCGCAGGGGCTCTCCTCGAGGCATAAGGTGGTCTAAGATCCCCGGAGCCAAACCTTTGCTGCAAAAACATGAAAGCCTTCCCACGTTTCACTGGATCCCCTCCACTCCCGCTCCTGCAGGGACAAGCCCGCTCTACCGCAAAGCTTTCCCCACACACGCCCTCGCTGCGGGGAGAGGAGAGCCCTACCCCAAGGACAGAATCCTACACGGGCCCCGAAGCAGCCTGGCACCCAGTCACCCCAAAGCAGGCCGAGCACCCCGAAGCGGGGCCACCCCGGAGCAGGCCAGGCAGCCAGTTACCCCGGTCTGCCTGCCCCAAAGCGGGCCTACACCCGCTCACCCCAAGGCAGGCCGGGCTCCCAGCCAGCTCCGCAGCTGGATGAGCACCCGGGCACCCGAAGTGGACCGGGCAGCCGGACCCGGGAGAGGCAAGGGGTGCCCCGGCCCGGGCCCTTCCCCGGTAAGGAGGCGCGGGCCCAGGCCTCAGCCGGGCCGCCCGCCCCCGGGGCCGGCCGGGAGCGCAGGGCCCAGCACTCACGTCAGGACGGGGATGGGGGTCCACACCACGCAGTAGGGGAAACGGCCGCGCTCGGCGTCCAGCCCGGCCCCGCCGCCATTGAACTGCTTCATCTTGGCCTCCGCTTCCGCCATCACCGGGGCCCGCCCCCCCGCCCGCCGCGTTTACGTCACTTCCTGGAGACCGCGCCCGCTTCCGGGCACGGCCGGTAACCAGGAAGCGGCAGCGGGCAGGCTCCCTCACGGCCTGGCGGGCCCAGCGCCGCCTCCCGCGGGCCCTCCCCGTTTTGGGGAGGGGGAATCTGGGCTGGAAGGGCCCCGGGGCTCACCCACCTGGCCGGCCAGCCCGGGCGGAAAGCCCACGGCCCCGCGGCTGCTGCGTGACGAAGCGTTGGCTCGCTGCTCTCCACACCCACGGAGAGCCGAGCTTCGGGCTTCGTCCCCCCCACCCCGCCCCAGGACTTCAGCGGCTTCGTGCGGCGCAGAAGGGCCTGGGTTTGTTTCACGGCGGGGCCTTCTGCTCCGGCAAAGCTCCTCCAGGCGGGTACCTTCACCCCTCACACCTACCTTGTGCAGATCCACCACGCAAACCTCGGCAGCGAACTTCTCCCTATTGCCCTTCCAAAGACCAGAAGCTGGAAGAGTCAGACCCCAGAGCTGCCAGGTAGAAGGCACCCTCAGGAAAGTGCAAAAGCAGAAATAAGCATCAGACCCAGCCTCCCCTGAGAGAGGAGGTGGTCAAGGGACTGCAAGGGGAGGAACAGCATTTACAAATGGAGAATCGGATTAGAAAAATAACAATTGCTTTATTAGGAAGTTTAATTCAAACTACACGAGAAAGCTGAAGAAGAAATATGTTTATTCCAGATTTCCACCCACCACAACACACTCGGCAAAATACAGAGTGACAACTCACTGAACTAGTGGGAAGAACAGGGAGGACATCGCTTGCCCCAGCCCAGCAGACCCAGCACAGGGACGTTCAGCCCAGCAGGTGCAGGAGAGCTGCCAAGCGTCCAGCCCCCACTCTCCTCTTCGCATCCTTCCATGCTTTCCTTGGAAGCTGCTCGTTTCCTCCTCACACAGAGACCTTGAGCTGCGTTTCCCTTCAAGGCCTGTAGTTACCAGAGCTCTCCAGCACAGTTTGTGGCGTTACACAGCACGATGCCAAGGGGTTTTGCTATTAAAACAGTCTTGGCCCCTTCCTGCACATGGTTGGGTTCCTCCTCACACAGAGCAGAGGCAATGCAGAGCCAAGCACTCTGCTCACAGAAGGTGCTGGCTTTTGTTATTAGCAAACCCTGTTAACGGCAAGAGCCACGTTCCCAACGGTCATCACAAACTTACAGCTTCCACATAACTGCCCCACTTTTTACTGAAATTTCTCTCCTTCATCAAAGACTTATCTCTATGCGTTCTGCTTTCCATTACCTGACTGCTCAATAATTAAGCTGAGTCCAGCCTTCCACATTTATCAATGTATTCTCTGTTCTGGGGACAGAACAGCACTTAACACGCTCACTGAATTTTAGACTAAGGAAGCTTCCAGCTTGAAAGCCCAGGAGATCCGTAACCTCTACCGACAGCAGAGGCACATCAGAGGGGACACCAGTTGGGAGTTGCCGGTATGGCAGTAGAAAGCATTGGCTAACAGTCTAGTGTGGAGGTGGCCTACCCGCCCTCAATACACGCTAACTTGTCATATGAGTACTCAGGCTTCAACACAACTAGCTTAGTAATGCACTGAAGACTACATTTCCTTGCCTCTACCGAGCCCTCAAGAGATCATCTAACATCCCACCTTATTTCCTAGTCTAGACCATGTTTTAGGACAGCCCCTCCAAGGAGGGCTGCTTCAGAGGCAGTTGGATGGAAGCAGAGCCATCAACCGAGGTGCTCATGCAGAGCAGCTCACGTCAAGCTACAGCGTGGGCATCGTCTCACCGTGACCTGTCACTGCATCAAGAGTTGATCAAGAGCCTGAGATCGTGCTCCTCGGAATCTGATGGTGAGGGAATTCACAAAATAGTCCAGTTACAAAAGAGAGAAAGCCGAGGAAATATAGACACCCTTAAGAGCAAAGCCATGCCTGGTGCTTTGGTTTCCAACAGACAGTTCCTATTTTGGCACTTTGGATGGAAGATGCACACAAAGGTTGTATGTGTTTCAGTGAACACTTTGTTCAGTGAAGAAAAATACTTGCATTGATTTACTCCAGGCTAACGTAAGTATCAGAGATTGTTAAAAATCTATGAATAGGGGCCAATGTTCGCATCAGCTAATGTGGTCCTGGCGCGTTTGTCGGATTAGGCAATGGATTTGCTCTTCCTGCTTGTGTCTCGGAGGCTGCTAAGCAGCGTATCACCAGGGACCAGCTCCCTTGGCAAAGCCGCACAGCAAGGATGACACCGACAGCCTCAGCAGGACGCATCTCCCTGCAGTGCCGCCTCACACCCTCCCCTCCCACATGGGCAGGGGGCATTTCAGACAGCCCAGTTTATTCTCTCTTAAACTAAGTGCAGGAAGGCAAACCAGCTGCTGGAGCACGGGAAGAACACCGTTTTCCCCAGGCTGGATTTAAAAAAGAAAAAAAAAAAAAAGAAAAAAAATCAATACAGCACTCCTGTACTGCACAGCTTTCTTTTGTGTTTGTCAGGCAAGCGGAAGGGCTCTCCATCCCCAATACCGCACTGGCAGAAAATGGGTGAGCTGTAGCTGACAGCAGGGTCTTCCTAGTGACAACTGGAAAGCTGCTGCTGTTCTACTGCTATTGATCTAAGCAGAATACAAAACACCTGAAGTCAGCAGGGAAAAATAGCTGCAGTTGGAAAAGAAACTGCAGGGGGGGGACACATGGACAGGGAGGGGAGAGCAGGTAAGAAGTTCTCCATGCATAAAATTAAAGGCCGGGCTTTTTATTGCAGCTATCTTGCCTGACTACAAGACTGGATCGATGTACAGAGCAGGAATCCTGCCATCACTGTTTTTGCAATCTCTCATTTGACAAGAAACAAAAGGCTTCACTCCCACTTGTGCCAGCAACTTGCCATCGATGGCTCCTCTCTCCTGTTGTCAGCAAGGAAGCAGCTCTACTTCCCGTCAGCCTAAAACGTCCTCAGGACAACAGTGTTTGCCTACTCACTGCAGGTGCCAATGCATCACTCGCACCCTGGAGACGCAGAGCCCTTCCGAGAGGAGAGCCTGTCCGCTCTGGGAAGAAGCAGCCCAGACCGCACACCGGTTTGTCCAAGCACACGCCACCATGGCTATAGCTGGAGCTCGGCCTGGAAGGGATTTGGTTACCTCCCCTTTCTACCCCGGCTCATCTCTGAGCCTGAAAGAAGCAGGCACCCAGCCAGCTCTTGTTCAGTAAAGCGGCTTCCTTGGGAACCTTCCCTGTTGTGACAGCTCAAACATTACAGGGACTGCCAGGACCAAACCACTCAAGGAAGAGATCCCCTCCCCCTTCTGACATTGACAACCGAGGCAGCAGCAGGCAACACCGCATGCAGGAGTCTATTTAAAATGTCACCGAGGCACAGGCTGATGGAGGACACCAAGGCGTCCTTCCCCCGCCCTGGAGGTGATGCTGGGGTGGGTTGCTTTGCGTTTTTGTTGTTCCTTTCCTGTGGTCTGTGCCTGCTGCAATCTGACAGCCTCTAATCGCTCAGCGTGAACCAGAAACGTCACTCTCATCTGTATTGATGATGGTGCTACTCACAAGCGAAAGAACATACGCAGGCTCAGCCACCCACCCCAAAAGCAATGCCCCTAAGCCATCTCACCCCTCAGCTTTAACCTTCAGGTCTTTTCTGCTTCCTTGTCACTTGAAAGCTGCATTTCCTTCTCTCTCCCTCTCCAACTGACACAGCCAACCCACAGGGCAACTTTTATGTTTAAAGGAAAAGCCACCAGTTTCTCAGGGACAAGGGGCACAAGGTGGAAGCGCTCAAAGAGCGAAGTGCAGGTCACAATCATTTCTCAGCTATGAAATCCACAAAAAGGCCCACCTTTTCTCCTTGCCAGCCCCAGTGCGGGTCCCGATCAGTCTCATCTCCTGCAGCAGCAAGGCCTGAACAAGCTACGAGAAGCATAACAGGCAGAGGACTGAATTCCTCACTGCAACAACAGCAGGCAGTTTTCCGACATCCTGCTCCCATTTTGCTCAGAGACAGCAGCCATCTTGAGCCCTTTGCAGACTTGTTCCTGGCACTGTGACATCCGAGAAAAGTGATCTCATCAGTAGGGCTGTGATTGTTCTTGTCCCCACATCCCAGAGCGTATCACCCTCTCTCTCCTCAACCCAATTCCCTTACCCAAATTACAAATAAAACTCATTTCCTGGGTCCTTCTAGCCATTTCCACCCACGATTCAACCACTCAGCTTCCCCTTCCATGCTTCCTCTTTGTCCAACCATTCAGTCCAAGATCTGACCTAATTAGTTGATTGCCAATTCCAGCTGTGGATGCGCATTGCTTTGTTAGAGCAGAGCTGTCTTTTAAAGCAATAATTTATATCAGACAGGATTTGAAATGAAGAGGCCTCAAAAGGCCTTCAGCTGAAAGGTGTCCAATGGGAATTTTTAAGAGAAGACTTCAAATGGATTCTGATAATAGCAGACTGGTTTTCTAACTCTTACTTAAGGCCTGGCATTCTGCAGCTTGGAGGGCAGGAAAGTATTTGGGAGGTTTTGCTGCAGGAGCCCAGAGAAGAAAGTGAGTTTGTGATATCCTTTACCAAGGGATCATCTCTGGGTCTAAATGTTGACGTCCAACACACCACGCTGAGTGCGAGACACTTTAAGGCAGTAAGTGCGCTGTTTCTGACAGCAGAAAGGTCTCAGAAGACCAGTCAGTAACGTGGTGACTCAGGCAGGTGACCTTGGGTCTGCCCCACAGCCTAAGCCACCAGGGCTCTGCTTCTCAGGGCAAGAGGCTATTTACTGTTTAAGAAGAGCTAAAAGGCAAGTATGGGTTAATTTTCCCTACACAGCTTTTTGCCTCCCCCTCACTCACCTCTAACCCTTGGGTTCAGCAGGGGCTCAATGAAGATTTTATCAATTTTACCCCCCACCCTGACAAAACGTAATTCGGAGAAACTACCTCCATTACAGCACCATTCATCTTTCTGTAAGACGTGTGCATCACTTCTCTCTTCTCCAGCAAGCCCCAGGCAGCTGTTCTCATCCTCACTCCAACGTTTGCAGCTTTAGCTCTAAACCAAGCCAGAGGCAGACTCTGCTCCCAAACACAGCCCCAGCCCTTGGTCCACTGATAGATCTGAGCTCCCACACCTGCACAAACTAACATCAGCACTAACTCAGTAGCCGCCACAGCTTACAAGCCATGTTTTGGGCTCCCCAGCCCCCTTCCCACTCAAGTTTACTGGGGCCTCTATTCTCCAAGAAGCAGCACTGTTGAATAGACAACATCCAGCCCAACCAGGCCACCCCCCCACCCAGGCTTGTCCACCTCCATAGAGGAGAAAGGTTGAACAAAGCCAGAACAATCCCCCAAACAAAATGACACCAAGAAAGAACTAGAACAAAGAACTGTTTAATTGCTTAACCCTTTCTCTTCCAGGGACCAGAGAAACAAGTTTTCTGCTCCTTCTAATGAGGGCAGTAAGGCTTGTGTGTTACCTCTACAACTGCAGGGGCAAAGTTTACGAGATGATCATCTTTAGTACTTGAAAAAGCGAGAAGCAATGATCACTGCAACACTAAGAGAATACTAGAGTCTCCTAACGGAGAGCCCATTGCTAGAATACAAAAATAAGAGGCATCCCTGCATATCCCAGGCTAGAAAGAGTTAACCAGAAAGAGCAGGAAGAAGCTTTCCCAAAGAGGGGGTTGAAGTAAACAGCAGAGGTCAATAAAGCAACATCTTTTCCCTACTTCCCCAGCATGTTTCTTCCTTCACCAATAAATACAAATTCCTCATTAACAAGCAACAAAGCAGGTAATCTGCCCACGACAAGGGGAAAAGGGGCTAGAAGCAGAAAGATTTTTCTCTCTCCTTCTCTCTCATTATTATTTATCTTTTTTAACCAAAGCAGCCATTAAAAAAAGCAATCCACTGCAGAGGCAGGGAATATTGTAGCTTTCACACTGCAACTGGCAGGTAAAAGAGCTGCACTGTCTCACAAGGGTAAAAACAACAAAAAATAGCTGCCACAGCAAAAGGTGAATGGGGAGGGAAAGGTCTGTTCTCTTCAGAGCTTTCTATCTCAGCCTCCCAGTTTAAAAATCAAAGTCTGCAGACATTGTCTACTGAAAGCTGAAAAAAAAAGTTTGAGTGGGAGGAGAAGAGAGAAAAAAAAGAGGATGCGTCTAGTAGGAAAGCCTTAAGCAAAAAAAAAAGAAAAGGCCAGACCATGTCAAAAAGCCACCCAAGTGAGAAGAATTTTCTGCTGTCTCTGGGTTTTGAAGAGCATTGAGTGCCGGGGTACACCTGGGGTGTGGGAGCTTGTACGCAACCAAACAGGTAAACTGAGCAAGCAGTCACATCTAATGCGCTGGTACTGCAATGAGAACAAGCAAACATGCCCTCAGCAGCCAAGTGACAATCTGTCCCAGGAGAGCTCTGCTTCAGCAGGAGAAGATGGAGCGCGAGTCTGCCATCACAGCTCAGCAGAGCACAAGGGTAGCCAGTCGTTTCTGGGCAGTGAGGGGCATGCTCCCACAAGACCGGGGTTCACCAAGGCTCAGTTTCACCCACATGTGAAAGAGCAGATGGACATCTTTGTCTGAGGGGCAGAGATCAGGTCCCAGTTAGCTCCACTGCGATTACAAGGGGGGTGTGGGGGATCTCTCTATGCAGGGAACAGTGTCCTTGGAGAGATGCTGCCAGCTACGAGACTGTGACCTCTCTCCCTCCTGCACAAGGCTCACTCATCTCATAAAGACTGTTCTGGAAGGGAGAGGAAGCCAGTTACCTTGATCAGCCAGCACTGCGCAGTCTCTCTCATCAATGCCTGGCAGCCAGAAGCAGCCAGAGAAGGAAAGGGAGGCCTCTCATCTTTCCACAGCAGGAACAGGAAGACCAGGGATTGCACCACATGGAAGAACAGCCCTAATGCAGCATACACACATGCGCACACACTCCCAGACACACATCTCACACCCCTGGGACCAAGGCTAGCATGTTCAGACCTTCAGCAGTAAGAGATACGAGACAGCGCAGAGCAGTTAGGATCTCCAGGGGCTCTTTGGTCTTAGTTGATAGTCCTAGAAAAAACAACCTCTTCAGATTCGGTTGTAGCACAGCTGTGTAAGATCTATTTGATATTTAGCATTTGGCAACTGCAAGAGGGAAAAACAGGGCTGCATGTTACATGAGAGGGGAAGGGATGGAAGTACAGTTCTGCATTTCTAGCTGTACTCTGGGCTTTGCAGCCAGAGTCAGTGTGTGGAGAGCAGGAAGAGGAACGAGGGTTCCTGAGAGGACCACTAATCCATCAGATGTTATACCAACAATGAGGCAAAGAATGCCCACCTTGGCCAAGACAGAGCAGCTGACTGCACAAAAATGCTGCTTCCTAAAAGCTCAAAACTTTAGTTGCAATGTATACGTGGTGGCAACATTCTCAGCTCCAACACAGGTGACTTAGAGAGCAGAAGGTGAATAGAGCTACACACATTTTGGGAAATGGAGAGAGAAGCTCTGGAAGAGTGCTGTTACCAGCCCCTTTCCTCAGTAGCTTTAGCTACATGAGCCCTAGGTCTCTGATCAAACCTGCTCCCATTGCTGTCACCTTTCTCCATGGGTTCATAGACCACAGAAGAAAGTATCAGAGCTGGGCAAGCACATCCTGCCCTGTTGAGCTGCACATACTCAGTGCCTTCACTGATTGATCAACTAAGACAGATGCCCAGGGACAAGACAGGCAATATCCAGTCCTTAATACAACACAGCTACATCTGGTGACAACGTGTTAAGAGATGGAAGCCAGAAGAAAGATGTTATGGGACAAAACAGGTGTTTCATGGCCAACCACCCTAAACCAGGGGCCTCTAGACAGACTGGTAGCACAAAAGCAGAGTCAAGCTTTCAAGACCAAGATCACTGCAGTAAATTCATTCCATAACCCCTGCCCTAGGTTTGTGTTTTATTCAGGAATTTAACATCCCCTCTCCAAATGCATGAATGCAGGCAACATCCCTCTATACCAGATCATACAGCAGCTCTGGAAAAAAATTCACCAGCTTACACTGCTTACAGACAACTCAAAGACCCCTGTTGGGACTAAATTCCACTAAAGGCAAACCTCGGACTGCACTGACATGCTGCTCAGTAGCATGACGGGAGAAGGAGGAGGTGGTGACGATGTTTTAAAGAGACGGCCGCTCCTGCCCCTGCCAGCTTGTCCTACTCTGTGCATAGTGCGAAACAGTGCAGTCATTCATCAGAGAAAGTTCAGGACCAAGGAAACTAGGTTCCCTTTCAGCCAAACAATTAGAGGAAGGAGAGGCAGTTCTGTTTTAGCTGGGCCGGCACTGGACTTGCCCCTCCGAGCTGTCTTCATCATCTGAGCCTCCAGCCCCACCACTGGTCAGTCCTGTAATCCGGTACCCCATGTTCAGCAACATCACCTCCAGCGGGTCTGCATTCATTCGTCTCTGGTTAGCTTGGGAAGCACCTTCCATGTCTACTACCACGCGCCCATTAAGGGTTTCACTCTGCAAGACAAGAAGGGAGAGAACTCAGCAAGGCAGTGCTAGGACCAAACAGGGGCTGTTACTGCTGCTGCAACTCTCAAGAGATCCCAATAGGAAAGACCAGCTGAGTGAGTTACATCTCACGACAAGACAGTCTTTTACTGTGGCTCTTACCTCTGGCCTAGGATTCCACAGTCGTACAACTGGGTCAATGCCGCTGGTAGCCAGGAAGCAGTAACTGGGATGAGGCTGGAGACAATTCACAATCGACTCGTCTCCCTGCAGCACTCTAACAAGGTTGGTGGTTTCTTTCTCCCAGATGAAGAAGGAGCCGTCATCTGACCCACTGACTATGTACTGTGCATTGCTAGGGTGAGAGGAGCAGAGACTGGAGATCACAGCTCAGAGTCAAAGCTAGTCTCTAGCAGACATGAGAATCTCAGTTGGCTTCTATAATCAGTAGGCTGCCACCCCTCATGCTTATGGATCCAGATAAAGCTTTCTGTGTTGGCTCCCTCCATCCCCAGGATTCATGTTTTCAATCCCAAATGGCTTTTCTGAAATGCTAGCCCAACCGGGTCCTCTGTGGATCTGCTACTGAACCAGCTATTCATGCAGCCACACAAGGAGGAGGGTTTCCGTCATCTTTTTCAACCCTGAAAACCAGCGTCAGCATCATTTTATCAACAGTCACATGGGGCTATGCATGAGCCTTTATCCAATGGAAGAGAGCATTCTGCTGCTGCTCACACTCCTGTCCTGCATCCCTATTACACTCTGCCAACATACCTGCCAAAGAAATTGGCCTCTTTGATGTCTGTAGTAGTGTTACAGTGGCCACAATATCGGAATTTGTAGTCGTAGCTGCGCTCCCTCAGCACCATCTCATCCTCTGAGATGGAATCCTTGCGGCCTGTGGCTCGCAGCCGGATGGGGCCACCCCCTTTCTTGTCTTCAGCTGGAAAGACAACAGATTTCCCTCATCACAATTTGGAGAGGAACATGTTCTCAGCAATCAGAAAACACTCTAGGAGACCCCAACAGCTTTAGAGAAGAGTTAAGGACAATTCCAGTAGGGAGCAGGGCTTAGAAGCACAAGCTTCCTTCCAGATTATCTCCTGGGTACATCAGACTCCTTTTACCATACTCTTGCTCAAGAGCAAACCAGGACTAGGCACAAGGAAAGAACATGCCTAGGCCAGTTTTTGTGCACAGTAACAATCAAACTCTCTCAGAAGTTAGAGCTTTACTTCAGAGGGGCAGTTTAAGGAGAAAATTCCTTGTCTGACCATTAGATTTTAGTATAACCTTGAAGAACCACACCGAACACTGGCACTCACCGTTATCACTCTTGGAGAAGAGGGCTGCATTGATGTCTCTGTCTAGTGCATCGCAGGCACTGCTATGTGCTTGTTCTGGGAACTTCCCTTTAAAGTCATCCAGACACTCCAGTGCTTCTGCCACGTACTTGAGTTCAAAGAGACAGCGGGCAAGACGGAAATGGGCCTTCAGGTGGCATGGATTCAAGGATATGGCCTTCAAGCAGTCTCTTAAAGCATCATAATGGTCCCCATCCCTGAAGAAAAGGGAGTGGTGGATTAGATAGCCCAAGCAGAAACAGTACACATTTTCCACTGCTGTTTCCCAGCCCTCGTTTCACTCCAAAACTGCTTGCTTCCAGCTCTCTTTATGCAAGCAGACACCCCACAAGCTTATGTACTAATAGCATTTGCTGTTTCCCAGGGGCACCATCTGACCAAGCCCAGCTTCTTGAATGCACCTCCACACATATACAGGCAGCCCTGTAATGTGACCACACAGGGAAGCCCAGCAAGTCTTGACCTGCCATTTTAAATCCGACAGAGCAGAGCTCACTGATAGAACACATTTAGGGAAGTCCTTTGAAGATGGAGGATGCACAAGCCCTCTGGCCAAGCAGACACAAGGCCTCTCCTGCAAGGCGAGCAGGGTCTCCTCGGAACACAGCAGCTCACGCGTGCCCCTTTGTGGACGCACAGCGTGGCAGCATGTTTCCCTGCCCACAGTCACAGCCACTTGTAGCCCTCAAGAAGGAGCTACAGAACCACCACACTTCATAGCCCTGATGGACAAATATCTAAAGCAGCAGTCTTTTCTCATCTTTATAAGAAAAACCCTTAAGTTTTAGAAATAAGCATTATAGCAGACTGGTATCATAATGGATATTTATATCCTATTTACAGTTACTGGAGACTACGCTTGATTTCCCTAAGCTCCATGGCTGTGCAATAAGAATGCCTCTGTTTGTGCTCTGGAAGCAGGAGAGACTTGACAAGCTTTGCATGCTGGTATTCAGTTCAGACTGACAGAGGCTGAGAAGTCAGCCAGGACTGACACGCCTGGTGTACCACCGTCAAGCCTAAACTGTTCAGAGGCACCACAATCTGCCTTAAGAGAGTGCTGAGTCTCCATATGACAGCTAATAAGAATAAATAATAATAAATAATAATAATATAATGTTTCACACCTGTAACCTATGTGCACTGCACCTACCAAAGTCTGAAACAGCCCCAAGGGGAAGGGGGTGAATTGCCCTGTACCTTCCACAGGGTGACAGTTGTAGATCATGTGGAGCCTTTGTCAGAGAAGAGGTGCTCCTGGGTCTCTACTCACTAAGGGGAGCTCCAAATCTTTGGGTTACATGCTAAGCAGCACTTATTCAGTGCCACAAGCATGTTCTGCAAACTATTCATCCTATTGCTCCCTCCCATCTAGGAGGATATTGGCCACATATTACAGCTTGCTAGCACAGTACAGAAGGTGGAGTGCCTTGTCCATGAGATCTGCAGCAGAGCAGAAGAAACATGGTTCTTGAGGACTGTCTTTGCAGCACTGTGTCTGTGTCAATCCAGGAGGCTGGATGCACAGCATCAGGCCACTTTTATTCAAAGAAAGAGGGAATGCAAGTTACCTGTTATGATGACAGACGGGTGTCTCGCATTTTCAGAGCTGATTGGGCTATTAGCTGCTTTGCCACCCTCAAAAATCCTTCACCCTCAACTACCAGCGTCAGACAGCCCAATAGACTGGTGTGAAAATGTACACATTGAGATGTAAAGCAGGCACTGACTTCTCCCATTGTCACAGGTTTGACTCAGCTTGTACAAAAATGCTCTAACTAGAAATCAGCTAAGTACTGTCAACATAGACTGTTAAAAGCAATCTGGAGAGTGAGGCAGTTGGCTCTTATGAGCAAATTTTAAAAGGACAGCCTTAGAAGTGCTGCAGAGTATGAGTAGCATCTTAAGGGAGATGAGCAAGGGGAGGCTAGGAAATTACAGACCTTCCTTTTTTCTAGAGCTCTCTGTTACTCAGAGAACAAGGCCAAAGCAAGACCTGCAGTATTCTGCAGGGTGGCCTATAGCTGTTCCTGCTCCAAACGTGAAGACACACAATGGTTCAGTGTGACTCACTGTCCAACTGCTTCATCCTCCTTCTCAGTGACATCCCAGCCACCTTCTACCATACACCAGTAGCTGTTTCTAGCAGAAAAGTACCCTGTCTTTTCTGCACCTGAGAAGATATCAGCTCAGTACTATTTAAATTCTAATCATTGCATGCCACAGAAACCCACTGTGCATATATTTTCACATCTTCCTGCTACCGAAAACTGTAGCAAAGCACTAGTTGACACACAGAAAGGTTCAGATCTGCCAACATCTTTCGGGAAAAACGATTCCTATAAGAAAAATGTCATTCATGAGATCAGCACTCAGCTTCTGTCTTCCATTCCTTAATCCCAACCTATTGTTCTTCTTCCTCTGAACACTGAGGTCTTTTTGAGGCAGCTCCCAAATCTCTGCTATTGCAAAACAGCCAGTAGGCCAGTTACCAACAGTCACAACAACTGCTGGCTGCTCTTTATCTTGGCAAGAAGATAGGAGAATTCATACTGGGGATTTCAGCAGGGAGAGGAGAAGGATATCCTCACAAAGCAAATGTAGATGAAGGACCACAGCTATTTTAAATATGTTAATGGCAAGTCATGCTACTCAGTCTTACTCTGCTCAAGGGGACAGATACTGAAATAACTCAGCTGTATCTTGCAGATGCAGCTCTGGCTATTGGTCAGAGAAGACATTACCTACTGCAGCAGCTAACAGCACATTTTGCAACAATCAAGCACAACCTCCCCCAGACTCTGAGGCACCAGTTGCCACCTCCCCAGATCCCTCAGAGAGGTTTGTTTCCAGTCAAGGGGAATGTGGGTTAGCTGGGGTGACATGGGAACCACCAGGTCATGTCTGACTATCTGCAGTACTAGTTACTTGGATAAAGCAGCAACCAAAGCAACTCCAGGCAGTCCTACAACAATCTTATACCATGAGATATGAAGTTATAAAGCATAGTAACCATTACCTCATCTGCTGACAGCAGATTTAGAGCCATACTCTAATGCAGATCAGAATTACCCAAAGAAACACAAACACCCTTAGAAACACTCATAATGCTGTTACTCAGAAATGGATTTTTGGTGTTTTTTTAAACAGGAAAGGAACGGAACATTACTCAGCATGCCAGTAGGCAAAATGATGAGCTACTACCAGCTGTGCTTGCCTGTGTGGTATCTGTGGCTGTAATTTCTCCAACACATGCTGCTGTGCAATCCCCTTGCTCTGTACCAGAGGTGACCCACTTACGGCTTGATCCAATAACCCCAACCCTGCTCTGCATCTAGGGAAGCCAGGGTGCTTCGCAGTGGACAACAAGGTATCCATGGTACTCAGACGTCAGGCACCAGCAGTGCCTGTGACACTAAATTCTCTAATATTCTCTGCTTCCTTACCACTTGCGCTTCATGTAGGCAGCAGCTCTGTTTCCATACAGCATGGCATTGTTGGGGGCTTTCTGGACTGCTTTGCTGTATAGCTGAATGGCTTGAGTCCACAGCTGGCAAGCAAAGGCCTCATTGGCTTGCTGCTTGATTCTCTCCAGATATGGAGGTAGCTCCACCTGGGGACTGAAGGGAAAGAAAGGAGCACAGGTAAGTCTCACATGCTAATGGTCTGTTAACTCCAGTTAAAAATCTGCAGTGTTTTGTTCTAGCTTAGCAAGTCCCAGCAAGCATTAGCTAATACCAAAAGTTTCAGAAAAAGGCAGAAGAGACCCTGAACCAGAATAACCTGAATTTAAGAGGAAGGTTTCTTTTTGACCATCATTTGACTGTTTCCATCTTTTCTTTATATACTGACCCATACTCAAAATTGAACAGTAGGTATTTTAAGCATCTAATCCTTCAGACTTCACCAATACATCTTTGCTTTGACTGCATAAACAACATTTCCAATCCTTTTTTAGCAATGCATAACAGAACGCAAATTCAGAAGGAAACCAAGCATCTGAGTTCACAGGGCTGCACAAGGCCCATGCTCAGCAACCCAAAATTCCAGCCACATCTCTGCTGCCGTGGTGGAGGGGCCATCTAGAGGAAACAAGCTGAAAACATTCAACAAAGTGACTTTGGTGGAACCTAGACTACCCATATATGGTATTAAGCAACTGTGTCTTGACTTTTAACCATGTCTCATCAGCTGGAGGAAATACAGTCAGCAAGATGTGCTTCAAGTCTGATTCTGCTTCGCCCCAACTGCATTTTGCTCTTAAGGAAGCAAGCAGTAGGAACAACAGAAGAGGGCTCTCCATCCATTCCTAGCTCACATGCAGACTGCAGGAGTAATGACTCCAGTGTCATTGTCGTAAAGCAATTTTGGCTGCTTTAGTTCAGTTTGCAGCAGGCAGGTGCCCAAAAAATTGGCAAAGGGAAGCAAGGCTCTTTCAACCTGACAGCCTCTCCCATTTACCAAGAGGCAGTTCCTGCAGATCGGAAAGTAACAACCACTCAGGACAGCTAAGAATACCTTACTTCCAGGCCTGAAAAGTAATTTCTTAGTTTTGTCCGTAATAACTCATTGTAAAAGGGCAAAAAACCCCTCATGGACAACGTTTCTCCCAGGACGCTCTTGCCTGATCTGACTCTTGTTCATAGCTCTCACACCAGAAGCAAATACAGCTCCTAGGACAGAGGCCACTTGACAGTCAAGCTTTCATGTAGGTAGAGCTGTCCCTTTACCTCACATGTGCTCTTCCTTCAGACAAGCGGAAGCCATTGCTGTGGAGATGGATGCCATTTGACACTCCATTGGTAGAGGTTTTTCCATTCTGCACTTCTGAAAGTTAGGGGGGGGGGGGGGAAAATACATCCATGCTAAGTATCAATGTAGATTACACAAACTAACATCTGAAGCTTAAGGGTTTTATTTTACAGTGGAGTCAAGCCAATGCCACAGCCCCATTGAGAGCAGAAGTAAAACTTCCATGATTCCACATGCCCCACCTCCTCCAGCCACCTGGATTTGATTTGCCTTCTTACATTTACTACAAAATCTCTGCAGTATCCTTCGCAATACAACTCTAGAACAGAAAACTAGATACACATAGAACTAAGTATACACACACACACACACAGAGGGCAGCTTGAATTGAACTGCCTTCAGACTGAGTCTAGGCCATAATCAGAGTACCCGACTGATCACCAGAAGCCTGACATTTAAAACTGCAGAAGTATTTAGTAACATTAGTAACTTTGTATTTCAGATTCACCCAGATAAAGAATCATAGAGCTCAGTTGTTGAACATTTAATAGAACAAGGAGGATGAGTAGAACCACTGGAGGAATCCAGTAAAGGAATTCCAGATGCTTTCTTCCTTTTGTTCTTTTCTTACCCTACTGCTCAAGGAGCCATTACAAGCTGAAGTAATCCTCTGAAGGTCGTGCAGCCACATCATCTGCCATTTCCATAGAAAACATTCAGCTTAGATTTTTACAAACTACATTTATGTTGCAGCTGGGAGTGCTCCTGCGGCCATTTCACAGGTTGGGAAACTGGGGACACTGTCCAACCAGTCTACTGAACTGCTCAGAGATTTCAGTGTGTAGAGACATGCATGCACATGAAGTTCAGCCTTTGTACTGATACCACCTTTTCACAGCCTTTGCTTGAACTTTCTGTGCCCAACAGGGTGGAGCGTTTGCAGCAACTGCACCACTGTGAGCCTGTTCAAACGCTGTCCTGCCATTTAAAGCGTGACCTCACCAGATACCACAGCACAGATCACCCACATGCATTCAAGACTGAAGAGAAAGGCAGGCAGGGCCCATATTTGCTACCAGGATGCGAGTGTTAGATTAAGGCCTAAGGCGCACTGAGTACACAGATCAAACTCTGCCAGAGTGCTCTGAGAACAGGGAAGGGGCTGAGCAGGGAACACTCCCTGATAAGAGTCAGCCTCTGCCCAGGGAATAGCATTATAGCCATTCACTGTGTACTGTCTGCAACATCTGTGTACAAACAGGCCCTGTAAGAAACAGGGCCAAGAATAAAAAAGCTTTTGGATATGCTTACTCATCAAATAAACGACTTTGATTCAACTATCTCACCACCAGGAGGGATATTAGTGCCAGGCCAGATTCTTAGACTAGGGAAAAGATTGTTCTGTCTCCTTCTTAATGGGTGCATAAGGGGATTACAGATGTATTCTACATTTTACTAGTTAAGTTTAAAAAATATATACTATTTCCACACCTGTCCACAAAGTTTCCCCCCCTTAGCTGAAGGCAGGATTTCAGGACCTCAACCACTCTACAAAGTCTACTTTATCCTTTGTGCACAGCTTTAAGCATTCTCCTTGGTTCACATGCATAGACCTCTCAACAGCTCGCTTCTCCTCTCAAGACACATGTTTTGTCACTCTGTAGAAGGGTTTTAGAACTCGGTGTATGAACTGCACTGCAGAAACAGCCCAGCAACAGCCATGCCCTACTTAATTTTCCTAGTTCCTGCCCAGACTGGGCTGCACCCTGAAAAAAGAGCTGTGTAGTACGTAATTTCACTCTGCCTTCCGCTCACTTTCACAATAGCATCACACTTACCCCCTGAAGTATGGCACTTCTTTGGGAGGAGAAAAGTGTATGGTCGCTGTTTGTATGTTAGATCAAACAAGTAGACCTAAGGAATGAAGAATGAGACAAAAAAAGTCAGTGAAACGTAGATGCTCAAGTCACAGAAATAAAACAGGGCTAGATGGGTATATGGTTCCATGTTTGTGTTTTTCTATTTCCAATTTCCTAACTGGGAATCTTGTTTATAGACAGGAACACACAGGATGACAGCAGTACCACTGGCGTGTTCCATTCCAGCATTGGGTTCAGAAAGAATAATGCTAAGAAATAGGAGCCTTGTCTTAAGAGGTAAGAAAGCCCTCTCCACACCTACAGAACTTAAAAGATGACCTGACCACAAACCAACCTGCTCAAAAAGCTTCAACTCCAGTAAGATATTTTAACTACTTAACACAGTGATCACGAAGAAATCAAACATTTATTGACAGAAAAGAGGCAGTACACTAAACCAAGGCAAAGTCTCTCTAAGATGAAACCAGGATTTCCTGAGAAACTTCGAAAGCAGCCCTGCAAAGCCCTAATTTAAAACTGTACTGGTACAGGAATTGACAACCCAGATCAGACCTCCAATTCATCTAACTCAGCACCTTCTCTTAAAGGGAATGAGTGCACGTGTGAGAAAGAGATATGTAGAGGACAACCACAGAGTAACCTGCCCACAAGCAAAGTTCCTGCTTAATCCATGCTGATTAATGCTGTCAGGAGGATTTTCTCATTTCACCGATAGGCTTTACAAAAGATCCATGAATATCACCCAGTGCTTAAAATTAAAGCAATCAATATTCCAGGTGAAGGCCTTTGCTTCTGTAAGTTCCTTATTCACTAGATTCTATTACAGAAGCAGTTTGATGTTTCAAGAATGAGTTATGAAATCTTTTCTAGGTCAGCAAAGGTCAGTTCCAGAACTGGTTTTTTCCTCTTCCAGAGTGTAAAATGTGAATTGGAAAACCAGAACAGAATGCAGTTCAAGTCTGATCAGTGGTAGCATAACAAATAAATCCCTAATACCAAGCATTTAGTCTGAATGAATCAGAAAGCAGTTTAAAATCAATTATAGTACCCACAGAGAAGTTGCTATACTCGTTTTCAAGAATGCACAACAACGTATGGTCACCCAACAAGCACAACTGAATGTAGAGCTTTCTGTCAAACTTTAGCTGTCTTCTTACCTGCTCCCCTCCCATGTTGACTAAGAGCTCAGTGCCATCAGGACTGAAGGTGACGTATGTGGCCACCAGAACTCTCAGCCGGTTGTTGTAGTCTGGAAGCTTCACTGGAAGGTGCCCTGTGGAGAGCAGGGGTCCATACGTATTAGCATAAATAGCAACCGTTGTCTTTGTCCTACCCCAGCTGCTCCCTTTTACAAGAGGTTGTTAGGAGAGCAATGTCATGAAGAGCATGCACCTAGGTGATTTTCCATTTCCTACTGATGTTTATTGAATCCTTCCATCAGCCGCCAAAACACATAGATGTGCATAGCTGCCTTTTTACAAGTTCTAGATACCAATTCTGCAAGGCTATCTCCATATGAAGAGAAGACTGGATTATAACTAGCTTGCCAACAATGAAGCCCGCAGAACCCAGCAAATCTCAGTTTTAGGGATTCACAAGGGATTTGGCTTCTGTGATTTGTGGCCATCTGCAAACAAATACCTCCATCTTCAACCCTCTGATCAGGTTTCCTTAATAAAGCCCTTAGCACAACCAAACCAAGGCTCCTAAACATTCAGCTCACACACAGGTTCTTTTGCTTCAGACAGCAGATGTGTTACATGACCAATTCAGGGGACCTAAGAAATCCTCTAGCAGGACTCATCAGAAGCAAGACTGTCAAAACTAGTCTGCTGAACATGCTGGTCTAAGGTACTTTTAAAAAAACCAACCATTTGGGGAAAAAAGATAGTAAATAATGAGCACTAGAGAAGAATGTCATCTGGATTGCCCAGATGCTGCATCGCTGATTCTTCATCTGCAGGATGAGGAGAAGCCATTTCTGTGCCAAAAAGATTTTGAACAGCAGCCTGGCTGGGACCAGTTCCAGGAGAAAGCCTATAGCGCCCAGGTTATCCAATCCTTGACTTTCCAATAAAAGTGACAAAAAGACATTTACGCTAGACAAGAAGTAGTAAGGCCAGCTTCAACAAACACCACTGCCAAATCAGGGAAAGTGGGCAGGTAACATAAGAATTCACAGCATAGAAGTGAAATAAACTGCAATTCCATGGAACATTCCCCTGTATCAGAGAACTCTTCCAAGCAGTGGTTTTTTGTGTGATGGGTAGAACTCCGCTTTGTCAGGCATTAAGTTAAAGTCCCATCAGTCACCCCCAGCACAGGTCCCAATACCTGCCACGTAGTACTGTGCCGCCCCATCCGGGAGGGGTTTCTGTCGGTCGCAGAATGTGTGTACTCCAGCTGAAGGACTCTGCTTCATGCTTTTTCTAGCCAGAAAGAAGAACAGTCTTATAATCACAGCATTCAACTGCTGGAAGCCTGATCTGCTCTGACACTTCTTGTTCACCACGAGGGCAAGGCCTCATGCCTATACAGCTGTGCAGTCACAAGCCTGCCTCACACCACCCCAGTGTACTCACACAGATCAAAAAGACTGTGGGATGATAGAAAACACTGGTTAAAAACTTCACAGTGAGACACCCAAGTGCCAGATCATTGCAACTCCCCCTTCCCACCAGAGCCTTGAAGAGGTTTCTGTACCACTCACGTCTGCCCAGAAGGCTCAGAAAAGCCAGTTGCCATTACCTGTGGTTGTGGATCATGCGTATGTCGTAGAGGCGCACAAAGGGTCCACTTGCCCCTACTGCTAAGTAGTTGTTATCTTGGGGGTTGACCGTCAGGCATTTGGCCTCCACCAGCTGCCCGCAGTACTCTGTCAGGTCTATCAGGACTTCTGAACGTTTGCTGTTCTCTCGCAGATCGTACTGTCTGCAAAGGGAAGAGAGAGTCAGGCAATCCATGTCACTAGATAACAGAAGCAGCAATAAGAGAGAGGTTAGCTTTCCACAGTGACCAAACTGAAGACCACTCAAAGCAGCACATTTATAGTGCTCAGTAGTGACCTACACTTAATTATCTGGCTTATGCATGAAGAGATTACACTAATGACATTAACAGTCGTTTGTGCCACAGGTTACTGGAAGCATCTCAGTTCAATATACACTAGGTCTCAATATCAGGATAACCATTAAAACCAGCTCTATAGTGCACACAGATTTATTCAAGTTCCAAATTAAACTCCAAGTCATGAACTCACAAAAAGTAGCTCATATGAAAAGTGGAACAGACTTGTAGTAACATTACTCATTTAAGAGTCTCAATGACTCTGGAGGGAAACATTGCTCAGTGTTGTATCTCCCCTCCACTTGACATGGCTGTTCCTTTCCCGGTCTCCCTTTCCAGCAGAGGAAAACAGAGGAGCTGAGGAGAGTATTTATCAGTGGAGTCTACATTTCAAGATGAATCCTTCCAGTTTCAGGAAAGGGAGAGATTAGCTTAAGATCTGTAGTATAGACACAGTCTCTCTTCAGATCTATGCATAGTACATACTGCAATGGATCCTAATCCAATTATTTTGGGGGCAGAACAACTGGAGATCTGTACCTGATTAGCCCGTCTTCGGCTGCACTCCAGAAGGTGTTAGGCCACATGGGAGCCGTGGCAATCCGCTTAACTCTGTTGGTGTGGTCTCCAAACATGTGGATGGTCTCCTTGACAGTCAAGTCATGGACATGCACCTTGGAATCTGCAGCTCCTGTGATGAGGATCCGATCGCCTGAATGCGGCAAGAACTGTGAGAGACAGATTTGACATTCAAACTTGGAAAGTGCTGAGGCTGTTCATATAGACATCGTTGAACTGTCCTGGCAGGTCACAGAGCAGCTTGCTTTAGAAGTGAACACAGGATGACCCATGTTACTAACGACATTACACACATGCCAGTGTGCACACTCAAGAGTCACCAGCTACAGTAGCACACAAAATAGTTTCTTCATCACACATCCCAATTTGCTGCAACCATTTCCTTTGAATTTATAGAGAGAATGAGATAAGCCTGGGAGCTGCATAAACTAAGAAGTGCAGGTATTAGATTTAATGCAGTTTTTTCCTAATATTAGAAATATTAAATTATTGGGGGGGGGGGGGGGAGGAAATTGCTTGCAGGAAAACATTTCCCAGCAAGGATCTATTCTCTTGCTGCTTAGGTTACTGATTTTGTTAGCCGTTCATTCCTTCTAACCATGTACCTTGACAGAAAAGATGTTTGCAGTATGTCCTGTGTGCATAGAAAGGAGTTTCTTGTGGTGCAGAGGATCCCAGACAATGGTATGCTGGTCATCAGAGCCAGAGGCCAACAAGCTAAAAGACACAGAAGAGAAGTATGCATCATGTATTCTTCTGTTCTAAGCTGTGACCAATTTCTTAGAGTGGTTTGACCACAGACAGCCATTAAGTTAATTCAGCTCTAAGAAGCCCACTTCCTCTCTCTTTTCTCAGCTATGTGTTCTTGTTGCTCCCCATGCACCAATCCAATCAGCCAGTTCAGGGAGCTAAACCAGCCAAATATCAACTCCATAGAAAAATCAAGCGAGTGTTTTTCGTTGGTTTAGCTCAGTGAACCAGCTCACCACAGATTCAGACAGCACAGGGGAAAACAATAGGAGCATTTGGTCAACAATAAAATGCAGGGCCTCCATTTTCCTTATTAGCCTGGCTGCATTAACTGCTCCACATCATCCCCAAACCCAAGCCAAGACATTCATTCCTGGACTTCGGATGTGCCCAAGCAGTCCCAAACCAGGGCTCATTTAGTGATTCACAGACTGCTTTTTAAGTGCAGGGTGTGGCAGCGGTATTGCAAAGCACTGTTTGCCTTGTACATCTATCTTCATTTGAAGCAAAAGAATTTGACATCTGCAACTATCAGCTGTTTTAAACTTATTTCCTTGTAGCCAGATCTCTTTCAAGTACATGAAATTTTTACTGGTAAATAACTCTGCAGAGTATCAGACAGCAGACTTTGGATCTTGTAATCAAGAAATATATGCTCTTCCTTCCATCTAGTCATTTCTCAAGCAGATACTCTTTATTCCACTTGGTTAACAGAAATGCTCTTATGTTCAGTTTCCCTCTAAAACTGCAAAGGGGTAAACATTCTGCCTCCCTCCCTTATATATTTGTCCCCCAGCAGAAGCTTTTAACAGCATGGTGAAGGGGGTGGGGAAATGTCACTACTGGCTGGGTAAATCCTAAAGATCCATTATAATCCATAATACCACTTAAGAGAAGAGAAGCAGCCTTCAATCTCCACTTCTTAGTCTGACCATTTCCCTTCTGCACTCACTAAAGGGGCATTTCTAATAATATCCAGATATATTTAACAAAATAAAGCTTCTTTTGAAGCATGAGCTCTACTACAGTTCAAAACTTTGAGCTTGAGCTCCACTTTACTAGGAATGGGAAGCAGCTGCTTATGATAAGATGACCTACATCCTACACTTGGGAGAACCTGGGGTTATCAGTTTGTTGATCCCTCGAATCAAGCCACATACTTACTCTCCTTTTTCATTCCATTCTAGACAGTTGACACACCCAGAGTGACCCTGAGAAAAAAAAAAAAAAGGGAAGATGGTATTACACAAACTTCAGACTTATCAAACAGAGCTGTTCTAAGACAAGGACACAGCGAGCTCCCCACACATAACAACTTGTTCCAATACAAGCAGGTTTTTTTATTCCAACCCTGCAAAAAACCACCCACATGGCAAATAAGCACCTCCAGAAAAGACAGATATGCTATAGCAGTTGGGATAGAAAAGGCAAAATGAAACAAATAAAAAAAAAAGTAGTGTTGACTAAAATGGCAGTTTAGTCTCAGAGGCTACAGATGAAATCCTGCTGTACACATGGAAAGGTGACTTTGCTTCAAAAGCCCTTGGCTAGGCTGACAAATTACATGTACAGGTTCTCTGGGAACACAGGGAAAATGCACTTTTGATAACTCTTTTAGAAGCACCTTGCTGCTGGGTGACTATATCATCCATCTTCATCCAAATTAACTAACAACTGTACCAGGAAAGACTAGGGGAGCATGTAGTAGCGTCTGATATGGGAGATGCAATTGAAAAGGGGGGACAAAAGAATCCTTTCCTCCCCCAAACCAAGATAATCTTAAGATCTTTTTAAGCCATGTCAGACAGCAATACAACAACCTATTCTTTAGGCAACACGTTACACACTTCAGCATTAGAGCCAAGTATCCTGAACGATTGGCAATTGCCTTCTTCAGGCACCACTGTTGGGATTAGCTGATACACACCTGTTAAAGGCTCTCTTGTAGGTGCAATAGGTAATGCAGAAAGCTCACACAAAATCTCACTGAGCTATTCCTAGCTCTAATGCAGTTTAGGGGACTAAGTAATCAGTATCTATCCCATACAAGAGAGAGAATCCTGTACACTCCTGCATGCTGTCTTTTCTGCAGGAAGTTGCACAACAAACAGCTCAGTTTGCTTTTTAAACACTGCCCACTTACTTGCAATTCTGCTTCTAGGCCCAGGCGTCGAATGAATGGATCGGTGACATGATAGTGTCGTTCGAAGCCCAGTGCACCCCTCTCCTGCACAAAGCAAACAAGAGCCTGACTACAGCAAACAAAACACTCCTTTTTCCCTTAAGAGAAGATTCAAAAACTTTAAAAATCAAGCAGGGACCTTGCCAGGTATTGGGGTGTCCATAGCATCAGGTACCTGTCCCGTAGTAGGGAGACATCATTTGCATGACCTCCAGGTAGGCAGTTTGTAACCCTTGCTCCTGTATTGGTTTAAAATGATGTTTATCTAATTGCCAGGCTGCAGATGGGTAGCCAAGACAAGGTTTGAGAAGCCCACACTAAGACAGTATAAGTTGCCTACTTTGGGCCAGAACAGAAGATAGAGAATAGCTTGGGAATGCCTGTCATTATCCCTTGGCAAGCATTTCAGAAGCAACTCACTCCTGAGGACTGCAGTACTAGACCACAGCTGCTCAGGAGAAGTCTCCCATTACACAGAATCTGTCCTAAAGCACCACCACCATGGGGCAAAGTATTGGGGAACGTAACTGGACAGCATCCTTTAGAGATGGCTTATTTCATCAGCAATGGAGTGGGAGCATGTAGCTGCAGTACCACAGCACAGCCTGTTCTACAGGGAAGAGAACAGCTGCCACAGAACTGCGTCAGTACAAATGAAGGTGAAGAAAAGCAGGACAGTTGTTTCCCCTGTGATCTCACAGGGTTCACAGATGCATTAGCAGATGGCTTCGATGAAAGAAGGCCAACTGCAGAGGCAGGCAGAAAGAAAAAGGGAATGCAAGTCATATTTTGGATGGAACATCTAACGTCCAAGGAGATTCCTTCCTAGGACCTGATCCAGCCTCGGTCCCATCCCATGCCACGCTATAGTCAGGTGAAGACAACTTAAGTCTTTGTTATCACCATTTGAGAAGAGATGAGAACACTAATGTCAAATTACACTAATGGTACCAGGAACATGTTAGTAGTCATAGAGCAGACACAGAATAAAAGCTATTGGAAAACAAAATGGAGATACTAGGGGACTGGAGGAAAAAATCAAACAGAACAGGCTTTTTGTAGTAACTTCCATTACAAACTTCAAATCCCTTGACATATTTTTTATGGCTAGCATTCCCAAAACACTGCTAGGCCCAGTGCAAGGTGCTGCAGTTATAATTGCCTTGCTGTTGCAACCTCAGTGGCTTTGTGAGGTCTGTGCAGTAGGATATTGCTTTGCCTACAAGGAACTGTCAGACTTGCAATCTTCCCAAGGTCACACATGAAAGTCTAACAGAGCAGACACTATGAAAAAGTCCCAGGCTAATGCTCTAACCACAGAACCATCCCTTCCTTGTTAGAGCAGCAAAATAAGTCTTTGCACATGGATTAAATCACAAGCTTATAATACAAAGTTTGGTACCAAACTGCGAAGTGAAGTGAGCATTCAAGCTCCTAGTTCCTTATTCTGGCCACTAACAGACGACTTTCGTGAATGCTGATTACCAGCAAAGCTGCAAATGATTTAAGGCCTCTGAGTCCAAGCAATAATTGCCTATTGTGTCTGCTGTAGCTAGTCCTTTCACATTAAGAGATATTTCACAAATGCAGCCATCAGATGACTGATCCAACCACCGTAGAAGTTTTTCCCTACACAAAGGAAGCAACACACCACTCTTTGTAATGAAAGAGAGACAGAAAGAGACTGAGACAGAAATCATTAGCTTTACTACAGTCAGAAAATACCTTTGATGGCAAGATCACACGAAGAGAACACATAAAGAAGCAGACAGAAAACTCATGAGGGAAGCTAGCTAAGGGTCCTTTATGGTGCCCAAACACAAGCAGCCATATTTCTCTCTTCAATGTTGTACTCAAAAGGAACAGACCTGCTGATGTCAAACTAGCACAGTGCGCTCCTGCTAGGGAGAACAACTGTATTCCTGTCATGCCATACTTCATCCCAGCTCTTCATTAAGGATAGTGAGAGGCCCTAGGCGTTTGTTCTCTTAAGCTTCTTATACAGCTTATCAATACATAAGTAGCAGAGATCTTTTCAGAAGTAAAGGCAACAACATCAGTATTTCCCAATCCAGCATGAACACTGATTCTCCATCTGCTCTCCACCTAACACAAGCAAACACTTGACTAACACATACCTTGATCTGTCGGTGGATGATGTCTCTGGTAATGTTTGCTTTTGCCATCTTCTTGCAATGGGGCAGACGAAAAGAAGCTATCGGAAGAGCTGCTGTGCATCCAAGCATGCCAACAGAGCAAAGATCCACACTAAGGGCATTTAATTACCTGCAGGACAGAACAGGGAGGGAACAAAGGCAGGCATACAAACATATTAGGCCATTCATATACAATGTCAGGTACTTTATTTTCAAAAAATAGCAGTGGCTAAGAACTGAAAAGTTTTGTATAAAGGCTTCTTGAAGAAACTCAAGGATGGGAAGGAACAACACAAGACCAAAGAACATCTGACTTAAAAGGCCATCCCCAGTTTGTGGGGAAATTCACAATGAGCAGAACTCCAGGACTACATCAGCCTAGAAAAGCCATGTTTCTATGCCAGCAAAGACCCAGCAAGTCCAGGGTAGCATCCTGTTTCACAGCTTGCCTCCCACCATTACATGTCCACTCATGTCCAATTTCACATTTCCCAAACTCTACAAGCAACAAGACTTACTATATTGTGAATAAACAAGGCATCAATATTTTGGGCCACCTCTTCTCTCTCATTTACTACATTTGATTACCAGCCAAAAAAACCCACCCAAAACAACCCAACCAAAAGGGCATAAGTGTTCCTTAGAAATCACAACAGCCAACCACCAGGTGACACTATCATCTGAATACCCAATTACATTAGCAATAGAAAAGGGGCTATCATTTAAAGCTGTATTTCCAAGAGAAATTAGAGTTTTCCACGCTCTTAATGGAGTTCCATATTTAATGCACTAACCTAAATAATTTAAACCCCATAGAATTAGCTACACCTGCTAGAAAACACTGCAGAGTGATTGTCGCAACCCTGCTCTGGACAGGCTGCCTAGCAAAGGACCAGTCATTCTCTAAGAAATGATGTCATTCACCTTATTTACATACCGCAGGCCCTGCACCATCCCATTTTGATATTTCTACAGTTCTCTTTAAATTTTTTTTTTTTTTAAACACCCATTTTGTCCTATGTAACTCCATAGTTTTAAATTCTCTTTAAAAGCATTCACAAGCAGAACAAGCCAAAATTTTCAAATGAGTCCTCTTTTGAATGAGGAAACGCTGATTCATTGAAACAAGAACACTTCACAGAAACGCAGCAACAAATAACTCCGCTGAGGTCAGGCAGAAGTTTTGACAAACGCTGCCTGATTCTCTACCGGTTCATCTGTCAGGTTGCTGCAAAGTGAGGGCTTTCACCATTAGCAACTTCAGGGCCGTGCAGCCGTACTGCACAGCAAAACCACAAGGCTCCTGAACTTGAGATTCCCCAAAGCCCTGGGCTTCAGCTTCAATTTGCTTTCAAAAAACTGTTAGCGTGCATACATAGGCATTTCCCCATGGGTAGGAAGTACCAAGAATTCATGTTTCCTCACAGAAAGCAAAGTTCATCCAAAGTGGAAGTTCAGATCACTTTCCTAACACAGCTGGCTCCTCTAGGCAGCTCTGCAGTGAACACAGAAACGTCATTAGACCTACAGATAGCATGAAAAGCCATACAAACACACTGAAGATTGGATTTTCTTGCAGTGGGCTCCTACACAGGATTTTTAGGGTAGCCATATGATCTCTCCAATACAACACACAGAGAAAAGGCACAGCTGTTTGCAGGTCTCTGAAGATGAACATCCCTACCGCAGACAGCAGAAGACAAGCAGTCCTCACTGTTGTATTCCAGTCCCATTTCGTACGTATGATGAGAATAAAATTGATAAAATTCCCACAATGAGAGCGCAGGCCTCGAAAGCAAGGCAAGTCAGGACAATGGGAGGACTTTGCACGGCAAGCCTGCTCGCAGTCCATGCCCAGCGAGGGCTAATGAGGCCGTACTTTCACCAGGACCAATTCAAACCCCAGACGTACACATAGCAGGTCAAACTCACCACCATCCTAGTTTCTGCAGCAGATGTGTCCAGTAAGCCAGCGACCTCTGCCACACATCTTGAGTTCACCGTGGCAGAAGCAGCACGCCTCACACCCCCAGATGTTGGAGCAATCAGCTGACATTTTTTAGGGCCCATCATCTGTTTTAGTGCATAAATTGGGGCTCCCTTAGAATCCACTGGCCAGCCTGAAACTGAGCTAGTATGTACGTATTTGTCCATCATGTATGTATGTAATCCACATTCCTTTTACTCCAGAAGCAGCACCAGGAAAGCTAGCATGCATGCCCAGGAAGACACCTCATGTTTTAAGCATCTTTAACCTCACTCACTCTCATGTTACGCAATAGTTGCTTCATCCCAGGCTTAATAGCAAGAGGCAGCACTGTGACTGCATTTGATCATCAGTATTTCACACTAATTCTTGTAGTAGGGTGATTAAGCTATCACATTTTGATACCCATCCTCTGCCTTTCCACATGAGCTTAGTGTAGGTATTGTTTTGCCTGTTTATGGAGACAGAGTCTGTAAGGGGACAACAACAACTGCTCTTACGAACAGTTCACAAGCATGGGAAGGAAAGGAAGCAGGCACCTGCAGCAAAGCGCCTCGGCACGAGGGCAGGTGGATCCCGCTGACTCTGCAGCTCAGAGGTAAACACGGGAAACCAGGACAGACACATCGCTACTTGTGCCCAAGGCCAGCTCTACATAAACATGCCAGCTGGGCTAAATAAGCTACACTGCTGGAGACACCCACGAGGACATGGTTTCCAGACACTGTTTTCTGCTAAGTTCTGCAAGTGAGAGGACTGCTAACTCAAAAAGCAGCTTCAAGTTCGGATAGACTAAACATGCAGGGATGAATGGTATCTGTGATCTCTCTCCTCCAGTTTCTCCAGACACGCTTTCCAGCTAACAAGCCTCCACCTGCCCTTCTCCTGGGCTAGATCCCCATAGACTGGCCTCCTTAAACAAACCCTCCAGGACACACAAGCATTTTCTCCATCCATAGCTGCAACAGGGCAGACAGACCTTCCATCACTCTGCAACACCTCAGCAGCTCACCCCTCAGGTGAGGGACTCTGGTACTTACCGTATAAAACACAAAATCTTCTCACCTCTAAGATTATATCCCGAGGCTCCCTTCCTCCTCCTCCGCACAGCCCTATTAAACACACCAGCCACCCAACCTCACACAGCACTCTTCTGCAGGAACCTGTGACCAGTGACTGATGACAGTTAAACAACTTTTTCCGGAGAAGTGAACGATCCAGTAACCCAAAGTACATTGTCAAGAGACACGAGGGACAATATTCCAGCAGATCTCAGCGCCTCAGTCTTGCCTGCAGCTTTCCACTCTTCTTGGCACTTCCCCACAACATTCCCAGACTCTGTCTGCAGTTGCCCCTCTCCAAGTGGCACCAGGCTAAGTCGCCTTCTTTCCTGCCAGGCAGGGACTGCCTTTCTTCCTCTTTAAGGGCAGTTTAGTTTTCTTTTGATCTTAGGACCCCAAAGAGGACTAATACGATGCCAGAGCCAAGCAGGCAGTCATCTCCCAACTGACAAATGCCCCACTGCTCTCTTAAGAGACCTGGAAGTATTTTTGTCAGATTTCCTACCTCTAGTTGTGGCTAATTTCTAAACAGCTCCTTTTTTATTCAACTCCTATCTAGCAAGAAATGACACCAAATGACCTGAAGGACACACATGGAGAAATGCATGTTCATGGAATGATACAGATCCTCCATACTCTACAGACATAAATAACCCATACCAATGAGCCAGTTTACTGCTAAATAAGTTACTGCAAAACACTTATACACTAGAAATCCACTCTTTGACTGTATGAACAGGATGCTCAGAGGGAACAAACACCCAATCCCCCAAAACCTACCATTCCTTAAGAGAGACTCAAATTCTCTTACTCTCCAACAAAGTCTCCTCTGCCACAGCATTTCACACCTTCTGGAACTCTGAAAACACACACTGGCCAGGGAGCACAGCAATACACAGGAGCTTGCTATTTCTGTGAGCGTTTTTAGGATTACAGATGTGTTATGGAACTTCCCAACTCTCTGGACAGGTCATTGTCAGCTGCGGTAACTCAGAGGTGCTCTCAACAGATAGCCACTCAGCAGGTCTCAACAAAAGATGAACACATCTTAACTTTGTTTCTTAAAAGATACACGTCAAGAAACTCATCCATGAAATCAGCCCTTTGGTTGACAAAGTGGAATAAACCAGAGTTTAAAACAGAACATCTGATGCAAAACTGGCTTTAAACATACTAATACCAGCATCCAAGGGTATGTGGGCAAATTGTTCAGTGTCTAGTATACCTGAGATGCTGATGTATGCTTTTTAGCATTTGATCATTAAAAAAAAAGACAGTCTTGGAAAAAAAAACAGTCAAACAGGAATGCATGAGCCTAAGGTGTCTCTCTTGCCTAGACAGGGCTTGGTTTGGCGACTGAATGTTGACAAATGCTTACAGGTCTCCCAGAACACATGTACATGCTTGGCCAAGAAAACTCTAAGAGCCTTTCTTGCTTTCACGATGCTATTTTTTGTTGCTCAACAGGTATTCCACAGCTGCAAAGGCTTTGGCAACCTTAAATTATCATGAAATCACAGACAAAGAATTAAGAAGTCCCAAATTCTCATTCCAGGTCAGACTTTGTTCATTAGCCACAACTGGTCACAATCCCAGACTCACGTTCACCATGAATATGATAATTACCTAGTTCACGAGTTAATACGTGTAGAGCTCCTACTATGAAACAAGCATTAAGTGCTCTTAACACTAAAGGCTATATTGACCACACCATTGTACATGTAGATCAACAATCTCCAATTACATTAGAAACTGACCCTGGCATAAAGCATAAAATCCCCTAAGATTTGTAGGTCTCCTGGAAAATATATGTAAAAAAATCAGATAAGAATTAACCATGCCACCAATTTCTTAGACACATACAAGCTTCCAACCATGAAGCCCCTTCAAAGAGTCTGTCCATTTGTTACCACTAAAGGCATGTAAACTGGTATAGGATGTTCCTCTTTCAGCAAAACCACTGTGCAAATTCTGTTCACTTTTAGATATATTGTTTCCTAAACCATTCAGGCAGTTCTCTGGCTTTTAACTAAACCTGCACAACCAACTCATGATGAAATGAGAGGATTAAGTCCCAGTGACAAGGAACAATTTAGGATAAATCTGCACTATTGCTACCAGTGATGATCCCACAAGCAGCTTCATTTTGGCTACATGTAAGAGATCATCATGACCTTTTTTCATCATTTATTACATGACACTGGAGCATGTTTCTCCATCAACCTTCAAGAGCATCTCTGCACTCAATTCCAAGCAAGGACAACCTTCCCTCGTCCCTCACTGTTCCAAACCTGCCCAGAATACCCCAGACAGGACTAAAAACCTAGGATCCAGTTAAAGCTGTCACCTCATCCACAGTAACAGCCTCTTCTCAAACTACACCCTGAAGCATAAAGAGGACCACCCCACCTGCAGTTAGCTGTAGTTGGCTCATTGGACTCTTCTGCTCCTGCAATGCAAAGCTCCAGAGGCAGAAAAAGAACTTTCGCAACACTTGGCCTTTAAATTTGCAGTCAAAAATTAACAAGCCACAGATTTCTGCAGGCTGTGGGCTCAAAATCTGCTAGACTGTATTTACACTGACAGTAACTTAAGAGCCCCTTAAGCTCCTGGAAAAGTACACTTTCAAAGGGTGCTTCTGGCTATGGGGAGGAAGGGGAGTAACAAAATTCTCTGGCTTTCCCCAGCTGGCTCTTCTAATTCTCCCAAAACAATTGCTCTAAGTCTGGAAACAAAGCCTCAACATTGATAACGCACACAGAAATTCAGTCGGTTTTAATACTGAACGCTCCCAATGCAGCTAGGATTTGGGGAGTTGCTCTTTTGCTCGAATGTATTTTCCCCTCACAGAGCCACCTACACGCACACCCCTACCTCACCTACACACACAGCAATGCATGGACACAGAGAAGTGCCCTGCAGACATGGGCTTCAAAGTTCAAACCTGGGGACCACTGCCCTTCAGAAAAGCTCCATCAACACTAGGAACTCCACAAAGCAGCAGGACTCAAATTAGCAATCTAATTCCTAACTGTTTAGGTGCACCCAAGTTTCTCAGTCTCCAAACTCAAGGTCATTGAAAAAAGCAGCACTCTGCCCACTACAAGCCTTGCGGATACGCGACTCATCCCAAAGGAAGATTCCTATGACCCTTACCTTAAGCATCTATAAATTACTTCACCCATCCAAATACCACCTAGGACCCAACTCAGCAGGCTTCTTTAGCCTCACAACTTATTTCCCCTATCCTCTTTACCTTGACTTTCCAAGAGGTCACGGATCAAATTAAAATATATACACATAAATAGGTAGATTTTTTTTAACAAACCTAGCAAAACAAAAGGAAGTTACCTGGTTAGCAGCAGACACCTCATAAAAAGAAGGTTTTGCTACAGCTGAAGGAGTCGCCAGGAGCAGTAGTCACTCCCCAGGACAGATGGCTCAGAACACGGAGCCAGCCAACAACAGAGGAAGGAGTTGCTTGCAAGAGAGGTGGACAGGAGAAGAGGTAGGATCTGAGACCTGACAGGCCCAGTACAAGAGGACAGTAGTGTCAGGGAAACTTTGATATGCCCCCAGACGCTTGCCCACATGGCGCTTATAGCTCAGCCAGCAGCCCTCTGAGCTGGCATCCTACCTCTACCCTTCATCCTCCAGCTGAAACGGCCATCCACAGGAGGAGAGGGAAGATGCAAGACAACACCTCAGCCCCAGTACAAGTAACAGCCCGATGCCAGGACCCAGATGGCCCAATAGCTCCAGGAAGGAATTTAGCCAGCAGACACTGGTAGAGGAGGAAAAGCTGATCTCCTCTCCAAGGAAAGGGGCTGCAGAAGACCCACTGGGGCAGGGGAAAGTTTCACATGAAAGCTTTAGCAAGGGAAAGGTGAGCAGGGGAGGGAGCGGGGCAGAGTCAGCCCTTAGGAAAGGGGAGAAGAAAGTGAGGACAGGGCAGGGCCAGCTGTGGGAGGGGGGAAAGAGAAGTCAAAAAGGCAGGGGCTAAACCTGGCAGGGGGGCAGGTACCAGCCAGAGAATGCAGGTATCAACAGAGCTGGGGGGAAAGAAGTGCTTGGTTAAAGGGAAAGGGCAGGCAGAAGGGATGGGGAAAATGGGGGATGAGGGGCTGGGAGGGGATGAGGGGCTGGATAAAGGAGGGCTTCTTAAGAGATGGGGTCAGGCTCCTGGAAAGGGGGGGTGTGGGAAGATAAGAAGGGGGGGGCACCTGACAGGGCCTGCGGTGGGGGTAACTGACAGGAAAGAGGGGGATAGCAGGGGGCACGAGGAGAAAAACTGACAGGAAAGGGAGGTAAGGGGCCGGGGCGGGGGGGGGGGGGAATAGCTGGCAGGGGAAGGGGTACGGGGGGGATAGCTGGCAGGAAGGAGGGGCTGCGGGGCCGGGCGGGGCCCGGCGGGCCCGTCGGAGCCGTTACCTGTCAGGCCTCCCTGGTGCGGGCGCAGCGGGTACTGGAAGTTGCGAGGCTCCATCCATGCGGGGGGGGAGAACGGGACCGAGCGCAGGGGGGGAGCCAGAGGGGGCTCCGCAGGAGCCGGGCGCCGTCCCCGGGGCGCGGGGAGGGCCCTCAGGCGCGGCCCGGCCTAGGCCCCGGCCGTGCCCCCCCGCCCCCTCCCCTGTTTACCCCCTCCAGCTGTCCGGGGCTCAGCAGCACCCCCCGCCGCCGCTCTCCCCGCGCAGCTCTGCGCATGCGCCACGCTAACTGCGCCACCACCCCCTTGCTCACCCGCAGCAACCTCGACTCCACGCAAACGGCGTAAATCGCTTTCCGGAATACTTTCCCGTCCTGCCCTCCCGGCCGCCGCCACCCCGTAATTGACAGCTCCCCCAACCAAAGGGAAGGGGAGAGCTTTTTCGTGCGGGCTCGACCAATCGGCGTGGAGGGGGGGCGGGAGGGCGGTGCCGCGAAGGGGGTGCTGGGAGTTGTAGTCGGCGGAGGGAGGGAGGGATGGCCGCCTGCCTTGAGTGGGGGGTGTCTCCGCCCGCGGGGCTGGAGCCTCAGGGCCCGGTCACATCCCTCTGTCCCTCCCGCGGTTCTCCGTCCTCCTCCCCCCTTCACCAAACCCGGAGGCTGCTTAAAGCCAGCCCTTGCCGGGCCTGGAGCCCCTCAGCTGGCAGGCCGCAGCGGGGCCTGGGCCCCAGCTGCCTCACACGGTCGCCCCAGAGGCTGTGCCCGGCCTGCGCCTCAAACACGGCCTCGATGGGGGGGCTTGGGCTTCGCGGCCGCCTTTCCATAACCCTGCGTTCCTCCCCTGGTTGCTGGGGCCGGGAGCCATCCCGCAGGTATCACCCTGCAACAGGGGAAGCCGCCAGGCCGGTGTCTCGGCGTGAACTCCCCACAGGCAGCGAGGTGTGACCGAGGCCCTGCAGAAAAAAAACTAATCCCTGCCCGCCAACGTTTGGTGTTTCCAGCAGCAATTCGCAGAAGTGAAGCGCACAGGTCCCTCAGGCAACACAAAGTTAGGTTGGTTTTTTTTTGGGGGGGGGGGGAATATAACTCTGTGGAAAGAGCCAGGGGGTGGCAGTGTTTGCAAAAACCTTCCCTTCGCCTTGGCCTTCCAGCTGCCCCGCACAGCCGGCCGCTGGCCCTGGGGACAATGCTGGCAGACCTTGGGGCGAATGCAAGGCTGGCATCTCCGCTAGTCCCAATTATCTTAACGCACCCTCCCGAAAAGGGGTGTGTGTTTGTAAAATAAAAGTTAGGAATTCGTCTCTCTGTAATTTATTTCCACAATTAAACATTCCCAAGTCTATTAATAAAGTGTAATGAATAGTTTAAATTTTCATTTAGAACTTAATTCCATGGCTCCTAGATAATCCCAGCTGCACAACAGAAGAAAATTGCTACTTGCCTATTCTCTGTTAACAGAAGGAGCAAAAAGCCCCTTAAATCAGACATTGCATGGAAGTGTGAGGACTCTCCCATACACCTCCAGACTCATAAATGACAGACCAACCATTAGCTGTAATGATTTGTCTTCATCTCATAACCCATTAACGTATTCAGCTGTTGTCAAAGTTCTTTACGGAAGAGAATTGTTAATTCTTGCCTCTGTATCTGTCCAGACTCTTTTAATTAAACAAGTAATAATCGGGATCCATCACTATCATCCTTACAACAGGGTTTTATCTTCTTTTCTCAGATGCCGTCCTCTTGGGGATCTAAAGCTCTACACAGAAAATCAGGCAGGCTTTGGATGCCCTTGACATGTAAGTTTTACTTGCTGACAGACAGAAAATTGGGGCACAGGAGCTTGATTTTTTTCCGAGCTGGTGACGGAGAGACATAACAGTGGCTGAAGCCAAAGAGGACCAGGGGTACTTGCTGGTTCTGACTGTCAGAGCTGAAGTTTCCCGCTGCAGCCTCAGATGGAACTGGAGGCACGTTGGGGAATGTAAACAAAGTAGTGTCCTCCCAGCACCCAACCTCCTGCAGTATAAACACCACCTTGAAGAGTATCCTCGTGAAACAGGGCTGCGGAGTTTTCAGTCCAAAGAAAGGTACAGGGAGCAAGGAATAAAACTGCTTGAGAGTTGGACTTGCCCTTCTTACAACATTTGAGAGAAAACCATTTAAGTCATACAAAAGGCATTTTTTAATGCTTTCAGTAAATATGTCTCCTATTCTGTCCTCAATCTATGCTACACACATTAAAAAAAGACAATTCAGTGTAAAAAAAACCACAACATGCACACAAAAGTTAAATTTTACACCCTGTGCCATAGTTAGGAAGTCACAGCGCACACGTACACAGGTTCATAGCCATAGATCTTACTCTGTGAGAGAGAAGCGACATGGTTTGTCCTGCAGACACCTGGCCAGCGAACGCTGGAGCTGGACTAGGATTTGTTTGCAGGTGGAAATCTAGGCTAGAGCAGTTGAAATAAAATTTAAAGTCATGCATTCTTTACTTTCCACTTCCCTGTGCTGTTTATTGGGGCAGACCAGAGAAAAAGAAAATCATTTGACTGAGAGAGAAAGCCTGACCTGCAGCCACTTTGCTCAGGCAATTGTGAGTTGCAAGTGGGGATGGGGGAACAGGGGCAAAGTGTAAACAGAGAGAGGGGTAGCAGCACTGAGATCATCTTTATCAAATAAATGCAGAGAGGATGAGAAAGAAAGAGCTGGGTCTAATATAGAAATGGACTGTAAACATATAGAAACATTCTTTTAGCCAATGTGAGCTGCAGCCAGGACGTACAGCAAGGTCTGCACTCCTGGTTTCTCTGAGCAAATCTGCTGCCGATTCCTTGCACGACTTCAGAAAACGCTTCCCTTCTGGTGTCTCTGCCTGGGTTTACCTCCCTGTGCAATGTAAATGATGTTTACTTTTTGATTATTAACATCTGCTGAAAAAAATTTAGACCCTCTGATCAAAGCTATTATGAAATAGCAAAGCTTCGCGGAAGATTCTCTCAATATGAGGGCTGAATTGTGCATGATTTACATGTGAACACAACTCGGGGCATTTGCTGTGTATTGTATTAGCGTGTGCTGGCTTATGAAGCTCCGTGCGCTTGCAAGGCCTGGAGGAGCAGGGGGAACGCTGGTGTCTGGGTCAGAGAAGGTGCCCAGTTGCACAGCTGCTCAAAGGCAGGAGGTGTGAAGTATTTCCAGGGGCCAGGGAAGACAATTATGAACTTAGGTATATACACAGTGTCTGCTTTTGCCCTCCAAGATACAACAGGATAAGCTCTGGTGTATTATGTAATTTGCTTGATGGGACATTTCTAAAGCTCCCTCTGCTTGTTCATGTGGTTGTATTGCTCTCCCTTTGCAGGCTAAGAAGCTTAATCCTAATTACGCTCCCTCCTGGTGGGAGGATGGTGCAAGTTCCAAGAATCACAGCGAGCATCTCAGCTGGGCCATGAAAAGCTGGAGGTAACTGGACTAGTCTCCTAACGCAGGAAACACAAATAACTGAAAAAAGCACCAAGGCAGCTCAAGCCCCAAGGCCCTGATGGGGATATTTGCCACTGTCAGAGCACTGCAGTGCTGATGGATTAACTCGGGAACACAGATTTAATTGGATGTCTCCAGGTCTTTGTCTCCCGATCCAGAGGAAACAGGAATATCTTTCCACTTTGTCAAGAATTTGCACCAACCAAAATCCTTCACGGAGTTCAATAGGTTGAAAGGCACTTGTCCAGCCAGTAGCATTCAGCCAAGCAGGTTGGGAACGTTCGCTACCAAAGTAGCAAGAAGTTAATTTGATGCTACATCCCCCACTGGCAAATGTACAATAGCCAGGTACTAAACAGTTCAGACCTACCCACCATGGTTGCTGATTGATCCAGGCACAAGGAGGTAGAAAAATCTGACCCAGTTATTTCATGGGAACATCGTACCAGTTTTAGCTTCTAGGAACTGTTTCTGAAAGAAAACCAGCCCCCATGTTTTCTCCTGAACAAGTCTCTAGTTGTCTGTGTGCTGCCAGTGCACAGTCCTGCTTCAACCGAAACGCATACCAACCGCTGTCGTCTAGGATCAGGCTTCTCACCCAGATATGACTAAGCCCTTACAAAATGACAAACACTCAGCATTTCTTGCTTAATAGCTAAAACAGATTAATTTGACTATCCAGAACATAACCAAGCGGAAGAGAGGAATTGACACACCTAGCTGGTTCCTGCTCAGGCTGATGATTCACTTTAATCGAGGGGTCACGTTTGTTGATGATTTCCACCAAGTAGCTGGAGCAAGGCTGCTGTGCTCCCCTCCTGTCTGCTGGGAAGGCAAAGGGCTGCATTCCCTGCAGCCTTCCCTGAGCGAGTCCAACCACCAGCGCTTTGGGAGCTGATGCCATCTTAAAACAAGAATGTAACCGATGCAAACCAGCAAGCGTAATCTTCAAAGCTCGAGTTTTAGCTGCCATGTGTCATGTCAAGGGCCCATGCCCTCCGTACACTGAGTGCCCCCAAGGATTAGGGGCTGCATCTTTACCAAAAGGCTCCTTTGCCCCTAAAGTTTAGCTAATAAATCAGTTAGAAACTCCCGCCAGTTTTGATTGCTCCTGTCACACACATGTGACACTCAGGAAGTCAGTAGCAGAGCCAAGAAATCAGGGTGGCTGAGCTCAGTCGCACGGTGCCAAGCAACCCCCCCAACGCTACTCTAGTGGTTTTATTAGAGCCTTATCAGTTTTCCTGGTGACTCAGACTATGCTAGTGACAAGGGCAAAGGGCGAGGCGGTACCAACAAGCACAGATGAGGTTACAGCACCATGTTGGTCCAGAATAGCAGCCAATGCTCACCAGGCCCGTCCCCCTGGAAGTCATCGCTCTGCGAATCCCACCACCCCAGAGGTCTCCCCAGAGTGGTGCCTGCATGCTGAGGCTAAGCAGATCGTGGCTGTCCATTTCCAAGCAGCAAACATGGAGGGGGCAGCTGGCTGCTCCGCTCTCCCCAATGGGCCCAGGGTGCTCTGCTGGCCCCACGAGCCTTGGCTGCCTTCCTGTCGGGTACCTGGGCCATGCACCCCCAGTCTCCCTGCCACCCCCACGCTGCTGGGCATGGTGTAGTGCTGCGTCACCCCACTGCACCCCTCCAGCAGCAGGCACAGTCCACAGATTCCATTTCCCTCCCTTTCTTCTGCACCTCCCTGCCATTGCATTAGGGCCCCTTTGACTCCTTGCACCTCCCTCGCCTCTGTGCACCCCTCCTTGCACTTTCACCCCCTCGCTTCCTTGTGTCCAACCTTGCATTAGCACCCCCTGCCTCTCTGTACCTCCCCTTTGCATTGCACCCCCTTGTCTCCTTGCACCCCGCCTTGCATTGTGCCTCCCTCTGATGCTTGCACACTTGTCCATTGCCTCTCCTCTGTGCACCCCCTTTTCAGTTGGATTCCACCTTGCCTTAGCACCCTCCCAGTCCTCTGCTCCCCCCTTTGCGCTGCACCCCACTTTGCACTGCACCCCCTCACCTCCAGGCACCCCCTTTGCAGTAGCACCCACCTTGCATTCTACCGTCCTCCCCTCTTCGTGTCCCTCCTTGCACTGCATCCTCCTCCTCCATGCACTCCCCCTCCACGCACCCCCTTTGCCCTGCACCCCTCTTGCACTAGCACCCCCAGCTCCCACACTCCCCCTTTTTCTGCTCCTACCCCATTCCACAACGGCACCTGGCTTTGCACCGCACCCCCTCTTCCACCAGCACCTCCCCCGCTCCCCTCCTCCCCTCCTCCCCCCTCCTTGCATCGCCCCCCCCACCCCACCCACACCCCCTTTGCCCTGCACCCCTCTTCCACTACACCCCAGCTCCCATGCTCCCCCTTTTCCTGCTCCAACCCCTTTCCAGTTGCACCTCGCTTTGCACCGCACCCCCTCTTCCACTTGCACCCCCCGCTCTCATGCTCCCCCCTCTGCACCTCACCCCCCTCGCCTCTATGCACCCCCTTTGCCACTAGTGGCACCCACCTTGCCCTGTACCTTCCTCCCCTCTTCGTCCCCCTCCCTGCATCGCATCCTCCTCCTCCACGCACCCCCTTTACCCTGCACCCCTCTTCCACTTACCCCCCCAGCTCCCGCACTCCCCCTTTTCCCGCTCCAACCCCACTTTCCAGTTACACCTCGCTTTGCACCGCACCCCCTCTTCCACCAGCACCCCCCCCGCTCCCCTCCTCCCCTCCTCCCCCCTCCTTGCATCGCCCCCCCCACCCCACCCACACCCCCTTTGCCCTGCACCCCTCTTCCACCACCACCCCCAGCTCCCCCCCCCCCAGCAGCACCCAGCTCCGCAGCCCACCCCATCCTCCCCGGCCCCCCCCTACCCCAGCCACCGCCGCCGGCGCTGCCTCCGCCCCTGCCTCCTCCCCGCGGCCGCCCCGGCCGCTCGGTGGGATGGGCCCCAGCTCCGCGGCCGCCCCAGCTGCGCTCCGGCTGTCGGCGGGGCGGCTCCTGCCCCACGCCGCCGGCGGGCCCCGCCGCCCGCCCGAGCCGCCCCCCCCCCCCTCCTTTCCCCGACCCCCCCTTTTGCCCCCAGCGCCCGCCGCGATGGGCGCCGCGGCCCTGCGCGCCCTACCCTGGGCCCTGCTGCTGTTGGGGCCGCTGCTGCCCGGTCAGGGCTTGCAGGCCACCCCTACGTTGGCCTCCGAGCCCCCGCAGGGACAGCCGGTCCAGCTGCGGGGGGGTGAGATGGGGGGCTTTACCCCCGCGCCCCCCGCCTCCGCCCAGGAGATCCATCCGCTGAACAAGCAGCCGGCCAACGGTTCGGGCGAGGGGCACGCCAAGCCCCGCAAAGCCTTTCCCGTCCTGGGCATCGACTACACCCACGTCCGCATCCCCTTCGAGATCTCCCTCTGGATCCTCTTGGCCTGTCTCATGAAGCTGGGTAGGTTGGCGGCGGCGTGGCGGGGTCCCGGGGAAAGGGCACCGGGGAGGGACCCCCCCCCCCAGCACCCCGGAGAGGGACCCCTGGCTCCGTGGGGCAGGCGTCCTCAGCATCCCAAGGAGGGACGCCCAGAGCATCCCAGGGTGGGACCCTCTGGCTGAATGGGACAGGCGCCCCTGAGCATCCATCCCAAGGAGGGACCCCCTGAGCATCCATCCCAAGGAGGGACCCCCGGAGCATCCCAAGGAAGGACGCCCCTGAGCATCCCAGGGCGGGACCCCCCAAACATCCCAGGGCAAATTCCCCTGCACATCCTATGCGAACCCCCCAGGCAGCCTGGGGCAGGGGTAGGCACTGCTCTCCTCACGACCTTGGATCTGTGCCGTAGGCCTGGCAGGCAGGGCAGCGGCACCCCAGCCCCTTTGCTCAGCACGGGCTGGCTCGTCTCGCTGTCCAGGAGCGGGGCTGAAGATGCTCCCTGACCCCTGACTATCCTCTGCTTGGACCAGGTTTGCTTTCCTCCTTTTGGCACTCAGGCAGCAGCAGGGAGGAAGCGTCCAGTTTGTTTCTTTGCTTCCTTTCTTAACCACAGATGCCTTTTGTAACCTTGGAGAAGTCACTTAAAAATCTCCCAGTGCTTCAGCCTCCCCTTCCTCCCCCTCCGCAGCAAACCAGGGTGGGCAGCTGCCTCTGCTGCAAAGCGTCCGAAGGATTCCTGCATTAAAGATACCAAGCATCAGGGGCCAGAGGGCTGGGAAAAGTCACCCGCTACGATGACCCGCTCTGAGAAAGCATCAGTCTGCCGGGGCGGGTGTTGTTGACAAAGTGTTTTCCAAACTTCTGCAGCTGGATCAATACCAACTGAATTACCCCAAAGCGTGTGATGTGATGTAACTGCTCTGCACTCGCCGGCACCGGCGTGCCGGACCCGGCCTCCAGCAGTGCAGAGGTCGAGCTGGCCCCGGTCCCGTCGGTGGTTATAAAGCCAAGAGGGCAGGTGAAATGTTTGCCTGTTCCTGCCTTAGAGCGGGTGACGGGAGGGAAGGGAGCTCTGCGTTCATTTTGCTCCTCAGTTACCATCAGCGATTTAATAATGCTAACAGCAGCGCTCCTTATGGAGCACTCCAGCTTGCTGACTGAAATCTTGCTTTGGGAGCTTTTTTGAGCTGGTGCCTGCTGGAAACCGTGCCCTGTCCTGGCCCAGAGGGGTCCGAGAGACCCCCAGGAGCTCACATACTCCCTGCTCAGCTTTTCCTAAAAATACCTCATCCCTTTCCCAGCCTGCTGTGAGCGTGCGTAGGCAGGTAAAGCCCCATTTTCACGATCCCTCCTGGGTGTTTTATTTACATGTAGGCGCAGAAGTGCAAACACTTCAGACCTGGAGGCTTCCTGCCTGTCTGGGAGACAAGTGGTCGGGGCAGAGTGGAACCAGATGGGATCCGTGGGGTTTATCCCTTCCTGGCTTTACCCAAAATGATTTAAGGCACGTTTAGCTAGAAGGTGCCTTGCCATAGGCAATGCAGCCACGAAATCTCCTTTCCCAGGGCTCACCCGGCGCATGTTAAGCGACCTCTGCTAGCTGTCTGGGGCTATTGCACTGCGTTTTCAGTCCTCCTGCCTCGCAGAGCAAAGAGTGATGAAATCAGAAGTATCTGTGCGGAAGCTGGTGGAGAAAGGAGGGGCTAACAGCGTTGGCCTGCGGCCCTGCTCGGGGCGTGCTTTGAGACACAGCCGCTGGAAAGCACCAGAATGGGCAGCAGAAAGCGGCTCCCCAGGGACGGACGTGGTGGGGGGCACAGGGACATCGCTGCCCGCCGGCCGCCCACCTCCCACGGGCACCCTCCATCATCGGCGCTGCATGAAGCTGTTTCTGCCGTCCTTGCCTGAAGTTAGGGCTCATTTGTGCTGCAGAAAAAGTTATTTCTGGCGGTGAGCTGAGCCCCGTCGGTTCTTACGTGTTAAAAGTATTATGCAAGACTGCGTGTTTAAGGGGTATATTTTAGGAGGAGCTGCCTTGCAAGCTTGGCAAGGGTCCTTTGGAGATGACAGGTGCTCTGCAGAGCTCCAGGGATGCTGATTATGCCAAAATCCATATCTTAGGTTACCTACACCTCTAACAGGGGCTTCGACAGCAGAGCAGTCCTGGGACATCCTTTTGCTTGGCCTACTCTCCAGAGTTTTGAAGGGGATGGCGTTGCTTGTTCACATTGTCTTGGCATGTAGTTCCCAAGTTGCTGGTACAGCTGAATGTTCAGGCTCCCTCTGCTCCTAACCTGCAAAAATGTCTCACTGCTCAGTGTCTAAATACCGGCCCTGCTGACCCCACCCTGGATCAGAGGGTGTCGTTCAGGAGCAGAAAAATACACTTTTTTTCACGCAGGGATAACTTTTACACAACTGGGTGCCACTGCACGCCTGTGCAGTGCAACCTGTGATGGCAGGACGAGGCACACACATCTCCAGGCTCCCTAAACCGGACAGGGTTTGGGGCATCCAGTTTCCACATAGAGGGGAAGGGGGACGATGAGGAGAACAGGAATTTGTGGCGCTTCCTCTCTCCCCCGTCTTGTTAGCGTGCATTCATTGATGCATCGGGGTAACCCTGCAAAACCCTGAGGTGCAAGGGACAAACATCTTTTCTCCAAGAGGGGGAATTCCTGCAGCGTGGGCTGTGCATGACCGCTTGGCACCTCCTGACTTCCCTTCCCCAGCTTCTCCTCCAGCTCCAGATGCCCCTTTGCTGGGTTAGGGCTGGGGATTGAGCCACATGTTGCTGCAAAACTGAGAGTCTTGAACGCTATGAATGGTTTCTGGGTGTCATCCGTTGGCGTAGTGCAGGGTGACCATGTAGAGGAGCTCAGAAGTGCTCACAGGGCTCTTCTCTGGGCCAGGAGATGCAACCCGGCCCTTGTCCTGTTGCTCAGTTTCCCCTCATTGCTCTTGATGCTTCAGACAGCTATTCAGGCTTAGATGAGTCCCGGCGTTGTCCCTTCCAGGTGATTTATCCTCTATCCAGCAGCCCTAACTGCAAATTTGTTTGGGGAATCAAAGGTGTGAGTTGAGCCCTTCCACCCTTGATGCAGTTTTTGTAAAATGCCTCAAAGGATGTTGATTCCTGGAGGATTCACCACCTGACGGGGTGGCTTTCTGGGACAGAGGGCCTTGTCACCCCAGTGTGTCCTGCAGGCATCGGCTGTTTCTGCTTTGCTAATCCCAGTAGAGAAGGGGAAGCCTGGTGCTGGCTGCTTTACTTAATACTCACATGGTATTTTAAGACTCGCTAGGGGAAGAGGCAGGGGGTGAGGGATAGCTACAACCATGCCTTTCCAAAGCCCCACCAGCTACGTGCAGACCACATCTGTTGATGGCTTGACTTTGCCAGTAAAAGTGGAGAAGCCTTTGCAGCTGAGGGTTGGAACCAGACTTCGTCTCAACCTGTTGCATTGCTGCAGAAGGTCAGACCTTCATAAAATGTCCAAATCAGAAGCCTTCTGTGCCTGTCTTCAAGGTTTTGCAAGGATATTGTAAGGGTTTCCTTCGCGCTGTGCCCAAGGAGTGGTAGGGAAGGGCTGGGGGATTTCTCAGCCCAAGAACCTGGTTTCCTGACTGAGGACTGACCTTTCGGCTCACATGGCTCCAGGAGTCGTTCAGGGGAATTCAGGTTTGACTGTGAATATTCTTCCGTTTCAGGGGAAAGGGAAGGAGTGAGTCAGGAATGTAAATAACAGTTTGTGGTTAGCAGTCCCTTTGCTGGCTGTGCGAACACGAGCTGGGGCCCGGTGGTCAGAGTTTTATTGCAAGCCACCAGCACTTACCCACCTTGGAGAAGAGTTGGTGTTACATGTGTTTCCAAAGCACATCTCGGGCCCTACCTTCTAAAGCAAAAAAAGCACAGCAGTCATATTGCCATCCTGCATTTGGAGCCGCCTTCAATTGAGGCATGCCCTGTTGTCTGTCTGCGGGGCCGTCTGTCTGCACCAAATGGCTTTTCAGCATCTGAGAGCTTCCCAGCCTCCTTGGAGCATCCTGGCCATTCCACCTACGCAGCTCAAGTGCGTAGTGGGGACTTGATTTCCTACATGTCCCTGCCAGAGACTGCTGCGGAGGGTCCCCGCAAGGCACTACTTCACGGCTGAGCTCTCTTACCCTGCTTTTGCTCGCTGATGCACGCTAGACGCTAGCTCGCTGCCTGGTGCGGCGCTCCGGTTGGGGTTGGAGCCTGTAGCAATCACTGAGTCATTGCTCTGTCTCTTCTTCTCCCTTCACAGCACTCAGCTTTTACGTGTGTCTGGGTCAGGACTGTTGTCTGGGGTGTTCCCCCTCCCTCCAGATCGTCTGACAGCAGCCAGCGCCAACCTGGTACTTGCGGAAAAATCACCACTGTGTGATTGTCGGGCTGGTGTAAAACGAGCCGAGGAGAGTCTTTGCTAAGCGAGCAGAAAGGGAGCCCAGAGCCGTGGACAGCGGTGTGTTATGTGGGGACACACTGCTGCTTTATGTGGGGACACACTGCTGCTTTGGGAGTTGTTTGGTGACACATCTCAGCCTGGTTTACTGGGCACAAGGCATCCTGGCATCAGGCTTCGGTGTTCAGTGCCGCTCCTGCGACAGCGGTTGCCTTTGGCCAGTACCGACCATCCCCATCACTGCTGGTGGCTGGGGAGGAACAAGATTAAGGAAGTTCCCAGTGCCTGTGGGCTGGTGATAGGAGCTGGGAAAAGAAGAGCAAAACATGACAGATGCAAGTGGGGTTGTGGAGCCTCACAGAGGCTCTGCGCACGGCGGGGTGGCTCCTGCACATGAAGCAGCAGGGACGATTTCAAAATTGCCAGAGAAACATTTTTAGAGGCTGGCGGCTGCTGGCTGGCAGCGACATTTGGGTGCTAAAACACTTGGGTGCTTTTCAAATGTCTTCAGCAGCCCACATCCCTCCCCTGAAACTGGGGCTTTTGGAGGGGCCACCCCAGAGGTCTTACAGAGACCTGTGAGTCAGGAACTCGAGAGTTTGTTTGAGTGAGGGGTGTTAAGTGGCATAAGAAACCTGTTGTGGTAGTGGCACAGGATGTAGGAACTGGATCTTGAGACCAGACGCAGCAGAAACACCCCAGAGCAAAGCCATCGGCGTGAGGACACCAGTGCCACCTGCAAAGCTTGGAAAGGGGACAGCAGAGAAGCGTTCGAAGACGTGCATCACCCCAGCCTTCGTCATCGTGTTGGAAATACGTGTGTCTGACGTACATGATGAGCGTGCTGGAAGTTATCTCTGTTGCCCTTCTGCCACCGCAAGGTTGGCTTCTTTTGGGCACCAGGCAGGGCTGTGCGGGGCAGGCTTCACTGGGGACAGCCATTGGCAAAGCTTGGCTGGTGGGAAGGGCTGCCGGAGGTTTTCTGGGCTGTTTCAGCTGGATCCCCGGGACTGGTTGATGCGGATTCCCTTGCTGAGCCGGAGGGAAATGTTTGTCTTAAAACTTGCCCGCTCGCAAGTGGCAGCCCTGGGTTATTTCATGTGTGGGCTGCAGATACCAAGGTGGCGTGTGGTCTGAGACCACCCCAGATGTTTTCCCGTTTGTATTGGTGAGCTGGTGGCTGTTCTGCAGGGGAATTGAGGCTTGATGAATAACTGTCAGGAAAGGATTTAAAAATACTAGTGCAGCTGGTGCCACAAAAGTGTAAATTGTCATGATAATGGATTTAAACAGCCTCTTCTAATGCAGACTTGTTGCATTCCTGCTTCCTTATTGGGGAATGATCCAAACGCATGCTGTGGTTTCCCTTTCTCTCTGCTTTGCCATCTCAGAAAGAACAGCCACGGCATTATTTTTTCTCCGTGGTCTGCCCATTGCTGGTGTCTGAGCAAAAAACCATCCCAACTGTTCCCTCCATGGATCCGAGAAAACCATTAGATTAATTAGGGCTGGAAGAGTGAAAGGTTCCCGCTGTGAAGTACGGGATGACGATGGAGTGGGAAAAGCTGAACACGTCTGTAATCACAGCCCATACCTCCCCGGTGAGCCCTAATGTCCATTAAAGCAGAATTACGCTTGGTTTGCAGCCATGGCTTTGCTCCCCGCAGGGACCCTGTTGCCCCCAGTGGTGCCCAGTTCTGCTTTCCGGACCTTGAGGCCACTCAGGAACCGAAGCTGTTGTTTCATCCCATTTATTAACGAAGGTTTGGACACCTCATGCTGGGGGTCAGGGATGGGCTGGCTTCCCGCACAGTCTGCAGGTGGAATTTGGGATGTGGGCATTGACTTGCCGAGTCCTGCAACAGCCAGGGCCTGGATGGGTGCTGGCCCAGCTTCGGGGGAGATGCCCTGAAGTTGTCCCTCCCTGAGACCTCCAATAGAGCTGGGGTGGTTTGTGGGGTAGGAGCAGAACGTGACGATATTTGGTCTGTTTGGTTCATGTCCTCTGTCCCAAATTGCCCAGGCATCCAACCGTGGCTTATCCGGAGGTGCTGGAGTTCCCTTGGGAATTAGTGGAGTGGAGAACGAGTCTTTTGTCTGCAATTACTGTGGCTATTTAGAGTCTTTCGGGGTTTGAGAATTACACATGGGAGAAGGGGAAACCAGGTTGTGGTGGTGAGAAGGGGAGATGATTGTTCTTCTGGTTACAAGCGTATAAACCTGTGGCACCGAGGGACTGGAGCCCCTCTTCTGCAGAAGAGAGACAGACATCTCAGTGGCACTTGTATAAACCAGAAGCTCATTAGGCTTGCAAAAGAGTATTTCGTTAACATAATCCTTTCCCTTTTCCCTCCTGCAAGTCCTGGGTTTTGCCTGTAGACTGCAGAGATGATGGGGGCTGTAGAGACTGTGCCAGGGTCATCCAGGAGTCAGTCCTTTACTAGAGCATCATTGGAGCTGTGGGTACCGAGAGAGGAAACTTTAAAAGTAAGCAATAATGAGGATAAATTACTGCAGCTGTCTCGTAAACATTTGATTTCTTTTTTTTTTTTCCTCTTTTGGGTCCCCAAGGCTTAATTTGTTCAAATAAAAACTGAAATCCATCTGGAATACTCTGTGAAAACACAGCCTTGCCAAGAGGAGATGGAGCTGGGTTACACCTCTCCCCTACGCTGGCTTCACTGGGCTGCCTGGGTTGTCAGCAGTTTCTTCTCGCCCGTCGGGGCTCAAAGCTGCTGGTGTAGGTTTGATGACAGCCTCGGTGTTTTGAAATCTGGGCTGGCCGGCTTCAAAGGGAACAGCAGAGGAGCAGGGAAGTTGTGGCGATGGTTTGACTTGGACCAAGTATCAGTGCTTGGTCCTTTCGCTTCACAGTGCCAGCCAATATACCGCCTTAGGCAAGCTGTATGATCTCCATCTATTCTACATGGCGTTTGATATCTTGCTTATCTCTTTAATTTCCCAACGTCTTCCAGTTGTGTGTTAATTGAGGGATGGCTATCTTGTCATGTTTTGTTCTTCTGCTTTCCTCGAGCAGTGTTTCTGCTTGGGAAGGAAGAAATGAAATTAAAAGCTCTACAGATAGGCATGCACACACACGTTGCTGCATGCTTGTCAGAAGAGGTGAGATCAAAGATTGATCATTGCTTGGTGTGGAATAGTGAGAATAAAGTTGATGGTATGTCACCTTTGGTGCTATGTCGCCTTTGGTTCTATGTCACCCCATGGCTTGGGGTTCCTTCCCAAGAAAACCTTACTCACCTGCATGGTGGATTTGATAGGGGCAGGACTGACCAAAGGCTCGTTTGAAGTTGGGGTGATGTTTTGAGATGCCTGAGTGGAAAGCTGGAGAATGCAAAGTACTTTTTTTCATTGGAAGAGAACAAATGCATTTTCTTGGGTTGCCCAGGAGTGACTCATAAACATCATAGCATCAATGGTCTTTGTCTCCAGAAAGTCGCAATACAATCAGCCTCGAGGGACAGCTCTTAAGTTCCGTTTAACAGAGGGTGCTGGTAGGGAAATAATTCCCCTCTCTCTATCAAACCTGCAAGATGCACATTTGCAGAAGCAGACTCCCTTTTGCAGCGAGTTTTTTTCAGTGCCTGGAATTATTCTGCATTTCAGAGTCACGACATGCTAAATCTTAATGATGTATTTGGAGAGAAGACAGCTTCCCACCCCAGTGCTGGAGATTTTAACAGCACAAATGCCACAGGCGCAGACTTAAGCACGCACAGGCCTTTAAAGAGAAGAGCTGGTGTATCCAGCCCTGCTAGTGCCTCAGTTTCCCTTGGGAGCGCTTTTCCCACGTCAGCCTCGGTCCCTGGGGGATGCGTTTTGCAACGTATGGGCTCCTCTCCTGTGTGTGAAGCGCTGCGTAGAGGGGAGAGCATCTGCTCCCAGGAGCACTTCTGTTACCTTGGCTGGGTGTGAAATAATATCGCCTGCATCCCGGCTGAAGGGGGATGCTGGAAGGCTGAAACGGCATCTGTCGGAGACAGGTCTCCAGCCCCTGGGTCTCACTAGCATTGCGGTTAGCCGGTGGGGTCTCCGTGTGCCGGCAGCTCCTGCCGAAAGCTGGGGAAGAGGCAAAGGCGAGTGGGTGCTCGCGTTGGCTCTCGACTCACCGCTGGCGTGTGTTACGAGTGGTGTTGCTTTGTCTGGGTTTGTGAAGCCCAGTAGTAATCAGTGATAATTGCAATTACCTCCTCCCTCCCATTGGAGTGGAGACCAACAGGTTATTTCCTGAAAAGCTTTTGTTTGTCTTTCCTGCGCATGTTCCCGGTAGGAAATCAGCCCTTCCTGGGAAGGGCGATTGGCATTGCTCTGCCTGGGGAGTTTGTCTGTGGTCACCTCGGGCTGGCTCAGCTTTAACTCTTCCCACGACTTCGAGGGCCAGCAGGAAACGTGTATTAAATGCTGCACCATGTGATTGAGGGCAAGGAGCTGGGAGAGTGACTGGAGCCTTATTTTGGATGACCAGACTGTAGCCTTATTTTGGGTGACCAGGTACTATTGCTTCACATTACCTTGAGTACCTTCTGCTCCAGAACAATTCAATATCCGCATTAAACAGCGTGAAGTTTAGCTTTGCACCATGTAGAAAGTAACTCAGAGGGTTTTATTGTAGAAATCCCCCAGCTTGAGGCAGACATGCTGTGCTGACCCCTCCTAACACAGCTATTCGTGGCATCCAGCACGTCTTGCGACAGCTGAAGCAATCTGGGAAGAGCATGGCTGGTGACTGGTTATGTTTAGCTCCTAGCCCCTTTCCCTGGAGCATAAGCAGTTTTTCTAGACCTTCTTTTATTAGACCTCCTCAAAATGCTCAATTCCAGCTGCTGTCACTGTTCTGATGCTTTTGAAGGATATAAACCCAAATGAGGATGCTGTTGCCCTATAGGAAACTCAGTTTTCTGATGTAAACTATCTGTGCCAGGGAGAGCCTAGCCTTGCTGGCTTGGCTGTGTGATGCACCCATCCAGAGATGGTGGAAAAGAGTCAAAATGAGTCCTGGAGCAACAGCAGCAGAAACTTGCATGGCAGTTTGTCTCTGTGCACCTCTGTACCTGTGTGCCCAGCTCCTGCTGGGTGAATGCCACAGGCTGGTAAAGATTCATACAGTCCCGCCTTAGAAAAACCATGCGTGGAGCATGCCTGAAGGCTTTAAACAGGTTTGCTAATCTCAGCCTGTGGTTTGGGAGTGGCTTTGTAACGTGCCTGTTAGAGGAATGTAGTCAGCGGGGATCGGGGTTACTGGGGTACCCGCGAGTCACCGGAGATTTTTAATAGCCACCTTGGCACATAGCACCAAACCCTCTACTGGTTTCTCAAAGCTCCTCCGGAGGAGAACATTGGCTTTTGCAGCATCTCGTCCTGGGGCAGCTCTGGAGCTGGAGAGAGGTGGAGGAGAGCTGCTCTGCTCACAGCTGTGCACAGCTGGATCTGGAAGAGGTTTCTTCAAAATGTGATGGGACCAAGCCTTGCAGCCTCCCAGGCCATCACTGCTTGCTCCAGCAGCATCTCCAGTTGGCTCCGTGTTTTCTTCCCTACATGAAATGCTGTAGCTGTTGGGTGACAGTCCAAGGCACCACGGTTTCTCAGTCTTTAATAGCAATTAGGTCTTTCTTAATATCTGCTTTTCTTGCAGGGTGTCCTTGGCTTTTCTTCTGGTTTGAAGGAGAAGCATTATCTAAACATAGGACTGGAAATTGGGAGCTGCTGGGTTCTCACGCCAGCTCTCATGCCATTCACTTGGGGACTTGGGCAAGTCCATTTAATGTCTTTTGTCTCTCATTTCCTTTTTACAGCTGGGAGGAAATTAATACCAGCTCTATAAAAGACTCCCAATTGATCTGTTAATTTCTTGTGAGTGCTTCAGAGATAAAATGAGGGTACGTGCTTTTGCTGCATCGGTTCTCCCTGCTCTTGAAAAAAAAATAATTCAAGTGTTTCTACTAAACGCATCTGTAGATTGCTGTCATGGTGCATTATGGTAGTGTATGGGCACTTTCTCTTCCCGGGAGGCTGATGCTGTCCTCCCTGTCCTCCCTGCTGTGTTCACCAGCGCTCCCTTAACCCAGCCAAGGTGCCGTTGGGTGAGCGGCAGGCTGTGGTCTGTCCCAGCCTGGTCAGAGGGGGATGTTGGTCCCAAAAGGCTGCTGTTGTGATCACTTCCCACAACGTGAGCCCTCGGGGACATCTGCCTGCACGTATCCTCCCTGTAAGCTGCCGGGAGCCTGCCTTTGGGCTGCCTGCTGCGCTGCCGCTTTCCGTTACGTGTGGGGCCGTGCAGGCGTCCTGGTGTGAAGTACACGGGGGGAAAAAATGGGCTTTTTAGGGCTTGCCTGTGAGTTGCCAGCTGAATCAGGGGTGGGTGAGTCAGGGAGGCAGCAATCGCTCCTGTCCTGCCCTGCCCTGCCTGCGAGGGCAGCTGCAACTTGGCACTTCTCTGCCTGATTTAGGGAGGTTCTCCTGGATATGGGTCTCCTCTGAACGTGGCTCTTGCAGTGGGTGCCCCAGGTCAGGGCCAGCTCTGCAGGGAGGTGCTGGCTAGGCTGGAACCCTGGCCAGGCTGGTTCCTAAACCTAAGCCTAACCTACACCTAAGCCTAAGGCAAGTAAAACATAAGGTGGAGCGGTGCAGACGGGGAGCAGGATTAGTCCCTTTCCCAGTGATGGATGCCAGTGCCACAGTTAGAGTTTGCTGCAAGCTGCTCCATGCAGCACAGCAGAGCCAACTGTTTAGTTTGGGTTGATCTTAATTAATTAGTGTATCTTTTAGAGTTGGAGGGGGGAGAATTAGGCAACGCTCGGGATGTTGCTGGCTCGCCTGGCTGACCAGACCTTCTGGGTCAGGGCAGCAAGGTTTAATTGGGAGGAATTGCTGCTGGCTGTTTGGCACATGTCTGCGAAGTTGCAGGCTCAGCAGCACGAACGTTTGCTGTCTGGTTTGCAGAGCTGCAGGGAACACCGAGTGTTGGACCATACAAAGGTCTCGGCGGGTTTCCCTGAGCTGTCTCATTCCGGGTGCTTGGGAAGAGAGAGGGACACAGCCCCTTTGAATGGGGGAACAGCTGAGCGGGCAAACTGCAAATCAAGGAGCAGCCCCCTGCCCCCAGCTTTGTGCTGGAGGGGCGAGTTGGTGCTGAGCCTGGATTGGGCCCCAAGGAAGAGCTCTCTTCTTGTTATTGTTGAAGTTCTCTTGGTCTGCGTAAACAGCTTGTTTATAAGTGTATACAGCAGCTTTCTGCAAGGGGGGTCCGCCCATCCTGGCAGGCTGATATCCAGGGTGCCTGCAGATGATTCACAGCTCTCCTGCGCGCCTGGGATCGTTGCATCCTCCTCCCGCTTTGCAGCACTGCAGCGCTGCCATCGAGGTCCCGCGACACCCATGTTTCACTTGGCTGCAGCGCAGCAGCATCCTCTGCTACGACCTTCCAGCAGGGCTCTGGGCAGAGAAAATGAGATTTTCCTTGCCAAGGGGAGCGTTTTGCTTCTGGGGGGGGTGTCAGGGCAGGTAGGGAGCTGGGCTCATCTGCATGCAGCTCATGACTCCAGCTGCTGCAGGATGCAGTGATGCTTTTGGTTTTGTTCCCCAGACTGCTTATCCTTTTGGGACCTTTCTGCGTCACCGAAACCAGCCCTACACAAAAGGAACAACCTTGTGGTTTCCTGGTAGTGCCGTCATCATCCTTGGGTATTTCTCTGCTGACGTTGCCCATGGCTGGGAGGGGGCTGCATTGACAAGCTGTGAAATTTGGCACCCCTGCATCCCTTTGGAGCCAGGCAATGCCTGCCACGGCTGGTACGGCCCTCGGCAGAGCTAGCAGCCCCGGGAGGGGGCTGAGTAGGTGCTCCCAGGGGAAGGCAAGGCCCTGGCACGACAGTGAGGATTAGAGGCACATTCCTACATGAAGTTGCTGCAGGCACTGGGTTACCAGAAGAGGCTTTGCCCTTGCCCTGCCATGGCTATTGCTGCCTGCGCAGAGGCTCGTGGGCAGCGTAGCTCAGCTCCTCGCCCTCTGCGCTCCCAGCCGTGTCGTGCCAGCGGCCGGTGCGGGGTGGGGAGGAGCAGTAGCCGCCTGCTCACCCTCCCCTCCGTGCCCTGCCATAATGGCTGGTTTGACAGCACGCCGGACCCATTCCCCTTATCGCTAGTCCCCACGGCCGTTGCTTATCCTAGCAGCTGAAATGCATGAAAAGGCTCTAAATAACTGCTCTCTGAAAGGCTCCAGGCATGAAATAGCACAGCCTTGCACCTCTCCTTGGCCCCTTGACCTTGCAGAGTGCCAGACCAGCATTGCTCCTGCTGATGCACTGGCATCCATCCCCTGTGTGCATGGGGTGTGGGGAGGTCTCAGCATCCTCCTGAGGAGGAAGGCTCTGGCTGCAGCTTATTCTCTGGTTATCGTATTCTGGGGCATGGGCTTTGCTCCCCAAAGGTCCCCAGGGGACAGTGGGATCTCGGAAAGGCAAGTGCCTGTCGGCTTTCTCCAGCTGCTTCAGGGGTGCAAGGTGTCTAGACTCGTCTCCCCTCCCATCGGAGAATTTATTCAGGGCCTGCCAGTGGGAACTGGCTGCAAACTGCTGCTGCGGGAGGATGGTGCAACTGGGAAACTGTCAGACATAGCAGCTCTGCTGCAAACCCCCTGCCAGCCCCTCCTGGCAATAGAGATGCAGAGAAGCCATCTGCCCTTTGCCTGGGATGGAGGGCTCTTCCCTGGTGCTGTGATGCTGCACTAGCGGGACTGCCTGCTTTTGCTAACGTGGCTGTACTTCAAGGGCTTGACCAAGCTGGTTTGCACGAGTCCTTGCAAGGTCTGCCAGGGCCAGGCCAGTGCAAGTTGCTGTGGCTGACTGGCTAAGCTGCATCAAGGCTGTTGCACACTGGTACCTGACACTGTCTGCTTTTTGTTCTGTAGCTTTCACGTTTTGACTCATTTGTGGGCTGGCCTGATGCTATCAACACTGTTCTTATCTTCTGCAAAGCAGGCAGGGTCCAGGCAGGTCACCTTCTCATGCACGCTTGCCTCGCCGTAGGCGTTAGGGCTGAATACATGAGACAGATTGAGTGAGCTGGAGGTTGTACCAGGCGGCTCTCGGTCTCCTATCGCAGGCAACTCTTTCCATTTGCCCCCGGTTTGTTTGCAGTGTGGGGGGAAGAGAGGGAAAACAAGGGGCAATTCAGCGGCTGCGAGGTGGGACCCAGCTGTTTGAGCAAGATCTGTAGGCAAGGGGGATGGTAACGTCACACCGAGAGAAAATAAAACCATACCTTTGGCAACTAGCAACGGGTCTTAACGGCTATTGACGGCAGCAATGGGACTTGCAGGGGCGTTGTGTGCAATTCAGCTCAGAACTGAGGTCTGGGAGTTGGCCACGATCGCAGCTGAGCTGTGCTGGGCACCTTGTGTTAGTGGGGAGAGACCCTGCGGGGACCCAGCCTGGGGGCTTCATCTCCTTCCCCACCTGCATCCCATGCGGATGTGCCCTGCTTAAAGCAGACAAAATGGTTGTACTCGATCCCCACTTCTTGCAGACTAAAAATGTCTGGAGGCTGCAGCGCAGTGCTGGATGCTTATGAATCTTAACCCGAGTCCTGCGTATCAGGCTGGTCACAGACCCGTGCTCTCGGGTGGCTGGGGTACAGAAGCGTGATCCCCAAAATCAGGGCTAGGTGTTTTGCTTTTCCCTTCTCTCCCTGTGCTCGCTTTGTACGCCAAGCTCACAGCGAGGTTTGGGTGGGTGCCGGCTGTGTGGCCCCTGTGTGGTATCTGCATTAACTCAGTGAGTCACAAAAAGCAGTATAAATTAATTACACTCCTGATTCTTGGCTTTTCTCCATAATTAGCAACAAGAAAATAATGAGGCTTGAATGAAAACATTTGCTTTGATCTGGAAGAAATTGTTTTGCTTAGGAGCTCTTTCTGTACCTGTGTCTTTAAAAAAAAAAACCAACAGTCAACTTCTAACCAGGAAATGTCATTTTGGAGTGGAAATCAAAACAACTTCTCCATTCCGGTCATTGAGGCCAATGGATGCTTCTCTTTAAGGTTGCCCCAGCCAACCCAGATTGCTGAAACCAGCCCAAAGAGAGCTGCAGGAGAGCACTCAGGAGACCTGGACCTGCATTAAAACCCTGCCTGCTCCATGGTGAAGCAGAACAGGGTTTGGCAAAGCCAAAGCTGCAGCAGGGCCCCCACACATGCCGTCCCGGCAGGGCGGCTGCCGGGGCAAGCCGCATTGGTGCTCGGTAGGGCTGGAGGTTCAGGGCAGGTGGTGACGTTGGAGCTTGTGAGTCGCAATGGATGTAATTTAAGTATCACGGTTTTACCACCTCCCCTTGCAGGGTGACACGAGCCGTGGCCTCGCTCTATTTTTAGGTGTAAATCACCAGCTATTTAATTCCTTTCTAGCAAGTTCAATTTTCATCCTCTTCCCTCGAGACTTCCCCATTACATCTGGTACTTGTGCCGGTGCCGAGCACATGCAGCTCTCTCTCCGTGCCCTTCCCCAGGCTCCTCGCTCCCTGTCTTTGCAGGCAGGTCGATGGATCTGACTCCATTTTACAAGGGAGGCTGCACAGCAGGGCTGAGACACGCTCCCAGCAGCTACAAGACATCCCATGAGGGTTGTGCTGGAGGCCACCAGCAATCAGCAAAGCCCAGCTGATCTTTGGGCAACTGCAGCAGCAGCCGATGGTTGAACCGGGGAAGAGGGAAACCCAGCACGTTTTTTGGGAGGAAAGGGGATAAATGGAGAGAAACTGCGGCCAAAATCTGGGAACGTGAGATGGATTTTCCCCTGGGAGCCGGTTGCAAAACATTCAGTTCCTGCATTGCCATCCTTACAGGGCTTTAACCCTGCTTGGGGCTTAGCCCCACATCCTCGACCCTCTACCACCCCAAAATACAGAGCGTGAAAACCAGGTCAGAGTGATCTTTGTGCTTTGCAGACCCTGGAGCCCAGCCCCAACTCTCCTCCCTGCCCCGCTATTTCTTCTAAGCAGAGAAAGAAGAAGGGGATGGTGCTGGGTAATGGCTTTGCAGATGACTAGTCCCCCGGCTGGTGACACATGACTGACTTTGTGGCTCATCCAGCAAAGCATCCACATGTCAGGGCTCTCCGTGGTCCCCGTGTCCCACAGGAGCATGGGAAGATGTCCTCAGCTGCCTGCATCCCTCATCACTGGGTCCATGGGTTTGCTAATGACACAGGGCTGTTGTATCTCCGTATGGCCCACCCGGACCCTGCCAGCCTGGTATTCTGAAGGGTTAAAGTGGCCTTTGGAGGGGCCCTGGTGCTGCTGAGACACGTGTGTCTCCTTCAGCCGGTGCTCTCTGCAGTGTCCTTCAGAAGGGCAGCTCTTCTGAGCATGCCTGCTCCCCCTCACCGCCTCCTTCCCGGACCCCGTGCCTTCTCCCAGGGCTTTTCCAGCACCGCAGCACGCTCCGCACCCAAGCCACGCGGCCGCTCGGTCCCACCCTGCAGCCCAAACAAGCACCCATGGGTCCCTGGGGCTGCAGTGAGCATCACTTGGGGGGGGGCTTCACCACCCCCTCGCCCAGACTAACCGCTCATCTACCTTCTTTCAGCAAAAATCATCCAGGGGGTGGAAGAGCTGTCTAATCCCTGGTTAATAATTGTGTAATTTCTCTCGGGGCTGCCGCCTGCCTGCTGGAGCCTGCAGCTGCTCTAATAAACTTCTGAAGCCTGGGAGGATGGGGTGTTTTTGTAACCGTTCTCATTTCTTGTGCCTCCTGTTAGCTACCAGGCATCTTCCTGGAAGCAGCCTGGCTTTCCTGCAACACTCCCCATGCGTGGGCGCTTGGGAAGCGGGGTGAAGCCACAGGAGCATCCCGCTTAACCATGAACGTGCCGAGCCCTTCCAGCCATGCTGTGTGCTCCCTTCCCTCCTTTCTCCCCCTGTTTACCCAGCTCCAACTCAAACACCAACCAAGTGGGTTTTCTTCCCTCCTCCTTCATGTTTCTTCTCCTCCTATGAAAGGAGGGGACGTTAATCCCGGCCAAATTAAATTTGCAGCTCTAGGAGGATGTGATGGCTGATGGCAATCCCAGCTGTGGGTCTGGCTCATGGGGACGAGTGCACGGCAGCTCTGGGGGCCAGGGGGAACCCCACAGTCCCCAGGGCTGGCACGCTGTCTCGTGGTGCAGGCTGCCTCCAGCATCAGCATTATATATATATATTTTTTTATATATATATATTTTTTTATATATATATAAATATTTTTTAAATTTTATTTTCTATTTATTGCCTCTGAACACCAGTGTTTTTCAGGGCCGTGGGGATTGCAGGGGCTCTTACAGCTCCAACTCCAGCAATGTCCCTGCGCTGGGAGCCGGAGTGGGAGATACAGATGTCTCCCAGATCTGGCCTGGAGCAGGGAAGTGCGTGAAGGCTTTGCGTCCTTTCTTTCATCATATGTGTTCTTTTGAAGTGTTTGATTAAAATGTTCTTAAAATGTTCTTTCCGCACTGCTTTGAGAGAGGTCTTTAAAATTAGGGGAGCACTGCCAGAGCTCTGACTAAGCCTGACCTTGGGTCCCATGCCATGTGGAGCTGTATTGCAGCAGCCAGGGTGATGCGAAGGGAGAAGTCCTGCATGGGTGGGATGGGGAAATGCCATCAGGTGGGGAGGGAGGGGACCTTATAGGTGCTGTAGGACACAGCACCTCTGGTCCTTGGGGCTCTCTGTTGTGGGATGAGGCTGGGCTGAGCAAAGGGGTTTGCTCCCTGCTCCCTTTTGCAGTAGGTTCCCAGCACCAGAGCCACCTTGACAGCCACTGTTGGTTTGAGAGCTGCAAATCATCCCCTTCTGGCCTTGTGAGAGGGTTTTCAGATTGCTGTGAGCAGCTCAGGGCATGGAGATTGCCTCTACTTTAGCTGCAGCGCAAGAAGCATCGCCTCAGGCAAATGCTCGTGTGGCACCCAGCACGTTTTGACAGCAGTGATCCCCTTGGGTGGTGATGCTGGGTCTGGGTTGGGTGCCCAGCACCCTTTCCTCCGTGTCCCTTCCCTCCATATCCCTTCAGGCTCTTCCTGCCCAGGCTGAGGATGGAAGCAGATCAGATATGGTGGGGTTTGAGTCATTAGGCAACGAAGGCGCAGATGCTGCTGGATGGAGCTTATATAATGCCAGGCACAGCATCCGACCCGTGCACCGGGGCTGCGGTAACCCAGATACAGCCGAGGAAGGAAAAAGCCACACGTAGGTCAGAGTCTCTCCCAAGCTGTTTGGTTGGGAGTAAATATTTACACGGCACTGTATCTGCCAGCAACCAGGGCCTTGGGAAAAGCAGCCCGGCTCCCCCTTGGTAGGGTGGGGATGAACCTTTAGCAGCTGAAATCAGATTCCTTGCGTTTGCTGGGGCAAGGACCGGCCCTTGCAAAGTCTGGAGACCAAAGGCGGTTGGCTGTGCTGGGGCCGTGCTCAGGTGTCTTCATTCAGCTTCCACAGCCTCCAAAATACAAGCCTGCTTTATGCACCTAGGGGAAAAATAATCTGCCTGGCTGCACAATCCAGCAGACACTGGTGGTTCTTGCCACCGCTGAAGTTAGTGGGGGAAAATTCCTGATATTGCCCTCAACTGCCTGCACTTGGGTAGAAATGGCCCCATGCAAATCTGCTGACACCAAAATGAAGACAACTGATGTTCAAAAGCTGCAGAGCAAACTTTTGCAGCATGAGCATCGCCTTGCAACAGCTTTCCTTGGCCAAAATCACTTTAATTTGAAGGATGATGATTTCTTCCTGTCCTTCAAGTGCTTAGAATGCGGTTAAAACTGGAAAGCCACTCCCCAGCTCCTTTCTGCCCTAACCCGAGGAAGAGCTGACCACCAACAGAGAGCGATCCCTCTGTTCGCCTTGCTGGGCACATGCAAGCTGGGGTGCGTGATGTGGGTGAGGAACCATTTTAATAGGAACTATTAACTTTTGGATTTCCTTTTCCTTGTTTGCTCAAGCTCTCGGGGTTGATGTTTACTCAACTGGTCTTGCTTTTAATAGTTTGATGCTGTTGATAGGGGAACCGCTCCCATGGAGTTTGTTTTCCAAAGAAACTTGGGGGACTGCGTGCCCCGTGCTGGTAATTTGGGGATTGCGGGTTGCTCTCAGGGAAATGGGGTCTCAGGGGACTTCCCTCCTGGTGGGGTTCAGGAAAACCAGCTGAAACCCAGTGGGTGCTTCTCCATGGGAAAAGCTGCTCCGTGTACTCGCCTGCCCACTCCTGCGCATCCCTGCTCATCCTCCGGATGCGGATGTGCCGGAGACCAGCTGCCTCATCCCCTCTGCTCCTGCATCACTTGTTTATTCAGGGTGTGCTGGCAGCAGCGTGCCGGGAGTCTCGTACGCCTGGTGCAGGCACTGCCTCTCCGTTACTGCTCCTCGCTCCTTAGGGAAGTGCTTCCCGTGCAGCCGGCACAGCCCTCCCAGCCAGGCAGACCTCTTGGATGCTGGCTCCTGCCCTTCTGCTGCGGCAAGAAGCACTTGCTGCTTAACAGAGGAAAATGAAGGAGCACTGGGGGTCTCGCTGTGCCTCCCCCTGCCTCCTGGCTCATCCCGGGTTTGCGCTGGCGGCAGAGGATTTGCAGCTCCCACTGCAGTAGATGAGTCCCAGTTTGCAGCAAGGCCACCACATTTGGGGACAGGCTGGTGGCAGCAGTAGGTACCTGGGCAGGCGAGCAGCCCGGCTACCTGCTGTGCTAATAACCTTTTACTAAAGCAGCCGGGAACAGGAGCCTGGGGGGTTATTAAGGCTTATTATTGTTATTATTAAGGCTATTATCAAAACTTATTCCCCTTTCTGCTGCCCCTGGATGTGCCTGTGGCCAGGCATCCTCATCGATCAGCATCCTGCCGCAGCCTTCCTGTTCCTCCAGCAGAGAAATTCAGGCGCAGAGCTGGGATCGGACCGGTTCACCCCTGCCTGGCATCGCCCCTGCGGCGAGAGTGTTTCTTCCCATTAATCACCCCCACCCCGAAGCGGGATGCTGGCCTGGCACTCAGAGCAGGATCCCAGCAGGATCCCAGCAACAGATTGGTACCGATGAGCTTTCGAGTGCTCTAAAAATACTGAGTGGAGAAAGCAGGGAGCAAAAAATGGCTGAGATTCAGCGAAATCAAAGGCATAATTAACATGCAGCCCATGTGAGTGTATTTTTAGGGCCCTACAAAAAGGCTCTAAAACATTGAATTCACATCAGCACGCGAATGTTCCAGTTTAATGGGATCCTGGGGCCTGTGGGGAAGAAGTGAGAGATGCTTAATTGTTAGTGTTTGTGTTTTATTCATGATTGAACGTACTTAGCAAGTGAAAACTGATTTGCTGCAGGCTTCTCGCTGCTTGTGTGGCTTTAAACCTTACTCTGGCCAAGGATGGCGTATGCTGAGACGGGCAATTGCCCGGTGTGCTGGAAGGGCCGGTTGTTCCTGGTGTTTGCGTGAGCTGTGCTTGGAAAAGGGTTTATCGCCTCCCCTCTGATGGGGAGCTCCTGCCTGGGCTGCCTTGGGGTGCTCAGCACTTACGTGGGCTCTGGGGGGATCAGAGACAGAAGAAAAATCCCATGGGGGTAAATCAGGAACCGCATCCAGACCAGGAGGTCCCTGAATGCCGGTGGCCAGACCCTGGGAGAGCACTGGGAGAAAGCTCGGATGCTTCCCGTTTCCTCCCGGCTTCCCCTCGTGTCCGAACCCAAAGGCCACAGAGCAGTTTGCTCAGAGATCGGTGCTGCTGCAGCAAAGCCAAAGTAGAAACCAGACTCCTTCCCACATCGATCCAGCACCCAAGACCCATCGGAGCCACCTGGGCACTGCCAAAATGGCATGGCCAGACCTGCGTGGAGCCTTGGGTGTGATGAATCCTCCAGCCTCTGCAGTGCTGGGCTTGCCCATGCCAGAGGCAGTGCCTGCAGCTCAGGTAGCAATTTGAGGTCTAATCCTGCCCTTGGGGACCTGTGCGTGGACATGGCCATGGCCGGTAGTTGAATCACTGCCTGTCCTTAGGGAGGGATTGTGGAAGCGGCTGCTTTTCCCATTGGAGCCAGATTCATGCGGCACCTTCCCCACTCGGCTGCGCAGGTGGAGGAGGGATGAGCCAGCACCGCGGCGCAGATGTGGTCCCTGCAGGCTCGGCGGGGGGGGGGGGGCGAGGGGGCTCGCCGCGGCGCAGAGCGGCTCCGGATCGTCAGCGGGATGGTGGCTCGTTAGGGAGGGGGTTTTTTTTATCTGTTGTGAAACGATGTGCAGATGGCACAGCCGCCCAGCCGGAAGGAATGGAGGAACACGGGATGCCAAGGCAGGGTTCCTTATTTTAAACCGCTTCCCTTGCCAGGGAACAAATGTGCTTCACTTCAAAATAATAATTATAAAGCCTGGGAGAGGATCCAGGGAACCCAAAATCCTTCTGTGGGTATGGGTGCGTTGGCTGAAGTGCTGCTTTGCTTGGCGTCGTGCTACCTGCCCGACCCGCAGGCAGATGCCTGCATTGCCAGGGCTGTGGGGTGTGTGGTGGATGTCATCCCAGCGGGTCTCGGCTGGCTCAGAGACCTGCATTTGGGGTCGTGCTGGGATTTAAAAGGGGAAAACAAGTTCCCTCTTACCTTGCACCCCAAGGAATAGCCCTGCACCATGAGGATATGTCCTGTCCCTGCTCCGTGCCCAGGAGCAGCCCTGCCTGCAGGGAAGGCAGATGTTGCTGCAACTGGCCGTATAAAACCTCCCAGCTTGTTCCTGAAGCTGCAGGAGGGGGAATAAGGAGCTGCTCCAATTGCATCCTCAAACCCACCGAGCATCAGCTTCCCTCCCTGTCCCCTGTGTCAGGGACACCCAGGGACACCCAGGGATGGGCACTGTGCTGCTGCCTCCTGCCAGAGCCTGGCACGCTGGGTGTAACGGCGCCTGGGTGGGCAGACTGCTGTCTGACGGGAGGTAAATGCCAGTGCCTACGTGCGCTCGGGATTAGTAGCTGCGATGGGAAGAGCTGGAGCCAGCAACAGCTTGTGTTTTGAGTACTGCCTGTGCCGCAGACGGCTGTCGTGGGGGCCTGGGGGTCCCCTAAGAGACCCCGGCGTGCCCAGAGGGTGGCTGCTGCCTGTTGAACTGGGGCTCGCTGTTATTTTCTGGCCTGAGATCAAGCAATGCCAGGGTACGTGGGTCTGGTGAAGCTGCAGTTTCCTCTTTACAGCTTGGGACCATGGGGAAGAAGGGGGTTAGAAGGGGAAACTGAGGCATGCAAAGAGTAAATGATCCTGAAGAGTGCAGTGAGGGCTCGGAACTGGTCCCTGGCTCCCGCGGGGGTGTCCTCCTGCAGAGAGCATCCTCCATTCATGTAGCTAAAGTGTGTCTTGCTCTCTCCTCCTCCTCTCCAGGCTTCCACGTGATCCCTTCGGTGTCTAGCATCGTTCCTGAGAGCTGCCTGCTCATCGTGGTGGGCCTTTTGGTTGGGGGGCTCATCAAAGGGGTGGGTGAAAAGCCCCCCATTCTCAAGTCGGACATCTTCTTCCTCTTCCTCCTCCCACCCATCATCTTGGATGCCGGCTATTTCCTCCCCTTGCGCCAATTCACTGAGAACCTGGGCACCATCCTCATCTTCGCCGTGGTGGGGACGCTCTGGAACGCCTTCTTCTTGGGTGGCCTGATGTATGCTGTGTGCCAGCTCGGTGGCCCCGGCCTGAACCACATTGGCCTCCTGGCCAACCTGCTTTTTGGCAGCATCATCTCGGCTGTGGACCCAGTGGCCGTGCTGGCCGTCTTTGAGGAGATCCACATCAACGAGCTGCTCCACATCTTGGTCTTCGGGGAGTCCCTGCTGAACGATGCCGTCACGGTCGTAAGTGGATGAGGGGGGTTGGCCAAAGGCATGGGGTTCGCTTTGGTGGAGCATCTCTGGGTGGTGGCACCAGGATTGGCAGCTATCAATCAAGCCCTGTGGGCAGTACCATAGATTGTGTCATTGCAAGCTGCCAGGTGCCTCCTGCCAGCTGAGCTGCGGCAGCTCTGCTTGCTTCTAACCTTTTGCAGGTGCAAAGCTAAATATAGCAGCTTAAAACACCGCAGAGGTGGGTTAAGGTGAACCATTTTACTTGGTGGTTTGAGGAGACTGAGAGCATGTGCCCAGCCAGCTACTGCCTCTCAGTGAAGAGCAGGACTGTGCCCAGTGCCTTGGTCTCCTGGGAATCTGCTCTGCTGGGTGAAATTGCTGCCTGCTGCCGTGCTCATGCCTGTCCTGCCAGGGGAAGCGAGCGGGAGTGTGGAGGGGCTGGCTCTGGGTCAGGCAGCACTGCCATGTAGCAGCTGCTCCCTCCTGTCTCCTTCCTCATGTGGTCTTCCTTGCTGTCCCCCAGCTGCAGCACTGAGGAGGTGGGAGGGCAGGACATGGTCAGCCGTGGCAAAGGAGGAGCTGCGGGGGCTGCAGCCAGGCTGGCATCCCGCCTGGGTCACCCCTCAGTCCCAATCTTTGAGCAGCAGCTTTGCAGGCACTTTGGAGAGGTTCGGGGGCCAGGCCACCCGCTCTGGGGCCATGCCATTTCCAAAGGACATCTGTGTCCAGGTGCTGGCTTGGCCGTCAGCGTGGTGTCCTCCTCTCTGCAGAGCTGACCTCTAAATTTACTTCTAACCCACTGCTTTTTCCTGGCTCTTCTCCCATATCCCAGCTGTCCGCTTCGGAGCTGGCTGCTCAGCATGCTGCTGACGAGGTTCCTGGTGATGATGAACGTGCTGTCGCACCACAGGGCTTTTCCCAGGCACTTCTCCCCGCTTTTGACCAGAGGGGCTGCCTGCAGGGTCCGTGTCCCCGCTCCCATCCCTGGGGAATGCTTTTGCCTTCTGCTGTCACATCTGTCCCTGCCCGTGTCCCCGGACCCGGCTGGCACCTCGCCTGCCCACTGTTCGCAAGCACTGCCATCCCTGCAGGATGCCCTAAAGCCCGTTTCCCATCCTGACACACCTGCATCAGCTTCTGCTTTAAAATCTCTCCAAGAAATGTGTCTGGGGGTGGGAGAAGGCGATGCAGCCCGGGGTGGCTCCCTCTGCAAGGTTGCCCTCTTAGCTACAAAGCTGCGTTAAGGGTTTGGGCTGTGCTCTGGGCTGAGCAGGGCAGATGTTGGCTTTTCTCTCCATGCGGCTGTCAGGTGTCCCCCAGCCTGGATCTGTCCTGACCTGCTCGTTGGGAAACAGAAACAGTCTCTGGCTGGTTCAGACCTTGACCGAAGCCCCTCCTAGGACAGTGGTTGGGGCTGTGTTGGAGAGCAGAGCTGTCCCAGACACATCTCTGATGGCACCGTGTCACTGTGAGCCACAGAGGACGGGGAGGTGGTCGCTACGCGTCTGCGTCTCACACAGCAAAGCACCACCAGCTTTTTTTGGCACGAGACTTGGTCAAGCACAGGACCCAGCTCAGGGTCACCAAGCACTGGCACACTTCATCTCAGGTGTGCCATGCTCAGTACCTGCCTGGCTCCCTTTGCTGCTGCTCTCCCAAGGAAGGTCCCCATGCAGGTCTCCTCTGAGGTGAAGACATCTCTTGCCAGCGGGGCAGTTTGAACCCCCCTTTCCCTTCTCCCTCCCAGGTCCTCTACCACCTCTTTGAGGAGTTTGCCAACTTCGAGCAGGTGACCATTATCGATATCATCCTCGGCTTCCTCAGCTTCTTCGTGGTATCGCTGGGCGGTGTCTTCGTGGGTGTCATTTATGGAGTGATCGCTGCCTTCACATCCCGCTTCACCTCCCACATCCGAGTCATCGAACCCCTCTTCGTCTTCCTCTACAGCTACATGGCATATCTCTCTGCTGAGCTCTTCCACCTCTCCGGCATTATGGCGTGAGTTGGGCACGGGTGGGATGAGATGCCCTCCTGCCCCCAGGACCGTTTGGAGGATTTAGTCTGGTGTAACCACAGCCCTCTGGCTGTCCCAGCACGGCCAGTACCTGCCCAGTGAGGGTCAGAGGTGTGTTTGGGCTGGGATTTGCAGGGAGACAGATGAGGGAAGTGACTCTCTTTAGTTGTCCCACAGATCGCAGGGCACTGGCAGCCCATTGCCCATTCTCCTGGGCACACAATAACAGGGCCTGCTGGGCACTCAAGATGACATGTTTTTGTGCTGCCTGCCTCCGATGCTTACTCCTGCCCTGCCAAGGGGAAGGAGAAACCTCATGTTGCCTTCTCTGGAGGCCTTGAATAATTGCTTATGTCTTGCAAGCCCTGTCCTGCTCTGGGGTTTGGTATAAGAGCACAAAACACTGCTGCAGGGCCAGGGGTTGGGGCTGTCCCCATGTCCCCATGGCTGCTGAGTGCCCCCACCTTGCCCTAGGCTTATCGCCTCTGGAGTGGTCATGCGGCCGTATGTGGAAGCCAACATCTCCCACAAGTCCCACACGACCATCAAGTATTTCCTCAAGATGTGGAGCAGCGTAAGCGAAACCCTCATCTTCATCTTCCTGGGTGTCTCCACTGTGGCTGGCCACCACTACTGGAACTGGACCTTTGTCATCAGCACGCTCCTCTTCTGCCTCATTGCGAGGGTTTTAGGTGAGGTGTCAGTGTGGTGGCAAAGTCCTTGGGGACGGTCCTGGGTGATGGGCAACTCTCAGGGCCACGAGACCCCAGTTTGCCTTGCTGGGGAGACTGGTGTTGACTGGTTGGCACTGCTCCACCGTGGGCATCAGCCTTGCCGGTGGTTGGCTTTGTGGGAAGTTGGGGTTAAGGCCACATTTGTGCTAGACGTGGGGTTGAAGCTCGTGAGGGGTATTGGGATGAGCAAGCAGGACAGCACCCACCTGCACCCATGGCCATGAGGGGGGGACACTGCACTGCACTGCAAGCTGGGCTGCCAGGAGCGGGGGGGGTCTCTTTGGGGCTGGAGGGCATCCTTCACCATCTGCTCACGAGGCCCTGCCCCGCTCCCCCAGGCGTCCTGGTCCTCACCTGGTTCATCAACAAGTTCCGAATTGTGAAGCTGACACCAAAGGACCAGTTCATCATCGCCTACGGGGGCCTGCGGGGAGCCATCGCCTTCTCCCTCTGTTACCTCCTGGACTATAAGCATTTCGGCATGAGGGACATGTTCCTCACAGCCATCATCACGGTCATCTTCTTCACAGTTTTTGTGCAGGTTGGTGGCACGCAGGTGGTCATGGTGTGGTTTCAGAGGGAAAGGGGGTTATTCAGTGAGCCACATGTGTGTGCGGAGAGTGAGGAGCATGTCCCCAGCCTCCATCCCTGACCCTGTCACTGTCCCCCTTCTCCAAAAGCTCTTGAGACTGCCAGGTGACACCGGCAATGCGGAGCCCCGTGGTTCGGCTGTGCTGAACCCATCCCGCTCCCACCGGTGTGCCTTGGGGAGAGGTCTAACCCACCCTCCCCATTCCCTAGGGCATGACCATCCGGCCCTTGGTGGACCTGCTGGCCGTGAAGAAGAAGCAAGAGACGAAGCGCTCCATCAACGAAGAGATCCACACGCAGGTAACCCACTGCGCCCGGCCGGCTCTTCCCGCGCGCTTCTCTTCGCCGCCTTAGCCCTCTTCTCTCTCTGCTTCTGCCACCTCCACCGCTGTAACCAGGCAGGTTTACAGAGTGGGAGCTGCCCCTAAATCAGTGCCCAAGGTAAGGGGGGACGGAGCGAGGGCTCTCCCCCATCTGTGTCGTCCAGTGCCCGCTCCGACCCAGACCTCCCCTGTGCCTGGTAGAGCAGCAGCCCGGTTGTGTAGGACCGTGCTGCCCTCCTGAGGCCCATCCTGGACCCACAGCCCTGATTTTGCACCCCCTGAGTGCCCTCACCCCTGTGTCAGCCTGGGTGTCGGGGTGGGGAGAGGGTGGGCAACAGCCCTGCGAGCTGCTTACACCTTGGACCTTTCCTTCCAGTTCTTGGACCACCTTCTGACAGGGATCGAGGATATCTGTGGTCACTACGGGCATCACCACTGGAAGGATAAGTGAGTGCAGATGTTTGGTGACTCAGGGGATCCGTGGGTGAGATGGGGAAGGGTTTGAATCACCACCTGGCAGGTTTTCCAGCCCCGTGCTGGATTTTTCCCTGAGCTGTGATATACACACACACACTCCCCTCGATAAATTACAGCCCTGAGTTGGGTGTAAGTGGGGCTGCAGGGCTGCACCCCTTTGCCATGCCACCTACGACATGCCCACAGCAGTGTGGGAACTGCCAGTGGCCAGTCCCTGCAGGAGCTCGGGACCATCCGTTGTAGGTGTGAGGAGCTGCTGGGTGTTTTGGGGGCTGCCTGGCTCAGGAGGGAGTCAGGGAAGCCTCGTCTGACCCACGCTGGTGGGAACCAAACCATCTTCTGCTGGCCTGGGCCAGTGATGGGGAGCAGGGAGTGGATGCCGGGGCAGGGGGAGGTCTGATGTGTCGCTGCTCCTTCTTTTCCCACGTCCTCGGGAAGGCTGAATCGCTTCAACAAGAAGTACGTGAAGAAGTGCCTGATTGCGGGGGAGCGGTCCAAGGAGCCCCAGCTCATCGCTTTCTATCACAAGATGGAGATGAAGCAGGCAATCGAGCTGGTGGAGAGTGGGGGCATAGGCAAGATCCCCTCCGCTGTCTCCACCGTCTCCATCCAGTGAGTTCCCTGGCCCTGGCCGCCCTGTGCCTCCGACGGGCCCCTGGCTTAGGCTGAGCGCTCCCTGCTAGTGGCCGGAGATCAAGCAGACATTGGGCCCTGCCATGGCCATCACAGTGTCACTCTGAATCCTGTCTGTCCACGCAGGAACATCAACCCCAAGACCCTTCCTGTGGAGCGCATCCTTCCAGCCCTGTCCAAGGATAAGGAGGAGGAAATCCGGAAAATCCTTCGCAACAACCTGCAGAAAACCAGGCAGAGGGTAAGGTGTCCCCTGGCACCGTGCATACACCCTTTGCTTCCCTGGGGGTGGCCAGGACCACTTGCCACCAGAAGCCCTCAGGGCCAGCTGGGCCTTTCACCCCTGGTGTCCCTGCCTTCCTGCCCCTCGTGTTCCTGGTATCGTTCTCCCTCCCCAGGAGGCTTTTCCTCCTGGGATGGTGCTGGGATAGTGCTGAGGGGGAGGCTGCCTCGGTCGGTGGTTGAGCCCAGCATTTAAACCCTCGCTGGGCTAAGTGGGTCCAGTTCAGGCATCCCATGGTAGCACACAAGGCACGAGCCACCAGCTTGCCTGGACGTGCTCTGCCCACTGGTGGTTGTTTCATCCATCTCCAAGCGAAACGGGTGCCGTGACCTTCCTTTGCCTTTCCATGTGTTTTTTTTAACCCGTCTCCTTGGGGCCTTTTCCCAGTTGCGATCCTACAACCGGCACACGCTTGTGGCCGACCCCTACGAGGAAGCCTGGAACCAGATGCTCTTGCGGAGGCAGAAGGCCCGGCAGCTGGAACAGAAGGTGTCAAGGGGACGCTGGAGCAGGGATGCTGCCGCTTGCTGGGGAGGACGGGGGGCCGAGGAGGGCTTCCCAACCTGGGAAGGACATCGGTGTCCTGCATGGGGAGGGGGATGAGGTTGAGATGACAGTGGGTGACCCCACGCCATGGGGGTCCTCTGATCGCCCCAGACTCTGAGCAAGTCCTTGCAGCACGGCTGGGAGGATGCGTGCACGTGTCCTCTGCATCCCGCTGCTGCTTCTCGCTCATCCCTGTGGCCTGGGGTCAATTCCCTGCCTCCCCTTCCCTATTTACCCTTGCCACTCCGATGGAGACGGTCCCTGTGCTCCAATTCCAGATGAACAACTACCTGACGGTGCCGGCTCACAAGCTCGATTCGCCCACCATGTCCCGGGCTCGCATAGGCTCAGGTAGGTGGGACTGAGCTGCTGAGGGAGCGCCGCTGCCGGCACTTTGGTGCTGAAACACTCGGAGGTTGTGTTGTCCTGCACCCCCTCAGCTCGTCCGTGGCTCTCCAGCCCCGATCGTCCCCATCCCGCTCCCCTGTGGCAATGGCAGCCAAGCCCCAGGGGTTTGCAGTTCTCGACCCCGAGCTCTGCCTGAGCAGAAGCACCCGGCTCGCTTCCCGGCACAGTTCCCACTAGGAAGTGAGTTTGGAAGTGAGCTTGGAAGTGAGCTTGGCCGGTCGGTGGAGCCCAGCTTGCTCCATCCACACACCCATATTTCTGGCCCTGCCTCTCCCTGCCCTTTGCAGGGGAGAGGACCAGGAGTGCTCAGCCCCAAGACCCCTGGACTCCCGGCTTCTCCAGCACACGTTTGCTCTGCCATCTTTGGTTCCTCCTGTCCTGTGTGTCCTTCCCTGCTTTGGGGACAGTGTGATAGGGTGTGACGGGGGGGGGGTGACGCTGCTGCTGGCACTTGCGGAGCCGGTGGTTAATCGGCAGAGGGCAGCTTCACCCCTTGCAAACGGCGCAATCCTGGGAAGCAGGGCTGGGCTGGCTGGAGCAGCTCCAGATGGGATGTGGAGTTCAAAAAAAGGAATTAAACAGCAGACTTGGAAATTGGAGAGAGAGTGAGCCCAGGCATCCCAGCTCCAAACATCTGGGATGCATCAGCTGGGGGTCCCCTGAGACCCCCCCTTCCCTTCCCCAGGTTATCCTGACCCAGTTTGTTCATGATACCGTGAGATGGGCCCTGCCTGACCCCTCTCTGCCTCCCCAGACCCACTGGCCTACGAACCCAAGGCGGACTCAGAGAACCTGCCCATCATCACCATCGACCCAGCCTCCCCGCAGTCCCCGGAGTCCGTGGACCTGATGAACGAGGAGCCCAAGGGCTGCGGCGGCCTCCCACCCTCACCCGAGGAGGATGAGGAGGGGCTGGTGATGCGGGTGAAGGAGCCTTCCTCCCCGGGTACCGATGATGTCTTCACCCCGGGGACCGGCGACAGCCCCAGCAACCAGCGGATGCTGCGATGCCTGAGCGACCCGGGGCCTCGGCCGGAGCCGGAGGAGGGGGAACCCTTCATCCCCAAGGGGCAGTAGCAGCTGGCGCGCGAAGCCTCACACGCCTCTATATGGTTTCTCTCTCTTCATTCGTTCTTTCTTTGCTCTCCTTTTTGGTTTCCTCTGTCACTACACACCGGGTTCGGGAAGGGGAGACCATCCTGGATGGACTGGGATTACCAGGACAGCTCTGCCCAGCAAGCCATGGGCTGGCCCCAAGGAACGGGGAAGGAGCGCCCGGGATGCACCAGGCTCCTCGGCCGCCGTGGCCTGGGGGTGACGGACAATTTACCGCCCGGGACTGGGATTTGCAGGTGCCTCGCAGCCCTGGCAGGGCTTTCCCGGAGGCTGCCCACCCGCTCAGGACCTGCGAGCGGCTCCTCGGAGCGGCTGCGGCCGGCACAGGGTGGGCTCTGGCCGGGGAGCTGGGGGTGTCCACGGAGGCTGCCCCATGGCAGAGCTTCGCCTCTCTTCGGCTTGTGTTTTACCTGCCCCCTCGCCTTGCTCCGGAGCGGAGAGATGGGAAGACGGGAGCCAGGCTCTGTGCCGAGGCTGGTGCACCCACCACCTCACCCGGCACCCTCCCAGGGACTTCGGGCTCGTGCCGCTGCTCCCCGCCTTGGCCGCTTCCCCCATGGGGCCAGCTGCCGCCCGGGAACATCTCCTCCGGCCCTGCATTTCACGCCAGGTCTTGTCAAATAAATATCCTATAGCCATGCAAGGGGGGAGCTGGGTCCCCCCTCGCTTTGAGTGGCCCTGCAAGCCTGGGCCTCTCTATTCCTCCTGGAACCGCTACCTGTCACCCGTCCCCATGGGGACCCTCTGCCAGCCTCAGCCCCTCGCCCCGTGCCTGCGCAGCAGCAGCACTGGCTGCTCCTTAACCAAAGATGGTGTCTGGGCTCCCCGGGCGCAGGGAGGGGGCATGCAAGGGGTTGCGTTTGCTACATGGGGGGGGATTATTTTTTTCTCCCTGCAACTGAAAGGAGCTGGGGAAGAGCTGGGGGCCGGCTCGCCCAGCATGGGGACACGTTGGGGCCCAGAGGTTGGCAGGAGGGGGACGGTCTCCCCCCACCAAGGAGGATGGCTGGGGGTGTTGGGTGTCCTGAGTTTAGAAGGACCCATCTTTCCCCAAGGCTTGGCTGGGAGGGAGTGCTGGGTGTTTAGGTGACTTACAGCCCTCCCCAGGCTCGGGGGTGTCCTGCATCGTGCTCGAGCGTGTCACCTCGTCCCCCACATGCCACCCGGCTCCCACGACGTGCCACCCGTTGCCACGGGTGCTGCCTCTCCCATGCCACGGGGTGCTCGTCACCCCCGTCCCCGCGCCGTGCCTTGCCACGCGTCGTCTCTGCCCCGCTGCCTTGGTGGGCACCCATCCCGTGCGCCCACCCGCTCCACGTCCCAACCGGGACCCCGGGGGACCGGCATCCACGTGGCTTCATCATGCTGGGGCGTGAGCCCACGTCGCTGCCTGCGCCTGCCTGCCTGCCCTGCTCTGTCTCCAGGAGGAAAAAAGCAATGAAAATTCTCTTGTATAAAAAGGAAAAACAACACATGTAAAGAGAATCTTGGTTTTTATCATGAATATTCTAATAAATTAATGTTAATTTTTAGTGGGGGTTTTTCCAGCTGTTCGGGCTCCTACCCCTGCCACAGGGTCCCGGCTGTCCCAGATGAATGAGGCGGCCATGAGACCTCATCCCCATTGCTGTTGGGATGCAGGGTTTGCCCCTCGCCTTCCCACTGTGGCTTGGGGAGATGTGGAGCCCCGGCCGGAGGAGACTTTTTAAGCCATTCCCAGCTTTGGCAAAGACAGAGGCTCAGCAGAGCCAGGGGCTGCACCGACATGAGGGTGTGTTGGGAGGAGAAGAGCTGTTTTTCTCACTTTGCAGGGGGAAGAAGGCAAAAGGAAGGTCCTTTTGCAGGGAGCATGGATCACCCTGTCACGGCCCAAAGGTGCCAGCCGGGCATCTTGGCGCAGCTTTGCCCACCCCAACCTTGGTGCATTGCCCCCGGGAAGGAAGGGCAGGCGTCCTGCGTCTGGCAGCACCTGCCTGTCCTGGGTCCCTGCCTGCACTGCAGTGGGGTTTTGGGGGGCTAATGGCTCCATCCCCAGGGGAGGGGGCTCAGGGACATTGAGCCCTGTGTTTTTTTTCCCTGGGTTTCCCAAGGAGCTGGGGCTGAAGCCGAGCCCTCAGAGAGGAGCCGGGTCCCACCAGCATGCCACAACCGGAGACAGGGAAGAGGCTCAAAGCAGTGCCTGGGTGAGGGGCTGCACCCCGACCCGAAAATCCCCCAGGAAAGACCTTCCCAGCCCCAGCAGCGCTTCCACCTTCTCCCTGCCACCAAGACCCCCCACCCCCCCAGGGCCAGGGGTGCCCTGGGGCGGCCGGAGCGCCTCGCTTTTGGGTGATTGCAATGGGAGCGTGTTTCATCGCTGCAAATTAAAGCTCTGATTCAACGAGGCCGTGACTCACCCCCTCGCCATCCAGCAAGCGCATAATCGCTGGCGTTGCTCATCTGCTTAAAATACCTGAAGCTCAGGGTCCCCCATGGCCCCGGGGCTGGGGACTTGACCAGGCCACCATGCTGCAGGGGTTCCCCCACCTTGCTGAGGGGTCCCTGGGCAGGATGAGGTGGCCGGGGATGCCACGGTGCCCATGGCAGTGCAGGTTGGGTGGGTGCGTGCCATCCTTGTACCCCACGTGGGCTTCGGGGTGGCTCATCCCCGGGGCAGCGGAGCCAGTGGGGAGACCCTGAAGCAGGAGGGTTTGGCAAGAATGGACAAAGCCAGACCTTGGCTCTGTCCGCACTGGAGGAGAGCGGCAGTTTTGCCATCCCAGCCCAAGGAGTGGGAGCATGGAGAGGTGCTGGCCACAGCCCAGAAGCCGGGTGATGCCACCCATCCCGGGCACAGCGGGGAAAGCAGGAGTCCGCGGCAACCCCAGGCTGCTGCCCGAGCATCTCCCCTGCCCCGTGCCGGCAAGCATCACGTGCAGCCGCCCTCTTGATTTCGATCATACCTTTAATGCGAGAACTCACCAAACCGAGGCATTTCCAGGATATTCTTGTTTCTGTCTTAAAGGGTGAGTAACTTTTTTTAATGAGGGAGGACTAATGATCCCTCCAGGGATGGGCTGTCACCGCTGAGCAACTGCCAAAGCACACACAGCACCGAGGCCCGAGGCCAGGGGGTGGACGGGCCCCGGCGTGTGCCCCTGGCCCCGGCGTGTGCCCCTGGCCCCGCTGTCCTGGCAGCGATGCCTTTTGCCCCTATGCGGGCCCCCCCTGTGCCCTGTACCCCCCCAGCTCCCCCCCAAAGCACATTGAGGCCATGGTGGTGGCACCAAGGACAGGGAGAACGGCGGGACCCTGAGCGGGATGACCTTGTCCCTGCACATGTGTGTGCTGAGGCATTTATTCCTCTCCTGTAACCCCCATTTGTGGGGATTAAAGAGCTGCTGCCCCTGCAGCTGCAGGAATCTGCCCCTGCCAGGATGGCTGGGCTACCCCCTGCCTCAGTTTCCCCCTGCGTGGTCTGGCACAAAGCCCAGGCTTGCAGCGAGGGACGGGGGAGAGCAAAAAGGGCCCCACAGCCCCGCAGCGCTGCATGAGCGGAGAGGACCGAGACCCCTCGGGAAAGGCCATGAAATCACACCTGTCATCACCGGCTCCGGGCTCAGCAGCCACCCAAAGCGGAGGTCCCGGCTGGCTTCCCAGCTTTCCCAAGAGGAACATTAGCAGGGCAGCCAGTGCAGCGATGCCAAGCAGCTGGTGAGCGATGGGACGGTGTGTGCTGGAGCTGCCACTACCCGCAGCCATGCTCGGGTGTCACCCAGGGCCCAAAAACCTAAAGCGAAGGGACCAGCTGCGTTCTCTACCAGGCTCAAATTAGTGGCATTAAGACGGGTTGTACCTTGCCATGGCTTTAAAAGCACAAGTCATGCCAAGCAAAATAACATGTGGTGTCACTGGGAAGCCACCGAGCCTGGGACATGCAGGTCGCTTTTCCTGGTGTGGGGGGACCGGGGGGACAGGGACCTCCCTGGCTGGTGACACCCTGGGGAGCTACGAGGGGGCAGCTCAATCCCTGCCCTGCTCTGGGGCCACATCAGTGCCATGTCCCCCTCCCCATGCCCCGGCAGTGCCGTGTCCCCCCCTGTGCTCCCCAGGCAGCATTTTTCAGCAGCCGGGGGAGGTGACGGGTGCCATTCCCCAGCTCTGTGTCATCCACAGTAATAATACCCTGCACTCCCTTTCATCTCAGGGCTTCCAAGGTGGCCGTCTCTGGGATGAGTGCGTCCCAGCATCATCACTTATCTTTAATTCCAGGAGGCAGCCAGGGACGCGGTGGGGTCTGGGGGTCCCAGCCAGTGACATGGGGACCCTGGGCTGAGAGCAGACAGTGACACCCCTCGCGCTGGGCAGTGAACACGGGTGCTCACCATGCAGCCGCACCGCCTGCGATGCTGAGTTTGGCCTTGCTGTGGCCACTCGGGGCCATGGAGGCAGTTGGTGGCACAGCCCCAGGGACACGGGTGTCCCGGCAGCGAGGGTCCGGGAGGACAGAGAGCAGCAGTGGCACCTCTGGGATGGGCTGTGCAGGAGTGAGCGGGGCTGGATGTGGATGCAAGCGACTGGGAGGTGTCCGGGAGCAGTGCTTGCTGAGGGAGGCTTCGGACACGGCCGACAAGAAGGGCTCCAACTCCTAAACCCACAGCAGGCACGGAGAGGCAGCGTGTGCATGGGGACAGTGGCATGTGTGTGGGGACAGCAGCACATGTGCATGGGACAGTGGGCTTTTGCACAAAGATGGTGGCATGTGTGCAGGGGGATGGCAGGCAAATGCACAAGGACGGCTGGCATCTGCATGGGGACAGCTTGTGTCTGCATGGGAATGGCTGGTGTGTGTGCACGGGGCAGCCCGGGCATGCACAGAGATGGCCGGGGCATGCATGGAACAGCCGGCACGTGCACGGGGACAGCTGTCGTGGGCATGGGGACAGCCAGTATGTGCACAGGGACAGCCAGTTTGTGCACAGGGACAGCCTGGGACATGGTTGGTGTGTGCACGGTGGCGATGTCGGGGGCGGCTGCCATGGGAGCAGGGCAGGAGGAATGCCCCCACCCCAACGGGGCGCGTTGCTGCTCCCCTGGGGCGACACTGGGTGACGTTGGTGGCTCCGGCAGAAGGGCTTGGTTTCTCCTGCTTGCTCAGGGAGTTGGCACACACCCTACTTAATGGCGGGTGGGACGGAGCTGGTCCCACGCGGGTCAGGGAGTCCCCGAGGTCTTTCTTCACCTCCAGGTTGGGCTTTCACCCCCTGCCCTGCTCCCCCAGCTCCTCCAGCCCTTTTCCCCCCAACTCACCCACTGAGCAGCCCATGACAGGCCCCTGCCCCTCTCCATGCCCCTGGCAGTGGGGTGCCCTGTTCCTCTCCGTGCACACGCCGGGGCACGTCCCAGCTCCTCCCTGGGTGATCTCCCGGCAGGGTGAAGCCGGTGTCCCCCGCGCAGAAGCAGGATGCTGCCAAGCCCAGATCTATGGACCAAGCAGGGCCACGGCATCCCCGAGCCCCTGTCCCCCTGCCCAGCCCCTGGCCCACCTTCACAACCCCAAAGGGGCTTTGCAACCCTCATGCCATCACCCGCGAGGCAGGATCCGCCCGTGTTTCACCCCAAGACGGTGATTATTCCTTAATTGCCAACAAAACAAACAAATAAAGCCCGGGCTGGCCCTTGCTGAGCTGGAAGGAAACGGCCTCGGTGCCATTCCCAGCCCTGGGTTCACTGCTGGTGGCTCTTTGAGATAATCATTTGGTGATGGACATTAATGAGCAGCTCAGCCAGTCGTGCTGGAGCACGTCAGCTCTTTTTAATGGGCCAATGTTTTCTCCGGAGCCATCAGCACGCCTGTCCCTCTCGGCCCAGGCAGCACCGGCATGTATCTCCCAACTCATCACCAGGCCACCGGCTGATCCCCCAAGGATCTGCAGCACCTTGTTCATCCCATCGGCTCTGCAGCTGCATCCTGCCCCACTGCCCAGGGGTGCCACGGCTGGTGGGGTCCCCCAAACTGCCCTGCCCATGGGGTGCTCAGCACCCAGCCAGCCCTTCCTCCTGTGCCCAAATCCCCCCAGCTGGACCCCCCAGGACAGGCCAGTGGGATGGATCCTGATCCCTAAAGCCATTTGCCCCTCTCAACATCTTGGGAAACTCTTCCTGATCTTGTTCTTTTGCCAACAGAATCAAAGGGGTTTTGCAATGGGAGGCAGCTGCCTGATTTTTTATTAAGTTCCTTGGAAAATCACTTTTCGGCAGGGGTCCCCTCCTCCTGTGCCCCAATTCGGAGCATTGCGGGGAGTAACCAGGAGCAGCATTTAATCCCAATGGAGATACCTGATGGAGCTACACAATGACACTGGCAGGATCCAGAGAGCAAAACCCCACAGCATGAGGAGCGTCCCCACACAGGGACCCCGGTGGAGGGGACACCAGCCCCCCATGGGAATCCCTCAGGCTGGTGGTGCATCATGGAATGGGGAGGATTTCAGAGGATACCAGGGCTCAGGGCACCCCCTTGCCTCCTCTCTCCTCCAACCCAGCTGTGGATGCTCCTAAACACCCCATTTCCCCCCAAACCCAAATCCCCCCATCACTAAGTTACTCTTTCCGCAGCCAGCTCCAGCTTCCAGCAGCAGACCCCTGGGATATGGGAGAGGACAACCTGCCACCATAGAGCCTCAGCTTCAGAGACAGACTTTGCAGCAGCTTGGAAGAGCTCTGCAATGGCCTCCCTGAGGCAAAATGCCCCAGGTTGGGGGTCTGGGGGTTTTCGGGGGTGCTTTTGCAATAATTCCCTGCGAGGGTATAAGCAAAAATCAGTGCTGGCTCGTTCCCCGGCCCAGCTTTTAAGGATGGATCCCAGCTGCAAGCAGGAACTGAGGAAATGGGAGCAGTGGCTGCTGATGGGGAGCCTGGAGTCATGCCTGTCCATCTGCGGGACCGCGGGGCATCGGGCACTGGCTCGGCGGGGAGGCGCCTCCTGGAAATGTCTGCAGGGTTAAATGCTGCAGAGAAATGAGCTCTTTAAAGCGATGGGAATTGTTGGGATGAAAGGAAATGGGTGGCTGGTGGCTTGGGACAACGGCTGGCCAGAGGAGGAGGCGGTGGCTCGGCCAGCAGCAGGGCCACGTGGTGGGTTTTAGGGGCTGGGGTTGAACTCTGGGGGCTGGCAGTACCTGGCGTCAGCCTCCTGAGCCGGTGGGCTCCATCACCCCGGGGTGTCACCCTGTGTCTCCTGGGTGCCAGAGCTCCCTGCAGCCGGCTGGCACAGTGGGTCCCTGGGGAGAGAGGGTCCTGGGGAGGGGGGTGTCCGGCTGGGGGGCATTGGGCTGTGGGGTGCCAGGCCATGGTGTATCAATGGGGTATCAGACCTTGGGGCATCAATGGGACACCAGGGCACGGAGCATCAACGGGGCATCAGGACGTGGGGTATCAGTGCGGTATCAGACCGTGGAGCACCAGTGGGTACCAGGCCGTTGGGCATCAATGGGGCACCAGGGCACGGGGCATCAATGGGGCATCAATGGGGCATCAATGGGGCATCAATGGGGTGTCCCTTTAACCCGCGCCCCGCCCCGACCAATCACCGCCGGGATTCCCGCACGCAGCGAGCCGCGCCGGAGGGGCGGGGCTCCACCAGTCTGTCCCGCCCCCTCTTCCCTTCGTCCCGCCTCCTTCCCTACTCCCTCCTCTGATTGGCTTCTAGCCCAGCCCCTCTTTTCCTCCTGGGCCTATGAAAGCGCCGGAGAGGCGGCGAGGCCGGGCAGGGATTGGCGGCGGGGCCGGGCCAATGGGGGCGCGGCCGCGGGGCCTATATAAAGGGGCGGCCGGGCGCGTGCCAGCGCAGTGCTCCGCGTAGCCGGTGGCGGGCGGGGAGCGGCGCGGGCCGGTTCGTTGCAGCGTTTCCCACCCCCCACTCCGGGCACCGACCGCTCCTCCCCGCCTCCGCCCCTCGGGGAACGGCCCTCAGCACCACTTTTTTTTTTTTTCCCCCTCGCCTTTTTTTCCCCCTTTTTTTTTTTTCTTTTCCTTCAAATTTTCCTCCCGTTTCCCCTCCCAAACCGGCACTTCCGGCTGGTTTCCGGGCCGTTTCCGGGTGACTCGACCTCCTCTTCCGGTGGCTTTTCGGCTGCGGCGGCGGGGAGGGGAGGGGGGGGGAGGAGGAGGAGGAGGAGGAGGAAGAAGAAGGCGATGCTGCCGGTGGCGGGGCCCGTTGCGGGCCCTTCGGAGCAGCGCGGCGGCCGCTTCAGCGTCCTGACCTGGGAGCAGGTGCAGCGGCTGGACCAGATCCTGGGCGAGGCCGTCCCCATCCACGGCCGTGGAAACTTCCCCACGCTCTCGGTGCGGCCCCGCACCATCGTCCAGGTGAGGCCCGGGGGGCTGGGGGGGGGGGGGGAAGGAAGGAGTGGGGGGGGGGGTACAGGTTTCGCCGCCTCGTTGGACTCTGCCCCGCTCCCGCGGGGGTCAGGGTGAAAATAAAAGTGCTGAGGCAGCGGTAACCGGCCCGCCGGGCCCCGAGCCAGCCCCCCCGGGCACCCTCTGCCCTCCCCCCGGTGAGCTGAGGGCAGAGCTCCCGGTCCGGTGCGGGTGTTCCCCGGGGGGGGGGGGGTCAGGGAGCCGACCCCCATCGTCCCAGGGGTGCTGGGTGCTCGGTTAGCCCCGCTTCCCCATCCCGGGGGGGTCTCGGTGGGGCTGGCTGGTGTTTGCTTGGCCTGGGGGGGCTGCCTGCTTGCTGCCTGTGTTGTGCCCGCAGTCGTAGAAATGTATAAAGCTGGAAGGAGTCTCCTGAAAAACAGCTTTCTCTAGAAAAAAAATCCCCTGCGTGTAAAATTCGTGCCTGAACCCCGAAGCCGCTGCAGCTTGTGCCATGGATCCCGCTTTGCTTCCTCCCATCCCGCGGTCCTCCTCCTTTTAGAGTTGCTTTGGTGCCCCAAGAGCTGCGAAATGGGGGGGTGGCCAAGGCCAAGTGGCTTTTTGGAGCTGCTGCCACGAAATGGCTTCGTGCTGGTGGACATGTTGGGCTTGTGCGTTGTAAGAGGCAGTTATTAATTGAAATGCTAGATCAAATGTCAGTGTCCTTTGATTCTCGTCACACTGACTGTATCTTCCAGAGCCTGCCTAAGACTTCATCTTGTTGAAGAGTTCCTGTTAGTTTAACCATAAAGTAATAACTGTGTTTAATATTAAACTAACAATGTAGTTCAAATAAGCTGATGCATATTCATGTTTGGGAGGCAACTTCATTCCTCAGTAATGACTCATCAAATGTAAAATCGGGCATGTTAGCTTCTAATTAAAAAGGCTATTCACAAAGCTAAAACCAAACTGGCTTTCACAATAAGCTAATCACTAGGATTTTGAAGCCTCAGCTGCTTGAGAAATATTTCTACTTAAGCCTGGAAAATGGAAAGGTGACATTTGAAAGACACTCCGCTGTGCGAAAGCCTCAGCTGATTTCAAATTCCTCGAGTTCTGCTGCATCTGTTGGGGGCAGAAGTGCTAAATATTGGCTGCTAAAGCTTTTAAACTGAAGGACAGATGAGGGCTACTGTCAGGACACTGCCCTTGGGTTGTGCAAGACCAGCGAAGCTCAGCGCTGCTAAAAGCCTGGCGCGGTGCAGCATCAAATGTTCCACCAGTTATTACTGTTTGGTTCCACGAAACTGAAGTGTTTTGGTGTCAGAGCTGCTGAAAAGGATGTTGCCACTAGCAACTTCAAACACTAAATAACTGAGGGCTGTAATTCTGACCAGCCATGCTGGCAGACCCTGTATTTAGGGCTGACTAATCTGAAACAAGTAACCTAAAAGGCAGTTATTTATTGCATGCTCTTGTTGTTGTGGGAGGTGGGAAGCGGCAGGTCAGGACGCAGGCAGGGTTTGCTCCCGCCTGGCTGTCAGAGTCAATTATCTGAACCACACGTAACGTGAGGTGCTGTTTTGGGAAGCAGGTCAGCAGCTGCCTAACCCTCTAAATATCCAACCCTCTGGGGAAAAAAAACCACATACCTGAACCCACCGGCTGGAGCCGGGGAGATGTGCTTCAGGTTGAGACTGGTAGGCTGAAGCTTGCTGTCCTCGGGGAAGCAGCAAGGCTCTCTGCTCCCTGGTGCTCTGCAGGTTGGAGCTTTTTTGGGTGATTTGGGACAAGACTGACTTGAGCAGTTGGATGAGGTGTTTTCTTCCCCCCTCTTCCGAATACATCTCACATGGGCGGACCTGTAAACCTGGGGGGAGCTCCAGTAAGCCTGAAGCTTGTGGTTCTGAAATGCTGCACCCAGAAAGGGGTTAAGCAGATGTTCTTTGGGGCTAGAAAATTAATCTGGAATGAGATCTTTCCCAAGCACTGGTCCTAGCTCTGCATCTAACACTTTTGTGACCTATATCTTGTCTCTCTAAGCCTAATAGCACAAAACTCTTAACTCTACAAGTAGTGCTGGAGCTGTGCCTGGGGTGACTCCAGTGACTGATCAGTTGGCAACAAATGGGCACCAGGAACTCCCCTGGATTGACTGCGTGATATTTGTGCTATATGGGGGAGTAACCCTGTGTCTCTTCTAGGAGTATATGCAGTTTTCAGGCTATCTGCCTTTGAAAACAACTGCTTTCATGGCTGCGTTGGATGTGCTGGGGGGGACTTGGGACTTCCGATGGTGAATAGCTCACTGGTTAACTGTTGCCTGACATGTGACTGTCACCATTCGGTTGGCAAGGAGCCCGGGCACATTTCTAGCCCGAGCAAGAGTGGCTCATCAGGGAGTAGCAGGGGAAACTCCAGCAGAGAAGCTCCATCATGGGATTTAACAACCTTCAAGTTTAAAAAACATTTATTGGTTTTTGCCAAGATATTTTCTGTTTGCAAGGGCACCTCGGGGCAGCAGAAGCTCACTGGTGTGGGCTCAGCTTGGTCACCAAGAGGCCTGTGACATGCTAAGGGTTGCATACTGCAGTTGTCCACCTCATGTATTGTTTCTTCTAAACAAAACTCACGGAGGGGCTGTTTTATAGCTGCTGAGACTCACTGGAGCTGCAAGGCTCTGATGTTCCCCCCCCCCCCCCCCCCCCCCCCCCGAACTGTCTGCTCAGGGCCACGTCAACCAAGCAGGGCTTTTGGTCCCTCTGATAAAGTTTTTAATTTTAGTGGGGCCTCTCAAACTAGGACAGCCTCACAGGGCTGAATAGCCCAGTCAAACTGGCTTCTAGTGATATAATTTGTCCATTTGTATCCCAAGCTTAGGCTCTTTCAAGCTCTAGCCTTGCTTTAAGCACTGGGTGAGCAGGCTGGCTAGCTGGGACTCACAGGACAGTGGGTAATTGCTGGAGAGAAACATGAAAGCAGGGTGAGAGATGTGAAGAGCTTCTGGTGGAAGATGTGAACTTAATCTTCCTGGGATCTTTGAGCTCAGTTAAACTCAAATTATAACCTGGTGTCCAGATAGTTTATTTTATGGTCTTGGGGTTATTTCAGCCTCCTGCATGTTAAGTAATGAGGCAAGTGATTCAGCTTCACTCTAAATGAACAAAGCTTTGGAGGTACTGGTGGGTGTGCCAGGACTGAGCAGGCAGCATTAAAATCACTGGAGTAACACCCGTAAGATGAAAGCTGCCTCTTGTGCTTGATAGCATGCCAAGTTCAGCACGAAGCTCTGACACACTGGAAATTGTTAGGATACACTTACTAGTTAGGACATGAACTTGCATACGCCTGGCTGGGGCTTTTGAGCAGTTCTGGCATCTTGATTTGCCTTTAATGAATCTTGACAGGCAAAGGGGATGGCTAAAAGCAGTGAGCCACCCTGATTAAATCAGCAGGGACTGCTGCAGACTCTGCTGCCGCCTTGTATTTGGAGTCGTTTCTGGATCTGCTGGTCTTGGCTTGCTGACTGGAGAGGCTGACTGCAACCATGGGGAGGTGAAGGGGGCAGAGGATGCCCCAAAGAATGGGTTCAGATAACCTTTCTGCTTTGGTGGGGGGAAGGAAGATCAAACAGCTGTATTGGAAGAAGAAACATCTGTTTGTGTGCAGTAAGAGCCCTCTAATGCAAGGGAATAAGTAAAGGAGAGCCACCCCCAGCTGCTGGCGAGATTCTGGATGCTTTCCAAAGTGACCTCTTTCTAATGGATTAGCTTTTTATTTCACTGTCTTGCACTGGAGTGACCCATATAAGCACAGGGAATGAATCCTGCTGCTGTATCCAGGCTGTTCCAAGAATGCTTTCTTGCTTCTCACCGACTCTCTTTGTATCTCAGGTTGTCCGTAGTCGCTTGGAGAAGAAAGGAATTGCAGTCCATAATGTAAGGTTGAATGGCTCAGCAGCTAGTCACGTTCTACATCAAGACAGTGGCTTGGGCTACAAAGACCTAGATCTCATCTTTGGCGTAGATCTGAAGACTGAAGATGTCTTCCAGCTTGTTAAAGATGTGGTCATGGACTGCCTTCTTGACTTCCTCCCAGAAGGTGTCAACAAAGACAAGATCACCCCCATGACTCTGAAGGAGGCGTACGTGCAGAAGCTTGTGAAGGTATGCAACGAAACCGACCGCTGGAGCCTCATATCGCTCTCCAACAACAGCGGGAAGAACGTGGAACTCAAATTCGTGGACTCTCTCAGGCGGCAGTTCGAGTTCAGCGTGGACTCCTTCCAGATCATCCTGGATTCGCTTCTGCTGTTTGGGGAGTGTTCAGAGAACCCCATGGCTGAGAACTTCCACCCCACGGTCACTGGGGAGAGCATGTACGGGGACTTTGAGGAGGCAATGGACCATCTCCGGAACAGGGTCATCGCCACGAGAAACCCAGAGGAGATCAGAGGTGGGGGGCTTCTGAAATACTGCAACCTCTTGGTGAGGGGGTTTAAGCCCAAATCGGAAGTGGATATGAAGGCACTACAGAGATACATGTGCTCCAGGTTTTTCATAGACTTCTCTGACATCGGTGAGCAGCAGAGGAAGCTGGAGTGCTACCTTCAGAGCCACTTTGTTGGGATGGAGAGCAAAAGATATGACTATTTGATGACCCTCCACAGGGTGGTCAATGAGAGCACAGTCTGCCTTATGGGACACGAAAGGAGGCAGACCCTGAACCTCATTGCCATGCTGGCTGTGAGAGTCCTGGCTGAGCAGAACATCATCCCCACGGTCACAAACGTTACCTGCTACTACCAGCCAGCTCCTTATGTCAGTGAAATAAACTTCAACTACTATGTCACCCACGTGCAGCCCTTCCTGCCTTGCAATCAGTCTTACCCAACGTGGCTTCCCTGTAACTGAGCCAGGACAAACTTCAGGGTCTGTCCTCCAAGGTACTTTCTTGCCTTGGGGAGTGGGGAGGGTGGGGGGCAAAAAAAAAAAAAAAAAACAAAACCACAAAACACAAAAACAACAAACACCACCTTCCTAGAACTGCAACAAAAGGCAACTTCCTGGACTCTTGCTTGAGTGTCTTGTTCCTGGGGTTTTTGGAACGAGGCCTGTCTGCTGTACACTGTGATGGGAAGTGCAGTGTTATGGAAACTAGATGACTTGGACGTTTACAGGAAGACTCAATTGCTTATTGAATTCTGGAGGCAATGGGGGAGGGTTGGGGGTGTGTGAGGGGAGATTGTAGAATTACGCTAAGGTAGAGCTGCGCTGCCCTGAAATGGATCTGAATTGGTTTTTTGTTTTTTTTTTAGTGCGGGAGGTGTTATGGGTGTGCAGACTTGTGGTTTCTGAAGATAGAAGCCAGAGTGGCTAATTCCTTTGAAGGACCAAAGAATCCTGTTTAAGTGCCTGTAACAATATAAACACAACTGTACTGTAAACCTTATTTTTTTGCAGGGGCTGACATCCCAAGAGCTTGAGTGGGGATGTCTGAAGAGGAAAATGTTTCTGTTGGGGGGGGGGGGGTGGGGAGGGTCATAAGATCATTTCTAGTAACCTCGCTGAAGCAAGAATGGGATCGCAGGTTACATGTTGCTGAGGTTTTTTGGCATGGCTTGCTGCCTATGAAGGACCAGCTGTAGCAAATAGCTGTCAAAGTGGAGTTGCATAAACAGGGGTGAGCTTTGAATGACTCTGTGTAAATGCCTAAAACTGGGGACACTGGGGTGGGGGGGAGTGCATGGTGGACAATGCTGTGCAGAGCTTTATGGAGAAAAGGCAGCAGGGACCTACATACAAATTTACTCAAGCTCCCAAGTCTGCAGTGCCAAAATGTAACCGTGTACATAAATGATGAGGCAGAAGATCTGTCCAGGAGCCTGCCCCAGGCTACTGTACCTAATCGTGTATTTTCTAGGGGAATTTGAAATGCTGCTTATTTTTTTTTTGTTTGGCATGCAGTGTGGTTTTAATGCACAAAGCCAGAGGCCAGCTGGGTTATCTGGGAAGATGAGGCTTGTCCTTTGAAGCACAAACCAACTAGTTCACTAGTCAGTTATCTCCAGCTGTTGCTGTGATGGGGGCTGGAGCCCGTGTCCTTCTAAGAGATAGGCAGACCTCTTTCAGACTCTAGTCTCCTATGGCTGGAGATCTTCCCTCTGCCCTTGGGCAGGTCCTATCTTCAAAAGCAGCCTATTTCCAGCTATGTGATTCCACATGTGAGCCACTGATAGCATTTGAAATTCATTCTCTAGCTAGAAATGGAGCTTGGGGCGGGGGGGAGTTGTGCAGAAGTCAGTTGGCCTTAGGAAAAAGTATGTCTTCTCTAAACAAACCCTCTTGTGTCTTGAGGGTTTGGCGCTCTCAGTCAAATGTGGCTTTGAAGTTGTTGGGTGTCTAGAGCACAAACAGGCTTTCACTGAGGTGCCTGGATTGCCATGCCCTTTCTCGTGAAACATCATCTCAGACTTAACTATGCACGGAGGGAGAGGTGGGTGAGCAAGCAGGCGCTCCCTAGAGATGCTGCTCTGGAAACACCGTGACTTCATGGTGCTTCCTCTGAGATTGACATACTTGAGTATCTTTAACTTGGGTGGTTGTTTTTTTTTTTTTGTTTTGTTTGTGACAAAACTGTAATAGCTGGGCAGATTGAACACTCTAATAAAGACTAGATCCTTGGAATGTGTATAGCCAGATTGCTACCTTTTTTGGGGTAGGGGAGATGTGGAGTGGGCGTAAGGGGTGGGAGGGGAGTGATGTGGGGGCTCTTACACTTAACATGAACTAACCAATTTGAAATTGGTCCAGCTTTGCTTCCTATCCAGTCAGAGCTGAAGAAGTGTCACTAACAATGTAGTTATTACAGGTTTAACTGCCTTCCTGTAGAACAGCTTTGTCTTCACGGACAAGGCTGGTGCATAGACTCTGCCACAGCTCGGTAACTCCCTGGTGCCCAGAGCCTAATCAGTGTGGTAGGAGCTTGAGATTTTCCAGTGCAAGGTAAAACTGATTTAAGGGCTGCTTTTGAGATCCTAAGTATGCCACCTTCATGGCTTCAAGGAAAGATTTTTTTGTTTTTCTTGCATTTTAAACTTCAGATGAACATAGATGACGTGTAGCATGCTTTTTTTACAGCCTGCTTACCCTCTACCCACAGACACATAGGCGCACTAAACTGAGATTCCCTCCTTCCCTTTAAGATGCAAAAAGATTCCCTACAGCCAACAGCTCGACAGGGCAACTTATGTTGAGATTGCACTTTTGATTTACAGAGTGTGTGTGGTGGGACTCTTGAGAATGGGTTGAATCTGAATTTTTCTAGACCTTGCAGTGATACTGTGCTGCCTCCTGTGAGGGGGCAATTGGAAGATTCCAGTAGCTTGAATGGCACTTGATTTTGTTTTAAATGTCTTTTTTTTTTTTTTCCTACACCTGTATCACCTGTCATGCGATGGGCTTGACATAGACTCACTAGATTCTTTAGAATCTGTTACAAATAAATACAGTGTATTCAAATTTGTTGGATTTTTTTTATTTGCTTGTCCATCCGGGTAGTGTGGTATTGAGATGGCCGACCCTACTCCCACCAAAAACCAGGCTCTGAACCAACTGGTCACCTCGAGAGGAACGAGCCGAGATCCTTGTTCTGGACCTGGTCAAATGCTACTTGTATGTCAGGCTGCTTAGTCCCTCAAACTGAAGCAGCTACGGAGCCTGGGAAGCACGTAGCTGTTGGCAGGTCACTCCTGCGGCCGAGGGAGGTTTCTATTTATAACGCTGTTCTTTAGTGTTGTGCATCTTCCCTTTTCCTGGTGGCTCCTCAAGTTGCTGGTGGGGGAGGGTGGCCCGATTTGGCAGCCTGCTCAGTGTCGGTGGGGATCGGAGGTCCCTGCTGTTGGGGATGGTACTGGGAGACTCTCGCTGCTGCTGGTGGCTTTCCATGACTTTCATTCTCACCTGCTGATGGTCCTGAACAGCAAAAGGTTGCTTGAGTAATTAAGGCTTGCTTGTTTTGTGTAGCTGACCCACCTGCAAAGTGGGTCCTCTTGGAAAGGGGAGGGTGAGAGGCTCTGAAAGGTTTATCTTCCAAAAAAAGCTTGGATCTGCTGATGTTCAGGCCATGGGATGGCTGGAAGCTGGCTGCCTGTAGCTGGGTGCAAGCTCCTCCGAGCCTGGCTGCCCTCCAGCCCAAGATGAAGTTTCACTTCCCCTTGTCAAGCTGCAGGCAGTTCTGGTTCCACTGCAGCAATCGAGCTGATAACATGCCAGTCCCTCTTTGGGACAAATTTGCTGGCTCTGCATCTCCAAATTTTTACAGTCCGGGGCCAAGCTTCCCTCTGACAGCAGATCTGGGTTGTTCTTGCTGGGCTGGCACCATGTAAGACCATGTCCCCATTGCCTGCTCGAGTAGGACTCTGCTCTTGCAGAGCTGATTTCTCTCTAAACCTGTTGGCAGCGAGATGGGATGCTTGCCTCTTGCTGGCACACAACCCAGCGTGAAGCTTCTGCCTTCCCTGAGTGCGTCTCGCGTATGGGAGTGGCTCTAAAAATATCTGCTTAGTTTGTCAGCTGTCTTCTCAGTGCCAGTGGTCGGTCCTGCCGATGGCTGCTGATGCTCTGGTGAATAAGCTGCCTCTGGATTTGTGACCCTGAGCAGAGCAGCAAAAGCCCTGACAGAGTCGGCTTGTCATTGTTGGAGCGGATCAGACTATACAAAAGGATGTTCGTGGAAAGTACTAGTTGTGATCAGAAAGGAGCTATCAATGTTTACAACTGAGATTTGGATCCCTCTTTTGTTAATTGTCAAATAAAAAAAACCAACATATATTTTCTCACAGCCTGTAGTCTGTCATTATTTTTCTCTTTGAACAGAGGGTGATGGACAAGTCAGGATGTGCCCGAGTATCTGGTGGATGAGATTTGGCCTCTAGTGATGGGTGTGTTGGTGTGCGCTGGGTGCCTGAGCGCTTCTCTCAGCCTTGGCTCTAGAGCTTTGCTCCGAGGAAAGACGTGTGTTGGGCTGGCTGTGGCTCTGCCCCAGCAATTCCCTATATTTAGGCCACTGGTGTTACGGCCGTGGCAGCCTGCTCTGGGTTATGCTGGCGGTGCCCAGCTCAGATAACTGAAGTCAGGAGTGGAGAAGCCCACGCTGCGGTCGGCGTGTGAGCATGGCGGTACAGTACGGCACATGCCCTGCAGCACCTCTGCAAAGGGCTGGTGGGCGATCGATGCCTTGAGATGCATCCAAAAATACTTAGCGTTGTATCAGCTAGAACACTTCCAGGGCTTGCGATGCAGGGTTTACATCTGCAGACCTGCCCACAGCAGCTTTTCTCCTGGAAGGACAGCTGGCTGAGCTCCAAAATCACTGAAACGGGCGGAATTTGCCTTGAATCTCCAGAATGCAAGAAGCGTCTTGCTCCAACCTTCCTGCTTTCAGCTGTCCTTAATCTGTTGGCTCAATGCTGAGGGTGGCACCGTCTATATGCAGGCGGGTAGCTAGACCCAGTGTGGCGTTCAAATTTTATCTGTCTTTCTAATTAGCCTTTCTCATGTAGTACGCCAGGGTTTCTACCCAGCTGCCCTCCTCCTCAGTAGCCGCTCGGGCAGCGCGGGTGTTAACACTGCTATTTGAGATCCTGCAGAATGAGAGAACAGTCTGTCTGTACGGCTCCTCTTTCCATTTATAGCTGTGTTTAGGCGATCCAGCACACGGACCCTTGTGCTCTGACGCCTGGTGCCAAGCACGAGACAAATGCTGCATTGATATGGACATACCGGGAGGGCAGCTTGCTCCCGGCGGGGCCGTGGCAGCGGGGTTGGGACGGAGCTGAGCTGCCGGAGGATGGCACAAACTCGGTCCCCTTTGCTGCGGTCCTGAGCCCCGGGGGAGCAGCTGAGCCTTGCGGGGGGGGGGGGGGGGGGGGGGGGTGTGAAGGCTGATAGTGAGAAATGTGCGGCGTGCAACTTGGGCTCTGTCATTGAACCCTCCTATCTTATCTCCTGGCCCTGGTTGCTGTCTGTTGGAGGTTCTGGTTCAGGCTTTTGTATTACAAATAGGATTTCAGCTCATGTTAGAGCTGGTGTGGAGGCGGAGGAGCGTTTAAAAGGCGCTTTTTTGTTGTTCTGTGCATGGGGCATTTGCGCTGTTCAGCTCCGAAGGCAGTTTGCTGCAGACCTTTTGGCTAGCGGCAAGGAGGTGCAGTGGAAAGCTCCGTGAACCTGGGTTGACCACCTTCCCCCACCTCTGACTTCTTGCATCCAGCCTCAAATCAGAAGCTCAGGTGTTCCCTTCCCTCCTGAGCCATCATAAGAAGAGATCAGCTTGTGCAGAGCCTCTCGCCTGCTCAACCTAGGACAGCGGTCCGGCTCCCCCCAAAAAACCCACGTGCTTCTGCAAAAGCTAACGCCGGCTTGCCAGGTGCCTGCTCTTCCCCGTTCCTTCTCTTCTAGCAGCTCCTGCTTTGGTGGAGCAAGCTGTGGTGTCAGCAGTAGCCGGTGAGAGCTGCACGTGTGCCAAGCGCCCGGCTGCTGCTCGGGTGGAAGCTGCGGTCGGTTTGCTGCTCCCTCGTCTGGGTGGATCCCTGTGCCCGGCTACCCATTTCAGCTTGTAGAAACTTGATGGCTCTGACAAATTTGATTGAAATCATCTGTTGGCATCCCAAGTTATTAAGGGGAATGACTGACAGCCGTTGCAAAGTCATGTTTTCTTAGGAAAGGAGGAGAAAAAGTCAATCTGCAGCCTCGAGCTGCTGCATGACTGAGCCCTGACATGGGCCAAGGATGGGGTGTCCTTGCACCCCCCTACCCCAACCCACTGCACGTCCCTTCAGCGATGCCAAGGGGAAATAATGGCATTTCCAGGAGAAAAGAGGACTTGTAGGTGGGGCCGTGGTTTTGGAGACAGGCATTGGGCTGGAGCAGTGCCAGGAGAGGCGCAGGGCGATGCGTAATGTGTTATCTCTCTCCCCGTACAAGCGAGAACATGCATTTTCACTCTTAAGAGCTCGCATTGTTCTTCCAGAGTGTCGTAGCCGGTTCCCACCTCTCCTGCCTGGCCAGGAGGTTTCTCTTTGGTGACAGATGGAGAGACCTCTCTCTTCGGGGCAGCTCTGCGCGGGGCCAGCTGTCCAGGGCTCAGCCGACGGCACCGGGATGGTTGATCGTTGCCCTTTCCTGCCACCACGGCATATTTACCCTGCTTATCTTGCCACTATCAAACCCCGGGTTCAGCAAGAGCAGTGTCACCCTGCCTTCAAAGGAAAAGCCACCAAGCAGCGCGTTCCCCGGGGTGATTGTGTGGCCTACATTTTTGCCTTGTAATCCAAGGAGGGCCTGGATGCACGACACCCCTCCAGCCCTCCTCCCTTCCCCCCCTCCATAGCCACCGGGCTGGCGTGGCTGGAACAGCTGATTACTTTAAACATCCCTCCACTAATATGCAATTACAGGTGGCTTGGGCTTGAAATCCCGGTTAAATCCACATGTCCGCAGCGTGACTCATCTAACTACTGCTCCCCTAATGAATCCTGGATGCATTCCTTAAAGACTGGACATAATGTTAACATGCCACTTACTAACCACCCTTTTCAAATATCACCAGTGTAACGAGTTTAGCCAGTTTCTTCCCCTGCTCCTCCTCCCCTGCAGCCCTAGATGGTCCCTGCGTACTCCGATCGCAAAGGCTGAGCATCCGGGGTGCAATCCCCCTTCGCAGAGGGGTTTTCTCGCTGCCGCAATGGGGCTCGGGAGGAATCGGTCCCCGAAAGGATGATTGTCTGCCCGGGGGTGTTTTAGTCGAGGAGATCGCGAGCAGCGCTGCTGTCCTGGGAAGGCTAAAAAAAAACCCCCTAATTGTGGATGGTGGGAAGGCAGGAGGGACGCAGCCCTTTCCTATGGTGACAACCACCTGCGAGGGACTGCGGAGCGTGTGTGTCCTTCTCTGCAGTGTCGGGATTGCTCCTACCACAAGCAGCTCGGGGGTTTTGTAACATGCCCTCCTGAAGAAGGTGGCGTTTGAACCCAACCTGCTCATTTGGGGTTGAATGCTGCTATTCTGGCTCATGCTCGGCCAGGCTGCGCATGACGGAGGGCGCAGAGCGATGTGAGTAAGTGCATCCTCACCAGCATCCCACGTCACGGGTGACCTAACCCTGGGAGGGGCTGAGTACCCTCCACCTCCCATTAATGCCCAGAGAATTGGAGATGGTCGGCATTCCTAATAGCAATAATTGCCCGGTAGTTATTTAGTTGATGACTTGTTTTATCCAGGCAGGCTGCATTACGTCCAACCTCAACCCATCCGCCCTGAGGCCATCCCGGGCTGCCCAGGTGAGCTAGGAGAGACCACGGGGACAAGCTCTGTTTTCCAGCCAGCTCCCAGCTGGATGAATGTGGTTTATCCGGTGCCAAAACCAAGCCCTATCTCTCAGCTATCCCTCCAGTTTCTTATCTCCAAGCGCCTCTTTCTTCACTCCTTGGGATGCGGCGAATAAAAGAGATGTTCAGAGCTTTTGCAGGGGATCAGGGGGGGGCTGCAACGGGGGAAAACAAAGTTTCAAATCTGGCTCCACGAGTGCCCCTCTCGCTGCCGCCCTGCTATCCTGCCCCAGCAATAGGGACAGCGTCTTTTTGGCCGGAGTAAAGGAAATTCCCCCCTTGCAGGGCAGTGACCCCGCAAGAAACCAGGATGCGTCCAGTTCCCGGGGCATGCTGCTTTTCCCTGTGGCACACCCATCCCCTGGCAGCCCCGGCAGCTCCCTGCAGCCCCAGGTAAGTGCAAAACCCACCGGCAGCCGGGAAGAGCCAGCTCCTGCCTCCGGGAGAGATGATGGCAGATGCTGCCGGCTCGAGCGTGCTGGTGACCAGGAGCTGCCACGATGGTCTGGGCTGGAGGGTCCATCTCCCCTGGGGCAGTTGGTGTTTTTTTAGCCGATGCCAAGGCACCCTTTGGCAGACAAGGGTGCTGCAGGGTGTTTGGATGGCGGGGCTTGTGTTTGCGGGCAGGCGGGGAGCTGCTCCGCTCCCCGGTTCACGGCACAGCGAAGGCACCGGGCTCCTCGGCCGTCGCATGGGTGGGAGGAAGGCAGGCTCATCCCACAGCAGTTGTCACTCGCCTAAACCTTTGAAAGCCGGGATTACTGGTGTTATCCTATAATTGAAGAAATCCACCCTCTCATTAGCCCCGTCGGTGGCTGCTGCCTCGTTCCCTTTCCTCCTTTCTTCTCAGGGGGTGCCCACCGCTCCCCTCATCCCCCAAACCTCAGCAAAGCCCCGCGTGGGACCAGGGAGCCCAGCAAGCTGCTGGGATGGCTGCAGGGCTTCTGCCAGCCACCACCTCGTGCCACCAAGGGCTGTGGGATCAAAGGTGTTGGGTTGGGGTGGTTTTTCTCTCTGCTCTAACTGCAGGCTGGCAGCTGCCTGCCTTTGCCTCCAGACTGCTTTGGGGTAAAGCTTAATCTTCTGCACAAGGTTTTCTCCTTGGTGGAGCTGCCAGCAGGAGCCTGTTCCTCCCTGCAGCCTCCTGAAAGGACCGTGGTCGCTGCTGAGTCTGTCCCTTTGCACGCCGGCTTCTGCAGCCCGTGCCGGGATGTCCCTCAGCGAGCAGAGCACAGGCTGTGCTCTGACATCGGCTACCCCAGGATCTGAGCACGCCTGTAACAGGACTCGGATCCAAGTCCAGCTTTGCCAGTGAGTTCCAGATGTGGCACATCTGCCTATGAGGAAAACCGTGCTGGGTTCTTCTGGAATCCTGACCCTTCCCCTGCCTCCTGCTGCCTGTCTTATGACAAGGGAAAGAGCTCTGCCAGCCCGTGGTTTTTCACCAGGCGTGGTGGTGGTGGTGGTGGATGTGCCCCCTCCCACCCTGGGAGGACACGGGGGGCCAGCACTACCGGCCAGACCTGCCTCACTAAATTATAGAATCATAGAATCATAGAATTAACTCTTTCCAAGGAGGGGGCTCCTGGGGAGCTGCCTCTCACCCAGACCCACGGCTCCCCTCACCCTGGGCTGGGCTGGGGGCACCACCGAGCCCCATTGCTCTGCCCCACAGCCCAGCCCCACACCATAGTCTGTCCCAGGTCCCACCATACCCTGCGTTGTGGGACATGCAAACCTCACCACGCAGGGATGTTCCCTGCGCCAGCTGCCTGACCAGGTTAGCTCCATCACTGCCCCTGTGGAAGAAGAGGATGCTGAGATGCCCAAAGAGCTCGGGCGTCATGAAATCTCATCACTGTCCCTTGCCTGTCCTGCTGCCCGCGTGGCATCAGCACGTGCCCATCGGCAGACCATGCTGGGCCCGGCAGGCTGGCGGGTGGGTATGAATTAGAGCTGCTCGATAGCCGCTTTAGTGTGTCTCGAAGGATTAACAGGGTGAAAGGAGGTGTTCCAATGTAGCCCTGCCAGTGCAGAGAGAGCACCCAGGCTTGGGAGAGCATCAGGCTTGGGGGGAGCCGGGTACGGGGTGCGCAGGGAGGGGGTCCCTTTCCAGCACAGAGCAGAGCCTGACCCTGCCTGATCTTGGCCGGGCGGCTGGGAGCCGGTCCAGCTTGATAAGCCACGCGCGGCTGGGCTGGGCCAGTGTTCTCGGGGCCATTTCCAGGGAGGACTTGGCTGCGGGATGGGGAGACCAGTGTGGTGGTTTCCCCCGGCACGGCAGGACACTCACCGGCGTATCCCCCAATGCAGCTGTGCCCTCAGCCAGGCTTTCCTGGGTAAATACGCCGGGCAGATCCGCCAGGAAGGATGAAGAGGTCTGTTTAGGCAGGAGCAGCTGTGTGAGTGCTGGGTAATTATTTCAAGATGCAGTATTGATGGAGAGGGCATTTAGCAGGTGGGAGCACCCAGGGCTGCCCTGAGCTGTGGCTCCAGGTCACGCTGGAGCTCGCGGGGTGTTTGAAATATCGGGGCCGGTTCAGCCAGCCATGCTTCCTGGCATAAAGGGGTGCCGGGAGGTGCCGTATGGCAGAGCCTAAATGCCAGTACAAGGTGTTGGGCGTTGGGAAGGGACATGAAGCCCAGCTGAACCTGGCGCACCCTTGGGGCTGCACACCTCCAGCACCCATCACCACCCCTGGCACTATCCAGGCAGGTGCCTCCTGCACCTCGTCCTCCTGCACCCAGGGCTTGCATCGTCCCGGTGGGAATTGCCTTTTCCGCCACACCAGCAGGGCTGGAGGGGCCAGGGGACACGGCTGCCACCAGCCTGCTGTCACAGCCAGGGTGGGACCAGGGCCACCCGTGTGAGCAGGACAGCCTGGAGGGGGGTGCCAGCAGTGGGTGGGGGTGTTGGGGCAACATCACCCTCCTGAACCAGATGGAGCAGCTTTGGGAGTCCCCACGCCGTGTGTCACACCCAGGGAAGACCTTTTAATTGTCCCCTTGCAGGACACGGGCTGGAAAAAGGAGGTGATGAGGCACTTGGTACTTTGTGATACCCATCTGCCTGATGACTCCTCTCCAGCCGATGCTGCTGGGGCCAGAGCTGCCGGAGCTGTGCGCGGCCAGCGTGTGCCCGTCCCCGGCGCAGCAGTTGACACGCGTACCCAGCTGTGATAAGGACACCCGAGATAAGGAGACGGCTGTCCCTGAGCCCTGTACTGCGCTCCAGCCTGCTCCCTTGGCCCCAGGCTTGGGGGGGTCTAATCCAGTCTTTCCCCTCCCAGGAGGGGGGGATGAGTTTTCCAGCTGCACCGAGCCCCCTCCGGTGCACACCCATGTTCTGGGACAGGCGTGTGGGCCGTATCCTGCTCTGGGACCACACGAGCCCACCGGCTGCACATGGTGCAGGGGACAGGGAGGAGATGTGGGTCCCTACCATCACCCCACTCCACGTGTCCGTCGTGGGCTGGCACCTCGGCATGGCATGGCTCGGTGCCGGAGCTATCTCGTGCGAGGCTCATGCTGGGTTGTGCATGCTGGAGAGTCGGATCCCGCCTCGCACCGTCTGCTGTGCATGTCCCCAGTGCTGGTGACCCTGCTGCCAGCATCAGCTCTGTCCCATGAAGCACGGTGGGATGAGGTGAGCCCTGAAAATCCCCTTCCCATCTGTCTGAGCCCACGCCCAGCAATGCAGCATCGTCTGCACCACCAGCACAGCACCAAAACATCCCAAAAGCCGCAGTGGGGCCGGGTTATTTGCTCTCGGTGGGACTATTTGAACTTCTCCCCTGTGGCTCAAGCAGCCCTGGCCGGAGCAGAGTGAGACAGCAGGTAATAAATTCCCCTCACCGTGCCCTGTTCTTCAGGTATTTCAAGATTACGGCAACCTTTGTGTCCTGGCCGCTTTCTCCCAGCGCAGGCTCTGTGTGCAGTATGGGAGATTACAGCCATTTAGTGTTATTTATGTACATAACTTTGGGGTTATCAGAAAAGCCTAGGAAAGCGAGATAGCAACATTAAAATAGCTTTGGGTTATAATGCAATTATAAGGCTAAATTGATGGGTTCCTAAAGCGCATAAGCCGCAGCAAGCATGAGTATTGTGCTCTTTGCTTCACTCAGGATGGGCCAACCTTGCAGCCGTGCAGAGCCAAGTGAGGCTTTTACCTTTTTAATCGGTTTTTGGGGCATATTACTGCCTGCTTTGACAAGGCAGGGTGGTAGGAGGAAAATAATGTGGCTGTTTTACTCCTCAGATGGGTCCCTCCTCGTCCCGGGCTCGGCCGGACCCATGGGCACCGCAGGCTGGGAGGTTGTCTCCCCAAAGCCCTCAGCAGCTCTTCTCCAGTGGAAATACAACCTCACCTTGGCCAAAATTTTTGTAGCAAGTGGGGATTTGGGCTAAAATCCTGGGGTGAAAGCAGAGTGGGTGATAGGGGCTCAGAGGGTTGTGACCCCAGGAGTCCACAGTGCAGTTTGGGCTTAAATTTAGGATGGTTCCAGACTTTGAGCTGATGAGCACGTCTGTGGTTCAGCAGCCAGACTTCAAACTTCTATTCTCAGACATAGGAAGGACTTAAAAGCTTTCAGAAGGAAGGGGAGTGGGGAAAATAAAACCCTACGATCCACTTCAGAGGGGCTTCAAAAGGACAGGCAGGGCTTTTTGGGGTTCGCACCGTAGCAAGCAGCATCCTGGCAGCTTTGCCGGCAACTCCCTGGCCAGAAGAAAATGGCAGGGACCTGATCCAAAACTCTCGCCAGGAATTTTTCCATCTGCCACGCTGGGCTATAGATCAAACCTCGGGTGACCTGCGGGGCTGACAAAGGGAGAATGGTCTCTTGGGGTTTGTTTAATGTCCCTGGGGCTGGGAAGGGACGTTCCCGGCCTCCGACCTCCCTTTGTTCCCGGGTTGGGCATTGTAGCGCAGAGCCCCAGCTGCGGGTGTGCTGCCCCGGGCTTTCTGCTTAGTCCTTGGCTCGGCCAGATTAAAGCTGTTGGGTCTTGGTGCTCACAAGGATTTTCAGTGGGTTTTAGGACTATGCACATGGCAGGGGGGCAGTTCTCCGAGGTTTTACAGAGGAGGGGGTGAGGATGCCATGCCAGCATCTCCCTGCAGTGGGAGGGAGCGGAGGGGAGAAGACCATTCCCAGGAAAAGGATGGAGCAGGTCCTATTCTCTGCTCTCATATGGCTCGATGTGTCCTACAGCCCCAGTCCAGTGTGGGCAGGAGGTGCCAGCCAGGTCAGGGGTTGGTAACACCCAGATCTTTCCATCAGGCTCCCCCCCATGCAGCGGAAGGGATGGGTGCAGGAGGAGGGTGCTGGTGCCACCCGCCGCTGGTGGGTTTCAGTTTCAAGTCTCTCAGTCTGTCCTCCCACCAGCGCCAGCAAGAACTGAAAGAGGAATTGCTGCAGACAGGCTGGATGCGCTCAGCCATGGCAAGTCAGCCTGCAGCTGAGCTCCCCCAGCCTGGCAGACCGCAGCCGCCCAAAGCTCCCACGTCCTCTTTCCCAGCAAAGCCAGGCTATGATTTCACGGCAACCCGCGTGGCTCAACCACAGCATCGTCTGCAGCCTTGCCGAAACCCTGCCCGCAGCCCGTACCCGCAGACCCTGCCCGCAGCCCTGGCCCGCAGACCCCTTGCAGCCACAGGCAGCCGGTCGGTAGCCGGCGCATGGGAGCTGGCAGAGGCCACAGTTTTTGCTCAAAGTGGTTATTTTACCCCTCAGAGAGGGGTTATCGGGGCATCTGCCTTTTTCCGCTTGGGGCGATAGTGGGGGAGCAGCATGAGGATGTGACAGGTTTCTGGGGACAGAGGGACCCCAGGGACGGGCTGTTGGCTTTGCCTATCACAAGGTACAGGGCAGAAAGCAGGCAGAAAAAAAATATGTGGCTCCATGTGGCTGCGGCCGTGGGAGCCCCGCTGGCATCAGCAAAACTTTCCATGGAAATCGGTGGCACTCAGTGATAACGCTTCACCTCTGGGACACACCAGAGGTGACACACCTTGTCCCCGTGTCCTCTGGTTGCTCTTTGGTCACCCACGGGACCACAAGCCACCCATCACGTTGATGGGATGGGTTACTGGTGTCCCATGCTGGGAATGGGCTCTTACGGGATGCAAAATGGGCACCAACCCGCAGCCGGGGTGCGATGCCCATCCCAGCGGAGCCACGGTCCCACAGCCATCCCCTGCCACCATGGTGCTGCCAGTCCCCATCCCTGCGTGTCCCTCCGGTGGGTATTTTTCTTGGCAGCCCCCAGGCAGGAATGTTTCCCCGCTGCCGAGCGAAAGTGGAGGCAGGAATTGCTGGAATAGCGACAGGCTGAGTAACAGCGCTAACTTTATTCTCCGAAACAAAGGCCAGTGTCCCAGACGCCGAGGGCTGGTCCAGCTCCCGGCGGTGCGGAGGCCAGGGCTGGGGAGCGCGGGCAGAGCCAGAAACGCTGCCACCGCAGGGGGCCCTGCCCCAAATTCCTGCCCTGAAGCCCCCCCAGCCGTGCCTGGCTCCCACCACAAATCTCTCTCCTGCTGCCCGCCAGCCAAAAGTGCATTTTTAGGAGCAAAGGGGGGGGTTGAAAAATAGCACAAAAGGGCTGGGATTTCCCTCTGACACCTTCAAGCAGCTTCCCAGTCCAGGGCTCTTCCCTCTGCAGGTGTATCCTCAGCCCATCCCCTAGGATTTTGGGGGGCTCCAAGCCCAGCGTGGACCCCAAATAGCCCTGAGCACCTTGCATGCCTCTCCCACGCTCCCTGCATCCTGGGGTGCTGCGGGATGGGGTGCTGACCTCCCCTCCGGCCCCGCTGCTCCCTTTACTGGGTGATTTCCCGGCTGTGGAGGTGGCCGAGGAGGGGCTGGAGCAGGAGGGTCACCTCGCCGGAGCCCACGAGCTCCATGGGCTGTGACAGCATCTCCCCACTCTGCTCCAAGGAAGGTTCTGAGTCCCTGCGGAGCATACCCGGAGCACAAGGCCAGCTCCCGGCTGGTTGTCTCCCTTCAATAAAGTGCATGGGTTTGCATATGAGCAGGATCCGTCCCCGGTGCCTGGTGCGAGCAGCCTTCCTGCCAGGGCCGGCCTTGGCTGCGGGGCTTGGGGCAAGGCAGCGCTTTCCAAAGCAAATATTTGCACAGTGCAATAACACATGGGAAAGAGCAGGAGCGTTTGCTTCTCCAGCTCCGGGGGGAGGTTCCCGGGGAGCCGGACTTGGTCCGGGGGGAGTTCAACCATGCCCTGACCTGTCGCTGTGCTGAGCTGCCCAGGTTTCAAACCTCTTTATGCTCTATGGATTTGCACAAAGAGGCTTTTAATTTGCACCCCAGCAAAAGGGCATCGCTCTCGGCTGGCCGTAGAAAACCCTGCTGGGCACCAGGGCAGGGGCATTCAGGGCTGTACTGGTGCCCAGCTCTGGTGGGGCTCTGCCCTGCCGCCTGTGCCGAAGATGCTTAAAGCTCCTGTGGTCCCCAAGGACCACAAATCTACCCCCAAATCCTTCTGTGTATGAAGTTGAGCAATATTGTGCGGCGGCAGCACCAAGCTGTCGGAGTGGGGCTTTGCATATCGGATGCCGGACGCCCTTCCTCGCTGGTGCCATTGGCCACGATGTGGCCGTGCCACACAGCCCACCCTAAACCTCCCCCGGACCCTCGCCCCTGTGGTGGCAACGCTGTGCTTGGGGGGGTTCCATCTACCATTTAGTCTCTCCGGGGTTCATATCTTGAGGCTTTTCCCTGTGGCTGCAGTACCTTAAAGCATCATTTTCTATCACCTATAAAGTGAGACCATCCTGCAGTCCTCAGACAACAGCTGAGGACCAAAAATCCCTCCTGCCCTGACACCGCCGGTGCAGCGACACAGGCTCGATGCCACTCCCTCACTGCAGCCATTCCCTGGGCCCGGGCGCTGGGAGCGGCGCACTCCCCATCCACCCAGTTTTTCTTGGAAACGATGTGGGAATCAGAAAACAAGCCCGTGCAAAAGGTAAAGGCTGATGCACCAGCACCAGCCCCGACCCGCCAGAGCACCCAGCGGCACTGAGCACCCCCGTGACCACCCGCCAGGTCCTTCTGCTCATGCCTTGGCAGAGAGTGGCTGACCCCTGAGCTTCGAGGGTCAGCACTAATTGGGTATTAGGAGCACAGAAAGCACCAGGGTGAGGCCAGGTTAATGGCCTGGCTGCTCCCAGCCAAGTCCCCAATGCCCGGTGTGAGCTCTTCCTCCTCCTCCTCCTCTCCAGGAGGCATCAGCTGTAATGTAAAGGTGTCAGCCCTGCCTTTGGTCCCACTGGTTTTGAAATCCCTGTGTGTTTTATTGCAACGAGTCCCTCTGCCCATGCACGGGGAGCTCCCGGCATGCCTGGCAGCTGCCTAAAACCTGGGGGTAACCAGTGCATCTCCCAGGGGAAGCCCACCTCCCCTGACCAGCCGCAGCGAGGGCAGGATCTCCTGTCCCACCGTGGCTGGGCGGCTTCAAGTCGTGTCTCGGGGCTGTCCTCATGGATTATGGCATGTCCCAAGCACGTCATCCCCGCTGTGTCCTGCTGGGGTGGATGGAGGCTGCTGGGGCCCTGCTGGGTGCCCATGCAAGTCAGGGCTTCCCCAGGGCTTCTCCATAACGGGAGCTGCTCCCGGCCCCTTTTCCCTCCTGCTCCTCTCCATAAGAGGCGAGGCGACAGGGAGAGCCGAGAAGAGCCTGCCGCTTGGCTTCTCTCCGCGGATTCCTTTCCTGCCTGTCACCGACCAATATAGTCCCCAGCGTCAGCTTGGCCGCGCGTCAGCGGTGCCGGGGCCGGCAGGCTGGCATTGGGCTGACGCACCCCAGGGACGTCGGTGGGTCTCGATGACTGATGGTGCCCGGGGGTCCCGCGCGGGGCGGTGGGTGCAGTGCCCTGCCTGGGGGTTATTTCCATCCAAAAAGGCCGGGGCTCCTGGTGTCAGCCATCCCACGGCATGGGAATGAGCTCGCTGGTGCTGCAGTTCCACCACCCCTGCAGGTGTGGGAGAGGGAAGAGAAAGAAGGGGTGTGGGTTGCTTTTCTTTCCTCTACCTTCCTTCTTTCCTTCCTGCCTTCCTTCCTTCCATGCTCAAGGCGTGGCAAAGCCACTCAGCTCTGCCATCGCACACTCACGGGGCTCCAGAAGCTCGGTCCTTCGCAGGAGCCAGGCAGCAGGACCAGCACTGTGTGCCCCTGTGCTGGGATCGCTCGAGCCCCAAAAGCCATCCCAGTTTTAGCTCTGCCAAATGAGCTTTGCTGGTTGAATGACCCCACCTTCAAACAACAGAGGGTTGGAAAAATGTAGGGCTTTTTTTCCTTAAATCCCCACCTCCCAGAGTCATGGCATCGTGCAAGCCCCAGCTCAGGGACACCAAGGGTGCCACCCGTTTTGCAGACACGCACCAGCACGGAGGGGATAAGCACCACGTGCCGGAACCGGGACGTGCCACCATCTTGCAGGTGAAAACCCAGAGCTACCTCTGCCTCCCCCACCTCTGGAAGGAGAACCCTAGAACCCCAAACTCATTAGTTTTGAGGATTACACCATTGCAATTTTAAGAGATCCTCACAGACACCGCGGTGTGCAGAGCCCAGGGACCTCCGGGTCCTCGCAGCGGGGGAGGCAGCAGGTTGGGGGGAGCTGCAAGCAATAACTGGTGCTTTTGACAATTAATCTCTTTAAACCCCTTAATGAACCGTGATCAGGTTACAAGTCTCCCGTCATGTTGGATTGCTGAGGATTAGCAGGGACGGCCGAACGAAGCGTGCAGGGGAGGGGTTGTCTCTCTTAGTGTCTCTGTGCTGTACATCCCAACATCAGGGTAGGGTGTTGGTTTATATCTATCTATCTATCTATCTATGTATATATCTTTTAGGGGTTGCAGGGGGGAATCTGTTCCCACCACCCCCAGCCCTGCCATGCATGAGATGGGACAGTGAGCAAGACAAAACTACTCGCCCGCACCTTGCCCTTTGCTGTACACGTTATACAGCTATTTTGGGGTGTAGTCCTCTCTCCATCACCCTTCCCAGGGCTTGCTGTGGATTTGGCTGCTGTGGGTGTAGGGAAACCCCAGTGCTGTAGGGAGGGGGCTTGTGCAGGTCCTGGGATGCTCGGGATCAGCTCTGCAGAGGAGTGGGAGGATAACTCCCCTCTGTTAAAGACACAGCCCTTGGAGAAGATGCCGGATCCTGCCCAAGCTGGTAACGTAAAGCACCTGTAGGCTTTGGGAAGGAGCTGGCTGCGGCACAGGCGGAGGCGTGTGATCGGATTAGGGCAGCCGGGGCTGAAAATAGAGACGCACTCTGTGATGGGAGACTCGCAGGGTGCTTCAGCCAAGCCCGGGACAGAGGCGAGAGGCAGAGATACTTGAACCCTGGAAAATCACAGCTTGGACGGTCCCGGCTGTTGCCTGATGACCTCCTCCTGCCCAGCCTTCCTAGGAAAAGAAAGGCCATGAGAAACCACAGCCCCGAGCCCACATGTAGCAGGGTTAATTACCCAATTTCCCTTAAATTATTCCCTTAAAAAAAGGTTCAAATCCCTAAAGAAAACCTTTCTCAACACCCAAAAATTTGGAAGGGGTGTGGGGAGGGGGATGAGCCTGAACAAGCCACTTTCTGCTGCTCTTCTCCACCCAAGAGCAGAAGGTCTGCAGAGAGGGATGCTGCAGGGCAGCTCTGCCAAGGGGGTGGGGGCACCACAGGCAAGCCTTGTCCCAGCTTTGCCGGGGAGTGGGGTGCATGGGGCAGGACCCCGAGAGAGGTGGCAGGCCAGCCTCATGCTGGGGGACCCATCAGGCTCGCATGGACCCTGTGGCATGGCTTTGCACCCCAGTCCAAAGCTGCCCAGCTCTGCAGCATCCCCGACCCATCTCTGGCTGCATCTTGCTGCCAGAGCCGCTCCTGCCTGCGCTGAGCTGGGGGCGCTGGGCACTGTCCTGCCCATGCCACATGCTGCCACTCATCCCCTGGGGCTGAAACAGGGGCAACCAAGGGATTTGCCCGGGACCCCACTCCATGTGGGGCTGCCGTGGTCAAAATCACCCAGGACAAGAGCAGGGGCAGACATACGATGTGACCGTGCCTGCTCCCGCGTGGGCACGGGGACTCTGCAGGCTGGGCATCAGAAGCAAGCCGGGCAGGAATTAGGCACATTAACTTGCAGGGCAAAACAAACTGATTGCTAAGGTTTAACTAGATCAGTGACTTAAAGAGCTTTAGCAGAGAAGAGAGAACTGGACCAAGACGCACTTAGCACAGTAAGGCGAGCGCAGGGCAGCCAGCCTGGCAGCCACACGCAGCAGGAACAGGCTCCCGAGACCTGGAAGCCCACCAGAGCCAGGGCAAGACACTGCAGGGGGACATGGGGACAGGCTGTGCTGGGCTGGTGGTGCTGCGTGAGTAGGGCAGGGGGAGACAGGGTGATGGGGATAAAGGGTGCCCACTCCCACCTTCGTCACCCGAATGGCCCCAGGCAGTGTCCCCCACTCATCACCCAGGGGACAGGGCTGCTGCAAACCCACAGTGACCTCCTGTCCCTTGGGCCTGGGGGGGGGTCTCAGGTCCTCAATGGAGGGGTATGGGCAGGCATGGGGCGACCGAATTGAAAAGAGGGGATTTATTGGCATTTCTCAACACAGCTGAACTGGGGGTTGAAGCGCAAGGGTGTCTGTCCCAGGGGCTGAGGGGGGGTGGGATGAAAATACCCATGGGCTCAAAAGGAGCCAAAAACCATGCCCAGGTGTGTGGGTCACACACCCAGCCCCTGCAGACACCCCCGGGCACTGGCTGCTCTGGGCATAGGACAGAAAGAGACCAAAGTGCCAGTGCTGTGACTTCCAGCCCCCCAAAAAGCTGGGGGGGGAGGCTAGGCTCAGCTGCCCGAAGTGGCAAATCAGGGGGGGCAATTCCCCCCCTCTGTAGCTAATTGGTGCTGTAACAGCCTCTTAAAGGAGTAAAGGCTGGAGGGGGGAGAGGGCATGACATGGAGACTGGGGGCTCCCAGGAGGAAAGGGTTAAGGGGGGAGCGGTGGGCTGGGGAAAATGTCTTTTTAAGTGCTGATACAGCGCTCTGGGCAGGGAAACGCTGGGCTGCTGGGAGGGGAGAGCTGGGGCGGTGGGAAATACTGCGGGGCTGAGGCCAGGCTTGGCTGGGGACCCCAGCGTGGGGGGGACACATGCCCGCTGCCGCGGCTGGAGCCGGGTTCCACCTGCCCGCCCTCCCGCCGGCTCGGCGGAGCTGGAGCTGGAGCGGAGCCCCGGACGGCGGCTCCTGCAGTGCCCTCTTGTGACGCCGTCCCGGAGAGGCTGCGGGCCGCCTCGGGGGCCTCCTGGGACCTGGCCTGGGGACCTTCAGGGGGGACAGCCCTGTCCCTCCATCCCCATCGCCCTCGCACCTTCCCTGTCCCCCCCCTCCATCACTCTGACACCGTCCCTGTCCCCTCTCCATCGCTCTCCCACCGTCCCTGTTCGTCCCTCCATCACTCTGACACCGTCCCTGTCCCCTCTCCATCGCTCTCACACCATCCCTGTTCCCCCTCCATCCCTCTCACACTGTTCCTGTCCGCCCTCCATTGCTCTCGCACCGTTCCTGTCCCCCCTCCATCATTCTGACACCTTCCCTGTCCCCCCTCCACAACTCTCACACTGTTCTTTTCCCCGCTCCATTGCTCTCACAGCTTCCCTGTCCCCCCCTCCATCATACTGACACCTTCCCTGTCCCCCCTCCATAACTCTCACACTGTTCCTGTTCCCGCTCCATTGCTCTCACAGCTTCCCTGTCCCCCCTCCATCACTCTCACAGCTTCCCTGTCCCCCCTCCATCACTCTCACACCATTCCTGTCCTCCCTCTATCACTCTGACACTGTCCCTGTCCCCCCTCCATCATTCTGACACCTTCCCTGTCCCCCCTCCACAACTCTCACACTGTTCTTTTCCCCGCTCCATTGCTCTCACAGCTTCCCTGTCCCCCCCTCCATCATACTGACACCTTCCCTGTCCCCCCTCCATAACTCTCACACTGTTCCTGTTCCCGCTCCATTGCTCTCACAGCTTCCCTGTCCCCCCTCCATCACTCTCACAGCTTCCCTGTCCCCCCTCCATCACTCTCACACCATTCCTGTCCTCCCTCTATCACTGACACCGTCCCTGTCCCCCCTCCATTACTCTGACACCGTCCCTGTCCCCTCTCCATCGTTCTCACACCATCCCCATCCCCCCTCCATCACTCTGACACCATCTCTGTCCCCTCTCCATTACTCTGACACTGTCCCTGTCCCATCTTCATCGCTCTCACACCATCCCTGTTCCCCCTCCATCACCCTCCCACTGTCCCTGTCCATCCCCCGCCCCCCCCGTTGCTCTCATACCAACTCTTCCCCCTCTCCATTGCTCTCACCCTGTCCCTGTCCCCCTTCCATCACCTTTGCACCAGCATCTCAGCAGAATTTCAGTTCTGAGGAGTTTCTGTCCCTGCCCGTCGGTGCCTGCAGCCCTGCCACTAGCCTTGTGCCAACACACTTCATTGGGACTAACCCAAAGGAATTAACAGCAGAAAGGAGAGAAGCTGGGCTTAGGTATTAACATGCCACATTAATTTTATTTTTCCCAGAAAGTCTGTAACAAAATAATCTCATAAAACCAACAAGTGTTGGTGCTATTTATGTAACGTTATTGCTGGCCACTGGCAGGAGGGCAGAAAGGGAAGCGGTCTTATGTAAAGCCCTGCGCTCCCGGGGCAGGGGATGCTCCCAAAGGCAGGCAGTGAAGGATCAGGCTGCTGCCCTGTGTTTTCACTCTGACTTTGTGCTGGAGGTGGTGTGGGTTTTTCTCCCTAAAATTCATGCCCCAAACAGGCCCAAGATCCTTCAGCAGGACTTTACCGCTGTCCCCATTGTGCGTGAGCAGCCCCGTGACAGTGTCAGCTGGAGCTTTCTGGGGGTGGCACAGGGGTCCTGTGCTGTACGGCGCACGGGGGGTTCATGGGCCAGGTCACCCACAAAACTAAATGAGAATGCGCAGCTGGCATTGCAGGGGACTCCTGCCTGGTGGCTGGACCAGCCTTGTCCATCCAGACAGCGAACCTGGGTGCCTGGGTACCAGCACAGCCGTGTCTGCAGCCGGGGACATGGGGATGGGGCTCACTGCACGCCGCAGCACGGCTTCGGGGAGCCCTGGCAAGTTCGGGAGCGGCTGCAGGAGCTGTTGCAGAAGTCACTGGAGCAGAGATGTTGCCCAAACCCATAGCCCAGGGACTCACGTGGATGCAGGCAGTGATGGCTACTCCCATGCAGCAGAGGCAATCCCACGAGTGTGTTACCCCAGCCACGAGCAGCCACCGTGTAATGGGACTCGGGTTAGGTTTTGGTTTCTTTTTATTCTTTTTCCTGAAACGGGTATCGCATCTCACTCCAGTATCAGCCTGGAGAGCTCCTGTTACTCCTCCACTCAGAAAGCCAGGTCTCAGACGTGGCCACAACCTCCCTCCCCAGGTTTAACTGCACTCACTACTCTTTCTGCCAAATGGTGGGGGACATCCATCCCCCTGCCCTGGGAGACAGAGGGGACCCCAACTGCCTTTCCCCATCCTTTGAAATCCTGAGTGCGGCTTTCCCTGGGCACCCCAAGCAGACAGATACCTATTTCAGCTAAATGTGTACTTATTTGCAGGGTGGAGCTGTGAGGAGACCTGGGATCTCCTTTTGCCCTTCCACCAACCCTCCTGTCCTCGCTAACTGCATCGGCCTCCCCATCCGGTAGGAAAATGGGAATAAGCTTGTGAATTGTAACAGATGTCACGTACCAGCTAAAGATACTGCAGGAATACAAAGTGTGATGAGACGGTAGCCTCATCGAGACCGAAGGGTGGGGAGGAACCGTTGCATCAAAGGATTTTGAATGATTTGGTCTTACTGGTTTAATGGAGTTGATTTTTTTTTTTTTTTTAAGGTCTTTCCCTGCAGTTCCTTTAAGTAGGTTCTGCTCTAATCAGGTCAAAAGCTGATCTGCAAATAATCACCAGGGAGGGAAAAAAATCAAGGGATTTAAGCCCAAGCTGTGCATTTCATACTATTAATTGAAAGCCTGGGAGAGATAATGTGTCCCTTCTCCTGGCTGAGACCTGTAAGCTGCTATTAGCAGCAAACTCCCCACCTGGCTCAGGGAATCACCTCCTGGTTGGGATTATGGCTGTGCACGCATGGCAAAACCTCCAGTGGGCAGCAATGTAGTGAAAGGCAGAAATTAGGGAGCATTGAGGAGGTACGGGGTGTCAGAGCATCTGTGAGCTCCGCGCAGGGTAGCGCAAAACCAAAAATAATTGTCTGAAAACAGGGATTAATAGGAGAAAGGCACATCCCCCCCACAGCGCATGACCGTGAAGTCATGCTGGTAGCTCAAGTATTTCTCTGACACCCATTTTCTGCACAGATTCATGTGCAAGTTGTACCTTATTTGTGACATTATACAAATTTTTCAGGACAGAATACATTTGTACGTGTGCGTGTATATATATATATATGTATATCTGCAGTGCCTGGCAGAGACCCTGGACACTCGCAGTGGCACTCTGCTGCAGGCAGCTCCCAACACATTTTCCACGTCCCCACATACCCGGAGGAGGGAAGAGATCAATAATCAGAGAAATCCACTCTGGTATTAATTATGTGCCATTACCAGGGCTTATTTGCTAATCCCCATTCTAATCACCCTCTCGGTTATATTTCAGCCAGCACCTAAGGACACTGCATGTAATGAATAAAATATATCAAAGTTTACTTCTGCTCGTGCCCTTCTGCAGAGCACGGGCAGCACAGTGCAGGCAGGAGTCCGGCAGCAGCACCAGCCGGCGCAGAGGCGAGAAGCAAGGATTACACAACAGACCTGCTGTCTCACACCAAGGTAGTCGCGGCACATTCATGAGTCAGTGAAATCCCCCCACCCCAGCCCAAATCAAGTGTTTGGTTTTTTTAATAAAAAAAAAAAAAAAAAAAAGGCGGGGGGGGTGAGTTATAATTTTCCAGCAGGAGGGAGGGATTTGTGCAGCCTCCAGGGAAAGCCACTGCGAAAGCTTGGCGCAGCAAAGCGAGCCCCCGTTTTGGTGGCTTGGCTGAGGGATGCCATTAACCTGGGGATGGCGAACGCTGCAGCTGTGTCCGGCAAAGAAGCAGGCTCACGGAGGTCTTTGCCAGCTGAACTGCTGCAGTTCCCGGTGGGGAAGGGATGATGCTGTCAGGTCCGAGCCCTCCATCCTGAGGCCGGCTCAGGGCTGGTGGGGCAGAGATGGGGACAGCGATGGGGACAGTGATGCTGGGGTCCTGCACAAGCCTTCTGCCCGGAGACGGGTGTTTTGTCCTGAGCCCACCTCTGCCTCCTCGTGCCTTCTCGTCCCTCCAGTGCCCACAGCGACAGGCTCTGCTGCAGGGTGGCTTTTGGGGTGTCCAAGGACTCTTGCTGGAAGCGTGGGGAGGCTTCAAGTGTCACCCGCCTGGTCAGTCATCAAAGCAGTCCCAAAAATCCAGCTTAGTGGGAGGCAAACGGTGCCGGTGCCATTGCGAGGACCAGTCCTCTTCTGCTCTCTGCCCCCATAGGGGTGCACAGTCTGGAGCCAAAATCGCTGTCTGGGGATGGTGGAAGTGGGGTGACCCCGAGCCTGCTTGATTCCCCCACTGAGACTTGCACAGGGGCACGTGAAAGCTGCAGCCAAGCCCCAGCATGAGGCACAGTCCCAGCAGCATCTTGCTGGCCCAAGGTCTCGGGGACCCTTCCCGGGGGTCAGTGGGAAGGGACAGGGACAGAGAAGGGGTCCTGCCCCAGAGTGGCTGCCCTGAACCTGCTGCCTCTGAACCCCAGAGTGGGCTGGGGGTGCTGACAGCAGATTGCCCTATAAACACCCCCAGACCTGGCAAGATCCTCCAGGGACCCCAGACCCTGCAGGGTCTCCCAAGCCCATGGGGGTTCCCAGACCCTGCTGGGTCCCCCAAACTCACCACCCCCCCCCCCAACTCTGCCAGCTCACTGCACACCCCTGGATCCCTGACCCTGCAGGGTCCTTCAAGCACCTCAAACCCTCAGGTTCCCCCCCCGATTCCTCAGGGCACCCCAAGGTCCCCAGACCCTGCTGGGTTCCCTGGAGTGCCCCAATCCCACAGGGTCCCCTAAGGAACCCCAAATACCCCAGACCCCACAGGGTCTCGCCCCATCAGACCCCTCAGGCCATTGCTGAGGTCCCCAGACCCTGCTGGGTCCCCCAGACTCCCCATGCCCTGCAGGATCCCTCTGAGGCCCCCAAACCTGTCGGGTCCAAGCCCATCAGATTCCCCAGATCCTGCTGGGTCCCCCCCATGCCATAGGGTCCTCCAGACCCCTCACACCCTGCAGGATTCCCCTAGGACCCCCAAACTCATCAGATTCCCCAAGACCCTCTAAAGGACCCCAGATCCCACAGGGTCCCCCCACCCCATAGGGTCCCCCAGACCCCTCACGCCCAGCAAGGTCCACCCAGGACTCCCAAACCCTGCAGGGTCCCAGCCCATCAGACTCCCCAGGACCCCAGACCCTTCTGGGTCCCCCCACCCCTTGGGATCCCCTAAACCCTGCAGGGTCCATCTGCCCCCACCCCCCTGGGACCCCCAAACCCTGCAGGGTCCCAACCCATCAGACTCCCCTGGACCCTCTAAAAGACCCCAGATCCCGCTGAGTCCCCCTACCCCATAGGGTCCCCCAGACCCCTAACACCCTGCAGGATTCCCCTAGGACTCCCAAACCCTGCAAGACCCCAAGCCATCAGACTCCCCAGGACCCCCTCAAGGACTCCAGACCCTGCTGGGTCCCCCCACCCCTTGGGAACCCCCAAACCTTAAAGAGTCTGTGTTTCCCCTCCTGCCCCGGGACCCCCAAACCCTGCAGGCTCCCAACCCATCAGACTCCCCGGGACCCCCTCAAGGACCCCAGACCCCCCAGCATCCCCCCAGCCCTTGGGGTCCCCCAAACCCTGCAGGCTCCCAACCCATCAGACTCCCCGGGACCCCCTCAAGGACCCCAGACCCCCCAGCATCCCCCCAGCCCTTGGGGTCCCCCAAACCCTGCAGGATCCGTGTCCCGTTCCCCCCCGCCCCGTGTCCTCCCAACCCATCGGACTCCCCGGGACCCCCCTCAAGTACCCCCAACCCAGGATCCCCGAACCCCCCCCCCCCCACCACCACCCCCCCCCTAGGCAGGACTGCGGGGCGCGGCGGGCAAGCGACGGGCAACGGCCGCCGGTGAGGCGGCCCCGCGGGACCGGGCCGGGGGGGCCCAGGGAACGCAGCTACGGAGGGCGCGGGCGGCGGCCAAAAACGCGGCGGGCCGGGGGCGGGGGCGGCGGCGAAGCCCCTTCTGCAACCGCTGGCTCTGAGCGGCCAAGGCCAGCTGGGCCTGGGCCACGCCGGCTCCTAAGCGGCCCAGGGCCTCGGCTCGGGCGGCCAGGCGGAGCTCGGCGTGCCGCAGGGCGCAGTGAACCTGCCGGACCCGGCCTTCCAGTTCCGCCGCAGCCCGCCGGCGACCCTCGGCCGCCACCAGCCGCCGCCGCGCCGCCGCCAGCTCCACCGACCCGGGGCTGTTGCTGCCGCTGTTGTTGCTGCCGCTGGTGGTGTTGCCGGGGGTACCGGTGGTGGTGGTACCGCCGTGATCGGGGCGTTGCTCGCCGTCCGCAGCCGGACACGGAGATGGTGGAGATGGAGATGGAGCCGCCGCCGCCGCCATGGGAACGGGAACCGGGCAGCGCCGCGGCGAGGATATATAGCCCGGGGGCGGTGCCGGCTCCGGGCGGCTCGGCCCCGCCGGGGGCGGCTCCGCACCGGCACGGGGAAGGGGGGAGGGAGTGCGACCCCGGCCCGGTACGGTACAGCCCTGGCGGGGGATGCTCGGGCTCGGTATGGGCCGGTACGGCACCGGCACGGCTCTGGGCTCGGTACCGGCACCGGGCTTGGTACAGCTCGGTGTGGCACGGCACCCGGTACTGGCACCGGCACGGGTCCGGGCTCAGTACCGGCACCGGGCTCGGTACAGCTCGGTATGGCGTGGCACCCGGTACTGGCACCGGCACGGGTCCGGGATCGGTACGGCCCGGTGGCGTTAGCGGTTCGTGGCGCTGGAAAACTGCCATCACTTGGCGGGGGCGGGGTGTCGGTGGGAAATGCGGAGCTGGGGAGGGGGGGTCACTGGGAAAGGCTGGGAGGGTTACTGGAGGTCACTGGGAGGGGGTTGCTGGAGGGTTTATTGGGAAAGGCTTAGGGGAAGCTTACTGAGAAAGGCTGGGCTGGGCGGGGGGGGGGGTTACTGGGAAAGGGATACTGGGGAGATTTACCGGGAAGGGTTAAGGGGAAAGGCTGGACTGGGATGGGTTACTGGAACGGCTGTTTCATGTCTGCAGCCCCTGGGAGAGGCAGCTTAAGAAGCTCCTGGTGCTGGCTGGGGGATGCTGGTGCCCCAGCAGCCAGCCTGGGGCAGGGAAAAGGGCAGGGGCAGCCCCCGTTCCACCCCCCAGGGCTGTGGCTGGGGTGTCCCAGCCTTGGGGTGCAGGGGACGTGGCACTAGGACAGCATGTCCTTGGTTGCGTCGCTGCCAAAGTCATTATCATTTAAGATGGCGTTAATAGAGCTGAGAGTGGGCCGAGACTGCACGGGGAGGGAGCTGGAGCAGGAGGGTACCGCTGTCACCTTGCTCCCCCCAAGGAGCCTGGTTTTGGGGGTTCCTCATGCCAGGACGTCACACTCGGCGGCTGCATCTTCACATAGGTGCATGGGGTAAAGCCTGCTTGTGTTTCGCAGCAGAGCAGCAGAGAAGATAAAAGGGATGATAGGAACTGGGTGCTGAGGTCTGATCCCACCCCTAGACAGGAGCAAAAGTCTAAGCCAAAAAAAAAAATACCCAGCCTAAAACTGTTCCGAGCAGAGCCACGGCCAGGCTTGCGGTGGATGTCACCCCCACCCCACGTGGGCTGGTGGCAGCTCTGCTTTCCTTACCTTATGGGGAAAAAAAAACCCGTCTCTTGTGCTTTGCGTCGCATTCCTGCTCTTGCCAGCGCTGCCACACGTCTGCCAGACACCGGAGCAGCGTCAGAGGCTGCTGCGTCACTGCTCCAGGCCCCCACTGCCTGCTCATCCCTTCCCTGCCCGTCCAGCAGCACCCACTGCATCTCCACTGCCCGGTGTCGAAGACACGGCCGTGACATTTGCTTAACCTCTGCAGGCTGTATTTCAGGCTGTAGGAAAGCTGAAGTCCAGGCTGAGCCATCTTCATGTATCCGATGCAAATGCTGCTATAAAAAGGGGTTTGGGGATTTGAGGGGTGTTGCTCCATCGTAGGTTCAGGGTCAAAGCTCTGCTCTTGCTCCCTCTGCCTCCAACCCAAAGAAACTGTGGCGACAGGCAGGTATTAAACAGAACATCCTCCTCTCTGATTTTTTGCTCTGCTTCGGTGGAACCTGGACCCCCAAGGTTACCCCCAAAGGGGGAAAGGGCCTGTCTTGCAGTGAACTTCCCCCGTTCCCCCAAAGTGAAGCCTCCAAATTGGTGAGGTTGGAGGGACCTCTGGAGGTGCCTGCTCCATCAGTCACCTGCTCATAAAATAATTGCTTTTTTGGGTCACCCCCCCAGGTCTGTGCTGCTCGTCATCTTCCCAGCTCCAGTCCCTGGTCCAGGGTGAGAAAAGAAATGGAAACAGGGAGCAGCTGTGCCTGGACATGCATTTAAGAAATAAGAAGGGGTCAGATGGGCTGGGGACATTGGCCAGTGAGGCTGACACTGAGCCTCCGCAGTGGCTGTGTCCCCAGGCTGTCCCAGCCAGCCACAGCACATCCCGGTAGATGAGCAGACAGAGGCTGGTAAAGGCAAATAATAGAAAAATACAAGAAATGCCCCTGGCCCTCAGGGTAAGTCACTGCCCGAGTCCCAGAAACCCTCCTGCACTGCTGCAGGATCTCTGCCTGGGCTGACGAGCTATTAATGATTTAGCAGAGGAGTCTGCAATTAGCAGCGCTCAGAATAAACCTCTTTGATGCAAAAGCCTGATTGAGAGCATTTTTCTCCCTTCCCTGGCAGTGACACTCCGCACCCCGCAGCCGCACACAGAGGCACCGACCACCGGGATGGGGCACCATGCTGCATCCCGCAGCTGGCCCGGTGCTGGTCCCCAGTATTCCCCCAGGGATATGGGCAGCCAGCCCCGTGTTGGCCGTGCTCTGCCCCAGGGTAGGGCAGCCCTGCCAGGGGACATAGCCAAGGGCTGTGCGCTGGCCTCTTATCTCCAGCGTCTTTAAAACCCCGCGTTGGGATGTGCTCCAGAAAAGTGAAGCCTTATTATAGGCAGTAAATAATTAATGTTAGTGCCATCTCTCCCAGTCTCTCTGCAAGTTTTTCCCCAGGTGTCCCAGTTACCAGGGCAGAGGGAGGACCCAGGCGCTGCTCTCTCATCCTGGCCCAGTTTAAGGGAAGGAATCCTGCATCAGGATTTCAGGTTTAAGCCCCGGGAATCCTGGGTCGACCCAGCTCCCTGTCCCGCCAGCCTGGACCCAACAACGCTGGCAGCAGCCGTTTGGGACTGGAGTCCTGGCACACAGTGGCAGCTCAGCTGGGAGGTGACGGGGCATGGGGAAAATGCAGGAGCCGAGGGGCATTAAGCAGCACCGTGCTGGGCTCAGGGGGCCACACCATGCTGCTCGGCTCGCCCTGGCAGTGCCAGGCTCGATGGGGCAGCGCCGGGGGAGGTTTCGTGGCCGGGATCTGTGCTCAAGGCACCTGGCAGAGGAGGAGACAATGCATTTCCAAGCAGTGCTTTGAGATATACACAAATGAAAGCCCGGCCAGGGGAATGACACCGGCTGGAATTAAGTACGGCGTTCCTGTGCCAGAGGCTTAAATAAATAAACATGGTCTTTGTGCCCTTTAGAGAAGGAATGAGCTTCTTGGCACTGGCACCATCCTTTAAATTGATTTCTCTCTTTCCTCTTTCCTCTCGGAAACCGGCTGGTGCATCTGAGCTGAGCAGCTGCCACTCCGGCTGCAGCCTCAGTGCGTGCTGTGGTTCTTCTGGGCTCCTTCCCTGCCTGCCCTGCTGCCCACTTTCCCTCCTGGTTTCCTTCCTTTCCTCTGAACCTTTGGGGAAGGATTCGACCCCCCAAGAGGTGAATCACCAGCTATTTGGAGAGAACCACTGAGTCACCGAGCGGCAGCAAACAGGGCTGGCTGAGCCCGGCAGCCCTCGTGCCTGGGGAGCGCTGGGCATCCATGCAGCACGTGTCCCACCCCCGTGCCACCGCTGTCCCCGGGGGAACAGAAACGACCGGTGCCAGCAGGAGAAGGGACGGACGACATTGTTGCTTTGCAGGGTGCGGAGCAGAGAGGGTGAAATCACCCCCCATGAAGGGTGCAGGTCCTTCTGCGGCTGCGGCCGGGCGGGAGAGCAGGGCTGGGTGGCAGGAGGGGTGGCCAAAGGCTTTGGGGGTATCGAAGCACTTGGGCATGGCATGGGTAGAGGTTCATCCTGGGGTGGACAGGCTTCCGACTCCGGAGTGAGGCACCCAAAACCGCAGGCAGCAGCCGGGGAGGCACAGGCGAGCTGCTCTCCCTGGGGTGCAGGTTCCATGGGACCCCAGGGGACGGACTTGGCCACCCCACGCCTGCTGCTTTATGCCCCTCGGCGGGGAGGTGCTGCCTGGCGCAGGCAGAACGGGGAGGGGGTTTGCCTGCAGGGGGGGGTAAAATGACAAGGAGTGGTGCAGGGCAGATTGGGGGGGTCCTGGGGATGGGGACCCTTGGGGACAGGGATCCTTGGAGGTGGGGATCATTTGGGGCAGGGATCCTTGGTGATGGTGGATCCTCAGGGATGGGTATCCTTTGGAATGGGGACCCTTGGGGACAGGGATCCTTTGGGATGGGATCCTCAGGAGCGAGGTGCTTTGGGACAGGATCCTTGGGGATGAGGATCCCTTGGGATAGGGATCCTTTGGGACAGGGATCCTTTGGGAGTGGGATCCTTTGGGAGTGGGATCCCTGGGGAGCGAGACCCTTGGGGATGGAGACCTTAAGCCCGGGGACCTCGACAGGGACCCCGAGGGACGGCGATCCTTGGCGACAGGGATCCTTGAGGACAAAGACCCTCGGAGACAGGGATAGTTTGGGACACAGCCCCTCGGGGCTGATGAGGATCCTCGGCCAGAGGGATGCTTCGAGACAAAGAATCCTCGGGGACAGGGATCCGTGGGGACAGGGGGTCCTGAGACCCTCGGGGCTGGGGACCCCGAGCAGCGGGCAGGGCGGGCCGGAGCAGCTTCGCCCGCCGATCTTTCCTGTCCCTCGCGGCGGCCCGTCGGGCCGGGTCACGTGGCTCACCTGGCCCAGGTGAGGCGGGGCCGGACGCCGTTCCCTGGCTCGCAGGTAACGCCGGGGCGAAGCCGGGGTGGGGGGGGGGGAAAGCCGCGACGCCGCCGTGGCGGGACCCCAGCCCCGACCCCAGGCCCAGCCCGGGCTCTCAGCCCCGCTCCCGGCCTGCCGCCGCTGCCTGCTCGGTGTTTCCCCCGGCGGGGCCGCCCGTCCCGGGCCTGGGGGGAGCAGCAGGCCGCGACCGGCAGGGAGGGACGGGCCCTGCCCCCCCCCCCCTTTACACCGGGGATCCCCACGGTCCCGTCCCCGTCCCCCCGCCAAGACCGGCTTCTTCTCCGTGTGCCCCGGGCCTCTCCCGAGACAGGCGCCCTCAGGCCGTGTGTCCCGGCCCCCCACCCAGGGCTGGGGGACAGTCACTCCCCCCCCCCCCGCCACCAGCTGTCCCCTTGCTGTCGTTGTTCTCCCCGCTCTGTCCCCTCCCGCTGCTCTGGGACCTTCCCTGCTGTCGCCCTGGGGAGCTGGTGTCGGTAGGAGCTTTCCCGAGGCGGGGGCGGGGGGTCGGCTTGGCTTTCGAGGGCTGAAAAACGAAGCTGGGAGCGCGGTGGGGAGCTAGTGCAGGGAAGGGCAGGCCTTGCCGGGATGGGTCAGTGAGTCTGCTGGAAACTGGCTGTTCTCAGCTGCCAGCTTCTCTTCTCCCAAAAATCCACCGTCCCGAGGATGTCCGGGGGCTCAGGGTAGGCAGAGGGGCCTCTGCTTGCTGCCCAAGCGGGTCTCCCCCCTTGCAGCGCTTCGTTCATGAGAAGGAAGGGGCAAATTTTGTTTACCTACATCATGATGGAGTCCTGGTTGTCAGCTAGAATGGGGGGTGTTTTGGGCCAGGGGTACAGGGAAGCGTTTGGCGAGAGGCAGTTCCTTGGTCGGGTTGTTTATATCCCAGGTAGGTGAGAGAGAGGATACAGGAGCACAGAGGAGAGGCCAGATCCGTGTTACTCTGGGCCAGGGTCTCTATCGCTGCCTGGTGCCCGCAGAGCGGTCAGGAGTCCGGGAGCTTTATGGGGCGGCTTTTGGCTCCTGGCAAGGCTGCTTAGAAAAATTAAAAGCTATTGATGCTTCCCTGTATTTAGGAGAAGTTGTATCTATGTGTAAATGTTGCATCCTAAATTTATGTCCTCTGGCCCCTTTTAAAGTTAATGCTTTGATTTCCTTAGCTTCTAACAACGGTGGCAATATGGTTATTGGCAAACCAATGTGACTATTAAGTAGATTCACAATTTAATTTAGCTTTTTTAAAACTTTTGAAGGAAATCCTGTCTTCTGAACAATGAAGATCTTAGACCCCGGCTAACTCTTAGACGCGCAAACTGTTTGTGAATCCCTCCTCGCTCTTCTGAAGCAGATGCTGAAGTTCCTTAGAAGGATCTTGTCTATTCACACACAGTGCCTGCGTCAGAACAGAGAAAGCTCCCAGCAATCTTGTGAGTATCAACTCAGCTGTGGATTTTAGTCCTGGCTTTTGTTTATGGCTGTGTTAAGCAGCTGGCTGCAGGTTTCGGTCCAGTCCGTTGCTGTGCCAGAGAAGCAGCTGGATTGAGGAGCTGTGTCTTGTGCGTGCTCCCAGGGAACTCTTCAGACGTGTGAGCTGGTGGTCTCAGAAACGTGAGCTGGGATGGGAAGGGGGCGAGCTTAGTGTTTAGGGCCAGAGGTGTGTCTGATGTGTTATGCAGCTGGGGGTTTGTGCAATGTCAGGCAAGAGGTTTAATCTGTGTGCCTGCAAGTCTTTTTCTGTAGAGCTGAGCTAGTACTCTTCCCTGTGTCAAAGATGCTTTGAAATTTCAGAATATTATATAGTTACATAAATGATTGTTACTGTGCAATGCACGTGTTAGATGTCTTGATGAGGCCTCAGTGTTAAGAGAAACATCCCAGTAAGCAGTTCTGTGCTTAGATCAGCTCAAATGTTTTCAGTTAGTTGTTCAATTTTGAACTGCATTACAAAAATGGCAAAGATGAGGAAAAAAACCCTGTTGTTCTGAATCAAAACTCTCAGCTGATGCTGAGTCTAGGGAGCTCTGCCTGCTCAGCACTGAAATTGGAGCATCTGGGGCTTTTATATTTAACATATTGTCCAGGAATGTGCAAAGGGAGCTCCTGGGACATGCACTACTTACGAGTTTTTATAAGCTGTTGGAGCCAAAATATTCCTGGAAAGCAGTGGTGTGCTGTAACTGCCTGGTTTTCTGTCTGCGCCTGTTTCTTTGTGGAGGCAACATTACTATTTGTTTTAAAAAAAGGGAAAAACAGGCAATGCTCTAAGAAGGTAGGACAGATTTATTTATTCATGCTTGAGGTGCCCTACAGAAAGTATACAGCAGAGCAGCAGGCACAGTCCGAAAATGCTTAAGCTATGGTTGGGCTCTCACTGCTTATTAATTAGCCTAATTAGTATTTAAAAGGATCTCTTGGGGGTGAAAGCAGTGTTAGCCAAGAAGCTTAGAAACTGTGAACAATTTAGGGGCCCACCATAGCCTGGGATAAAAGCAGCAGCAATAAAAGCAGAGAGTGAGAGCCTTGACCTGACTTTCCTCACCATCACCCAGTGCCGAGCTTTCTTCATAATAGGGAGATTTAACGTGCCAAACTCTGCGTGTTGGATCTGTGGAGCTAAAGTGTGACATAGTACCCTGTAAAAACAGTTTACTCCTGTGTGCAGACCTGAGGCAGTTGTGTTAGTACAGTGGCAACGAGAAAAACAGTTGAGCGGGTAGTCTGCTCTAGAATTTCTGTAGTAGGGCTTTTGTAAAGGTTTTTCTCCCGTGAGGAGTGATTTGAGACTGACTTGTTGACAAGTTCTTTTCTTTAATCCAGATGAAGACCTCAGTTTTCCTAGCAAAGTCCTTAAGGTAACATAGCCTTAGCATGACTAGCAAAAATCATCAGTGTTAGTAACACCGTCATTGCTAAATCCTCCAAATTTGAATAGCATCGAATAATCTGGAGTCTGAACTGGCAGTTTGCATAATGATTGATTGCTTGTCATCTCTTCCTGGGCACGGTGTGTTTTGAAACGGATAAGCGCGCTGTCAGGGCCCAGCTTAATCCTAAGGAATGCAAGACAAAGGGGAAGTTGTTTAAAAGAAGATACTTTCCCTTTGGAGCCTGTCAGCTGGCTCCACCTACAGCTCTGCTGTTCATTTATTGCTCTGGAGCCTGACTCCTCTTCCAGCTGCATTGAGGAAACCTCTTCTGAAGGTTACAGGGATTTTGATGTCTTAAAAATAGTCCTTTTAAAACATATCTCTTCTGATTCACACATCTACTGAAAGGAAGCAGCAAAGCTGGAGTAGTCAGAGAAGCCTGAAACACGGGCTGGATTCCCTGTCTATGTGACAAGCAAGAACAGCATGAGTCCTAATGCAAAATATTTCTGTAAATAATTGAAATACTGAGTTTGAGCTCGAGAATCACTGAATTTGAATGTTAGGTCCTTCTCTGTTGATCAGCAGCTTGCTAAGGTGAGACTGGTGACAAATGCTTGACTTGAGACCTTCTTGTTCTCCAGGTGCCTGAGCGGTGAGCCATGCTGGGCCGGAAAACAGGACTCCCCCACAACCTGAACAGCCACCGCCAGCTGAACCAGTCCTACCAGGAGGCTGTGCCCCTGCGGACCAGACCATCCAAGGAGACGGATGTCAGTTTGGAGGTGTTCAGCGGCTCTACGCCTGAAATCAAACAGAGCCGCACTAGAGCCCAGCAGATGCGGGATAGGAAAGGTCGCAAAGCTGACCTCAAAGACTCTAACGGAAGAGAGGCAGAAACAATTACCTTTATTTCTGGTACAGCAGAGGCTCCCCCAAACCAGAGCTTTTGCTGTTTCTCTCTGTCTCAGGCCTGGAACACATATAAGGCTGTTTTCTGTTGTATAGTGACCTGTGGGGGCTGCTTTCAGGACTGCAGTGTCTGTATCCCCTATCCAGGGCCCACCGAGACATCCACTGATGATGGAAAGAACGGAGATTATAATGGGCGACTGCCAAACAGCCCCGCCAACGTCTCTCCCGCTGAGAAGAATGGGAACCAGATCAAAAAGTCCAGCATGGGTAGCAGTTTTAGTTACCCAGATGTGAAACTGAAGGGCATTCCTGTCTATCAAAACAGGAGCCCCAGCCACCACCTGGAATCAGATTCATGCTGCAAAGAGCAGCTGCCAGAGAAGCCCTTCAGGAACAGCATAGAAAAGCCACCACTTCCCAGCAGCCACCGGAGTTCAGAGGAGTATTATTCCTTCCACGAGTCCGACCTGGACATCAGCGAGCTTAACGGCTCCATGTCCAGCAGGGAGATCGATGTCCTGATCTTCAAGAAACTGACAGAGCTCTTCAGCGTCCACCAGATCGATGAGCTGGCCAAGTGCACATCAGACACTGTCTTCCTGGAGAAGACCAACAAGATCTCGGACCTCATCAATAGCATAACTCAGGACTACAACCTGGATGAACAGGATGCTGAATGCAGGCTGGTCCGAGGCATCATACGCATCAGCACCCGGAAAAGCAGGGTCCGGCCCCATATTTCTATCCCAGCCAGCCAGAGCCACGAGGAGAAGTCCAGCAGAGGCAACGCACCAGACAGCGGTAATGAAACGATGCTAGAGTCCATGGTCATCAGCCAAGACGGTACGTGTGGGTTCCTTGGTGTTACCGCTTCAATACAAGAGGGTTATTTTATCAAAGCCATGGAGATATGGCAATGGAGCAGGGTTGAAAGCTGATGTCTGTCTTCAGGCTGGCCTTATTTTCCTGGAGTGTCTGAATGGAGGTCCTTACGTATTACTGGAGACCTCTGCTTCTCACCAGTCGTGGTGTTGTGGCTTTCTTGATAGTATCTTTCACTGTCAGTGAAGTTTGTGCTGAGCAATGTAAGGGCTTATTCTGCTGCTGCTGCAATGATTCTGGCTTTCCTCCACACCTCTAAGCTAGGCAGAAAGACCGTGAGTCAAACTTAACTGGTATGACCAGACAAGCTGGCTTGTGCCAGAGGATGTCCAGTTACTAAGCTGGCTCTCTCCCTCATATTCTACCAGTGCTCTTTGCTAATGCCACCCTTAGACTACTGTGCCAGAGTGCCTCCTTGGAGCTGAGACTTCCTCTACACAGTGGGGTGATGAGCAGCCAGTAAATATCCCTGCAAAGAGGAGGGAAGGGCTGCTGCTACAAGTGCCTCATGGCTGTTTCAGGGATGCTTTTCTCCTTGTCTGGAGCAGCCCGAAGTGACTGACCTCCAGAACACATTGTAAGAGAGTTTGTTGTAGAAAGAACTTGAAAAGCTCAGTATGGGGGGCAAGGAGACATCCAGAAGTAACGGAGGAAACCCGGTGGCTGTTGTGCTTCCCAGTTTAGCAGTAAGGCTGCTGTTTGCTTCCTGGTATTTAGGGACTATAAAGCTCAGATTACCAAGACAATGGTGGAAGCAATCTGAAGAATCAGACTCTACCTCTCCTATTACCTGAGGGTGGTGCCTTCTGAAGGAGAGCCCTGTGTGTTCCCTGACAGGGATCTTTACTCCTGACTCATAGCTGCCCATCCTTTCTTGTCTCAGGCCCTCTTGGTTTTCATTCCAGATTTGGCCGTACAAATATCAGAAGAAACACCAGCAGATGTGATAGCCAGGAATATGAGGCGGCACAGCAGCGCAGGTAATGTACCTGACCAGGGGTCTTAGCTGCAGTGCATCACAGGAGTGAGGGGAATGCCCTGAACTTCCCGTATTATGTATGCCTTCAGTTTTCACCATCTGCAAAGGCTGAGCTGACACCTGCCTCTTAGGTTACAGTAAGGGGTATTGTTCTCTTGAGCTTTGGGAGTGAAGGGAGCTCAGAAGACTGCCTGGGTTGGTGGGTCCTTCTGCAAAAGAATGAAACCCAAGTATGGAGTGATCTCTGTCCAGGCAAGGTACTTGGCCTGGTAGCTTTCAGTCTCTGGGTGTCTTGACAAAGTTTGGGGCTGTATTTGGGGTGTGACCAGCTAAGGTCACAGCTGGGTTATACTGGGAACAAAAGGAACTGTGCAAAAGGGAAGCAGGGGAGAGTGATGGGCTGTCCCCTGAGCTCTGATCTTTGTGGCATGCATGCTCCGCTCCAAAGAGCAGCCCAGGGCTAAAAGACAAGTTTTCTCCTGCATAATAACAGATCTGTCCTAGAAGATGGCTACAATGCAGGCAGGGTTGCTCCCTGCCTGTGGGCTTTGTGTGGCTTTCTCCTCCCTCATGATACACAAAGCCTTTTGTGGCAGTTGCTTGCCTAACTGCCAGGCACTCGGCTGCTATAGTTCACGTTGTCTAATGTCACCATCTCTTCTCTTTCCTCTTCAAGGCTCTCCAACAAGCAGAGATTCCTCTTTCCAAGACACAGAGACTGACTCATCTGGGGCACCTCTGCTTCAGGTGTATTGTTAAGGAAAAAGGACCCAAGCAGCAGGCAGGCATTCCAAGGCTTTGCTGCAATCAGATTTCTCCTCTTTCAATATGGAGTGTGCTATGGCACTTTTTTTCCCCCAGTCTACCCTGATCTTTTGTTGAAGCCAAATTTCTCCTGCTGTCTGAATTTCACTGGATAATTTTTTTTTTTTTTTTTTGGACAATATAGAACATCAAGGAAGTGAACTGTGGAGCTAATGAACTTGGGGGGTGGAATGTGTGCCCAGGGAGGAGAAGATGGACGAGGAAGTATCAGATAACTTGTGCCTCTATGGTTTCCATACTTCATGTTTAGCTTCAATAACCTCAGTGGCCCAGCCCTTTCCCTGCTTTGAGGATCTGCTGTACAGTTCTTGCTTTCTGGCATTGCATAAGTTAACTTGGGCAGGGAATAACTGGATGGTGTCTCTGTGTTTGTGCCGATGCTGAGGTGAAGGCCAAGCACCTGCTCCGTAGGGACCCAAATCTCTATTTAAAGTGGCTGGGTTGGTCCCAAAAACATTAAGTCCTCTATCGATGGTGTTTGCAGTAGCCAGATCTACCTTCTTCCTGCTGACTCTTAGTGGTGTCATCTCCTGCTGCCTTGTAAGGAGAAGGTTCAGGTAATGTGGTTCGTTTAATCTTTGGCCTCTTGGCGTGTCTCTCGACATAGTGCCAGTTGCAGAGGGGCGGGATGCCTGGACAGCTGCCCCACTCTCGTCTCCCAAGCAGACCATGGGGATCAGCTTTGCAGTCACTGCCAGTCTGATGTGAACTGCGGGCGTGAGCTGTTACCAATTGCACGCATTGACCTGTGACTTGCATGCCAGTCAGCTCTTCCTCACTCATCTGCCAAGCCCTCTGCGTTTCCCCGTCACGCTCGGTGTCATGCTGACTGCTGGGCGAGCCTTGAACTTGAGTTATGGCAGGTGAGGGAAATAGCCGATTCATTTTTAAGTTTTTGTAATTAAGAATTGGGCTGTTTGACTGTTCTGCTAGAAACTGCCTTAAAAGTGGCTTGCTTCAAAAGGAAGGCCTCCCCTGAGAGTGTCTCCAGAGGGTCTGTGAGGAACCGCTTGGTCCTGCCTCTCCCCTGTGGGTGCTCAGCGCCTTCTCCTTCTCTCTGCTCCTCTCTAACAGCCAGTCAGAAGCAGGAGATGTGGTATTGCTACCCTGAGGGCACGGTGCCAGGTGACCTTGAGGGCTGCAGCATTGCAGCAGGAGGAAGCTGTATCTTACTGGTGTTGCCACTTGGTTGTTTATCATAAAGTAAACGTGAAGCCACCGGACTTGTTTATACGTTCGGGTGCCCTTGGATCTGAACAGAAAAAGCTTAGTTGAATTTACCAGCCATAGAATAAACATACCCACAGTTTTCGGGGGAGAGGGAAACCAAAATAAGCCCCATGCTTTGGTGTGGACCATGTTTTTGTGCCTTAATTGAACTGAAATGTGCCTTAATTGAACTGAAATGTGCCTCTATTTCATAGCCTGTGATTACTCTTCAAAAGGTTGGGTAGGGGGGGAAAGGATTTAATTCCTCATATGAGCAGTCAGGCTTATTTAACCAGCCAAAGCCCTTTGAAATGTACAGTTCAAGTCCCTGTTAGAGCCTATTTTTGTAAACTGCTTGCATTTCAGAGCATGCTTTCATAAATCACGGACATTATTGAGACCACACCTTGAGACACTAACAGAGAGAGATTTTGAAAATAAAGGGGAGAGACTGAGACTTGGATTTGGCTTCCCCTCCCTGCTTTGTTTTTAAAGCTGTCGGTTTGTGAAAACCCATGTTTGTGCAAGGAAGAGTCTTGAAGCAAGGCCAGCCCAGGACTCCCAGACGAGCTGTGTTTGGTCACCTCCTTCTGAATGCCACATGTACTGATGGACCCATTTGGCTTCCTGCTTCTGAATGGATTTGTACATACATATTTGGACAAGTTTACTTAAACCTGTGCACTGAGGCGTCAGCACGGGTCACACTGACACATAGCTCTGTGGTCTGTGCGCTGGAGACGATGGGTGAGGATGGACTTGCAAAAGCTGCCGATCGCTATTACAGATGCAATAGCACATTTCTAATGTTTAGTCTGTGTACGAAGAGTGAATGTGTATGGATTAAGCTTGCAAAAAAACCCCCAAAATCTGAAAACCCCCCAAAAACTCAGTAAGGAAGACTGTCAACTTGATGGTCCTTGAAGCTGGTGCACCTGTGGTGTCTTATGGGATTCTTTTGCACTCCTTGGCCTTAAACGTCTGATTTGGTCTTTTTTATAAAGCAAAAGATGTGCTCTTTACCTGTGCTGTGTCTTTTACATTCCTGCTTGCATCAGTTTGGGGGAGAGCATCCCTCAGTGGAGGGAGCCTGGGCCAGGCAGGGGGGTTTGCGCAGGGAGTTGCTGATCCCTGCTTTCCCAGCAGCACATGGACAAAGATATTTTTGTCCATTTGGCAGCGCTTGCCCATGCCCGGGGGTATTGTTCAGATGACTGAATGCCGGGCTGGTGCATGGGACACGGGGAAGCTGGGTGCAAATAAAGGAGCCTCTGATGAAGTGCCTGTTTGCATGCAGGGAAACCTGGACCTTCCCTGAGAGGTGATGCTGGAATTGAGCTCTGGAAAAACTGAGCCTGGGGGGAGAATTTCAAGCTCACTCCCTGGGGTGTAGACAGCTGTTGCTAGAAAATGCAAGAATTGCTGCAGAGCTTCTGCTGTGCCTGATGGTGGGGCAGGATCTGCTTGGGGAGGGAGGCTGGCTCAGTCTCTGCCCCTGTCACTTGAAGGACCAGTTTGCACTTTATAATTTCACTACAAAAACTCAAGTGATAACCTGCAGAGCTCCATTCCCTGCTACTGACCTTCCCTCACCCTGCCCCCAGGTGCACAGGACCAACTCTCCTGTGCCCCTGCAAGGGAGGAGAGTGGATGGTGTGAAGGATTGGCACTAATCCCTCCTTTTTTTTTTTTTTTTTCTTTTCCTTAAGTTTGGTCTGTTAAGGACTTGTGATTCTTGTCTAGTCTGTGCAGACAGGCAGAAGACTGAGCCCAAACTTGAGTCCTTCTGTGCGTGGTCCCCTGCCTGTTCTGTCCTGATTTTGTTAAACGAAGACTGAGTCCAACCTGGCTGGCCACCCATTGGCAGCAGGCAGAGTCCACTGCAGTTGTGCGAGAGATGTATTTTCTGGAAGGATTTTAAAGCTGTGAACAGGTAAACACTGCCTTTCGGCTAGGAAGGGTCTCCAGAGGAGATGTTTTTGTGTCTGGAGCCCTCGAACCAGCTCGTTGGGGCCCCAGGGAAATGGAGCAAAGGCTGCCGGCAACAGCTTGCTGGCGAACCTCCAGCACCCTGCGCAGCGATGTGGCTGTGTCACTGCTGTCTCCGCTGTCCCCACCTGCTCCTAAGCTGCCCTGCTAGTTCCCCCTGCAAGTCTGGGCCACGTTTTTCTGCCCTCTGCTTACCCTTCCTCTCTGAATTTCTCCAGTGCTTTTCCTGGAAGAGGTTAGTCTTCCCGCAGCACTCATTCAAGCAGCTGGAGGGACGGAGTGGCTGTAACATGCAGTGTTACTTCTGCTTCTCTTGGGCACCTTGAATCCCCGGGGAAAGGCTGTTTCTGGAGGCTTCAGGTCTGATCACTGCTCAGTGCGGCTCTGCTGGGTGCACAGCATGGGAGCTCATCGCCTGCCCCAAAGCGCTGCTTCCTAACTAGCTGGCTGCTTCAAAACTGCTGCTGCAAGGTTACTGCAATTTCTGGAAAGATTTGAAAACTTTGCACTTAAAACTATGATGCTTATAGTTGATCTGTCTCTGCTGTCAGTCCTGTGTTCAGCAACTCACCTGCTTTTGAGTTAGCTGCATGGATCATGGGTTTCCTTGCTCACAGCCACATGTGGAACGAGTCCACAGGTTTTTTGTCTGCTGAAGGTTATGTTTGCTGTCAATCCAGCTGTCTGGCCTGTTGCTGTAGTGGTTTTTGCTCTGAGCATTAGTGTTGAGTGTTCTGCTGAGTGATCTGGCAGAAAGAATTGGTTGCCCAAGTGGAGATCTTAGAAACACAAGAGCCCTTTACCCGGCCACATGCATGTAAACACGCTTTTTTTGCACAGGTACTTCCTTTTGGGAGCCTGACTCGCCACCCTCCTTTTCCTGAAGACATTGTTTCATTTTATTGGGCTTGGTTTTGCCAGGGGACTCTCCAGAGACTCATACTGTGTGTGGGTCCTCGCTGTGCTGCAAAGGTGCTGCTCTTCAGTACAGTGACTTTAGTACAGGATCCAATGTACTACACAGCCCAAGCCACCCCACTGCCAGGGATTCTTTGAGTTTGGGTTAAGGCAGATCAGTAACTCTGCTGGGAATGGATGCATGAGGCTTTGAGTGTTTAAGAAATTAATCTTCCCCATCCACACCCTGAACTACTTAATTATTTATTTCAGCGTGGCTTAGAAGTTAGAAAGCGGGTGGATTGACCCTAATTCCTCACAGCCTGGTCCTTAGCAGTAACAGAGGAGCTGAGGCTTCTCCTGAAAGTAAGCTGTAATGTTAAATACCCCGTGCTTCTGTTTCCCTCTTTGGGGTTTTGCTGTTTCATTGCTCTTTCTAAAGCAGTCCTATAGTCTGGGCCGTTTCCCAAATGGTCTGAGCTGCAATATTCATTAATAAAAGCTAAGTCAAGAGCTGCTGTTAGGAAAAAAAAAAAAAAAAAAAAAAGACTGGGGGAAACTTTTACCATATGGAAAGCCCTCTGCAGAGCCTGTATGCCTTCAAGGTTTTGCTTTTAAAGGACATGAGAAGGGGCCCAGCAGCGAGGGAGCCATGGCCAGGCAGGTGGAGGAGCTCCGGGCTGTGCTGCCAGCCGTGGCTCCGGCGGGTGGCAGCACCGAAACAGCTTCTCCAGGTGATTTGACAAGGACGTGGAAAGGCAAAGGGACCTTCATCGCCTGCCATCCTCCAGCATGGCCCTCCCCGGTCTGCTGGGGCTTAGGAAGGGAAACATCTGCTGGGGGTCAAGGCAAGGATGTATTTGTAGGGTTTGGTTCCCAGCGTCCCTCGTGGTGCTCGGTGTTCCCCTGCCACGGTCACAAGGACAAGGCCACGGTCTGTGGTCTCCAATAACTCGGACTGAGGTGGGGCTTTGCATTCTTTAAGCCACTTCTGCAGCTGTTCGGACCAGAGCTGTCCTGCCCTGACATGGTTTATTCCAGGGGAAACTGCCTTTTGGAAGCAAAAGGGTGCTTTTGATTTACCTTGGCCTGAGGAAAGTTGGTGGCAGCTGGATGTTTGCAGAGGACAAGGCCACCAGGAGAAACACCTTCTGTTCCGCTGGCCGGAAGGGTTGAAGTCCAGGGGTAGTGCTGGGATCAACCGCCGTTCACAAACACAGCCCCGGGCATTCACCTGCTGTAGGGTTCGGTGGTGCAGTTACGGCCCTTCTCCCAGGACTGTTTGCCTTTTCCCTTCACCTGCCTGAAAGGCAAAAGGACTCCTTCTTCCCCCAAAAATCTCCCCCAGCATCCTCTGGGGTTTGTGCCACTGCCTCTTCTCTGTCTTAACTCTTGTCTTCTCTCAGCTGCTACCCAACCTGCCTCCTGCAAGTGACACCAACCAGCTCTAAGCCTAGTGCCAGCCTCAACTGGAAAACTCAGGAGTTTCACCGTTGTCATTACCCCGACCACTGCCACAGCTCACACAAGCCACGACCCTGCAGGAACAACCCCAAGATTTCAGTTTTGGTAACCCTGAGGGAGCTCTGCACTTAGACCAGGCAGCACAACACTGCGTTAACAGCAACCTGCTGATCCGTGGCTGCTGCCGGATCCAGGCAGCTGCCAGCGATTGGATCAGGTCAGACTCGGGGTTTCTGGTGTCGGTTACAGGGCTGAGGCGGCAATAGGGAAATAACGAAGCTACAGGGTGGGCTTGTGGTGCTGTGACCTGTGCCAGTTTATGACTGGTGCCAGTTTGCTGCACTGGGGCCTGCCTGTGCTTGCTCCTTAGGTGGGGCTGGCGGCTGGACCAGGATCCTGCTGCAGGTGCAGAGCCCAGCTGTCTCCTCTGATCTCCAGCAACTGCAGGGAGCAGCAGTAGTGCTCTGACATAGCTGAGAATGGGGTGAAGCTTGTCACACCCCCCAGAACAGCTCAGCCCTCCCAGCTCACCTGCCCCACGCACCGCGGTTCAGGACAATGCTGGCAGGTACATTCACTCTAGGGCTAAGCACCTTTGAAGCCAGCAGAGTCTGGCTTTTCTTACAGTAACAGGAGACCCTGTTGTTTTAGCAGGGCCAAAGCACACGGCCAAATGTGTTCGGGGTGAACTGTAAGATGAACAGGCAGGAGGATGCAGAACCGAGCAGTCCAGAGGCAGCTGCACCGACCTGGGTCCTTGCTCGCCCACAAGGTCACTGCTCAACTGGGTGGGTTCTGTTTTTTTGACCCCAAGAGCCTATAAAACTGGGAGACTAAATGCAAACAATGTCCTACTACTCAAAAAAACCCCAAACCACCAAACACACCGGGTGGAATGCCAGGCTGGACTTCGCCCAAGGAGGTTTTTCAGCCATTTCTGCCCACTCCCTCTGGTAGGAGGTAGAAAGGTTTCAGGGAGGCAGAGGGAAGAACCACAGCAGCAAGGATCTGGGGTAGGCTATAAAGGACTGACAGAAGCCCAGGCTTTTGTGACACTTTCCTCATTAGCTTGTCATAACGGAGACCTGGGGCAAGGGTGGCTTCCTCAGTGCAGTCACGCGCTGCTACGTGGAGGGTGGAGCCTGGAACAATGAGCCTTGGTCATCCCTGAGTGTTTAAGCTGGTCATGGAGTTCATCAGCACTCCTGAGCAAGACACACAGCTCCAAATGCCTCTCCTTAGCCGGGGAGCCTGAGAGGCATTCACAGGCGACTGCAGAGAGCACGACCCCCAGCCCCTGCCAGGCAACCCTGCCGGCACCCTTGTTCACAGGCGCTGCCCCCTCCCAGCTCACATCCCAGCCTGCGCAGGCAGCCTGGATCCCTTCTGCGGGAGAAATCACACGCTCTACCTGGAAACGTGCCACTTTCTTTATGTTGCACTGCAGTTTTAACAAAGATACGAACATGCAGAGTAATGCCACTTGTCAGCAGGAGCTCAGAAGAGAACGCAGCGATGCCTATCAGTAGTCAGCAGGGAGAGAGGCTCTTGGAAAAGAGGCAGGAGACACACTCCCAGCAAGCACAGGACCCCCAAAGACCCTCCGCATCCTCTCCCTTGCCCACAACCACAGGCTCTCCAGCCTTCCCTTGCTGTAAGACAGCAGGTCAACCTCTGAGGTGTGATGGGAGCCCTCCCTTGAGCCCTGCAGGGCTGTCTGTTCCACTTCTGGCAAGAATAGAAGCAGCGGCAAGGAGGAGCAGTCTGTCTCTACTGCAATAGCTGGTTTTTTTAGACTGTTTTCCCTTCCCAAGGAGGCAGAAGGAGAATTATTTTACAAAATAAACTGGCCCTTGTTTTCACAGGAGAGTAGGAAAGCCGAGGGGAAGGGAGTGAAAACCTAGGAGTACCTGCTGCCAAACTGAAATTGCAAAGAGTGGATTAGCGGCTCTGAAGGGCCAGGAGATGAAGCTAAGCAATACATTAAGGATATGTCCCAAAACCTCTCCCGTCTGGCTCTTGTAGCCCTAACACCCTTTCTGCTCTAACCCCTCCTTCTCTCCTAACTGCCATTTGGGAAGAAGTGTCACAGATGGCTCTGACTGGAGCTGCTGCAGGCCTCTTCTGTGGCCTTGCCTTCTGCTCGACACAGGACAACTGAGGATGACTTCATGAAGCTGCCTCCACAGCAAGCTCGGGTGGGGATGCTGGAAGTGTTTACTTGCCCAAGGTAAGGGATATCCGGCAATACATATCCTGCCCCATTTGACGGGCTGACTGAAAGAGGGGGGAGAAGGGGAGGGCTCAGTTGAATTTAGCCTTTGAAAAGTCCATCTCTGGATGCTGTTCCATGAACCTGCAAGGAAAACAAAGACAAGAGTTTGGGTATGAGTCAGCAGGAGCCACAGAACAGCTCTCTTTGGGGGAGTAAGGCATCCCTACTTCCTGCACTACGAAGTTTGCTTCCTCCCGACGCCCTTCACAGCAGGGACTGTTTTGCTGAGCTCCTTGGGACACACTCGCCATACTACAAACACTTTTTCCTCGGGTCAGTGGTATCACCAATCCTACCAGCCATCAAGGTCAGCAAGTCCAGACACATGGGAATTATTAATTATCAAACACACACCCTTTAACTGCTACCTCTCGGACGGACACGTAGCAGCTATGACACTGATTGTGGGGCAGAAGGGAGATTGTGAGGGCAAATTACGATTTAAGCTCAAATTTATTAGCTTAAGCATTACTGGAGACGTGGGGAATATCTCCAGTGCTGTGACAGTGAAAATTCATGAAGGACGTGACCAGAGAAATCTGGCTTCACGCTAGGTGCAACCTGATTTCAAATGTATTGCAATCCCAGCAGATACGACTATTTGGACTCAGGTTGCCACATCAGAAAGTCCTGAGAACGATACACTGTGCCTATGAGTGATCAGGAGCGATTAACACACACAGAAGCTCCTGGCTTCCTCCTCTGCCCTGCAGTTCACCAAGGGATACAACAACTAACCATGTGGAGGATTCACACACAAAGTGCAAGTAAGAGCAGGCCCCTGTCTTCCTCTGTGCTCTCATCTCATGGTTTCCCCTGAAACACCACCACAGCGTTTCACTTCCATGGAAATACGTGCTGCAAGAATAGTGTCCTTGTTTAGCAGCCAGGAGGGCTTCACTGGCAGAGATTAGGACCCATGTGTGCATTACCGAGTCTACCTCGGCCCGAACAAAGTCTGAACTTCCTATCCGTTCTTTACCAGCCAATCTGCGCACAAGGCAAACTTCCAGAGCACTGAACGAGTGACCTTGCCAACAAGGTATCCTACATGTGGACTTCCCAGGAGGAGATGGCTACCTCCTATTCTACTAACTCAACAGACAGGCACTGAGGAAATCTGGTCTCTGCTCTAAAGCAGTTGCACCCTATGCTGTACTTGACACACTGATCAGAGCGAAGCTTCTGCTGCTACAGATAAGCCAAGAAGAAAAGGAGTCAAGCCTGCTACACTAATCCTCCTTCCAGTCCTGAGATAAGATGTGGGTTTGCACTTGCTGAAGAAGCTGCATGACCCAGAACTGCCTCCACGCCTTCCCAAACGGCCTTGGGAGGTCCGTGAGTAATTTCCCTGCCAAGGTGCATTTATGCCAAACAGGGCAATAAAGACATAAAAGTGCTATTGGCTTGGAGAGAGCTGCCTGGTGGCAGGTGTGCAGGGAGAGGTGATTATCTGGGCTACTGAGTAGAGGGAGATTAGAAAACAATCAAGACCATGTTAAAGTTCAGTAGAGATGGTACCTCCAGTCCCAAACATGCTTTCTGAACTTGAAATCAGCAGATTAAGACAGAGCTAGGCTATTTCCAGAATTTTCCGTTACACTTTCTACCCCCACGGGCTTTTATAGACACTGGTGGCTGGCCAGCAATTCAATGACTACGTAACTCCAGACATGACCGCAGGTAGGATTGAAGGCCAACCTGTTTTCTGCTCACGTATTTGTGTCAAAGAGGAAGAGGAGAGGGGCTTGTGAAAGCAAATACCCACAAATTAATGAGGTCTACGCACTTTTTCAAAATGTCTTGCTTCTTCTGTTCATCGGATGTGGGCAGGCCCATGGATTTCTGTCGCTGATCATACATCATTTTCTCCACCATACTGCGAGTTTCGCTGTCCAGGTCTGATAACTAAAAGAAAGGACTTCTATCAAAATTGGAATAACTTGTCTCAACCCATACATACACCCTGCTTGCAGAGAACAAAAATACATTGAGGTCACGCTATGCTGTGCTCATGGGCTGCTGAAATACTTATACAGGCACTGATCTATAGACTCAGCTTCATTCATTTGAAGTTTTGGGGGCACTTATGTTATATGATAGCATCGTATGCAGCAGTACTCCCAGTATTGGTTTTATGCTGGTAAATAAAAGACATAGTTGAATGTGAGCTGTGTGAGAGCACGTTTATGAGAAGGATCCATTCGGTAAAACAGGGGGAGTTCTTACCTTTGAGTTCTCTGGATTAATTTTCTTGGTGTTGATTTCTGGGTCTGTGGAGACTAGTTTGTTCCACCATTCCATCTTGTTGATCTGAAAGACGAAGAAGTAAAAATATTTTATTTTTTCTGGACTTGCTCTAGGAATTTTATGTGTCGGTCACAGGAAAAAGCTGCTAGAATCATTTATTTGACAGTTTTCTAAATGTCAGTAAAATCTGAACTTGGATAAAGGATACTTTTTTCATTCCGAACCACTTGCAGGTAGCCTGAATTTCCACAACTGGGAAATCTGAGAGCATGTCAGATGTCACATTTGGCATGACATAAATGGGATTAGAAATTAAATCACCCAGAGAGACCCAGAAGGGACACAATAAGCAATAACATCTGTCCCTGGATTTTCATGTCACTAACAGATGCCAAAACACAGCATTATTCCATTAAGGAACAACTTTAAAATGACTGATTTCCTTCCAGCTTTTCCTAAACTGCTGGGCAATCAATTGGATATCCTGAATTAGCATGAAGTTAGGCTGAAGACAGAGGGAACTTGCAACACCCCAGTTCCAATAGCATCATTGACACTGTACCAAGGATAAGCATGGCTCCTCTGTTTCAGCTGACAAAGCCCAGGGCTTTCACAGGTTTTGTCAGACTCTTACTTCACCAGGGAAGAGGCAGACAAGTCTGAATCCTCCCTGGTTCATTCTGCTTTACCTTCTCCAGGTGCACGGTGACTGTTTTACCATCTTCAATCAGCCAGGAGCTCTCCTCCACCTTCACTTCATTGAAAAGCTCTCCATCAATGACAGGCGAATGGCCCTTCAGGCCAACTTTGAGGCGCCGTCTCTGGATATCCACCACCACGTCCTTCCCCTTCAACCTGAAGCTCACCTTGAAAGGGATGGCCAGCTGGACCAGACAAAGATCAGATTTGAGGAGCTGAGCAGTGAAGTCTCTCCCTACCCTCTTGTGCCGCTGTTCTAAGACTTTCTGCCTTGGTTTCACCAGAGAAAGACAGAACACGCGATATTTTCCTTGCGGTACTGAGTGAGCGGGAGGTGAAAGGATACAAGAGTAAGTTTGGCAACAGGATGGCCAATACCTCAAGGGGACTATAAAAAGGGAAGCAGATTTTAATGTCTTGTTAAAACAAGACCAAGGTTTGGCAAAGTTAACTACAGCTTCTGGGAATTTTGTTTAGTTACCAAGCTCTCTCCCAGCTATTGAAATGCTGCTGTTAAGTACAACTAACAATCTTCCAAAGGCAACAGAGATACAGGGCATTGGCTCCACCATTCTTACCAGCACCTGCTCTTATTCCCTATCTCAGATCCTCAGATCCTGGTAATAAGGCAATACTTACATCCAGTTCTGAAAGAGTCTGTGTCCATCTATAATTTGGAAGGTCAGCTCCATTGCCAGAGTTGGGTTTAAGTTTGCCTTTATCCTTCTCATCTTCCTCTTCATCATCTGTTTCCTAAGCAACCAATTAAAAGTGTAAAGAAAGAAGCTCTTCAGGTCTCCATTTATCTTTCACTTCTAACAGTTCTTGGTTTTTATAAGAATTTCAGGTCAGGTGCACGTATTTGATATTCACATAAATTTAGCCCAAAATTAATAGGTGTTTCTGTTAAAACATAATTACAAGAAAAACAAAACCAAAAAAACCCATATTGAAGCCTTTGGGAATTAAGTGTGTATTCTTGAAGAAAGCCAGACTGGATACCCCCTCACATTCACAGGAGTTCTCATGGTTGTCCAGAAACATATTTCTCTCAGCCCAAAATAAAAAGTCCCTAGATGACCTTTACCTGTTTGTTAGAATCTGAAGATTCACCTTCATCCTCTGAGGGTTTCACTGGGACACTGTTAACCTGTCCTTGTGCCTCCTTCTTCTGTTTAAAAAGAGAACAAACATGCTCAGACAAGTGTTGGCACTTTGTGTTACTTGCTGATCTGACACTAGGTGGCCTCAGCCTCTTCAGCTGAAACTGAAGAGCAGGACTCAGAACTGCACCCTAGACTGACGGGGAATTTTCAGCCCTTAGAACAGTGTTACAGGAAAGCGGTACTGCCAAGGGGAAGACTCCGCTGGTCTTCACACCTTGATGACTGTAGCAGAGGGTGTTGCTACTATCAGAGAGCTTGCTGAAGGCAGAGAGGCAAAGTGAGTTACTGCCATGGTTGAGCCTAGGCTAATTTAATTTCGAAGCGCACCACCTGCTCCAGTCTGGTGGTCCAGATATTGCAAAGGAACAAGTCCAAGCCGTTTTAATCATCACTGCTACCCGAGCTACACGCAGGCCAGCGCAGGAGATGACCTAGATGGTACCTGTAGGCACCAGACATCGCTCTCACCTGGTCGATTTCCAGCTGCAGCCTTTCTGCTTCCTCATCTGTAAGTTCCTTAATCCTTGGCTCATTTGCTTCTTGCTTTTCTTTAGCAAGTTTGGCAGCTCTCTCTGCCTTTTCACGCCGCTCTGCCTCTTGACGAGCCTTTTTCTCCTTCCGTTCCTTCTGAGCTAGTTTGTTGTGATGGTTGAAGGTATCTGTGATCAGCTGAAAGACAGGAACACAGATCAAAAGGTTTTAAAAAATCACCACTTTTTCAAACCCAAATGAAGCAAACTCACTGTCTACTGAGGAGCTTGAGAACATTGGTTAGTCACACAGATGTGACTTTTCCCTTCGTTTTTACTCTAGCCTTTTGACTGAATATCTAGAGTAGGAGAAAACTCAAAATATTTAAACGTAGCCCTTCCTACTTCTTCCTTACACAGGGAGTGTATTTCCATGGAGATAACAGAAGAATACAAATTCTCCATTTGTTTTGGCCTTGTGCAATTCCAGCAGGATGAGCAGACGCCTAACCCAGCCATTTGACAGCTACTCTGTACACCTAGGACAGCTGGATCCAAGTTGTTTTACCTACTTCTGACTTTTCCCATGACTGGGCTTTTACCCAGGCACTAGATGGAGATTCAGTGTCACGATTTATGTTTGAAAAGCTCAGTGTTTTACACTTAGGGGCAAGTTCCTACATAAATCTTTGCTTCAAATCTCACTCCAAATTCTCATGTAGTTGTGACTATGAAAAGCAAAATCTCAAGGTCTCTGATGCAAACGGCTGTACTGCTCAGAGGGAAAGCTGAGTACACAGGCAGGAAGCCAGAGCAATTGCTCCGTGGTCGATAACACCAGCAGCGCCGTGCAAAGCAGCACGTATGAGAACTTAAGTCTGCTCCAGAAAACAAAATAGACAGAATCTGAGAAAAGGAATCAGAGTGGAGAGATTTCTCAGACAGGGGTTTATGTACTGGTTTATATAAATCCCAGAAACTTCTGGAGGGATTCAGCACCTTTCCAGAGCAACTCAAAGCATCCACGCCTTGTAGTTTGGTAACCAACCACCAAGTATTTCTGCTTTGTTTTGAAGGGGAAAGCAAGATTTATTTACACAACGCAAGTCCAGTGTCTCCTAGGATACAGAATTCAAGACATGCATCTCCCAGCCTCTGTTCCTAACTGCACGATGATCCATGGTGAGCAAACTATCTACATTGCCCGAGCTTGTCCGTGTGCGCACACCCCCCTCCCTCTACACCACAAGGGATTCTGAAATGGCACTCCATGGAAGACAATGACTTTCCCACCCTCTCCTCTTTCTCTTTCATGCCAAAGGGTGAGCAGGACTGGGGAAGCAGCTTCTTCAATTTTTGTTGTGGTTACTATGGTGTCAAGAGACTCTGTATTGAGCACCCTTTCAGAAGGCCATAAAGCATTTTAACAGATACCACCCAAGGACACGAACACTTTTATTTTACAGGCACAGACACGGATTTGCTACAGAACTGCCAACAACAGTAGCCAGGACCTCCAAAAGCACCAGCCAGTGCTCATCTCTGAAATGCCACTCAGGGTTTCACTCCCTGGGAGCACAGAGTCCCCAGGAATTTGGAGAGATTTGCTCTCTAGTCTAAGAAAAATGGGAGTAGGCTTCATCTTTCTTACTTTGAAACCACCCTCTTTCCCATCCCTTACCTGCCTTAGTTTTGCCGCTTTAGAGACTAGACAAGAGTACGTTATACACTGTGTTAGCAATTAACATCTGCCCTAACACATTCAACACAGCAGCAGTGCCTGCTTTGCTGGTGGAGTTCCAGTAGTCCAGGAAGGGGAATAGTTGCTATACTGGTAAGTACAAGCAAGAAATCTTCAAAAAGTCTGGCCAGTTCGCATTTGAATGCTCTGGTTATCTCCCTACAGTGAAACAATTCAGTTTTTCAGCTCTCGAGCTGGGTGAGGAATACCTGCTGGATAGGAGATACTCAGGCTGCCAACGAGGCCGCCCGGACCCCAGGCTTGCTCCCCAGCATGCTCGCTCTGTACAGGCACCGCAACCCGGAGACAAAGGTGCAGCTGCATGTGCAGAGATGTGTGGACTTTGTGCTTTTTCTGAGATGAACAAATAAAGTAACCCGGGGTTATCAACACTGCGGTGTCTGTCACCGTTAAGTCAGTGTGTCTGGCAGATTTGCTTTCCAAACAAGCCTTTGGCCAGAGCATGGCAAAAAAACCCACACTGTCGGTACCATTCGAACAAGCAATCGTGTGTGCCTCACCTCAAATAGCGGCAATTCGTTATTACCTTGCTTCAGTGATGAATTTCATCAGGATCACAGGCTGCTAGTCCCCAAGTGCACCGTAATGCTTTGAGTTGTTCAGGCAGGGAAGTCTTAGTATGGCACAGACATGGGTGGTATGTAAGTTAGAAGACATAAAACCTTGGGGATTTGTTTTTTTACCTTCTCTGCTACTCCATCTTCTCCACCGGTGAAGAAATCCGTTTTACGCCTCAGGAAACTAAAGAATGTGTTCACAAGCTGGCAGAGGAAACAGGGAGGGGGGTGGGAGAAGGGGTGGAGAGAAAAAAGAGCAATGAGACCAGATCACTCCAAGCTGCCTCGTGTCTCTTGAGTAGCCTTTATTCTTTGTACTCCCTATCTGCATCTGTGCCAGGATCATCCTGAAATCAGCCCCATGACTGTTTCCCAGAGAACACGTCCAGTGGCTTTTGTGGAATTCCAGCTCCTCGATTCCCAGTTTTCAGAAGAGGCAGTTGTGTGGTTTACATAAAGGGCAAGCAGCTTATTCTCAGGTCACCTTGGAGGTACACCTACTCTGATACCCCAAACTGTTATCTGAGGCAGGAATTTGGGTGGGTATGTATGTATATGTGCATATATACATGTGCATATATAGATATACACATACACTGTATTTTGCTTCTTTGCACACCTAAACCCTCAAAGTGTGCAAACTCACCTTCCCTCGTGTCCTGTTTATTTTTACAAAATAACTACTAGCTGTCTGCCAGGTATCACCGATGAATTAGGAGTTATGAACTGGCCTCCCCAAGGACCCCTGTGGAAATCCATACTCTCAGTGGGTCTTTTATTTCTCAGGTGTTCTGTCCTCTCAGTATTTCAATCAGAGGTTTCACTACAGCATGTGGAACCGTTATTAGGACCGTTTCCCCAAACCATTTGTGAGTGGGATGTTCCCACACTCTCCAGCCCTCCCACAGGTCAGCACCTGGACTCCCAGAACCCCCAGCAAGAGTCAGCACGGCAGGAAGAGTGAGGTGTGGCAGCAGAGCTTCCACCACGAGGAAGGAAACCACGTTCCCCGTTCAAGTTGGTCGAATCTAAACCCATCAGGTCTCAGGGGACCCGCTACCACCTGGTTGTGCTGGGAAAATGGGACAGAAGGACTCGATCCTCCCCGGTGGTGTTTTGCTTTGCTGTGACCCGGCACGGGCGCTGCCCGCACACACCGAAACCTCCGTGACCGACGTGGGAAGCCCGGAGGCGGCAGGAGCCGGGGTGCAAGGCCGCACGATCAGGGCGCAGACCTGAGCTCCGCAGCCCCTCGTTAGCATCACACTAATTAATTAACAGGTTCTCCGCGCTCCTCGGGGCTGGCGCGGGCCTGGGCCGTTATCGGGGTGGGGGGGGGCGGGGACGGACATGCCGCATGTAGACCGCCCGGGGAGGGCCGGGACCGCCCCCCCTCCTCCCGGTCCCGGCCCCCCCCCCGGGAATACGGAAAAGCTTCTCCCGCCCCATCCCGCACCCGGGCCCGGCGGCGCTACCTCGCGCACGCCGCCCTGATGCTGCTGGGCCATGGCGAGGAGCATGCCATCGAAACGATCCTCCTGCTCCGCCGCCTCCTCCGCGCTCAGCCCCATCCTGCCGCCGCCGCCTCAGCCCCCCTCACGCCGGGAACCGGAACCGGAACCGGCGCGAACGGAAGCACGCGGGCGCTCCTCCCTCACCCCCTCCCCCAATCCCAGAGCCCGTCCGCCCCGCTCTCTTCGCGGATTGGTCGCGGCCGCGTCCAATCCGCCGGAAGGAGGCGGGACGCGAGGCGCGGGGATCCGGTTGCTATAGCGACGGCCGGTCCCGGCCTTTCCAGAAAGCTCGGCGGAGGCCTGTGACCCCGCGGGGGTCAGGGGTCAGAGGTCGCCCGGGGACCGCGGGCTCTGCTCCGTGTCTCGGCCGGGCCTTGCTCTGCCATCCCGGGGGCCGCGGGCCCGGGCGCCCCCGACCAGCAGCCACGGTGATGGGGAGCGGGCCCGGGGAGCTGCTGCCCCAGTGCCGGTGCCGGCCCCGGCTCTCTCAGCCGCCCTTCGGTCCCTTCTGTGTCTGCCCCGCTCCTTGGCGGGCCAAGGATCCGGCCTTTCCTCCGGCTGAGTTACCACCATCCCGGGGCACACCCTCTGCCGCAGGAATCCCTCGCCCTGCTACCAGGCCCCTTGGAAATCCGCCATTAGAAGCTCAATTCCTGCCTCTAATTTGGCCAATGGGTAAAAATACCCGGTAATTCAAGGTGAAAAATCTGAGAATTTGCCCTTCCCCTGCCCCGCGTTTCCTCTGGGAGACGTGAACCGACGGATGGGCCCTGCCTGGGATTGAATACTACAGTCCGTCAGATCGCTGGGTTCGTAACGACATGAGGCTCCTGTCAGCAAGGTTACGCAAACAGCCGCTGATAAAACGACTTCCAGGTTGCTCTTTCCAAGGCCGGAGCGTACAGGCCGTTGAACGCAGGGCCCAGATGAGAGAGTGTGTGTGTGTGTGTGTGAACCTCCTGGCAGCGACACACGCCATACGGCACTGCCCGATGACAGCCGGGGCCTTGGTGCCATGGTACAGGCTGGGTTAATGACTTTGTTTATACTGTTGGGGTGATGGTGATAAGGCCGCCCAACCCGCCGTCCCCCTCCCTGCACCGCTGGCGCTTCATTGAGAAAACGGCCGTTGACGCCGCGCCGAGAACTCGTTTGCCCCAGCCAATCAGCCCAGGGACAGCTGGGGTTTTTTTGTTGGGTTGTTTTTTTTTTTTTTTTAATGAGGACTGCTTAATCACAGACCGGTCAAGGCTGTGGAGGGGTGTTTCACTGGTGACCCAGCCTTATAAGAGCTGCTTTGAGCAGCCATGGGCTGGCAGAGCTGAGAGGACGGGGAGAATCCAGCCTGCGACGGAGGGTTTGGGAGGGATTTTACATCTCTCTCCCATCTGCTGTAGCAGGAGCTGAGTTTCACCGAAGATCCAGCCGCCCGGCACAGTTATGACCACCAGCGGCATGGACGTGGACTGTGAGAGGTGCCAGTGCCACAGTGACGACAAGCGCACCGCCATCCTCTACACCCTCCTCAGCCAGAACCTCAACCACAGCCGGGGCGGCCGCGGCCCAGCCCACCAGCGCTGCCTCTGCCACCAGCGCCGGACCGTCTGCCTCCGCACACCCCACGTCACCTGCCAGGCGGCCTCCAACGTGCTGGTAAAAACCATCAGCTTCATGAAAAACCTCCCTTCCTTCCACCTGCTGCCGCGAGAGGATCAACTCCTGCTGCTGGACAGCTGCTGGGTCCCTCTTTTCCTCCTGGGGCTCGTCCAGGAGATGGTGACCTTCGAGGTGATGGAGACCCCAGCCCCCAGCATGCTCAAGAAGATCCTCCTCGACGGCCGAAGCAAACGAGAGGAGCCTGAGCGGATGCAGCCCACGCTGGCCGCCGTGCAGCGGCTGCAGTGCTGCCTCAACACCTTTTGGAGCCTGGACCTGAGTCCCAAGGAATACGCCTACCTGAAAGGAGCCATTCTCTTCAACCCCGGTGAGTGCCCGGCCCTCGTGGCTCTGCCTGCCAGCGGGAGAGCACATCCCACACATGTTAGCATCTGAACACACACCGCTTGGCTTGGAGACGTTCAGAGTGTGGGCAGGCATGAGAGCGGAGAGGGCTGGTTACCTTATCCTTAACACCAATTGTTACCAAATGTGCCAGGAAGCCGGGAGGAGGGATGTCAAATGTAGTGGTAAAAGCCAGAGACCTTTGCCTGCCCTGCAGACGATAAAGGACCCCGGGATTTACGTTGTAAAGCATGAGTTTGCCCAGTTAACTACTTTTCCACCCTCAAAAGGCGGCCCTGGAATAGCTACGTCTCGGTAGCGCTGCATACATCTCATTAGCGGGGCCTCGGAGATCCCTTCCGAGAAATGGGGAGGGGGAAGGGTGGGAATGGGAGAAACCTGGGGCTGTTTTCCAGCCTCTCTCATCACTGACTTTTCCTCCTCTCCCTTGGCAGATGTCCCTGGGCTGAGGGCCTCCCTGTACATCGAGAGCCTCCAGCGGGAAGCCCAGAGAGCGCTTCAGGAGGTCCTGCAGCCCCTGCACCCCGAGGACCAGGGCCGCTTTGCCCGCATTTTGCTGATCGCCTCCACCTTAAAATCGATCCCTCCCACCCTCATCACGGATCTCTTCTTCCGACCTGTCATCGGCAACGCCGACATCGTCGAGCTCATCGTGGAAATGCTGTACGAAATAACCGGCGGGCAGCTGGCTCCCGCGGCACATGTGGCTTGCTGAGCAACCACGCTCGGCCGCTGGGCCCGTGGATGCTCCCCACGCCTCGCCGGGCAGCAAAGCGAATCTGGGAGCGGGGATTTAGCGAGAGAAGTGCTCTGGACTCTGCGGGGAATTGCGCGTTTTGGTAGGGCTGAAGTCGGGGGATTCAGCCAGGCTGCAGCAGAGCGCAGGGAGAAACAGCTCTGGTTCAGCAGATGTTTACAGCAGCTCCTGCTCCGCCTGTGCCTGTCTCCGTTTCAGGGATTGTGTGTGCGGGTGAGGGGTTTCTTTCCCTGTTTGTAGCCAGAGCCACCAGCCAACTGCAAACAGAGCACAGAGCGGGTCAGGTTAGAGCCCGGTCCTGGTTTTTACTCAACAAATCCTTGGTCCTATTGAAATCAATGTGCATTTTGCTGTTAACTCCAAGAGATGAGGTTTGTCCTCAACTAACAGCTTGATTCTGAGGTGTTTAGGCACACTGAATAACATGTCTTCAGTGGTGTTGCTTACTGAGTGCAAACATTATGGAATTAGGTCTGGGTGAAGTCTTGGTCTGTCTATTGTGCTTGAAATCTTAGAAATATTCATGAAAGATCTTCCTCAGGCACCAAGAGGGAAAAAGCCAGAGTATTAAATCTTACAGGGTGTACAGATTCACCCCTCTTACTTTTTCTTAGATTGTATCTTTTCTCCGCAATGCCGTGAAATACAACAGGACTGCTCGCAGGGCAATGGGTTACCTAAGACCACCTAAACCTATTGCACATCATTTTGGGCTGTAGGCTTACCTCTGTTTGTGCGATAATAAGTGAACCCCGAGCTGTGAACGCTGCAGAGACGAGTGGAGCTTGTTTGGTGGTAGAACCAAATGTCCCTCCCTGGAGTTACAGCCGGGTGCAAGCGTAGCACACCTGGAAAGCTTGCTCCTCCTGCCTGCAGCTTCTGTAACAAGTTAGATGTCAGTATTTTATAAGTGAACGTTCCTGCGGTTTGTATATAAGATGCAGTAAATTATTTTTTTAATAAAAGGTTTTACATTATGGAACATGGTGGTGACTTTTTAGAGATGGTGTTAAATTTCTGGGGGGTTAGAAAAACCAGCTGCAGGCCTGGTGTGGAAAGAACGCTTGAATGAAAAGGGGCTTCCCATAAAGATCCATCTGCCTCGCCGTGGCGAGGGAGCATTGCGATGTGGACACACGTCGATCACCGCCAGCGGGAGCTGTCTGACGAACAGCCCCGCGGCACAAAAACCCTTGGTGCGCCCAGCAGATGGAAATTCGCAGAGGCAGCGGAATCGCAGCCTGTCCACGCATTGCGCCTTTCTCCAGGCGTTGAGCCTCGCCCAAGGGCTCCCGGCGCAGCCGCCATGTCGGAGGTGGATGCTCTGACTCACCTGGACGCGCACGCAGTTGCCAACAGGCACCGACACCATCCCATTTGCCGTGCCCGACCCAGCCGAGGTGTCAGATAAAGCCGCACGAAGCCTCCCTGTGCCCCATCACCCTCCTACCCATGGTAACACCTTGACTGTTAGCCAGCAGCCCGGTGGGAGGAAGGACTGCTTCGTCAGTCTGTCCCTCCACCTCTCACCACTGCTGCTGAACGGTGACGGACGGCTTCCAAGGTGACCTCAGCGCCGTGATGGCCATTTTCCATGGGGAGAGAACGCATGAGTCACCGCATGATTTCCGCAGGCCCGCACCAGCCACGGGCAGCCCTGAGCCACGCAACCCAGTGACGCGTGTGTGAGTCACGGTGCGCGGGATGCCGAACAGCCCCGCTGCCAGAGTTACCCCAAACCGGGCACGCAGACACCTTGGCGCAGGGGAGAGCCCCTGGCACCTCCATCCTGCCACCGGTCCCACCAGCCCCCCGGGGACCGGGGGTTCCGGCGTGGCACCTGCCCGTGTCGCTGCCCACGAGGCAGGTCTGACACCACAGGGCCGCCCCTCCATCGTGGGACACACAGCACTGGGACTTTACCAAGAGGGAAAAGCCAGGACCCCTCACATGAGGCTACGCTGCGTGGCATGGGGGGGGGGGCTGGCCACCCCCAGCACCCTGACACCCCCAGGGGCTGTGACCCCCCCCCCCCGGAGCCTGGCCACCCCCTGCTACCCCCATGGCCTGTGCCCTCCATTGAGGCCTGGACACCCCCAGAGCCTGTGACCCCCATGGGGGGGGGGGGGCTGGCTGTCCCCGGGGCCTGTGCCCCCCCCGGGGCCTGCCCACCCCCTGCCACCCCCATGGCCTGTGACCTCCATTGAGGCCTGGCCACCCCCAGCGCCCTGACACCCCCACGGCCTGTGACCCCCATCGGGGGGGGCCTGGCTGTCCCCGGGGCCTGTGCCCCCCCCCCCCCGCCCTGGCCGCCCCCAGGACCCCCCCTCGCCCCCGCCCGACTGCAGCGCCCTCTCCCGCCACCAGGGGGCGCCCGCTCCGCGTCCCGGAGCCGACGTCATCACCGTGCGCCCAAACGGCCGTGACGCGCCGTCCCGGTGAGGCAAGATGGCGGCGCCCAGCTGTAGCGCCGGTAATGGCGGTGTCGCCGCCGCCGCCCGCTACTGCTTGGTGAGCGGTATCCCGGCCGCGCTGCGTTCCGCCCAGCTCCGCGCTTACTTCAGCCAGTTCGTGGAGGCCGGAGGCTTCCTCTGCTTCCACTACCGCCACCGCCCCGAGCGCCTGCCGGCGAGCGGCGGCGAGGAGGCCGCGGCGCCGCCGCCGCGCACTTGCTCCTGCCTGGTGGCCGTGCAGCCCGGCCGCGCCCGCCGCCTCGTCCGCATGTACTCGGGTAAGCGCTGGGTCGGGCCCGGCGGCGCCTCGCTGCCCGGCCGCTGCCTCATCCGAAGGATCCGTCTCAGCCCCGGGACAGGTACGAGCGGGAACCGGGGGGGGGGGGGGGGCGTCGGGCATCGCCCCCCCTCATGGGCCTGGGAGGGGCTGGAGGACCCGTTGGGCACCGGATCCCACCTCTACGGGTCGCAGCAGGCAACCCGAGGGCACCGGGTGGTTAAAAGCCCTCACGGAGTTTCCTCAATGCCTTGAATCCATTATGAGGCAAGAAGAATCGTTCTGGGGTGTGCTCATCCCCCTCCTGCCTGATTTACCCCTCTCTGCTGGAGCGTGTGTTCCCCCACAAAACCATTCCTTTTCTCCTCCAGGCACAGAGACATCTTCCTACAGCGGGGACAAGACGGCCGCAGGTGAATCTGTCGCAGAAGCGGACTTGAAGCGGCTGCCTGAGTTCAACCCCCCTTCCTTCATGCCTTACGGGAACGTGGGCACTCCTCTGAAAGTTTTTCTGGAGCTGATCCGGGCCTGCAGGCTGCCTCCCCGGATTATCAAGAAATTGCAGCTGGATTTTCCAAAGACAGGCTCATCCCGTAGGTATGGGAATGTGCCTTTTGAATACCAGGACACTGAGACAGTTATAAAAGAAGAAAGAGTTTACACTGCTACAGGGGATGAGATCACAGAGGAAGAGGGGCCTGCGGCAAGATCTGAGGTGACTCACCCAGCCAGTGCTGAGGAAGATGAGGAGGGGCAGGAGAAGGAGGAAGAGGAGTCGCACTCAGATGATGTAAGTGGATTTTTCTAGCACCGTCCAAGGTTAGCCATTACAGCTGCAAAGCTGTGCGGGCCGATATAACTCTCTCAGAGCTCATTTTTAATTTTTAATTGTATTGTATAAATCGCTTGTCTAAAAATGGTGTTAAAATACGGTTGTTCACGTCTTGGTGCACTGAGCCCCTTGGCACATGAACAGTGTGGGCATTAACGCCTCAAACTGCTTGCCCAAATCAAGCCAGTTGTAGGGGTTGAGCCCAAAGGGTTTGGTCCAGAGGAGTGAGCACAGGCAGAGGCTGGTGCTGCGGGAGCAGGTCTCTGCCCTGCTGCGTGATAGATTGGCCCGACTCTGCTGTTGCTTGTGAATGAGGTGACCGGAGATTTGGGACCACGTTTGTGTGCTGGAAACGACATGCAGAGCTGTACAGATGGTTGACCTTGAATGCTTTTGTGATTGAAGTTAGTCGTTCTGAGAAAAATGGCTTTCGTGACAAAGACTCCTAGAAAACTGGGCTGGACAGGCTCTCCGGAGATTATCTCGCTCCCTCCACCTGACAGACGCCTGTCTAGCCTGTTCTCAAAAGCTCTGTCATTACAGAGGCAGCACAATCCTGAGGCAAGCCATTCCCGTTCTTTGCTGTACCAGAATTAACTGAGATGCCAAATCTTTGCTGCAATTTTATCCCATTAGGTTCTCCTAGCAACAGCGGACACAGAGAACGCTTTGTTCCCTCCTTTGCAAACTTTTAATTCAGTCTTTTCTTCTCCAGACTAAACAGACTCCTCTAGCTGTTTCTCACAGGCTCTGTTTCCTGGATCTCTAGTGATTCTTTTGGCTGTTCCTTAGTTTGTTAATGTCTTCCTTGGAGGGCTCTGCCCAGAATTGGGCAGGCAGCAGTAAAGCTGTCAGTCTGATCTGTATCTGTGCCAGCAAGCTGCTTCACTGGAACTGACACAATCTCTTTAGGGATCAGCTTGAGTGGAATTAATTTGTTGCTAGTGCTGACTTTACCTACAACACACCTGCTCCTTAAATGGGCATCTTAGTGTTACAGATTGGCTACGCTGCTGAAAGCATGCTGTGAAGTGGGTGTGATGTGGTATTTTTCACCACTTCTGTCTGCTGACTCTGAAGATGGCATTAGTCAGGGGAATGAGGTCATCAGTGCTGGTCGTGTTGGTGCCTGAAAACAGCAGGCTGAGACGAGCTCTGTTGACAAAGCTGTTTCATAGGGAAGGCGTTGCGATGGGCCGCGAGGGTCAGGGAAACAGGGAGGAGGCTGTGTGCTGTTGGTGTCGCCCACCTTTCACCGGCTCCTTTGCAGGACACCTGTGAGGAGTGGGAGCGACACGAGGCTCTGCACGAGGATGTGACCAAGCAGGACCGTGTGGAGGAGCGGCTCTTTGAAGAGGAGATTGAACTGAAGTGGGAGAAAGGCGGCTCCGGCCTTGTCTTCTACACGGATGCTCAGTACTGGCAGGAGCAGAATGGAGGTAACGTTGGTGTTTGTGTCGCTGAGCCGCAAACTAAGCACCACGAGCTGGGCGCCCCAGCCTTGCAGATAAATCAGGTATAACCCCATATGAGCATTCCAGATCAGCTACAGATACAGGCATCTTGCCATCACTTTTTAAACCTCCCCTTGATCACAAAACCTGCCGTGGTTCGATCCAGTCGCCAGAGACCTCAGTGGTACTGGCAGCCTGTCATCTAAGCGCTGTGGTTTGCGGAGTCTCTAATACCGTTTCCTTCCCATTTTGTTAGAGAAAATAGTGAGCTGGGCCACCAGCAAACAGCTCTTCTGTGTCAGACTTCCACAACCATCACTAAAACTGGTGCTTTCCTTCTCTTGGCAGACTTTGATGAGCAGACGGCAGATGATTGGGATGTGGACATGAGCATCTACTATGACAAAGGTATCTCAGCTGAAACCCCCCTGAAAAACAGGGAGGTTGGGAAATTCTGACCCTGCAGAATCTCTGCAGCGGGGAGCTCTTTGGCTCTGTCATCCTTTGAAAGCCTCCAAGATGTCAGTGTACTTGAAACAACGTTTTTCTTGTTTGGCAGTGAGAGTTGCCAAAAAGAACAGGTTCTGCCTCCTTGTTGCATGGTGCTCTGGGGGAAATGATGGTAGTGAACGGCTTTCCTGAGCTGTGCTGCTCTGACTCTTGCTTCTTTCTCCCTAGATGGAGGTGATAAGGATGCTCGGGACTCGGTCCAGATGTGGCTGGAACAGCGACTCCGGGATGGCTTGGAGCACGGGTCTGTTTCAGGACAACAGATTGGCACCTTTGAGAGACACACCAAGGTGAGTTCTGGATACGTGCTCAGGAGAGGATGGGGCAGGACAGGAAAGGTGGCGATGCTCAGAGGATGTGGGTTAGGGGGAGGAGAGGTCTTGGATGTGGGGAGTGAGCAGAGGGTTCTGGGAAGATGAGGATGGGCTTTGTCCAGCAACTCTGACATCTTTTTCCCCTCTCCCAGGGCTTTGGCAGGAAGGTGCTGGAGCGGCAGGGCTGGACGGAGGGGCTGGGGCTGGGGAGCAGCAATTCTGGAATGGCCGAAGCTCTGGACAATGAGGGTCAGAACCCCAGATGCAAGAGGGGGCTGGGGTAAGTACCCAACCCTGCTTGGGCTCTCTGGGCTGATGCAGCAGGTAACTGGCTGCAAAAGGAGCAGAGTGTCAACCAGAACTGTAAGGCCGTCCCAAGGATCTGCCTTTCTCTGTGCAGCTGGTGGCAGGGCCTGCCACAGCGCTCCAGAGCTAAATACAGTGCTCTTCCTGACGGTCCAGTGCTCCTTAGAGGAGCTTGTGGTGTTAGAGCAGGACGGAAACCATTTGCAGGTTCATGCAGCACACAAACAGAGCGCGCTGCGCTTGAGGATTGAGGGTCACCTCTGCTACGGTATTGTTGTGGGGAAAGCCCAAGTGACCTGAGCTGTAGCTGTGCACCTTCACCCCTACCTTCTCTGTGGGGCTTCTGGAGGCTTTCTGTGGTGCTGTGTTTCACTGTGAGGACTGGCTCTTGTTCTAGAACAATCTCGCAGCCAGGAATAGGACAAGAATCCTTATTGCCCTGTATTGGTCCACTTTCCCCCTGCAGCATGTGAAGGAAATGAGCTGGGATGCACAGGAGTGTCCGACTGCCTCAGCAATGTTGAACCAAACGTTTCCTGCTTCCCTCTAGGTACCACGGGGAGAAACTGCCAACTTTCAGCAAGGTGAAAAAGCCCCGGCGGGACGCTCCCATCCTCATCTCGACCGTCTATGATGACCCTGACCCAAAGGACACTGGTGACCAGCTGCTCAGGCGCCAGCCACTCACTGCCATGAAGTACAGGCAGGACATGGCATTTGTCCGAGCGTCACACGGTGCTCTGGAGAGGTTCAGTGCCCAGTCACGCTGAGCAGAGACTGTCACAGAGCCTTTGTACTGGTTCTGCTCCTCTCGAGCGCAGGCTGGCTCCTGGTCTTGGGTTTGGAGCAGGGTGTTCATATATTTATTTTTGGAAGAAATATAGACTTGTAACAAAAATTGCCTCAGGGTTCTTTTTTTTACTGCAATTGAAGCATTCAAGTGAGGGGAAAATAGTGCTCGTCCTGGTTGTTCAGTGGGAACGGGGAAGGGTGTTGCGTTTCTGACTGGCTGTTTAAAGCCGATACTGCTGCCTGGATCAACCAAGCTTGTGTGCTAGGTCAGCCTAAAAAACCAGAACTCGTAGTTCATGGCTGCCTGAGACCCGGGGAAGGACAAGTACAGACAGGGCCCCAGCTGTGGCACGGTAACTGTCCTGCCGAAAGCTCGCTGCTGGCCCACAGCTTCGCGTTGCTTGGGCGTGACGATCCCACACTCCTGGGAGAAACTCGTTGGGATGAAAGACTCGTCCTGGCAGCCTCCGGAGGAATTTTGCGGGAGGCGTTTCCCTGCGGTCGGGTGTAGCGGGTGCTTCCTTCCATGGCTCTCCGACGTGCTCTGCCCCGTTTTCCTGACGCAGGCACTCTTCTAGGGGAGGGGAGAGCCTTCGTCCCAGTGACCCAGTACTGGAGGGTTAAACTGGTGAACGCTCTGCTGGCAGGCTCTGGTTTGGCTCCGTGCACCTTCCTTAAGGCTATCTCTGTGTCGGGGCGGGGGGATGCAGGGCGTAATTTTCCCTTCTCTTGGAGGCAGAGCTGGGGCTGGGGGGGGAGTTGCTGGAAGGACAAGCGCCATCGCCGGGACTCGAACCCGCGACCCGGACCCCGATTCCGGGGTCCGGGTCGCGGGTTCGAGTCCCGGCGATGGAGGAGCAGCGCGTCCCTCCGGCCACCAGGGGGCGCCGTAGCAGCGGCGGCCGTTCCTGGCCCGGAACGCGTCGCTCGGGCCCCGCGGCGACCCGGACCCAGCGGCGGGGGGGACCGGCGGCGGCAGGCGGTGAGCGGCCTACCGGGCCCGGGGGTGGCCTACCGGGACGGGGAGGGGGTGATGAGGGATGGAGGGACCTGGGCAAGGAGGGGATGTGGGGGAGAAGGGGGGCGTGGAGGAACGGGAGTCGTAGGGGAGAAGGGGAGGACGTGGGGGAAAGGGGAACATGGCGGGGGGACATGGGGATAAAGGGGGGGATGTGGGGAAGAAGGGACATGGGGGGGAAAGGGGGACATGGGGGAGAAGAGGGGGACATGGGGGGACATGGGCATAAGGGAGGGGATGTGGGGGGAAAGGGTGTTGTGGGGAAGAAGGGACGTGGGGGGGAAAGGGGAACATGGCAGGGACATGGGGGAGAAGAGGAGAACATGGGGAGAAGTGGGGATGGAGGAAGAGGGGACATGGAACATGGCGGGAGAGGGGACACAGCAGGAAGAGTTGATGTGGGACGTGGGGGGACAGGGGATATGGTGTGGAGAAGGGATGTGGGGTGGGGGAAGGAGTGTGTGGGAGGGGGGACGTAGGCTGGCATGGGGAGAAGGGAGGATATGAGGAGAGTGGGAATATGGGGGTTGCGTGGGGAGGAGAGGGGACATTGGAGGAGAAAAGGGATGTGGAGAAATGGAGGGAAGGACATGGGGACATGCTGGGGTGAGGGAGGGAACATGTGGGTGCTGCCACGTCAGGAAGGACCCAACTAGGGTAAAACTCACCCCACACGCAGGCAGGAGGAGGGATCTGCGTCCCGCAAGCACAGCCCTGTGGGTCTGGTTGGGGGTTTGTGCCTGTTTTCAGCCCTGGTGTCACCAGCTGGGGGGTAACAGGGTAATGTCCGCTCCAGCATGGGGCTCAGCTGTGCAAGGAGTGACAGGAGGCAGCAGTTACACAATGGCACTTTCCCTTCCTCTCCACCCGCTCCCTGGGTGTGAATTCCAGCAGATTGCTTTCGTATAAATGCAAATAAAATGGTAAATGGGAGTTTTTCCTTTCTCAAGTCAACAGAAGGAGAAGGAAATGAGCCGACATGTCTGAGGGCAGCCAGGGGAGCTCGCTGGCCTTTGGCCAGGTGGTGATCGGGCCTCCGGGCTCCGGGAAGACGACCTACTGCCACGGCATGCAGGAGTTCATGGGCAGGATCGGGCGCAAGGTGACAGTGGTGAACCTGGACCCCGCCAACGAGGCGATGCCCTACCAGTGTGCTGTGGACATCGCCGAGCTCATCACCCTGCCTGATGTAATGGAGAACTTGAAGCTGGGGCCCAACGGGGGGTTGATCTACTGCATGGAGTACCTGGAGGCCAACTTCGACTGGCTGCAGGAGAAGCTGGCTGCGTTCAGGGGTCACTACTACTTGTTTGACTGCCCAGGGCAGGTAGAGCTCTACACCCACCATGACGCCCTGAAGAACGTCTTCGCGCAGTTGGCCAAGTGGAATTTCAGGGTAGGTTTGGGGCTCCGCGGGGAGCTGGGATCGGTGCCTGGCACCCCACGTGCTTGTACAAGGGGCTCAGAAGCTGTACACCGCACAGTCAGAGCTTTTGATTGTGGGTACTAATGACTGTTTTCTTTACTAACGTGTTTGGCCTTTCATGTGAAACAGCTTTGTCAGGGAAGGAGGGGAATTTTGCCCCATTTTATGCTCGGAGGGATTGGCAAAAGAGTGGCTTGTTCAGGGCATTTAATGCAGTGGAATTATCATGAACAGAAACATGGATTCCTTCCTCACACACTCTCGCTGTGCTCCAGGGTCCTCTCCACAGACCTTGTGTGTTTTATCTGAGTGGGCGCTGTATTTTGGAGTGGGGTGGTAGATGTGTGCGCTGGGCGAGCGGGGACCCTTGGCACTGCACTGTGAGAAATTCAGGCGTCATCTCAGGCCCTACACGGCTCTCCTGCTGCCAAGCCAAATCGCTCTGCACATTGTAGTACGTGCTCTGTGCTTTCTTGCACAATGGAAGATGCAAATGAGGAAGCGCAGGTGAGAAGAGTCCCATAACCAAGCTAACTTGCTTACATTGCATTTGTTTTGCATTTGGGCCAAACCATGAATGTGCAAACTGTGTATGGTGTGAGCAAGAAGGGCAAGTTCGTTTGCTTGAGACTGTCACTGGGAATCTGCACAGTGGAGATTATTTTTATTCAAATAAATGTACATGAAATTGTAGTTACTAAAAAAAGATAGTTACACTGCTGTTTTGATGCTCGCTCGAGTGCTTACACCTGCCTGTGAGCTTTAAACTGGCTTTTTATGCTGCAGAAGCATAGCTGTGACTCAACCACACTCAACTATAGAGCCCCGACTTTGAGTAATATTGTGTAACAGGCAGTAACTTAACAGAGATCTCGGACCACATTGTTACAGCTGCACAAAACACAAGGAATCAAACAGCTCATTAATTTAATTATTAATTATTATTTCAAACCGCATGACAATTGGTTCTCCCAGCAGAGCGTGGTGTGCTACAGTTACTGCTCCTGAGTGTATGCTGTGCGTGAGCATTCCTGTGGGAAAGGTGGAAATCTGGAGGCAGTCGTGTCATTCAGAAGGAGAGTTCACCCCAGCTCCCACCCCTGAAAAACCTGCAGAGTTCAGACAAGCGTGGAAACTTCATCTGCAAAGAAAGAAGCCCTCAGAAAAGGGAGAGCAGTTGCAGGTTTAAGTGTCTTTCAGTACTGCTGGTGGAGCTCAGCACCCCTATAAGCCTCCGCAGAGCCCTTTCTATGCAGCAGCACCCTGGGTCCTGAATCCCCCAGGTTGTCTACGGGTGTGAATGTGGCAATATATACTTCTCTCTATATATGTGCACTCATATGTGAGGATGGTTTATATGCAGGAGCCAGAAGGTATGTGGTAACTTTCCCTGCCTGGGAGTCCATGTGATTATAGTCACGTCCGAACAGATTGTCCTTTAGCCACTTCTCAGACTCTCCCAAAAGCAAGCAGGTGGACTTATCACTGGTCTGACCTTGTGCTGTTGCTTTGTGCCTTTGCTGTCCAGCTGGCTGCAGTGCATTTGGTGGATTCTCACTACTGCACGGACCCTGGCAAGTTTATCTCTGTTCTCTGCACCTCGCTTTCCACCATGCTGCACGTGGAACTGCCCCATGTCAACGTCCTCTCCAAGATGGACCTGATCGAGCAATACGGCAAGCTGGGTAAGAGCCTTTGCAAGAGAGACACGTGGAATTGGGCTGCATCAGGTGTAAATTACCTGTTCGGGTACAGGGATGTATTGCTGGGAGATGTTCGGGGAACTGGTGTAAATCTCACTGGGTTCTTCAATTTACAAATTGCCTTCAGAGCTTCTTGGTGTTTCCCTGCAGCTTTCAACCTGGATTATTACACAGAGGTCCTGGACCTCTCTTACTTGGTTGACCATTTAGCTTCTGACCCCTTCTTCAGAAATTACCGCCGCCTCAATGAGAAGCTGGTGGAGGTGATCGAGGACTACAGCCTGGTGTCCTTTGTTCCGCTCAACGTCCAGGTGATGCAGCAGGAGGAGTGGGGCAGAGAGAACAGGGAGTGTTGGATATGTAGTCAGCAGGTTTGGTAGCAGCTAGGTTACGTCTGCTTAGAGCCAAGAGGGCTGAAAACCTTGGCTGTGAAGAGACTCAGGGATGGAGGAGGACAGTGAAACACACCCAGACTTGTAAATCATCTCTGGCAGCCAAAGGAAAAGAAAAGGCTAATGAGCTTGGGGCTATGTGGGCCTTGTGTCTTGGGGTGGGGAATTAAGAATCCCCCTTCATTCAACTCCTCTGTGCCTGCATTTCAAATCTGGGCAAAGTATTACCTGAAATGGTGTTAAATTAGGGAGCACAAAATAATTAGAAGATTGGGAGGAATACATTTGGGAGGAAGGGCTGAAAATGTTAATCTGGTAGTTTGCAGAAGTGTCAACAGAGGCAAATGGGCTGAGACAAGAGGTGATGAAAGGGTGGAGGGTGTCAGCCCGTCATGCATTCGGGCTCCACAGCGGGTGCACCTGTTCGTCCTGTGGCCCCTCTGGGCGCCGGGAGGCCGGCAGCATCCTCGGGGTGTTGGGCGCTGTGTGGGTGGCCCAGAGCCTCGGAGAAAATCCATGGTAAAGCCCAGCACGAGCTCTTGCCTCCGGGGAAGGACCAGATTCCCTGTGTGTCATCTCCCTTCCTTTCAGGATAAGGAGAGCATGCGACAGGTGATGCAGGCAGTGGACAAAGCCAACGGCTATTCCTTCGGAGACCAGGAGCACAGGAGCCTGGAAGCTCTGATGTCGGCAGCAGTGGGAGCCGATTTCCACTTTGCTTCGTATCCTTCTCCACTGATCCTGTGTTGTGTTGAGTTTTAATTTGTCCTTCCTTGGGGAAGAGAGGCTGGAGGTGGGGCTGGCAGTTTGCAGGCCCAGGTTGTTACTAACATCATCTGATGCTATTTGGTGATGTCCATGTAGCGAGTCAGTACGGCTCAGCCCAGACCTTAGCAGACAGTTGTCCGCACCAAAGCCACCACATTTGTTGCTAATTGATGCTGTGAATGTGGGAGGAATCTTTTGACAACTTTCCTGTCTCTCACACTCACTTGGACTGGTTCATTCCACCTCGTCCAAACCATACAATTGATTCTCCTGTACTTGTCGGGTCTGGGATCAGCCAGAGCCAGAAATAACTCAGGTGATGCGTGCAGCTGCCAGTACTGCCGTCTTCCTGCCAGCCTTCAGGCTAATGTGGGGCTGGTTCCTCGCCCGAGAACATTAAGAGCTCCTTGCAGAAGGGAGTGTTTGAGCCCAGCCCCTTGTTTTCCTTAATTACTGCGTTATCAGCACGCTTGCAGTGCAGGAGAGGTATGTGCAATCTCAGGACAAAGCAGTGGAAGAAGAAGTGATGGATCTGTAACACACCCACCTCTTCCACAGCTGCTCTCAGTTTTGACACCTCTCCTTTTCCTACCAGGAGCTTAAGGGATCTCCGCGTTGTGTGACTCAGACCGAGTGAAAGCCTGTCTAGGCAGAGGTCTGGCTGCTGGACTCCCTCTCTGTAAGGGTTTGACCTCTTGTGCTTCAGCCCTGCTGCACAGAGCAGTGTTTTTGCAGAAGGGCGATGGCTGAGTGACCAGCAAGCCGGGTCTTCCCTGAGAAGTAAGAGAGATTTAGCCAGGTGAAGGCAGGGTTAGCAAGAGAAGAGAAGCAAGATAAAGGAGACTGACCTTTGCCAAGTCTCCTCCCCATCATGACCAAGGTAGATCCAGAGAAAGAAAAATCAGTTTGACTGTCTCCTCTGCAGTGAGACTTGAGACAAAAGTTCTGGGTTTACCACACAGGAGGAGCACGCATGGGCCTCATGCTCAGAGGAGTATCCAGGCTGAGAAGCCTCCAGTCTGTCTCAAGGAGGACAGCAAGATGGTTGGTTTTCTTTTTTTTTTTTTTTTAAATAATGATGGACTCTTTCTTAATAAAACGCTCCTTCGTCTCGCTTTCATCTTGTGAGTTTGCTGTACCTGAATAAATAAAACCAAGAGTGCTACCGAGCCCAAGGCTAAAAAGCCTCTGGTGGGAACGTCACAGCAGCTGCTGTGTTGTGTACTTTGCAGAAAGGCTCCGTGTTTGCGACGTCGTGTTCCTCTATGATCTACCTGAGAACAGACAAAGCGTTTGCTGGAGGGAGCGAGGAAGAGTGACTGTGGGACGTGAAAGCAGGTCACTCCTCATGCGCGCTTATCCAGGGGCTGAACGCTGGCGGTTGGTGTGCACGCAGTGCGCTGACAGCGACGCGTAAACTGCAAGCTCGGCTTTTGTAGGCTTTTGATTAAGAAAGACCCTGTGTGACTCAGCAGGAGGTTGGAGCACATCGTTTGCATGTAAGGCCTTTCCCAGCAGCTGGCTTGTCTGCCCTCATCCACCTTCCTTTTTCTGGGCTTGCTTTCTCCAGTACCTTCTCCAGATCCCAAATCCTGGGGCTTCCCCTCCTCCCCAGGTAATTCCCTCTCGCCAGCTGGCTGCAGCTCCTGACGGTGACGGCAGCAGCTTCCAGCCTCACGTGCCACCTCTTCTGCATCCCCGCTGCAGACAGCAGCTTGGGTCCATCAGTGCTGTGAATTGGGAAGGTTGGGGTGATGAAAAGCGAGGCATCCACACCGAGCAGCCCTCCGAGTGCCTCCCGGCAGCTTGCGTAGCCGCATGTGGGATGGGAGCGGGTGAGATTCCCGGCTCCCAGCTCGGTGTGCAGACTCAGCATCGTGTCTTGCCCAAGACCTTGCATAAAATAAGACAGCTCTTTTCTCGCAGGACAGTTTGGTGCTTAACAGAGCGATTGCAGGCCACTGACTCAGTGAATCTAAATGTCAGTGGGGTCTTGCTTAGCAGCGACTGCAGCTAGGCGGGGAGTTAAAACTAAATTTTCCTGCATCTCACAGCTTTGTGGCCAGGATTTGGAGACAAGGAGGAGCTCAGGGGGAGAAGGAGGGTGGAGACACACACTTCCATGCACGCGCGCACACACTCACACTTGTGCGTTAACCAGATAGATAGTTCACGATGAAAGACTACACTGACATTTCAAATATAGAAGTCAAATTCATGTCTGCTGTCAGTGCCTGAGCTCTTTTCCCAAGAGCCCGGGGACTTCCCTGGGTGTTTCTGGCTGAAACCCATCAGCTGCATTTCAGTGCTATCTGGGGTGAAGGTCTGGAAGCCAATCTAACCATAACCAGAGCTGAAACTCCATCCTTGCCTTATGGGCTTGTCCTGGTCATCTTTGAGCCCTTAGTTGCTGTAAAGGGATGGAAGATGTGATCATAAAAATGTGAATTTTATGGCTGTTTTTTCATGGCTTTGAGAGATTTGGTGGCTTAAAAGGGTATTGTCAGGTCAAGCTGGAGTTATGCAAGAGCCATCAAAGCTTTTGTGGCTGTTTGGCTCTTTTATTTTAATACCCAGGCAGTATCTGCAGCCCCAGCCTTGCCACACTGTGCTGGTGCTGGAGAAAATGGAAATCAAAGGTGACAGAAACTTCTCAGCTCAGGGAACCTCTGCTGCATCCAAACCAAGAAATGCTGAGGTCTAAAAGAGCTACAGGCTGAAAAGTGCAGCGTTTTCACACCAAGGGGCTCTTTGCAGCCCGGGTGTGGAACTTGGGGCCTGAATTGGGACCCGCAGCTCAGCAGGGACGACACTCGCTGCTCTTGGTCAGGGCAAAGCAGAAAATGGCTCTGCAGCGGGCAGGGATAGCCGGGGGACCCTGGCCGCGAAATCCAGCTGGCTCCTGCACCCACATGTCCCCACGTTGGGAGGGGACGGCCTCGCTGGGGCTCCTGGGGCTGAGGGAGGTGACACTTTGGCTCCTGTCGCTCCCATTGAGCAATCATCGGCTGGGGCAAAGGGCCAGGATTAGTCACCCCAATTGAGGCACATCCCTGGGGGGGGGGGGGCAGGCTTTTTGCCAAGCTGGTCCTACCTGCCCTGGCCCCTCCAAGCCCGGCACTGGGAGAGGCTGAGCCCACCCTGATGGCACGTGGGACCTCCTGGGTGAGACTGAACACGGCAGGTCATGTTTTTTGCGATGGAGAGGGTTTGGACTTCAGTTGCAGCCACTGAGCTGGGAATGAAATGGAATGGAATGCTGTGCTCCCCGCCTCTGGCTTCCAGCACCAACACCTGTCTTGCGGCCGGGCCACCACACCAGAGTCCTGGTTGCCCATCCCACCCGGCAAAGTGTCACCGCAGCTGCTTGCTGGGGAGGCGGCAGCAACCCAGAGCCGGGTTACCCCCCCAGACAGCCGCAGAGTCCCTCTCCATAGCCCAAAATACAGGATCAGGCCAAGTCAGCCAGCCAGGCTGGTGCAAATGTGGGTACCAGGATGAAATACTGAGTATTTTTGGCAGTCCCCAGTCATTGCAATGTAGGTCAGAGCTCAGCCCCATGCTGGGAGTGTCCCCAGGGCTGTAGGACAGACAAGACGGTGGGCTAAAAATCCAAAGGATGGGGTCAGCGTGACCCCAGGAGTATCTGCCCCAGGAGAGGCTGGGGGATGCCGGCTCCATCACAGGGCTCCTGCTCAAAGGCTGTGAGTTTCCCCATGAAGTGGTGCTCTCTGAGGGGGTATGAAAAGCCTCTCCAAAAACTAAAAAGCCCCCAGACCAGGCACCCAGGGCAGGCCTGGCACACCCCGGTACCTGCCTGGCAGGAGGCTGCCCATCACCATCCCTGGGACAAATGGTGACAGCTAGCCAGCACCGGCTCCCTTGGGTGCCACGACTCAGCTTCAACTGGCCCTGCCAGGCAGCCAGGAGCCAGCCAGCCCTGGCCCCGGGGGATGAATCCCTGCGGGGAGGTTGTGAGAGCTGGGGACAAGGGACAAACCTGGCTGTGGGTCCTGCAGCCCGCCAGCCCCACTCAGGACTGGCAGAGCCTTTTGCAGGCAGCATGGCCAGGGGCATCATCCCCCACTTGCCCTGAGAGACGTGTTTCAGTAGCCTTAGCCCCATGGCTACTAGCTATGGGGGGGGGGGCAGCCCCTGTGAATGGGGCTGTACCCAGACCCTGCTCCCAGTGCCTTGCTGGGAGGGTGGGTCCAGGGTGGGGGACACTCCCTGGCCCCAGGGCACCAGTGTCCCTTTGCTTTACTGGTGTTAAAGCTACTAAAACACATATATTTGAAAGCTTTGCTGTGCACCCCTTCTTGCGCGCAGTGTCAGGGATGCTGAGGGCGTCGCCCCAGCCATGGGACGAGGATGAGGATCAGGGTCCCAATGTCTCCCTGGTCCCCTCTGTCTGGGTCCCACCACCCTATGTGAAATGGGGGGGGGCCAGGAGGACCCCAGGGAACACCCTGCGCTCCCCAGCAGCACAACCCTCTCACAGGAGGTGTTGCTGGGCCCAGGGCCTCCCTCCCAGCCCCAAAAAGCTGCTGGACTGGCTGGGAGGCCGGGGAGCATCGTCCTCCTACACGGGCCAGCCACGCTGCAATTTTGGGCGCTGTCAAAATCGGTTAACTCCTGGGAGGCCAGCGGGAGCCCCGTTGTCCTCCTGCCACCCATGGGCCCCAAAAAGCAGCAGGGTCGGATGGCCACCCCTGGTTAACCCCCTGCACCAGCACCTCCCAGCTCCCACATGGCCACCCCCCCCCAGTTTAACCAGCCCGGGCTGCTCGTGTCCCCAGACTGCCGGGTCAAGGGCCAGCGAGAGCCCTTGGCTCGTTTTTCACGTCGGCCAGCCCCGGTTTGGCTAATTACAGGTCTGGGGCTGGCTCCCAGGCTGGGAGCGCTCGGGGCCGGGTGGAGGCCAAGCGTCGGGGCCCCTCGCTGGCCTCCCCCCAGGAACCGGCTGGTCTCCCCAACACTGCCGGGGGCCCCCCCAATTCAGCTGGGACCGGCCAAGCAAATTGCAACCTGCTGGGGCCACTGACCCAGTCCTTGGCAGGGCCAAGGCGGCAACCACGTTTGCTTCTACAAGATGCCCTGATGGGGATGGGGACTGGGAAGGGGTGGGTGAGGGGCTGGGCGGGGGGGGGGGGGGGGGGGGGGGGGGGTCTCGCAGGGGTTAATGCCGCAACTGGGCTCTGCGCCCAGCTCTGCTCCAGGTGACGTGTCCCATCCAGGGCGAACAGGTTCTGGTTTGCACAGCTAAACCTCCCACAGCAGCCAGCGCTTTCCCACGGCAGAGCCCTGGCAAACCTCATTACATCCCAGGCCGGTCCCTGCACAGGGAGCAGCAGCCCCGTGGGCTTTACACTGGGTGCCCCGTAATCCCTGCACACAACGGGGGGGGGCAGGGGTCACTTCCCTGGTTGTGCCTCAGTTTCCCCAAAGCCCAGGAGCTCCTGGCACCCCAGGAGCCGGGTTTTGGCCATGCCGGTGCTCAGGGCTGGCATGTCCCCCACGTCCCCAGTTGGGGACCCCGCTGAACCGGGACGGCACGTCCTGAGTCATGGCACGTTTCCTCCCGGCATCCCGGCATTTCCCATCAAAGGCCGGCTCCTGCCCAGCCCTGCTGCGCTTGATCTGATGAGCTCATAGCCCAGGGTGCCATGACTGTATTTTATTGTAATTATTTTTCATGTTGAAACTCGTGCTGGCGGCGGAGGGAGGAGGGGGGGCTGCGCTCGGTGAGCTGCACCCTTTGCCGTGGCTGGACGCCAGGGCCAGAAGTGCTGAGCTTTCGCCTGCTCCAGCACGTCAGGACCTCGACGGGGATGTCCCCACCCTGATGACACCCCGGGGTTGTCCCCATGTGGCTGCCAATGCTCCTTTAGGGGGGGACCCCCCCCCCCCCCCGTACCCCAGCCTTTGGGCGTAGAGGAGAGCTGGTGGAGGGGACCTGCACAAGGCCCTCGGTGACAGGTTTTGGGGCACGGCGGGTTTGCACCAAGGGGGTGGGACACCCCACAGCAGGGTCGGGGACCTCGGTGCACCCCGCGGAGCAGCCAGTGCTGGAAATCACCGCAGCTCACCCCCCCGTGGGGCTGCCAAAACCCTCGCCCCGTGGAGGCAGAGCCCACCCTGTGAGCCCTTCCACGGACAGCCGCCGAGGGACGGGGCTCGCCGGACACCCCGAGACCCCGTCGCGGGACTTGGGGGGGGTTGGGGAGCAGCCAAACTGGTGCTGCAGACCCCAGGGGACCCAACCGCTCCCCGGTGCTGGCAGGGTGGAAGGCGAAGCGGGTGCCCGGCGGCGGCAGGAGCTGCCCGGACACGTGCGCGGGGGAGAGATGAGGCAGACCAGAGGCAGGCGTGCAGGAGATGGTTTATTGGAGACGCACAGAGGCTTTGGCAATACGCGACCCCCCCCGCCCAGGGATGGGGAGGCTGCCCGGACCCCCCCCTCTTGCCCCGTCCTGGCCCCTCACCTCCTCCCGTCGTGGCTCCAGCCCTCTGGGGGTTTGGAGCTGGCACATGCTAGGCTGGGCCCCCCCACACCCAAAATGTTAAATAGTGGGGTGCTGGCAGCCCTGGGACAGAGGCAACCCCCTTCCCTCCTTTCCCCCTCCCCAGAGCAGAGGATGGGGGAGAGGCAAGGGGGGGGGGAGCCATGCCAAAGCCACCCCCACTCCCGGCATCCAGGCTGGGGGGGCCGTGGGGGAGCTGAGATGCCTTCCCCCCGCCCCCCCCCCCCCCCAAAAAAAACTAAACCAAAAAAAAAAAAAAAAACCACCAAAAAAAAAAAAACCATGAAGAGATGCCAAAGGGACTGGAGGGGGGGGCAGGTGGGGGCCGGTCCCCAGCTCCACGGGGGCCGTTCAGTTCTTGGGCTCTTCGCCAGCCTCGCCGCCGTCTTCTCCCGCGCACTCGGCTGTCCATAGCGTGAGGTTGTCCCTGAGCAGCTGCATGATGAGGGTGCTGTCCTTGTAGGAGTCTTCGCTGAGCGTGTGCAGGTCCCCCATGGCCTCATCGAAGGTGGTCTTGGCCAGGGAGATGGCCTGGTCGGGGGCGTTGGCGATCTCGTAGTGGAAGACGGAGAAGTTGAGCGCCAGCCCCAGGCGGATGGGGTTCGTGGGCTGCATCTCCTTTTTGCTGATGTCCATGGCCTCTTGGTAGGCTTCCTGGGCGTTGTCTATCGTCTTCTTGCGGTCGTCCCCGGTGGCCACCTCGGCCAGGTATCGGAAGTAGTCGCCCTTCATCTTCAGGTAGAAGACCTTGCTCTCAGCATCGCTCGCCTTCTTGATGAGATACTTGTCCAGCAAGGCCAGGACGTTCTTGCAGACGCAATTCAGCTCCCTTTCCACCTTCTCCCGATATTCGTTCACCAGCTGCGCTTTGTCGTCCCCCTCTTCGGTTTTGTGCTCGATGCTGGAGATGACCCTCCACGCCGAGCGCTGGCACCCCACCACGTTCTTGTAGGCGACGGAGAGGAGGTTGCGTTCCTCGTTGGACAACTCGTCCCCATGTTCCACCACCGCCTTCATGAAGTCCGCCATGTCCTCGTAGCGCTCAGCCTGCTCGGCCAGCTTGGCCTTCTGCACTTGGTGGTTTCTTGCCATGGCTGGGACGCGGGCGCAGGGCAGACGCTTGGGCGAGGAGCGGGGCCGGGAGCCGTCGGAGCCTCTGCCGAGCCCCGCCGCCGGGATTCGTTTTTGGCTGAGCGTCGGAGCCTCGAGCGAGAGCAGGAGGAGCCAGCGAGGTCGAAGGAGTGTCCTCCTCCTCCTCCTCCTCTGCTTCCTCCCCATCGAGCCCGGCCTTAAAAGGAAAATTGCCGTGAATCATCGCCCGCGGGCGGCGGGTGCTGGGGAAGGGGCGAAGGAGGGGGGTGGCCAACGCCCTGCCTTCCCCATGGGTCCCTGGGGAGGGCTTGGCGGTGGGTGCAGCACCCATGGATGCCCTGGGGGTCTCCCCCAGCCAACACCCACTCCGGGACCGAGGGAACGCCCGTCCCGCTGCTAAAAGTGCTTGGAAGGGGGGGGGACGGACAGCCGGTGGGTTATCGTTTCGGGGGGGGGGGTGTTACACAGAGATGCAGCAGTGTTCAGCTCTTCCCACCCCCCCCTGGAGAAATGGGCCATGGGGTGTGTCCAGTCGTAAAAACGGTTTCCTCCCCACCCCCCCAAAAAAATCGTATCACTGTCGTTTTTATATGGTGATTAACTCGCTGGTAATTGCGAGGGCTTGACGGGCAGGTATGTATTCCCACAGGTGGGGAAACCGAGGCAGAGAGGCTCAGCAACTCGCCCAAGCGCCGCGGGAGGGACCGCCCCAAAGCAGGGTGCAATCACCCCGTGCCTTTGAGCCGCCGCGCAGCGGGACGGGCCCGACCCCTTCCCAAAATGTCCCGCGGAGGGGCAGCCGCCGGCGGTGCGAGCCCGGATCCAGCCGGCAGCAGGGAGACCCCCCCAGCCCCATTGAACTCGGGGCTCCTCCACTGCTCACCTCCAGCCCAGGGCTCCGTTTCCCCATCGCCAGGGACTTTTCTCATCTCTCAAGCTATAACTGGAAGAGTTTTGGGGGTCGTTTTGTTGTTTGTTTGGTTTTTTTTTTTAATTTTTAAATTTTTTTTGACACAAACTCGCCGTAGGTGCTGGGCCGCCGATGGAAACGCGCCGCCCCGATTAGGATCTCTGCTTCGTGTTGCGCTGCAGTTTCACTCTCATCCTGCTTAAGCTTGTTGCCACACGCCGGGTGCTGGCGGCTGCCGGCCGTGCTGGCGAAGCCTTGGCCTCGCAGCTTGTGCCAATCCCCGGCCTTATCTGCCGTGCGGGAATCGTGCGGGAAGGGCAGGGTGGGGCCGGTGCCTGGCAGCATTGGGCCAAAGCAAAAAGGGTTTGGTTTTTTTTTTGTTTGTTTTTTTTTTTTAATCAGTGTGACTCGCTGCTTTACTCATCCCTGTAAACGGCCCCCGGTGCCACCCCATCCCTGTCATCCCCTCCGACTCCGTCTCGCTCAGCTCCCCCATAGACAGGGTGATGGAGGATGCTGGGGACAGAGGACACGAGAAAGATCCGTGGATGCTTTTCCCAGCCATTTGCAGCCCAGGAAAACACCCCCAGCCTCCACACCGCTCCCTCCCTGCCCTGGCAAGGGGGATTCGGGGCTGCTTACCCCCTCCCGGCCAAACCTCCGGGCACATGGTGGGTCTGGGGTACCCCGGCCCATCGAGGGGCTCACATGTGGTAGCAGCACGAGGGTGTCCAGCTCTGCCAGCCTCCCCACAGCCCCTCCGTGTCCCACCCCGCAACCGCACCACGTGCGGTGCCTCGCCAGCAATTAAGAGCTCCTTCCCCAGGTAAGCGTGATCCACTTTGGGAGCAGGTTACGCAGCTGGGAAAACGCACTTCCCGAAGGAATGGCCACATAGGAGACCACTGCCCGTCTCTCACCCTCCGCCCAGCAGACGAGGTGTTTTGGAGAGGGAGGCAGATCCATAGAGACCCTCTAAGAGCTTCAACCAAGCACAAAAGCCCCCATATAGGGACTGGGGGTCAAACGGGCAGCCCGATGTACCCGGCCCTCTAAAAACCACCTCACTCCCGTGCAAAAATGCGAGGCAGCAATCCCCGCGTGGGAGTTAGCCTGAGCTCACACCTCTTTGAGCAGCAAAGCTGTACGTGGTCAGGGTCTGCAGCCCCCAGCCCTGGCAAATCACTTGCCGCCAGACCTGGCTTCAAAATCTCAGACTGATCCTCCACCAGCCCGGCTGCGTTTGGGCTGTTTAATCCCGTGTCAGTTCTGCTCCAAGAGGATTCTGTGGGGAGACTCCCAGCCCGTGGCAGGACCCCCCCGCAGGAGGACGGGATGCTCAGAGGGGGTGTGCGATGGCTCGACCTCGGCTCAGGCGTTTGCCGGCAGCCCCCGCCAAAGGGGCTGAGCTGCTGCCAAATTTTAGTTACAATGGGCTGAGAGGAGGCTGCAAAAACATTCTGCTCTACCGGTTTCGTGAAAATCAGCGGGTGGGTGAAGGGAAGAGCCCCAGATCGCCGCGCAGAGGCTGCGGGTGAGCTCAGCTGCAGCATCCCCCTGCAGAGCACCCATGGGTGCCCCGAATGCCAAAGGACACCACCAGAAGGTGCATCGCCCCAGAGAGAGGGATACCCAGTTCAGGCCCAGCCCCAGGGGACGCTGCCCAGCCCAGCGCGCCTCTCCAGTCCCGTGAGCTGAGCTGGCGATGCTGCAGGCAGGCATGGGCTGGGCACTCGAGCGGCTCCGCGATGGCAGGCAGGAGGCAGAGGATGCTCGTGGCCGTTCCCAGCGGCACTGGAAGGATGCTCACAGCCCACCCGGCCACCCCCATCCTCACCCATCCAGCCCTGCGGCTCCCCGGGCTGTGGGGACACTGCTGGCTCCTGACACTTCAGTGGGGGACGAATTTTGCCTGGGGTGCTCACCGCACCCCGGGTCCCAGAAGGCACTGGCCATCACTCCTTCCCCGGTCCCAGCAGCAAGGCTGGTGCCCTCCCCGCTGTAGAGGAGGGTGCGGAGCCACGGAAGGCTGCAACTTGCCTCAAGGCCACGGCTAGTGCCACAGCTGAGTTTAGGGAGCTCCTGGCTCCCGGTCCCGTGGCCGGCACGGCCGATGGCAGAGGGGTGCCAGCCCTCTGTGGCTCTGCTTGGCTTCCCCACCCCGCGCAGCACCGGCGTGCCCGGGCACGAGCTGCAGGGAGCAGTTCCCCTCCACCGGCAGAGCAGCAGCCAGACGCTGGCGTACAGTAAATAGGAGAAACTTTTATTTTGTTACAAAAGTACAAGGCATAAACAGATGGTGAAGTCTACTGGGCTCTACGCTGGGCTGGGGGACAGATCTGGCTGCACAGCTCCGCAGCACGGCTCCCAGCCCAGCCTGTGCTGCAGCCTCCAGCAATGCCGGCTGGTCAAGGTGCTGCACGGCTTGAACCCCTTTCCCTAAAACTAGAGCTGCGCTAAGATGAAACAGGAAGGTGGGAGCTGGCCAGGGGGGTTTGCAAGGGTAAACCCTGACCACGTACTAACTCCCATCCAGAGAGGTGAGTCGTCCGGCACATGGACGCGGCTCAGAGTGGGGCTTGGTGGGGCTGGGTGTGTAATGCCACTGGCTCGGCTGTAACCGCTCTGGCGTGAAGCCTGCTCCTTTCGAAAGCCCGCTGGAATGCTAACCGCTATCTTCCAGCATCTACGGGAGGGGAGACACCTTCACTGGGGGTAAAGCTGGTGGTTACGGGGAGCCACTGGCAGCTTCGGCTTGGTTGCATGAGTCCATCCAGTGGCAGGGGACAGCAGGAACTCCAGTTATTGCACTCGGATGGGACGGCTGTATGGCTTTGAGCTTTGAACCTGCAGGATGGCCGTCCCGGCCCCCAGAGAGGGGTTGGAAAAGCTTTTCCTTGTGCACGGCCGCTTTCCACCCTCTCTTGTGGTGGGAGGGAGGAAGGTGCAGCCACGTAGCCCTGGCGAGCAGAGGCACTCGTGGTGGTCATGGCTGTAGTCTCGGATGCTGCCCGCGGTGTCTTGGCTCCCCGCAGGATGCTCCACGGGAGGCAGAGGGCTGCGGGATGCCAGGGCTCTTGATACTGGATCAACCCGGTGTGAGGGAGAGGAGAGGGGAGGAAGAGAAAGAGAGGGTTAGTGCCAGAAATACACGAGCAAGGAGCAGCAGGGAGCAGAGAGGAGCACCCAGGCTCGGTGGCAGAAAGGGGAGAAAGTCCAGGTTGGAGGAGAGCGCTGGCAGCCACAGGCAGGGAGAAAGGGGCAGCCTTCCTCCATCGCTGCCGCCAAGGCTCGAGCAGGCAGGAGCTCGTGGGGTGAGGGAGAAGGGCAGCTCTGCAGCCCACAAGTGAAGCAGGGCTTCATCACAACATGCTTTGGAAGGAACTTACTGTGGCTGTGGGCATGCCGGAGGAGGAACCTGGTGTTACAGAGAGGAAAACAGGCAGAGGGGGAGGGAGGGGAGGAATTGCCTGAACCACAGAGCAGGTCAGAGCTGGGATTAGAAATCTGTTCCAGGCTCCCCCTCCTCTCTTCGGGCCACAGCTCGCTCCGAACGCTAAATCTCTGCATCAGTTGGGCGTTCCCTCCAATCCCATCATGGCAGCTCCACCGAGCACAAACCACCACTGCATGCCATCCAGCAAGCCCCGGGCTTCATGAACCCTCTGCCCGGAGCCTGAACCAGCCCTCAGCCACACAGTTTTCCAAGCACCACCATGCATGCACCACGCAGACTGGGTGGCTCCATCTCGTACCAAGCCCCAGCACAAAGCTAGGGGAAACCGTCCCTCTCTTCTCACCGAGGCTGCGGGCAACCCCTCTGCCACGCAGCCCTGCACCGAGACGGCACAACCCAGGGCTCGCCGCCCTCACGCCAGCAGGATGCCAGTGGGATACTGGTGGGATGGATGGGCCACGTGGCAAACAGATGTCTACACAACTGGAGGGTGATGGGCTCCGTGGACAGAGCTGGTCATGCAGTGGAGATGAGATGGGTCGCTCGAGTGGATGACAGGGAAAAGAAAGCGCTTTCTTACCAGCTAACCCTCAGAAAGCAGGGCTAACGTCCAAGGAGGGGGCAAATCCCGTCAGGCTGTGCAGGAAATGGCAAAGTCCTGGCAGGCATCCTCCTGGGGAAGACACCAGAGATTATGCACCTCAACACCTGCCGGTACAGCCGGAGCGGGCTCGGTTAGATGGGGGGGACCACAGCTCCTGGCACAGCCCTGGACCGAACGAGGTAGGTGGGGAAAGGATGCTGAGGTGACAGCTTCTGCAGGAAGGGGACCAGCGAGCAGGTGAGACCCTGCCCAGCCTGGAGACATGGGACAGAAAAATCCCTTCGCTCCAGCAAGAGTCACGGCAGCACCAATTGCTGCTAAGGATCCCTCGTAGCCCCATCCTGCAGGAGGTTATAACAGATTCCAGGCAAGGTCTGGGCCTCATAAAGAGTCCAACTGCCACCTGACAGCTGTTAAACACAGAGACACCTGCCCTCTTCTCTCTTAAAAAGAACAAAATAATAATCCAAGCAATTAACTCTTTAAAAATATAACTTTATTATGTTGAGTAACAAAGGAAACCGGTTTAAATAAAAACAGGAAGGAGTTTGGCCCCTGGGAACAGCCCCCGCATTGCTCCTCACTCCCCAGCACCAGACCCGCTCCGCACAGCTCGGCTCGCCCTGGCCCCACGCCTGCCACGGACAAGCCCCGCTGGGGACATCCCTGCAGGAGAAGCGGGGAAGGAAGGGCAGGGTGGCCTCTCTGGATGCAACACGCTAAAGCACCTGGCCTGTGAAATGGCACGAAGGTGCAGGATTGGGGCGGCTGGCAGAGCATCACCGGGAGCCTCCCCGGGTGGTGAGGGCCATCTGCCGGGATCCGGTAGAAATTCAGCAGCCGTCGCCCGTGCTCTCACCTTGGCTCTTTGCAGAGGGGAAGGTAGAGCTGGTGGCCACAGCAAAGAAGCACCGAGATCTCCGTGCAGCCAGCCAGAAATGTAAGGCCGGGGGAACCTTGTGCCTCTGCCGTCGCCCGGCGTGCCTCGAAGCTGCGCACGGGCTGGCGCGGTCATTCGCAGTGTGCGAAGCACGACGCTGGTGAATTCAGTGGGGACAGGCTGCCCCCAGAAATGTGCTGCCTCTGCCTGAGGTTGAAATACATGCGTCTGACCCATGGAAACCTAACCAGGCAGCTCGACACAAAACGCTGCAAGCCTGTCCTGGTGCTAACATGCACAACGCTACCTGCACCAAATATAAAACGTTCTACACAGAAAAAAAAAAAAAAAATCTACAGATTGTGCAAAAATATCCAGCAGCTTTTAATAACACAATTCAAGTATTGCTAACAAGGTCTGTGACTCTCCCCTACACACACTCCAGTGTCAGCGACGCAGAGCTGGCTGCCCAGCCCAGCTCTCCCATGCCTCCGCAGGCACGGAGCGATGCTCGTGGATGAGCCCAAGCACACGGGAATTGCTCCTGAGGTGCTGGGGACAGCCCTGCTCTCGTCTGCTGGCCAGAAACCCAAACCAAGAGCACAACGTGAGGTTATCAGAGATCAGCACCCATTTCACTGCTTCCTCTGTGAAACTTCACCTTAGAAGGGTATGACCCTCAGGAATTCAGGCACTTTTCTGTTGCCTTTTGGTCTCGTACAGACAGGACATAACCAGGCCTTCCTGGCAAGCTAAGGTTCCCAAATCTTTCAAATGTAGCCTTGCCAACCAGCATCTCATGACAAAAGCCACAGAACACTGCATGTTTCTTCTTCCCTGTTAAAAGAAGGGTCATCCTAACTCGTGTCCTTGCTGCAAAACACTGTCTTACTGACTGGCAGGGCCAAAACATAGAGTTCTTCGGCACCTCCTCAGTGATCAGCCAGAAAATAGGATCAACAGCAGCTGGGACATCTAGCTAGCTTCCACATCTGCTGGGAGCCAGAGTCCTCCTAGCTGAAGAGCCCCGAATTACCAAGGCACAACCACTTCTGGAAAAGAAAAGCCACTCCGGCAGCGGTCAAGGTGAGAACCCAGCCATTAAGAGACAGAACAGCCCTTCCACGTCAGCACAGGGGAGCAGGACATGTTCATGAAGATAACAGGGATACCAGGGAACTTATGCCTCCACCAGCCCAGAAGATGAGGTGTGACAGCCCAGCTCAGAGCGGGAACCCTTTGCCAGTCCCCAGCTCCCATCATTAGCCCACCTCATGACTCCTGGCAGGAAACAGAGTGATCCCCGGGAGCAGACGCTCCGGACTCAGAAGGTCTGGTGGCTCCCCAGACCTCTTTGCTTCCCAGGTGCAGCAGGAACCCCCTGCTTTCTGCACAAATCTGAGGGTCTTGCATGCTGTTGGGCTCTCTCAGTCCAAAGTCCAGACAGGCCACATCACAGTGAAACAAAAAATAATAAATAAACTTAAAAAAAAAAAAAAAGGCAACATATGGCTCGACTGAGTCTTTGGCAGCTCTGCATCACAGGGCTGTCCTGCCTGAGGCTGGGGAGATGGTAAGAGGGGAAGGTACTGGCTGGAGCGAGGTGCAGGCACAGCAGGCACTGGGCTACATCACAGCACTGCTAGGGAACGCCTCCTACCATGCTGGTGTCAGTTTTGGCTCCAAAGGAAGGGATTTCGCTCTTAGGACTGGCCGGGGTCCCGACATCTGGCTGGATAAATCCTCTTCTGTCTATCAAACTGGAAAACAAAAAGGGAAGGGTGCAAGGGGAGAGGAGTTCAGGAAATGAAGACTCCGTGAAGGCAGGAGCTCACAAGCCACAGAGAGGGTTCTCCTTGTGGGAACTGCCAAACAAAGCATCGGCAGGAGCACGCTGGATAACACAGCTTCCTGCCCATTAGACAAACCACAAACTTATCACGCAAGCCACCAAGCAGCTTTTAGGCAGTTAAAGCTTTGGGTCACCACAAACCCAAACGGGAACTGGCGAAAGGTCTTCACAACAGGAAAACAACATGAATGAGGAAAGAACTGGGAGTAAAACACTATTCTCTCCACAGCCTCCCAGCAAACAGCTTGGCTCCCTGAATCTGCAGATTTACCATCACTGAATGGCAGCAGTGGCTTTTCAGCACCTCCGAATCCAACCAAAAGCTTGGGGGCACTTCCGAGAGCAGGGCCAGACATAAGCGTAAAACACACTTTGACTCTAGCTCCACAGCCTCAGACACCCTCCCCGGCTGTTGTGTTACACTGAGTTAGCACCTCTGAGACGCTCCACATAAATCCAAATTGGATCCACTGAATAAACTTGTCTCAAGGATCCCCACATGCCCTAGGACAGGCTGAGAGCTCCAAGTCAGTGTGGAGGTCCTCAGCTCCTGCTGCACAGCGCATGGGGACGCCGGCCTGACTCTGCCCAATTGCACCCTCTTGTGACAAAGCAGCGATAATCCCGTGCTGCAGGTACCTGTGCTTCAGGCCCAAAGCTTCCTTACATCTGCAGCAAACTGCCCACCTTTGCCCTTGTTTTAACGTTGGTTCCGGTTAACTCAGGTAAGAGCATTTGGTAGGAGGCTACTAAGCGTTTCAGGTAATTTAAGTGTTGGTAAAACCCAGGGTCTCTGCACTGCCTGGTGCAGATCTCTGCCAGCTGCTTGCCACGATGCTCGATCCTCAGAGTACAGGAGGAAAAACAGTGCTAAGAAGTAGTGCCACTGCTGGTATTTACCATCTGCTGCCAAGCCCTTTGGTGCCATTACTCTTCCCTTATTGAATTGCAGGATGTGTCTTATCTGCAAACTCCATGAAACAATTACAAGTGACCTGAACTCATCGAGCTCAGAGGAGAAGCAACAGTTGTATCTCGTACTTATCCATATCTCCAGCCTTTCTCTGCAGAGACTGGGAAACTGTTTTCTCATCATCATTGAAGTAGATGTGTTTATGCCGACACAGTCTCCCCTGAATTGTGATAAATCTATCCTTTCCAAGCCCCCCCCCACAGAGCAGGATGCAATTCCCAATGCCATGGAGGTCAAAAGCTCTTACCTGGGATGGAATGGTCCACACAGCACTGCACAGCAGTTTGTGAGGATACTTTTATGGCTGTAGGGATTGGCAAACTCTGAACCCCTCTTATTCGACCAGGACCCTTTGATCTGAAAGGGAAAGGATACAGGCAGATTAAGACAGGAAAGATGTGATAACAGATACTTTCACGATAATAGACTCGGTTCAAATCCTTACTCAAGAAGTAGAAGGCTTGTCTAACTGCAAATGTCCTCCCTCTCTTTGCTTTAACAAGCTGGACAGCTGCAGAAAGGCAGCCAGAAGAGAGAGCAATATGCTGCTCCCACCTCTGCCAAGGTTCAGCCTCGCAGCTAGAAAGCTCCAAAGCTGTGCCCTCCCCATGCTGCATGGCAACTTGTCAGTATCACCATCTTCAATGCCAGCCTCCTCCTCCTCCCCTCATTCTCTCCTAGGCTGAAAGCTCATCAGAGCAGGGCTCTACCTCATGGTCCCTCCTGGGCTCCTCAGGCTGAACAAACAGCAAGGGGATTCCCAGGCCATGCTGCAACAGGAGGAAACAATCTCATCTGCCCCCACCCTGAGCAGCTGCCACTGGGACTCTGATTTTGAAACCCCGGTCACATCAAGCATAGGCACACACGAGTGGGCAGATGCTATACCTGGCCTCAGGCCCCTGGCTGCAGCGAACCATTTACCATTACATTTCCTCCTTTTGTTTTTACTTCCTCTCCCCAGTTGCAGCATAAGGCTGGCAACGTGGGCAATGCAACCAGAGAGGCAACGGGCCACGTGCTTTGGACCTGGTGCTCTCAGTACTGGGGTGCGACCTCCATTAGCTTCACTTACGTGGCCTTGTGCAGTTCTGCCAACACCTCTGAACGTAACAGAGAGGTGGAGAGGGGAAAAAGTGGGGAAGAAAAAAAAAAAATGGGGATGCAAACATGCCTTGTGCAGTGCTGGAAGCTTCCAGCAAGGATAACAGGTACTTCTGGCCAGAAGGATGAATTTTGATTCCTTCTGAGGATCAGACAGATCCTGCTTTTCCATACAATCTGCCCTGCTCAGGGTACTCATTTGGCCCTTGGAGTCTGCAAGCACCCCAGACTTTGACGTAAATCTCATCAGATGTCTGTACATTATTTGCCTATTAGACATGAGGAACTGATAGAGACAAAGGGACTTGCCCAGGGTCTCAGAGGAAATTTGTGGTTATGCGGGATGCTGAATTAAGATCACCCATGTCCCAGGCTAACACCCAAATAAATCTCTGGGGCCAGCCTTCCTTTTTTAATCTCGGAACTCCTAATTTTAAGTGAGGCCACATACAGACTGGAAAAAACAAACACATGACCTTTCTAACACTGCAGCGCGTGACCCCCATAGCCTGACACTGCCAAGCAACACGTGTTGCACAGTCCCCTGCTGCTGCACGCTGCTTTCCTCCCACTCAGCTACCTGAAACTACAGCCTAAATGCCTTGGGCACGGGCCCTTTGCTTTGCGATGGATTATCACAGGCAACGCAGGCAGCATGCCTTATTGAGATACTGCACTGAGGCAGGCAGCCAAGTATCTCCTGAAAACCTCACCTCTACTTAGGAAGCACCAGGGCCGGCCCTGCAGAAGGACAAGCGTCCAGGTACTTACATCTTCGTTTGTCGTCAGGTTGGAAGCAACTAAATAAGTGTGAAAACCTGAGAGGCCCAAAATAGACCAGACTGAGAAAAAACAAATCACCAGCTCCAGCACAGTGAAACAAAAGTCAAGGAAGTCTCAGGGAACAAAATCATCCTGCAAAGAGAGGCAGAGGAATGTTTTGGGAGGCGCATGCTGCAACCACACACACTGGGCCACAAAAACATCCCAGCAAGCTTCCCATTCCCCATGCTATTCTGCAGGCATCCACCAAGGCACAGCCTGTTCCAGCCGATTCCCTTTCCATGTAAACTTGCAACCTGGGAAACAAGTTTGTCACCCACCCTTAGTCCCTGGTGGTCAACTAAAGGTCTTCCCAACTTTGTGATGTTATCAGTCTACAGATGAAGAGATGCCTGCCTGACCCAACCAGGTAGCTAGGGGATTAAATTAATTGTGGAAAGTACACCAGGGCGACCCTACGAAGAGCTCATTGCACCTCTCTGTTACATGGTTAGTGTCACTGCACCAGTGCTCGACAGTCTGAGCAGCTGATGGCATCAGAAGGATATCTTGCAGGTGTCGTCTTCAGAGTGGCAAGGAATCCATCTCTCTGAGAGCCTGCAAAGCAAAATGGGACAAGGAACAACACTGCATCAGGCAGCCCTGCATCTCCAGCCAACGCTACACTCCCCAGCAGGCAGTCACCTCCCTGTGGGCCATATGGATCTGCCTGGCTGCCTGAGAAACATCTGCAGTCTGTAACTTTGCAGAAATGTCAGTGTGCAGACACAGCTCCAGGAGATTTGGGGCTGACAGGCAAGTCACCTTCCCCGCCAGGCTAAAAGCAAATACACCCGCCAGCTCATTTGCTCTGGAGGGGATAACCCAGTCACCAGCTCTCAAGGTCTCTCTGCAGCCCCGTGCAGGGTGGATCTGTGGTTCCCTGCAGTCCGAGACCCCGTTTATTCAGGCCACCTGCACTGAAAAGCCTGGTGTAAACCAACCAGACCCTTCCCACACGCTGTTCCACAGGAACAGTGACCCAGTGCTGCCTCAAGTCATTTGTGGCCGGGAGCACGGCACACATCGCTGTTAGTACCCGCGGTACTTACGCAGAGTGAGGTGGGTGACGACACAGGCGAAGATGAAGGCTGTCAGGAAGGAGAGGGAGAGGATGAAGGCATAGAAGTAGCGATAGTTGCGCTTCCCCACGCAGTTGCCCACCCAGGGGCAGTGGTGATCAAACCTCTCTGAAACAAAGGGACACGGTGAGGACTCCTGCCGCCTTGCACCCCATACCAGAGCAAACTCTGCTGAGCCCCCAAAAACCAGGGGCTACAAATCCAGCTTCCACCCACCACCCTGAGACCAGAACCCCTCTGCAGCGGTACGTTAGCAAGAAGTTTCAACAGAGCGCTGCCACCTGCTTACATGCCCTTTTTTACCATCAAAGGCCAAACCATTCCTCTCGCCAAACCCTGCAGAAATACAGGCCTTGTGACATCTACCATTACTAAAACTGAAAGAGAGCAGGGAAAGCGCGGCAGTTTTTCCAGTACCTAGCAGCACTGGGTGTGTGCGCACACAGCGTCGCTGCTCCCTTTCTGCGTGTCAGCTTCACCCGCCTTCTTCAGGGCAGAAAATAATTTTCAAAGTTATAAAGATATGCCTATAAAACCACAGAAACTGCCTGGGAACCCAGGGCAGGTGCAATATATCTGGAAACACTCCCGACTGCCTTCTAATGAAAGGGCTGCATTTCAGACTAACAGGACTGCGGTAACCGTTCTGTGGGGGACACCAGTGCAAACAAAACCCATCGCACGCAAAGCAGGCGCATGCCCGCTCCCCCAGATGGCTCCTCTTCAAACACTGCTCCAGCCACGGCTGCTTTCCAGCAAGCCGTTCCAGCGTAAGGAGTCACAGCCACCCACGGCTATCCCCGAACACAGAATGCTCGGTAACTCCCAAACTTCTTCTCTTAACCAGAGCCTTGGGGTCCTGTGACTGCTCGCTCCTCAGGCTGCCCTGGCAGACAGCATAAAGCACAGCGTCCACATCCACACGATGCACGACCAGGAGCAGCCGCATGAGGAGTAAACTCTCCGGGCATGCCCCTAAATCACATGCCACCCTGTTGCCAGTTCGAGTCGCTCCGGTGCAGCCAGGCTACACTGGGAACCTCCCTGCCCACCCCGCCTGCAGCTGCCCCACGCCTGTGCCTGACTGTGTGGAGCCATCAGAGGCTTTTCTTCAGGTCTTTGTTCGTTCCCTCCTGCCCCACCACACTCTGAGGGCACAGGGAGAGGACATAGAAGAGCTCAGCCAGCATCTATGGTGGTGTCTCCACCAGCCTGGCGACAGCAAGGCCACGGACAACAAGGAGCCTGCAGCCAAACCTCGTGTCTGGTGGAGGCCTTAACTGCATTTCACAGCACTGTCCTCCCAGAACCAGGGAAAGCAGAGATACAGAGTCTTGGACCTGAGCCACTGCACTGGTGTTGCTTTCATTTTAAATGGGAAGAAGAAAGACCAGTCAGTATCTCGCTTTATAATCCTTTACGAGAAGCAAAAGCAATCTGTCCAGGAACACAAAACACACACCCCCACCCCGAGGTATCAGCACCTTTCCACGTTCTGGGCTTACCAACACAGTTGTCGCAGACACTGCAGTGAGAGGTGCGTGGAGGGCGGAACATTTTGCAGGTGTAGCAGTACTTGAGTTTCACCACATACTTGTTTATGACCACTTCCATCGTGCGGGCTGGCGGGCGATAGGTAGAGGTACCCATGCTGTCTGCAAGGGCGAGGAGAGACAGTCAAATTGCTGCAGGTGAAACCCAAGCCCCCGTATCACCCTGAGCTGCCTCCTGGCAGGGTAAGGGATTGGCACGTGCTTTCCTGATTTTCAGCAAAAGCTAAGAGGCAACTCAGCCTACAGGATTTGTTGTGGGGTGGGCAGCCAGGAACTCCAGTCAGCTCCTCGCAGCTTTATTTATGTCCTTTCCTTGTCTGTTCAATGACAATGCTGCTGGGATGCCAAGAGGAAGTAATATCTGCCCAATGCTTTAAGAACTTAAAGCAATTTATAAATAGGGAGCGTAAAAGCAGCAGTGTTAACGTGCCCAGTAACACCAACTCATCTCTGCGAGTCCAACGGATCACAACACAAGGAGGCAACATAATCTGTCAACGTACACGTGGTTCCTCCTCTGCTGTAAGCATCCAAGTTACAGAAATCAGAGTAACCTCAGCAGAAGCAGCCCCCACCGCTGCCAGCACACAACTTGCCAACCCGCAGCTGGAGCCAGCAGCACTGCCAGGCTCAAGGGACTCATTTCCATCACAGCGGGGGAGGACAGCGAGCGGCTCTCAAGTACTCCAGGCAGATTTCATTGAAATTTGACATGTGAATATTAGTAGCACAAGAGGATTCCTCCTCCTCAAGGTCGAGATTGAAGATTTTTAGGGATGCTGCAAGTCACACCTGTGTGTGCTGGCGCTTCATTGTTCACTGGGGACTGGCTCTTTCTCTGCTCAGCAAAAGCGTGAGCTGGAAAACCTCTGTATCACGTTTGCAATTTTGGGGGTTATTCCTTTATTTTAGTCACTCTTAAAAGAGGACCTTTCCAACTCTGAGGAAGTCTTTGAAAATAGAGATGTAACAGTGAGCATGTTAAGAGGGTAAGAAGTGGATTATATTAACAGCAACAGCTGGCACATCAGGCAGCATCTGCAGCCAGATTACTGCTTCAGGCACTTATAAATAGAAACACAGATAACCACTCTGAGGGTATTTTAAAACCATTTTTTTCGTCAGAGGTAGAATTACTGCCTTGCAACTGTGTTCAGCGGGGCAGATTCAAGCTGTCTTGCATCAGCTTTGCTAAAGCATTTGTTACTACGGGTCACATCAACAAGGTCCCCAGATCCTGGATGCGTACACCTTCTTGGCCACCACCAAAACAGCGTGACAGAGCAGTTTTTAGATGGGGACAAACATTAGCATACTGTTAGAAACCATTACAATAAAGAAAACCTTGCGGCACAGCAGGCTCAATGGCAAATCATAATCTTAAAAAGCATTCATGCTTAAATTAATTATCCTATGTCCTCACTGCCCGTATTTTGCGGAAGAACACACAGGGTCCGATTCCTCTGAGTTTGGACAACATTCAAAGTAACTAACGCACCGTTACGGAGCAGCACAAACACTCTCGCTCTGTCTTCAAGAGCCTGGCAGTGTGATTCTGAAGGGGGACTTTGTGCTCTCCCAGCCGCTGCTACACAGTCCCTAACGGTATTCATGTTTAGGACACCAACGTCGCAAGCTCTCCCTCCCCTGAGCTCTGCACGGGGCCGCTGCCCACTCAGGCATCGTCCTGAGGGCAGGAACACGTAGAGCCAGGACCCACTGTACAGGGCTCTGCCTGGGAAAGCGATGGGACTGAACAGAAAGGAAAACCACCTCTGCTTCTCTGCAGATCCTCTCTCTGAAGCACTACCTGCTGTGCTAGAGGAGCTTGTTGCACCTCTCTTACCGGGACTCATAAGACAGTCTCTAGCCTCACAATCTGGTACTCCGGCCTTTTCTCCCCCTGGACAACTGGTAAGGAGTAAAGACCGAAAGGAGACTCACTGAGCCTGAAACACACGTGCGCACACACACACAGAAGCATGCACTGGACCAAACACGGGAGAGGGAATAGAAGTCTCACCGATCCGCTTTTCCAGGTCTGCGGCCTCACTTGGGGTGGCTCTGGGCAGGATACCCGGGTCTCTGAAGCTTGTCTGCAGCAGGCAGCTGATGACAAAGAAGAAGAGGATGGCTGCAATGATGGGGATGGCCAAGGTGAGGTGACTGGCAAGGAAGGGGCAGCTGTTAAAAGAAAAAAAAAATTGCATTGTTACCAACCATCCCTACAGAATTGGCTCTCAGCTGTGACACTACACACTATGAATTATCACAGGGTAGCAGGCTGAAGCGCTGCTGCTTTGCAGAGACCTCTGGAACAGCAAGAGCCAGCCCAGAAAACCCTGGAGCGGCACTGGGAAGACAGGGTCTTCGGCACAAAGACGGCAGTACGAGCTCCTTTACACAACCTCTTTGCCTTTCTGAAGTCCCAGAACTGCGTTTCAAAAACCTGTCAGATGCCCCAAAGCTCGGTCACCCTCTACAACAGCAGCACCAAGAACACACGGAGAAACACCCCAAACTTAAACAGGGATCAAAATCGGCACGAATATGATCCCATTTGGTCCCAACACGCGAAGCTGAGAGGGAACTTGGCTTCGATTCAACACAGCTTTGCTGTCTCTGGATGACTCGTGTGGCCTTCATGGTGTGCCAGATGTTTGGATGAGGATGCCTTTCAGCACTGACACCGCTGTGACAAGCCACCAGGCATCTAAGCAGACGATGCCCGCTCCTGGGTTTGCCGTACTACAACCTGGGGCTGTTTTTCCACAGATGGGGACTGGCGCGATCGCGGTCCACATCAGGGCAGCTCTGTTACTTGCAGCACGATAGGTGAAGACAGCCGAGGAACATAGCTCTTTGCACGGCACAGTGCCGGCGACCCCTTTTGTCCCTCGCTCTGCAGAGGGATTTGCTATTATAAGCACTGATAAGTACCAGAGTAGAGCGCAGACAGGCAAGCTGCTTGAGCCCTGATGTCTGCGGGCAGCGCTAAGTCTCAGTAGCTAAGTCTCAGTAACGCTGCGAGGCAGTTTGAGAGGATTAAGCAACTTTTGTTTCAACTCCCAAGCTCAGCTGTCCAGAACAAAGCAGCCACCAAGCAACAAAACCCCTTCAGCCCAAGACCAACACTGCTGCCTAGCCCCTCGGTCATCTCCCTGACAGAGGGACAGAAAGGTCTCTGAAATGAGAGGTGTGAGCTTTGTTGCCACCCCTTTTCCAGGGGAATCTCTGGACCCCGCTTTTCCCCATCAGGCAAGAAGAAATCGCATTTAAAAAAAAAAAAAAAAAAAGTGAACTGTAGACACAGGCAAGATGTATTTGCTATACATTCAGCAAACCGTAACCGATGCAAACAGAAGCACACTGCTAAAATAACAACTTGGAAAGCCCCAGGGCATCTTCAAGCAAGAAAGAGTGACTAGGCAAGAAGGGAGGAGAGAGCAGATGTCCTCTGCCTGGCCCGGTACAAAGCAGTTACTGTGCTAGAGCTGCCCATTAGTTTCAGATACAGCAGAGAAAGCTGTCAAAGAGGCACAGACGACAGTAAGAAAGGAGTTTTTGCGTCGGGATGCCGTTACTGCCTCCCACAGCTGCCTGCCCCTTTCAGCTCATCTGACTTCTCAGAACCTCTAATCCGATCAAATACCTTCATCTCCCTGCCAGCAGGCTTGGACAGCTTTACTCTGAGACTCCCAGAGATAACGCCATGATCCAAAGACAGGCAAACACCTCCCCCCCCCCCCGCCAGCTTCATACAGTGGCAGGAAAAACAAGCTCCCTTCCCTCCTGAGACAGAAATGCAGAGGCAGGAGAGCAGAATCCCTCAGAGGTGTCAATAACCAACGGCGCTCCTTCCCCAGCTCCTCCGGGCAGCGCAGGACGTAACGGGGTGCTCTTGGCTCTCCTCTCCCTCGGGGCACAGGAATGGGGAGCTTCCCCGGACCAGCTTTCCAAAAGGAAAGGGGACTGGGATAGATGCAGCTCCCTCTTCCTCAGACACTGCTGCACAATGGGGACAGAGCTCTAGCGCAGACCCGCAAGGTGGGACCCCAAAGGATTTCACCATTTATCAAGCACCTTGAACAGAAACATTGTTCCTGCTACCTCTAGGGACCAAGTCCACCAGTCTTGGGGGTTTCCTGGCTGCAATTCTGGACCGGTTTTCTCCTCTGTAGCAGGAAGGGAGATTGGTTGGGGTATTTAGAGACCAGGGGGGCATCCTGGGAGGATGTTAACCCCCTTCCCAGGGCCAGACTGAGCAAACAAGCTCCAGGGCCGCCCCTGCCCACCCCCACACGAACACACCTGGGGACAGGCAAAGGGGAAGCAGGGACTGCCCGCAAAGTGGGTCTGGGGGCTGTGCAGCAGGGGAATGGCTTGGGGGGGGGCGGTGGGGAGAAGGGAAGGATATCGGGGGTCCCATGGCGGGGCAGAGAGGTGCCCCCCCCAACCCCCGAGGGCGTGGGTGGGATGCCAGCTAACCCACGGCTCCCCCCAAAAGGAGGGGGCTTAAAGGAGGGGGACAAGAGCTGCTCGGAGCCCCCAGTGGGGTTGATCCGAGGGACAGACCCCACGCGGCTTTACCCCAGCAGGGAAGGGGGGTCCTAAACCCTTTTTTGGGGTGGGGGGGTGGCCGGTCCCGGGGCCCCAGCGCGGGGGGACACGGACGCCCCAAAGCCCCGCAGACCCGGGGGCGGTGCCCGGAGCCCCCCGGCCCGGCAGCCCGGACTCACTCGAAGGCGAAGAAGAGGCCGCTGGTGGCCAGGATGAGGCCGAGGGTGAGAGCGAAGACTCCGCTGTGCCGAGCCAGCATGAGGCGACCGCCGCAGTAGAAACGGTTACGGCCCGGGAACACCTCCCACTTCCGCCGGGGACGACGGGCCGGCCCGGCCCGCTCCGGCTCGGTGGATAACGGAGGTGACGAAACAACCGTACCCGGTCCCGGCCCCGCTACCCCCGGCGGGATCTGCCGGTACTCGCAGTCCTTCATGGCGCCGCAGCGCCCGGTCCCGGCCCCGCCGCGCCGCTCGCCCGGTGGACGTGTCCGCCCCGCCCCGGCCCCGCCCCGGCCCGGTTCCTCAGCGCGGCGCCCCCTGCCGGCCGCGCCGGGCACCGTCCCCCGGTTCCTCCCGGCGGGGAGCGGCTTCGTCCCGGGAGCCCCGACCGCGGGGGAGCGGCGGGGAGAACCGCCCGGTCCGGCGGACTCGAGGTGTTTATTGGGGACGGGCGTGGGGTCGGACAGCGACTGCCGCGCTCCCCGGTCCGCAAAGCGCCGAGTGGCAGCACCGGGAGGAGCAACCGGAGCCGTCCCGTCCCCCGCCGTCTCTGCCCCACGGCCGCTCAGGGGGTGGTGAGCGCTTGGGAAGAGAAGGAACGGGAGAGGGCCGAGCGGCTCATGGAAGGCAGCAGGATCCTCCCTGCAAGGGATGCTCGCTGTGCCGTACCGGAGGTTTCCCGACGGACCGGAATCCGACAGACATGGATCCCTGCCATAAATAAGAGCTCGGGACCAGTACTTCTCCCAGAAGACGGAGGAACTGAGACGCGTTCCCTGTCCCGGGCAGCTTACAGGAGTTCTGGCCGTCAGTAACGACAGCAGAGAGAGGGGCAGGATGCTGTACCATCACAGCAAAGGGAACGTGCCGGTTTCACGCAGTGACAGCTCCATACATACGTAGTAACCGAGGAGTAACGCCTTTGTAACCGAGACAACAGCATCGTTACATATACGTCAGGCTTTTTAGAAAAAGTGAGTTCCAATTCTGATCAGTGCTTCTGCCCCGCGACCCGTCTGCACCAATACACACCCCTCGCTACGTCCACGGCAAGAAGTTGCAGTGCAGAATCAGTCCCAGCAGCCAGTAGGACAGGAAAAATCCAAGAATGCATTTGCTGAGGGGCGTGATTAATCTACAGTTCATCAGCAGCTTCACGACAGGGTTTTCAGAAGTCCCTCTCCCGCAGGAACGAGCAGATTTACCTAGAAGAGACTTCTTGGAGCGAGCTGCCACGGTTTGATTATCAGTCCCTTCGCTCTGGAGTAAAGGTTCATATTCTTGAAGCAGGTGAGCGGAGAACCAGTACAGGACAGGAGAGGAGGAGCCAAGGAACCGAGTCAGCACCTGAAGACGACAGGCAGAGCAAAAATCACATAAATTGCAGGTCTCCGATTGCAACCAGCCCTGGTCCTGAGGCATGGAAGGAGCTGTCTATCTGCCTCAGGTGGCTGGTAAAGACGACTGAAATACAGCCCCAATTCATGGCGCTAGGATTTATTACACTGAAACACCTCTCAGCTCAACCCACTTTATTTATTACGACATTTGTGTAAGCAGTGAAGTGGTCCCCAGGTTTTGGACAAGCAGGGTAACTAATTGTCGCTCCTTGTCACTGTCCAGCTCAGGAGCCAGGCAGGGGCAGCAGCTTCAGGGGAGAATTGAATCTCACTCTTCAATTATTTTTTCAGTGGAACCCCCAACCCTTAGTGCCACCAGCTGTGTCCTAAAAAGACCTTCGAACACTTTCTAGGGACTGGTGACAGGCTCTGGATCCTCTCATTGCCATCCATTAAGCTCAGCCCAACATGATAATGACCCGGTATCCTTGTCCTCCAACAGGCGATTAGCAGGACTTGGCAAGCCTGGCCTTAAGCACACGTCAAACGCCACTAACGCCAGCCAGACCCTTTGATCCCCATCCCGGTGTCCTCACCACACCGAGCACCTGGCAAGCTCTCTTTGGGAACTCTCCAGCAGAGCAGAGGAACTAACTGGCTTTGGAAACTCTCTGTGGAAGTAGCTCCGAAAGAGGAAAGGCAAAGCTTTTGGTTTGCGTTGCCCTATGCTGCCCTGCAGCTGGGACAGCTTCAGGCTGTGACTGTCACTGCCTCAGCCACCACGCTGCATTCCCCTGAAGAAATCACTCTTCTGTGTTGCTGTGAACATCCTACCTGCACGTGCATGCAGAAGAATCCAAACGCCAGCAGGACCGTGGCATGGACCACATACACAAAGACAGCGGGGCAGCAAAATCCAGCTCTTGGTTTACTCTCTTCTTCACTCTTTCTTCTCTCTAGACCAAGAGTTAGGCAGTGCCGGGGGTTTGCAATCATGTAGGTCCAGGCAGCCCACGAGCCCAGAAGCGCGACAGGCAAAGCAAGCAAGAAATTTGGTATCTGTCTGAGCTCAAAATACCTGAGAAAGCCCACATTCCAGTAAGCATCTTGAATATAGGAATAGACAAGAGGGAACCGCTGGGAGCACCAAGCGGGTTTAACCCCATTCACGGCCACGAGATGATAGCCCTTGTCCCGAGCCAGCTGCAGCAGCGGCTTGGGAACAGTCTGCTCCAGGCCAGTGCCAGGACTACAGAATCTCACGTAAGCATAATATTGAAATAAAGCAAAAGGTAGAAAAATCCCAGCACACGTCAGAACTGCTGAAGATGCCATACTAAGGAGTTGCTTCCACAACAGAGGGAGCTTCCTTACCGATCCTGAACCCACCTGGAGCTGGAGGACAAACCATTTACCGTGGGAGTAGAGAAAGAAGCCAGCATTAATAAGCCCGTTGGCACGCACCCCAGAAGCAAGGGAGAAGAGCAGTCCACTGAGCCAGCTCTGCCCCTTCTCCAGTTGCCACATGGCACTGAATGCCAGGAAGGCAAACATGCTCTCTGAGTAAGCAGCTGCCATAAATACGTTGGCAGGGCTGACAGAAAAGAGAACAGCAGCAAGGAAAGCCACCCTGCGACACTGCAGCACAACGCAGCCCAGCTTATACAGGGCAGCGGCTGCCAGGACAGAAAAGAGAGAATTGAGAAGTACAGCTGATAGCAAGAGGCGGCTCCGCAAACGCAGCAGCCGCTGCAAGGGCCACAGAGCACCCTCGGCCACGGCACGCACGCTCAGGGGGTACAGCGGGAAGAAGGCGCAGTTGTGCTCGTACAGGTAACCACGCTCGGCGATGAAGAGGAAGTGCTCTGCGTCCCAGCGCGAGAGGCCTCCCAGCAGCTGCTCCAAGAGCAGGTCCCACAGGCCAGGCTCGGACAGGCGAGGGGGAGAGAAGGCGTCTGCAGCGTGATCTGGGATCAGGAGGTTAAACAGAGCCTGAAAAAGAAGAGAGGATTGAAGTCGAGTGGAGATCCTCTTGTACCCTACGGAAAGCACCAAGCAGGAGGAGGACTCCTGGGTTTCAAAGAAGGGGACAGGAGCAGCACAGAAGCCAGGCTGAGGGGCTTTGCAGCAAGGGACGCTTGTAAGCCTGTGGAAAGGGGCAAATGCAATCTTTTGGGGCATTTACACCTAAACTGAATAAAGCTCTGGAACATATCCAGCATGAACCCCCATGGAATTGGACAGGGAAAGCTGCTCGGGCCCATGCTCAGGCACATCTAACTGCGTACGCTGACACCAGGTACTGCAGCACTGGTAAGCCTCCTGTTCTACTGAATTTGGCATTATTGTCCCAGCTGACGTACAAGGGAGAGGAGACAAAACTAGAGAAAAAGATTTTCCCAGGGCAAACTGATGCAAAAGACAGCAGCCGATTCTAGGCCCCCTCTCTAGCCTCTAGATCACTCCATCACCTCTGCAGCTCGGCATGCATTAAGGGGTCCACTTCCTGGAGACGAGCAAGCAGAATGCACACACCTCTGCCTCCAGGAGCTTCTGGTGCTGACCACATTTTAAAAGGTGAGAGAAAAACCCAGAGAGTTCATGAGATAAGAAGTATTCAGCTTAATGCACTGTAATGTTGTTCCAAATGAAAATATATTTAAAAAAACCCCAAAACCCCAAAAACCTCAGATGGTAAGTTTTGTAGCTTAACTACATGTAGATTAGGATGACTCCCCTGCCATGAATTCAACATTGGCAGAGAAAAGAGAAAAGGCCACGCTGAACAAATTGGGACTAAAAGAAATACAAAGCCGCCGTTTTACCATGAAGCACACATCTGGTCTAACCAGGCCTCTGGCATTTGTAACACAGAGTCTTTCATCTCAGCTGATGGTTCCACTCAGCCCTACCCAGTGGTGACTGGGGCTGCCAGAACCTGCCAGCTGGCTAGTGGCCTGCTGCTGAACAGCTTTCTCAGGCTGATGTTGTTTCAGGAGGGCCACGGCTACAGCTAGACTCTTTGCTGGCTGTCTCGGTAGGCACAGGTAGGATGGAGTGAGCAACCAAGCTCTCCCACACTCAGAGGAGGATGTCTCTGGAAATGAGACTCGGGAGGAATGTGCAGGGGGAGATTATTGTTCCTCTTCTGCAGATAAACAGAGACTTCAGCCTCTCGTGCTGCCAAACTGGCCTCTTGCAACAGTGGTGTGAAAACACAGTAAGTTACGTAATTTTACTTAACAGCAACCTGCCTCCCTGGATGCAGCTGGCCTGTGGGTTCTCCAAAGGAGAAGATGATTTCCCAATCAAGCAGAACCAGCTAGCTCACAGTGTGGAAGGCAGTGCCGAAGAGAGAAGCCCTGGAGCAGCAAACAACAGATGTCGCAGCATCTTTGGTTCAGGAACAGGAGACTTGCCTGCAGCAGAAGTGTCAGGGCTCTGCAGCATACGGCAAACCACACGGCCTCTCGGAGGTGGGGGTCTTGCCTGCTCACCAGCTCCATTCTGAGCTTGGAAGTTGCCTCAGTAGGTCACTGATGCCCAGGAAATTCTCCCTCTGGTTTTGGAAACCTGAATTGGTAAACAGAGAGCACAGACACAGAAAGGTATTTCTGGCTTCAGCCATGTTTGTAAATTATGCGCCTTTATTTACTATCAGGGACTTCAAAGGGCTGCAGATCTCTACGAACAAGAAAGTCACTCATGAAAGAGATCATGGATCTGGGAGATGACGCAGGAGACCTCTTTGATATTGTTCCTATTAAAGAAAACTTCCCTGACTTCTTAACCTTGGCCAGGATGCAGAGGGAGAGAGGTTATAACATGTACTCTCAGCCCATTTCTTACCGGGCCAGTGTAAATACCAGAAGCAGACAGGCTCGTTGGCCTCCTCAGCGGCTGCCTCAGCAGAAACACCAGCAGCTCAAGCCAAGCTCTGCCAAGCATCTACACACACATTCAAGTTCCAATACGCTGAATGGGATTTAAACCTTTTTTTTTTTCTGGAATAGAGACAGAATTAAAATGTGGACTCCGAGCGTAACATCCATGTAAGCGGTTCGCTGCTGGGGCTCGCAGCCGGCCAGGCGCTGCCAGGCACGCTCTCTCCTCGCTCCTGCTCTCTGCCCTGCGTTTGCCCCTGGGAAGCCGGGAATGGCTTTATTCAGCTGCCTCCAAGGCACCGACCCCACAAACTCCATCAGAGCAAGGCTAAGGTGTCTTCTCAGATAGGCAGGCTTCTCCCCACCCCTTCCATCGATCAGACAGCATCTCCAAGACGTGACACTCGCACCACTCCACCCTCACCACCTGCAGTTTTCCAGTATTCTGGCAGGGGTCCTGGTCTCCAGAGTGAGGGCATTTGCCTGTCAAGCAAATTGCCCGTGCTAAGGTGGCTCTCGTCCACCTCTTCCCTGCACACCTTACCTGCAAGATTTAAACCGCTTTGTGGAGTCTCACTGCTTTCTTTTCTGTATATTCTGGATTGACATTGTGGGACCAGCTATGAAAACTACTGGCCCAGAGCCACGAACGGCAGGCAGTATCTGTTATGCAGCGTTTTAAGATAACACATTTCTTCCGTTGGTTCCCCAGCCACCAACTGCTTTTCAGTTTGAGAAACAGAAGACCCACAGCTCTCGCTAGGTTCCAATGACACCACATCCTGCACTATTTCCCACCTGCCATCTTTCTGATCCAGTGCCTTACAATACATAAAGATCCCCAAACCGATCACCTAACGATCTAAAAACACACTGAGGTTTTCCTATTACTATTTTACTGACAGAGAAAAAAAACCCGGCAGATTAAAAAAAACTCCATGAGAGCGCAGAAAGCAAGTCATCAGCAAAGCAAAAAACAAGATCCAAATACGCTCATTTATAGTTCCAGCCCCTAACCACAGGATTATGCTTCCTATTTAGCCACATACAAAAGTTTTGGGTTTGCTCATATTCTCCTTTTGCTCCAGAGCATTCACAGCTACAGACAAAGCAACTAGTGGGAGGCACATTCTCCTGAATCACGAAGCTGCAATGTTATTTTAAGAGAGGGGATACTTCAGCCCAGCTGTAAATTCTATTAAAGCGCATTCACAGCTGCAAATCCTATTAAAGCACAGCAGCAAAAATTGTCCCAGCACTTTAAATATTTTTTTAAAAAGCAGAGAAAAAACCTCGCATGAATGTGCCAAGAAGGCTCAAAGCAAACAGCTTTAAAAAGCCTGTTCCTGTCACGATGCAGCACACCTTGTAACAGAAAGCAGCAAAGTCTACAAAAAGCTGCAGCCCACAACTACCGTTCTGGTAGAGAACACGGCATCAAGAGCTGGAATGTCTCTACCTTGAAAAGTGCTGCGTGAAAGAGCACCTGCACAAACGGAAAAAAGACACGAAAAGGCAGAAGCGGGTTAAAAATGTTTCAGCAGAAAAAGACGCAAAGTCTTAATTAAAGATGTCTTTCCGCGTTCTGCGTTTCCCTTTGCTCTCAGATAGGAATTGTGTTTTCCTCGCTCTGGAAACCACGCTAAAAAAAGGACGCGCGTATGAACAAAATAGACGCTGGGTAAATTATCATGTAAATGAAAATATGAATTCGGTGAGGTCTGCAAAGATGCAGTGGAGACCGATTACCACCCGGCGGCAGCAGGCACTCGCCACAAAGGCTTTTCCTCCCTCAGCACGCCTGGCAATCAGCTCCTGGCTGGGGTACAGGATTCCTGTTGGGAAACCTACTCCCGTCTGCATCCCAGGAACACTTGGAGAGCAACGCTCTGGGCACCTCTTGGTACTTCTCCAACCTGCTGTTAGATTCAAGATACTCCAGACGTATTTAAAAACCCGTTCTAACCAGGACATTAAAGAAATACGACCGAATTTTGGAAATCCCATTTGCCTAGCGCTGTTTCTGTGGGTCTGGGAGCTCCCAGCCTTGCAGCCGTTTTCACTCCTGCCCGGTTTCAGCTGCTGGTCCGGGGGGCTGCAGCCCCAGCACTGCTCCGCCTGCGTCTGAATGTAATTGGGAACATTTGTACCCCTTGCACCTTTTATAATGGCTCATGGGTATGAACAAAACCTATGCTGGATCAAAACGCAACCTGACCGCTCAGCTCAAGACAACGGACCCGCTGAGCAAATGCCAGAGCTGTGGGTATTTGGATCAGGTCCGAGCCAAGAGCGAGAACACGCTGCGGTCGCTGACCTGCGTGTTTTCACGTCTGCCTTTGCTGTTGCACGCAGCAACGTCACAAATCCCGCTCTGTAAAGCACATCCCCACACAGACCAACTATCGGGTGAGACGCTGGCGACTCACGCTCCATTTCTGCTGCTTCCTTCAGACGGCCAAACCCGTCGCAGCCGGTACCCGGCGTTTAGACGGACGGAAGTGAAACGTGGGATGGTTTCCCTTTGCTTTGGAGATAAGACAGGCTGGCAATTTGCTGAGACTCCAGCAGAGATTGGATGACGGTTGAAGCGCTGAATAGGGATGTTTTCAAGATTAGGACCAGTTATCACTTGTGTGTTTGTTACTGGGTTGATACGCGAGGCCATACGGGACCGGCCCCCCCCCCTCAGAAGCATGGGAGGGCTCACCTGGGGCACGCCAACACATCCCGGCCGCCATCACCGGTCCCGAGGCCTCGGGCCCCGGCCGAAGGAACCGGGTCTCTTTGTGTCTCCCGTTACCAGCGCGGCCGCTCCAAAGGGCTGGATGGGAAAATAGAACCAAACCCCAGACGACGCCCGGTGCCCCCTCCCCTCCCTCGGACCACCTGTCCCCGCAGGCCACGCTGTCCCCGTCAGCCACGGGCGTCGTGTCCTCCCCCCCCGGTTTCTACACGGCTGGGACCCCCCAGAGCCCCGGTACGAGGCCTCCCGGCGGTTCAGCTCCCCCCCCCGTGTCTTACTACGTCTGGTATCAGCGCCGGGGCCTGAGGTGACACCGATGGGCCCACCCGGGCCCCGGGCCTCTGTCCCGGACCGTCCCCTCAGGGGCTGCGCGGGCCCGGGGGTGGGGGGGGGAACTCTGAGGGAGGGGGGGCGCCCCCGTGCAAAGGGGGGGGGGAGGGGCAGGCCCCTCCCCCCCCGCGGCGCGCGCGCGGCCCCGCCCCTCCCCCACCTGAGCGCCCGGCGCGCGGCTCCCGCGCCGGCTCCATCCCGCCGTCACCTCCCCCTCTCCCCCCCTTTCCCTCTCCCCGCTTCCGGCCGCGCCTCTTCCGGGGCTGCGCGCGCCTCTTCCGGGGCTGCGCGCCGCGTCACGTGGCGGCCGGGTGCGTGTGGGTGGGCGGGTTGGGGGGGAAAGGAAGGGGCGGGCGGCGCCATCTTTGTTAAGGGCGGGCGGAGGCGGAGGCGGTGGCGGTTATGGCCTCCCCGGGCCTCCCCCCCCAGGGGCTGAGGGGATCAGGCGGTAACGGCCAGCCTCGCTGGGGCACCTCGTTCCAGAGGTTAGCCCCCAGCCTCCCCCTGCCTCGTCGTGAAGCGTCAAATTGACCTGAAAAAACGGGACGCTCCCCACCGCAGGGGCGACGCTCTTCCTCAGTCACACACACATTTAAATTACCTTCCTCCATGGAGGCGCAGGCGGCGGAGGAGGTGGCGGGCCCGGTGCCCGTCTCACACCCCGGGGCTGCCTCCAGTGCCCCACGTCCGGCCTGCCGCGGCCCGTTCCTCAGCCGGGACCCTCGCCCCGGGCTGGGGCCCGCGCCTCGGGTCAGAGGGGACGGATTCGGCTCCAGCCGCAGCTCGGGGTGCAGAGCGGGAAGCAGAAGCTGCCTTCCTCCGTGCAAGGCATGGCCAGCCAGGAGCCCTTGCCGAGAGCAAGGCGTTCCTGCTGGAGACGCACCAACACAAACCTCAAACAAAGCCGCGCGGCGGCTGCAGCAAGGGCACGGCTTACACGAGTCTCTTGCCAAAACACATTAAGCAACATCACATAACAATAGCCTGGTAATAAGTGCATGTTATTATATTAATTACTTACTATTACAAGAGGGTGGGCAGGTTTCCCTCAAGATCTCGTCCACGTGACGACAGAGGCATCAGATTTTGCTTTCACCCTAACCAAGCTCACGCTACGCTTAACCACATTGCAAGCCCGTGGCAGCGCGCAGTGAGGTCTTGCTGCCGGTGCCGGCACGGCAGCGCCTGGGAAAGACAGCAGCAAGTCTTTGTGCTTAAAACAGACATGAAGTGGCACCGTATCTACTGCAGGAATGAAAGAGAAATCAGCATTGCCAAACGAGTCCTTAAGGGAGACTCCCCGAGTGCTTTTAAACAGGGCTCTGGCTTGGGAAGAACTCAAGTTTTCTCCCTTGCTGGTAAAAATGGGAAACAGCGGAGCGGTCGGGGCCAAAGAGAGGCGTTTTAAGGAATGCCTGCAGAAATGGAAAGCTTTGGCTATGAATCAGGTCAAAGCATCAAGGATTTGCATTCTGGGCAGCCGAGTTTGAGATCAGGTGTGGCTCTCAAAATAGCCCCTTATTACAAACTGTGAACACTGCTTGCTCTCATTTTCCTAATTTCTCATCTATGCTGTTTTTCTTTTAGCCATTTTAGAAGTGCGAGAGGTGTATGCGTCTGCGTGCATGCAAGCGCTGGGGGAGCGAAATTACTCCCCTCAGATCAACTGGTTGTATAAATACTGGTAAAATGGGTAGTTGATATCACTTGTGACTATTCTTTCCCTCCCAAACGTAGCATTCACTTATGATTAAATTCACCATAATGTGAACACAGAGGCTGTACAAAGCTGCTCATGTTCCTTTCTTCAACCTTGCTGCTGAGGTCCTTTCTGTTAAAAAAAGTAAGATTTTTACATTAATTTAATCAGACTAAACAAAGCTCCTGGGATACAGAACTAAATTATCAGAGAAGTTGGTTTTAAATCAACAACATTGTCGCAGAACAGCGAAGTCCAGCAGGATTCTTATCTCACAACCTGGTTTCCATTCAGTATTTTTTAAAGCCAAGGAAGCCCAGCACCATTCCTGTCTCTTAAGAAATCCATTTTAAGGACTCTCCTTCGCCAGGCAAAGAGCTCCCACGATTCCTGCTGATAAACAGACTTTTCAGAAAAGAGTCAGCCTGATTCTGGCACAATTACTTCCAGGAATACAACTAAGGGAGGGCTCTGGGAACTGAGACCTTCCTAGGAGAGGACTAGCGGGATAAAACAAGGTGATTTTTTGAACAAAAATGACATCTGCCTTCAAAAAAAGCTTCTCTTTTTTCTTTTAACTAGCTCTTTTGCTTAAACAAGCTCAGTGCAGTTCTAGCTAGCCTGCTTCTATCATCATCTGAGGATAAAGCTTCAGGCTAAATAAGATACCCATTTACTAACCCATGAAAATGTGCAGATTTTCATATAAAGAGCCTGAACTTTGGCCGTTTGCTGAAGGGCATCACAGCTCTGTCCGCTGGAAAACCCCATCCTCTGAAGGAAGTCAGAGTCCACATCGTGGTTCCAAGAAAATGTGAAAAATGCGAGGGGAATGAAAATTTTCCATTTTACAGAGCTGAAAGGGAACTGCCTCCCTTCCGAGCAACAGTCTTTTTCACCCTGTGAACTAAGTGTCTCTCTGCCATAGCTTCACCTCACGCTGCAAATCCACTCCTACCCAAGCCTAAGCAGCACTAAGCCAAAACTCCGTGGCTGGAACAAGCCAAACAGCGAAAGCAAAGCCAGACCACACGGCTTTAAGCAGGTCTCCAGAGCAAGACAGGGCTTTGTCATCCCCCGACACTCGGGATGTACCACGCAGGACCTTTGAGGTCTCTGTGCTGCGTGGTAAGAAGGAGCTGACCTACAACATCACGTCTACAAGACCTGACAGCACTGAAGTTACCTCTCCATTCTGCTAATAAAAAAAACCCTTACAAACATCTTACCAAGATTTAATGTACATTTATTCTTAACACGTGGAACATATAGTATAAAGATTTCATACTGAATAAATGATATTCATTAAGCCAAAAAAGGAAAAAAGGGAGGAATTTACATCAAGTTTTTAGCTACATCGTCTGAAATACAAATATGCAGAATTCATCACTGAAAAATCTCAATTGTGTTTCTTCATCAGGAACTTCAACTGAACCTAGAACTTTTTCACACCTCGATTAGAAAGAAAACAAAAACAGGAAAAATAAACTATAAGTTGATTGGCTGCTGAGACAGCAATGACTTTATACACAGAGACCTGTACAGCATCCTCCAGGGAGGGATGTCTGGCAAGAGATTAAATAATTGTGTCTCGCTTTTGCAGGTCATCAACTCGTTAACTCGTCATACTATAAAGGGGTAGGGAGAGGGGGACAAAACTGCAAGGAATCTTAGGGTATGTGCAATGTACAACGTCATATATATATACACACGTGGCAGCATTCAGGCTGCAGCTAAAGGTTAAAACCAGTTCTAAGAGGTGATCTCAGGGTTATTCATACAATCAAGGAGGAAGAGAGAAAGAGGTCAGGGTGTTGTAGGTTCACACATGATACTTTGGGGGAAAAGCCTTTTTTTCTCCTCAACATTAACTAAAAACATTTTTAAAAACTACAGCTTGCTGCTGATCCAGCGTTTTTTTTTTTTTTCCATGTGAGACATTATTACAGTATGTTTACAGTTTAAGGTGTACAGTACATGAAGTTCTACACGCTACTGCACAGGCCTCTCTTGGACAAGGTCTGTTCACAACTGGTAACTTCTTGGTTCCTGCAAGATTGTGAATGTACAACGATAAACCACACAGAGTTCAGCAGTCACTTTTGTCCTTCAGAGTTTACCATTAAAAACAGTTATGAAAGTGGTGCCTGTCAATGTGATAACACGGCAAGTCGTTTTCCCCAAACTCACTGTAAACGACAGTAACTTTGGTTAAAATAAAAAAAGTCTTCTATGTAGACAGAACTTTGTCTCCTTTAATAAGGGATTCAGGACAAATTTGAAGGGCAAGGGAAGGGGAGAGGGAACGGGGACATCTTTCCCCAAGGGAGAAGCAGGACAGCGCAGGGCAGACAGTGGATTCTGAGGTGGTTTTGCATAAATAAAGGGCAACAGTCAGTTTCTAAGTTCTCCACTCACGCACACGCACACAGGGTCTCGGATCCCACAGCTGTCATGACTGGCCAATTAAAAACAGTACATCACAAATAACTTGTGAAACCAAAGAGTTCATCAAAGGCGACACGGAGATGTCCAACAGCCGCGACTCGTACAACGTGAACTCCGAGTGGTTCTCGTCCACCTTGGCCAGGGCGAGCAGCGCCCGAGCAGCTCGGCGCATCATGTCCACGCTCGTCGACTCAAAGGGTGGGTTCTGCATGTGCATCAAGCCGGCCTGGCTCTGCTGGAACTGCGTGGCGGCCAGGCTGTCCTCCAAGAAGCCCAGCAAGTTGCCAATGCTGCCCTTCTGCACAGCAATCGCTCTTGCTGCCAGGCTGTCCCCCTGTGCCAAGTTGGCCAGTAGTACCACAGCCATCTCTCGACACACTGGGTTCTTTCTGTCACTAAGGAACCGCACCATGGTGCTGTACAGCTTCTCCAAGCGACTGAAGGGGGGAGTTGCAAGAATCAAATCCACGTTGTTGTCCTGGATGCTGAGTTTGCTGAGTGTTTCCAAAACCAGTCTCTGAGGGGAGAGGACCGCATTGGGCCCCAGTGTTGGGAAGGGATCCTGGGCCTCTGCTGACGGACACACTGCCCAGTGGAGGAGTCCATCCAGGATAGGCAAACAGATGCTTTCCGGGTAAGGGGAGAGGTCCAGCTGGCCAGAAATGTTGGCCAACGTGACCAGTGTATTTTCACGCAGCATCTCCAAGCAGTCCCACCACCACTCCACCTTGTTGCAGCTCACCCCTTGGTCCTGCTCCTCCTCTTTCTCATAGGTTAGGGGTGCCTGTTTACGTTCTGGATGCTTGTGGTGTAAGAGAATCAGTTTCCCTAGAATCAGCAGCAGCCCGGGATGTTTAGACATTTCAAAGTCATTGCCCGGCACAAACGATAAACTCCTGATGATGTTAGAGACACAGATGCAGCGCTTCGCCAGAGAGTCCTGCCAGTCTAGGAGGGTGCAGAGGGGTGTCTCATCTTTACTGTGAGGTTCGTCCTCCAGAATTTTTATATTTCTGTGGCTCTGAGCTGGACTAATGCCAAAGGGAAACTTGCTGCTTTCCTTTGCCGTTTCCAAAGCTTTGACCTCTTCCTCCTCCCCTGCCAGGGAGCCCGGACGTGCCGAAAGCATGTCATCCATGGTGGCAGTTATCCTCTTCTCTGAGGAGCTGTCGGATGGAGGAGTCTCTCCTTCCCTAGTGCTCAGATTGCTCTCAGCTGCTGAACGTTTCCTCAAGACAGAGTTGCAGGAAGCTCGTTTATGAGTCAAAGGTAGCTCCGTCTTGCTCTCAAAGTGGGTCTGAATGTGCTCGGTGGTATCTCCGCCACCAATCCGCCAGTGCAGCAGCCCACTTTCAAACTCCTGCACTCGCCCCAACTTGTCTGAATAATCTACCACAAACGGGTCATTTTTCTGCACGACCTTGACCGGAAGCTTGTCAAATTTACTAACTAGTTTTTCCTCACTGCTCTCTAGAGGTGCTTTGTCCTTGCTTGAGAACGCAGCCTCCTCCTCTTCCTCATCCTCTTCTTCCTCCTCACAGTTCAGGCTCCGTCGTTCATCATCCTCCTCCCCTTCTTCAGGAGAGGAAGCTGAAGATTTGCAGAACCTTTCGGGATCTAATAGTGTTCTTTGCCCTGGGTCTCCCACCTCGTATTCCTTTAGGATTCCAAAGATCTCGATCAGGCAGCGCCGGAAATACTCCACCAAGAGTTCCAGCAAGCCTGGCAGCTACGAGGGAGGAGAAAAACAGGAGGGGAAGGAAGGAAGGGAACAGCGATCAGAAAACAACTTAGGCCAACACGAGCAACTGGGAAAGCAGGGCATAAAGGGCTAAGAATTTACAGAGTGCTGTTAATTAACGGGTTCTTTTCATGCTGGCAATAAACTGTTTGCAAAAGAGAGCTTTCCGTCCTCTGGGAAAAGGAACAAAGACAAAACCAGATGCTGACCTTCAGTATCCAAGCCACCCCCCTCCACTCACACATACCTGTGCAAACACACATCTGCTCTTGGTTGTATCTCCCCTCTGGTTCATACACAGGGAGGTGAAGGGCAGCACTAAGCCAAACAGCCGTTACAGTACTGCCAAGCAGTTTTTACAACAGCCACAGAGGCACATGGCAACTAACTGAGAAAAGCTGGCCCTCCAGACTGGCATCCCAGCCTCCGTGCGCACTGTCCCAGGCAAAGACAGAGCCAGAGGTGAGCGAACACCTGCAACACCCAAAAATGCAAGCATCTTCTAACCTTTCATAGCACTCTCGCTGCAAAGTCCATTATGGCCTCCCCACTGTTATTCACTTCCTCTGTTCCAGAGGCAATACATCTCACCAGAGAGGAGAACACACACACTTGTGCACCAACAACCACATAAATTACATGAGCTAGTAAGGAACCAGCGCACAGCTACCCAGACCCCATGCTCTCTTCCGACCTGGCATGCTCCGCTACAGGGACATCGGGGAGTCTGGCCCTACAAGGGCACAAGCTGCTTGTTGCTATCTCGCTGACAGAAAACCCTACAAAATTAGCACTTCAAAGACCTGCATCAGAGAGCATCTGCACCCACCTGGCTGAGGTTGAAGGTCATTATGCTGTTGTCATCATAGAGCAGGATGTTTATGGTATCTAAGGCCCACGTACTTTCAGCTAGCAGCCCGGACTTCAGAGACATCATCACTCTCCAGGCTTCAGGAGTTCCTGTAACATAAACACATGATACTTCCAGCTCCTGGAGTTTAAAAACAAAAAGGAGATACTTGATACTGCTTTTTGGACCCATGAAGAGCAGAGCCTGTTCGAGATGATGTACAGACTGTATGTACCAAATGCCAAAATGATGTCTGAAAACACAAATAACCTGCAAAAATGTAATTCTTTCAAAGCCAGCAGAGCCCTTCCGCTCAGCAGTACTGTACCAAAGGGTAATGGCAGCACCCATCCCCTCGACAGGCGTAAGCAGAAAAGCAGGAGTTTCCTTTTACCAATATCTTTTGCTGTCAGCCGTCTCCTCTGCTTCAACACAGGTTGCGTAGCTTCTACTGATCCCGGAGGGAAGGTGATGTCTCGTCGGATCATGGGAGGCTGTACAGCTGCTGGTGTTATATGCGAGGCAGGGACGGGTGGTCCTGCCTTCTGCATTTTCATCCCCGAGTGCAGGAATGGAGATTTACTAGGAGAAGTGCGATTCTCCAGAGGTCTGGGCAGAGGTGCTGGGCTGGATACCTGAGGAATGTGATTCTGCATGCTAGGGGGGGTCTGGTAGTTAGACTGGGGGGGCCTAGTCATTGGGGGCACGGGGGCAGAGGGACCATAAGGAGGTTGCCGGTTCCCGTGGGAAGGCCATGGTCCCTCATGGTTGACCCTCTGGTCTGAATGCAGAATTTCGTCTGTTCGAGTCACTCCGTGATAAGCAGGCCCCTGGGGCGCAGAGCCAGTGCTCTGCCGATTCGGATAGCTGTACCCTATTTCGTTGCGCCCTTGCCACATGGCGCCTTGCTGCGGGCCCTCTGGAGTAGACTGTATAGGACCACCCATCATCTGAGGAGGCAGGTTTTGCTGAGCATTGGAGCCTGGGGGAGCCGAGACCCTGTCTCTGCCAAATTGGAATGGGAACTGGTTCTGTGGCCCTCCGGCAGATCGGCGGTCAGCAGCAGGGTATGTACTCCCATACTGGTTATACAAGTCCTGCTGCGGAGACGGCTGTGCAGTTTGCTGCTGGCTCGGTTGCTGGGTCTGTGCTGGAGGCAGCTGCTGCTGCGTCTGCCCCTGCCCGGCGCTGTATGGTACGTTGTACATCTCCCCTTCATGTCGCTTAGCAGGCGGGCCGTAGCTACCATCCATCGGTCGCTTGTAATTCTACAGGGAAAATAAAAGCATCGACAATAGGAGATTATCTACTTAGAAACAAGCAACCCAAACCTCAGTGGGCAGAGCTATTCAGAGCCAGAGGATATGCCCCACGGCATGGCCTGTAGGAGGGCAAGACTTGTCTCATTAGCCATATCCAATGTGAAGTTGGATCAGTCTTTCAATTTCACAAGCCAAGACCAATTCCTTGTGGCTGGCTGGGTAGTTTCCTTGTGGATTCTACAAGGATGCCTTGGGGGCAGAAGTCTGCCCACAGAAAGGACTTTCCTGTAGAAAAGACTCCGCTCTACTATACGTTCACCACAAACCAAACTGTGCACAGGTACTTGCTTCCTTTCACATCCGAGAATTTTATCAGACCTTATTTCTCTTGCATTTCCCAGAAAACAGAGGTTTCTGCTGAAGCATCAAACAAGATGCATTAGAAACTGTTGTACTTCCTGCTTCTTCCTTTCCTGTAGATTTCAAAACACATCACTGAAAGGAGCAAGAACTATTCACCCCCCTTCTTCTTTTAAGTGCAAATGGAGAAAACAGTCAATTGCTGAGACAAAATTAAAATCCAAGCTCTCTCTTGCCTCCAAGGGTCTATGCTTTAGCTGCTACACAGTCTACTCAGAAGCTCCACGGTCATGACTGGCTTCAGATGGAGCTCTAGGGCTTCAAAGATGACAAGTACCAGAGTAACTCGAACTCTTGGCTCAGAGCCCCATGGCTCTGGTTGCAGAGCCAAACTGCAGAGCAGTTGGAATTATTCTTAGCACAGCTCAGCGAGTGCCCTCTCCATACTCTCCTAAACCAGAAGACTCAAAATTATCTGAAAAAACATTATGGGTCCTGGCACTGACACAAAGAGCAAGTAATATATAAGGATTACAGAAAGAGATATATGTTCATTCAAACTCTGTCCTGAAACAAACCTGATGTTTTTCAGAACAGCGAGTAGGAGGCAGTGGGGCAGTGGAGGCAGGCCTGAAGTCTTTGTCTGCAGGCTCAGTTAGGCAAAGACAAAAAAAAAAGCCCTGGACTGTGCAGAACGATCCACCTGAAACAGCCCCCCAGAATGATGAAGGACTTACTCCAGACAAACTCATCTGATCACTTGGACCAAAAGTGTTACAGAAACATGATGGGATTCAGAAAGTTCCAGAGGGGCACAGAAACCCAATAACACTTCCTGATCTCCTGCTGCCTGACCAGAGCACGGATGTCTGCGAACTACACAACCTCCATTCTCAGAACATTGTTTTGCTAAGGCAACACTGGAACTGCTAATTAGAACTTACTTAAACTATTTGGAAACTGGGGAAATAAAAGCATCCTGTATAAGGTACTTAATTCTACACATTCATAAAGCAAACACACAGCCCAAAGAGTTTTTACTGTCCCCTTTTCACAAATTTCACAGATAAAACTCTTCTGTCTCTCAGTCGACCATATCAGAAACTTCATGATAATTTACCTGCTGTTGCTGTTGATACATGGTAGTTTGCTGGCTAGGGAAGGGGCTGCCCGAGGATGTGCCTTGAGTGGAGAATTGATTGCCATAGGAATCATGTCTGGAGAAGAAACAGATGTATTACTTGTCTGATCAGATGCATGCTTCACTTTCACAGTCTCAGAGCTCTCTCACTGGGAAGAGCTGTTTGTGGCAACACCCCGCACAGACCTTTGCTGCTGCTGCTGCTGCTGTGGGTAGCGGCTGGGAGAGTACATCCCCGATTCAGGGGTCGAAGGCATGATGTTGGGCTGCGGAGTTCCGGTTGCTAAGTTGCCCTCAGGTCCCATGCCGGGCTCCGTCCTACATGGAAACAAAGAGAAAAGCCCCACACGTCCACTTAAATTCACCCTTGCTCCTCAGATGGAAAAGGATGATCAGTAAAGTCACAGTAGTGAAGAGAAAGTAATCATTTCACATGAGTGAAGCAAACCAGGATCTCACCAGGTTCAAGTACCCACCTCACTCTGTCATAAGGACCTCCGTAGGAATAATGTTGCCGCTGTCCCATGGCCATGTTACCCATCCCTGGACCTGCAGCACGATTGTAAGGGTCACCCATACCACTGTTGGGGCCCTGCCCTGAGGACATGAAGGGATCGCTTCCTGGAGCTGAAATATTGAAAAAAGGACCAATAAATGTGCCTACCTCCGCCTTAGAAAGAAACGTCCCATCTTCTGGGGAAGAAGGGCAAGTAGAAGGTCTCCTACAGTGCATTCCAGCGTACAGCCAGATACAGGGATTAGTACTCAAGGAGAAAAGGGAGAGGAGCACACAAAGGCTTCCTTACCTTTCCTCATACTGCTGTAAGGATCTTTATTTGGCTCATAAGACATGCGACCCATCATGTCAGAGGTATTCATGCTGGGCTGGTACCCTGGATTTGGAGTCATGGAGTTCCGTTTCTGGAACGTAGGATCACTACCATCTGCAAAGGCATCCTGAAGGCCCACTGAGTTACTCCTGATTCAAAAAAACCCACAGACACAGGATTATAGAGGTCCACAATGCTCCTCAGGATACTTTTCCCCACATGTTCCCTCTCGGGTGTTGCTATCCCCTAGAAAGACCACAGTCATGCTCCCCCAAGAGATGCATGAAGAACGGCCCTCCTACAATACTGTCCTCAGACCCAATCCAAAAGTAATGATTATTCACACACAGATGCAGAGTCAACAATGTTGCTGAGAGCCATTAACAAAGGAGCAAAGCCATGGAGCCCCACCAAAACAGGTACTCAAGTCTCCAGCCACCAGTAGTAATGTCCCAGAAGTGACCTCATGTTCACAGCTTGCTTCCAGCATAGCGGAAGAGGGTACAATGGTTTCATACCTGATGCCTGGCAAAGGGGGCATCTGACTGTGCGGCGTAGATGCTGGAGTTGGTGGCTTCAAGTCTCCTCCTTCTGCCATGGAGCTGCTGGTGGACTGAGGTGTCTGAGGACCCTGCATTGAGCCTGAACCCGCTGCAAGAAGAGAAATGTGGTGTAAGCAGCTCTGCACCCTACAGATGCAACCCAGAACCTCCCAGAACATCAGCCTCAAGAACAGAGAGCAAAGAGTCCTTCAAGAAAGAGACAGATGAAATATGGCCAAAAAAGTACAAGGAGCTCAACATTTCAAGGACATACTGGGCCAGACTTCCCAGAAGAACCAGGTACAGTAATCGAAAGCTGAGAGGATGCGTTCATTTTCATTATGCCTTCATTCTTAACCACATTCCTTTTTACACACCATGCCACTACTGTGGCACTGTGTCATGTTGCCCAAGCTATCTAGCTTCAAAGGTTGATGCTCTACAGTGCACCATGCGGCAGGGAATACGCTGCTTCTTGCCAAGTGACAACCACTGACCCATCGCCTTCGCACTCTTTCTACCCAGAAAGAAGGTGAGTTTTGGTCCTCTCCTGGAAGTCTCACAATCTTTCTAGTGATGGAAACTCCAGGACGCCAGCTGAAGTCACCAAGTAACTGTGAACAAGGCTCCTCTGTCTGCTCTGCCCTTCGAGAGGGGTTAATTCATGCAGGTTAATTCAAGCACCACTCCCAAGGATTCCTGGAACAGGGAATGCCGGAGATGCCGGATCTTTCACTGAATGACAAAACCTGTCCAGCAAGTTCCCTGGCTCTGTAGGGGTTGCTTTACGCTACAGTAAGCTTTCACCAAAAATCCCAGGCCGTCATGTGTAATCCAGCTGTGCCGTGAGTTCTAGGAGCTCTCCTCTGCCCCTGGATCGCTGTGACACTGTCAGCTCTCAGGTTCATATGCTCCTCACAGCTGGCAAGAGCTGAACTCTTAATTAATGTTTCCATTAGTTACCATCCCCAGCACCCGATATCCCTCAGCTTCAGCCCTGCTGGTTGATGAGTCATTCCAGCTATTCATTAAAATCCTCCGAGGTCAAGTCCAGGGCATGTTTGTTTACACCCCACCTTCCTGGCACCCTGTCCTCTTCTCCAGGACTCCCTCCCAGCCCAGGGAGGTCTTGGGAGAAGGAAGGGCAGAGGCAAGCTCAGCGGGGAGTTTCATTCATGGGCCCTCCCCGCCTTTCTCAGTGGCAGTTCAGCTCCACTCGCTTCCCCCAGGAATTCGTCGCTCCTCTTGGTTTGTAATGCTGGCATCGGCAGGAAGAGGCCTCGAGACATTCCCTGCGTCGCTGCCATTTGGTGTTTGTCCCCACCCCCTGCCGTCCCTCCCACTCACAAATTTACACACAGTTGGACCTGGGCCAGTTCCATGCTCTGGGAATTAAAACCCAACGGCAGACTGATTACGCCTCCCCAGGGACATGCTGCAGTTTGTGAGCAGGAACCCAAGAAGGTCTGCAGGAAACCCGTGCCAAGTGCCCACGAGGCAATACCCAGTCCACTCCAGCCAAGGCCTTTCTGTAAACACTTTTGGTTTTCGAGGGTTATGAATGCACACTGCATGGAAACCAGCTCCGGCAGCAAGAGCTCTATCTAGATGACTGTCCTGCAAGGCCTTTAGATGCTCTGCAGCCTCAAAAAGTGGTTAATGGAGAATTGTACAGTGCAATCCTCATCATTTACAAAGTTATGCAGTAATTAATTTGACAGAACAGGCTGAAATGAAGTGTAAGCCAACAACAGGTTATAAAGTCTGCAAGAAGAACAGAGCATGTGTGTCCGTGTGGGATGACAGAGCACTTCATCCAAATGATGGGACTTCAAAATGCCCCACTGTTGTCCACTTGCCTTTCAAACAGGGAAGTTATTCTCCGTAAGGGTGCTTTGCTGGGAGACAGACCTCTGTGTGTGCAAGTCTGGAGGACGCTGCTTCAGCGGGCCTCAGCAAGCCTCTGGAACAGTAGTGCCCACTGGGACTCAATGCTCCTTTAAGGCTCTTAAGCCTGGAGCCGGGGTTGGGAGAGCTATTTGTGTCGTGCCCTGCACCCTCAGTTCCTGCCGATCCAGGGGAGCAAGAGGGAGGAAGAAAAGCAAAGTGAAAGAGGAGCATGAACATGCTGAGTGATACAGCTTAAAAGGATCAGAGCAACCAACCATGCTTCACTGCTGCCTCTGCATATTCCTAGTTGCAGGAGTCTGGAGTAAGACAAGTAGAGAGAACAGTTTAAATAGAAAATACAGCACAGTCCTCACATAGCAGGAATCAAACCGGTGGACTAAGCCAACAGAGCTGCACAAATGTGCAGACTTTGGGATAGCAGCCCCGCAAATTCCTCCCGCTGATGTGCTGAAGCAAAAGATCACCTGTACCACAGCCCAGAAGGCAGACCCACGACCTTCACATAGCACCATATTAGCTAAAACAAAATAAAAATCGGTGCACCATCTAATCCATTCTGACAGGCACCTAGCGCTACAAAAAGTTTTCAGTGCCTTCCTAAAAGTCTCAGCCCTCTCCAAATAAACTCCAAATGCTCTTAACATCTTTGTTCCACTGCCTAGTATCTCAGGGGGGGCAAGAAAGAGGTTTTGGAAAGAAAGTGGGGATGGATTTGTGGTCTAGTTTAAGTGGAACTCAGACACCACTTTAGACAGAAGTTTAGTCTAATGACACAAAAGTTGCTTTGTCTTGCAGAATACACCAAGGTTGAAGCTACACTGGGACAGGTTTCCTGACTAGTGAAAAGACATGATTTAGTTCTTTAAAAAAACAACACTCTAACTGAGAGGATAGATAAACGTAGTTGCCAACAGAATAATCAGACAAGCATACTGTCGATCAAGGGCTTAACAGGGCTGAGACACAACTGCAGTACAATCTAAAAAGGGTTCATTATTCCACTCCTCAGGAGTGAGACAAAGATGATGCCAGGTTTCAGAACCAAAAAGGCTTTTTTTGCAAACATTACAGGAACATCAAAGCGGACAAAGTTTTTATTTCACCTACAAGAACGGGCTTCTGACCAGAAAGAGCATCTGAAGGTTTTACTTATATAAGACAAACTGGAAAACTGAAGCTGAAAGGGTTGGCAAGTTCAGCAGCAATTCAAGCAATGAACTCAATGCAAATGAGACAGAAATGATCAGACTTTCCGAAGACGAAAGAGTACAGCATGCACTGCTAGCCTGGATGTTTTCTCCTTTTTTCTTCTTTTTTTTTAATGTTAAACAAATCTGAATTGAACACTGCTTAAATATTCAGAAACTGGACCACCTCATCAAATTTGAAACAACAGTAGAAGTTCATTTTAAAGGGCCTGATTTCTAGAGCATCCAACTTGTAATAGGCTTACAATGCTCTCTGTCCACAAAGCCTCAGAAAGTCCTCACTGACTCCTGCTGAAGACAGAAAGAACTAACTCATGAGGAAGATGAGTGCACACCCACATCAAGCATTTACTCCCAGAAGGTGGCACTTGCATAGTCAAAATGAGCACAACTCTTCCAGCAAGTTCCCAAAGCTCAGCAATAACAACAAGGGCTGCTGTTAGAAGTGCAGAGATCACCTTGTAGGGATAACTCGAGACTTCTCTCTCCACCAGATTCTCATAAGGCAGTGATGTACAAGCAAGCATAGAGGTATGTGTATATAGGTATGTATGTATTTTTATGTTTTCCTTTTTCTTAAACTTACTGCAGAGGTGGGACACGCAAAAACTGAACTACCCCAAGCGACTTGACGTATTCCCAGTACCATTCACTCCCCCATTACAAAAGTATTTAATCTACACAACCAGAGAACATCTAATTAGAAACAGACATGGGGGCTTTGTGGAAGTTTGGAACCAGTCTGGCCCACAGCACATGGAGTCGGGCATACAGTGCCAGAGATCCTCTGGTTCAAACATTCATTGCACACCTTAAACCAGTGTCTAAACTCACCTGGAGATGGAGGTTGTATCTTAGTCTGAGACTTCTTTGAATCAGCAGCTGCAAAGATATCTGGAGGGGGGTCTTCACCTCGCTCAATCTTGCACTCAAAGGCATAGAGACACTGGATGTACTGCTTCTTCAAAGAACTAGCTGCACTGCTGGATGTGCCCACATTGAGATTTGTGGCTAACTCGCGCCATTTCTTGTTTTTGTTGACCTGCACAAACAAAGAAGAGGCTCTAAACTCAAAATCCCAACTACTTCTCCAACAAATTTTCTGGGGAGAAATCAACACTTCCCAGCTAACACAAAGGATGCAGTAAGGGCTAAGCAGAGCAGATACAGTTGTGTTCAAAACCCAAAACTAGTAAACCCTCTTCCCCACCTACAAAGAACTTTTGAAACAGGGACGGATTGCAAATCAAGTTAGTCACGAAGTCAGTTGACAGCCAGATGCAAAGACAAAGACAGTGTCACCAATCTTTGAACTGGACAAAACATGGAAAAAAAAGCACTTGAATTGAATCTCACTACAGACTGTTCTCAACCAGACAACAGGAGAGCAGACATTTGGGTCACTTAAAGGATGCTGGGTCTTATAAGCATTATTTAAAAAAATAAAAAGAAAATAAACACAGCTAAATGGAAAGTCATGGCTTACATCTAGCTACGAAGCTGACTTTAAATTGTGTTGCCCATTGGCTTGCGACTGCCAGACAGGAGGCAGCTCTGAATACAAATACCCAGTCACCACACTGGCTGCTGGACGCTCACCTGAGTCAATCCTCCAATCTCCTTCACTGAGATGTAGAGCCGGTAAAGGTCCAAGGGTTTCCTGCCTACTGCTGGGAGATTTGTCATGCCCATGGCCTTCTCTTCAGTAAAGGCCAGGTAACGATCTACCCAGATCTTCCTCTCAGGCTCACCACCCAGCTCATAGAGTTTGGTGATCTTCTCATTGGTTGTAGTAGAGGAACTGGACTTCTAGGAGAAGCAAAGAGATATCAGGACTGAGCAGCACAAAAGCAGCTAGTTCACGTCCGAGATGGTTTCAAAAAAGCAGTCAGATAAGAATTCAAAGTTCTGCTGTTATATTGAGAAAAGCTTTATATTAGACCTACACTAGTCTCAGACCAACGTCAGGCAAGTATTATTTGACAAAGGTATCACAAAACCAGCCGCTACTCAGGGAATTCATAGAGTATGTATTTTTAAAAAGTGAAGGGTTTCAGGAATGCTACAGAAACCAAACAAACCTCAAAGAGACTTTGCAGAGAGCCATCTCTTTAAGACATCCTTTGTGAGCTTGTTTGCTAAATATATGAGAAAACACCTAATCCAACTGCAAATGAGATTCCCCGTGGCTACTGCAAGTTAGTCTCTTCTCTTACCCAAGTCGTAGATGCCAGATTAAACTGTCACTAAACACTGCCAAGGAATAAAAATAAACATGCCTCAAAGAAAAATAAAGATGAGGCACCTGTTTGACGAATGTGTGCGAGGGGTCCCCCACAAAGACCATCTCTCTTCCTTTGCCTATTGACTGACAGAAGTGCAGAAATCTCGCTACCCAGATACGACATAAGCTCCCATACTGGTTTGCCATCACTGGCATATCAGGATCCAGGAAGACTGATGTGGAAAGGCATCACAGCAATTTCGAATACAAGCTTTCAGTTACGAAGTAGGAGTATCACACTAGTTCCTACACATCTGATTCACTGAATTGTCCGAGGGTCTATTTAGAGGTAAAACCTGTGGACCTTCATCTTGCCTTGCTTCCCCCAAGTCTTCTGAAGTAGTGCATAAGCATGTTAATTTTGCCTTTCACCACCTGGATCACACACACTCGGAGTAAAGGCAGAAATGGTTTTGGCATTCCAAATGCTTACTTAAAAATGAACTTCCAAGGTAGAAGTGAACTTCAAATCTGATGATGTTGTAGATGAACCCCTACACCCAAGACTGAGTATATTCATTAACACAAGATAATCCTTGAACAGCACAGACCAGGAGGACAGAACAACCCTATTTGTAGCTTCTGGCATCTCCTAGCCCAAGAGTATTTAAGTCCTTGTTCGTCATAAATAGAAAGGCAGGTGCCAGAACACATGAGCAGCAGTGAGAGATCTTCTGAATCTTCTCGGAGACTGCTGGTGGTACAGGTATCAAACTTGCAGAGCTTTTATTTTCTTTCAAGTAGCAAAAGAGGAGACTACGGGCTCAGAAACTGGTTTTTTGGTGGTTCTTTTGAAACTGGTAGCAGTAATGCAAAGAAAAACAGTCCCTGAAGAACTTGTTTGCCTCCCTCTTCTGGCTTTAACACAGGATTAGTTTGTTTGTGAAACAACAGTAACACTTTAGTGTACCATCTCCCAGCTGAGAGGTGGTAAGTGACTAGCTCCAAGTCTACAGGAGAAACAAACTCAGGTTTGTTCACACTTCTTTTGGCAGTTTCACTGTGGCAAGTGATATTTCCTAATATTAAGTTGTTTTTCAAGTGAAATTGATTGGTCCCGAAGGACTGGGAAATGCTCCCCTTCATTTCTGAACAGTTTATGAATCCCAGCAGTAAAACCCTCAATTGTTTGAATTTTCCTGATAAATCCTGAAGAACCTCTTGGAACCACTGCCACAGTTCAAGCACAGCCACGGCTGGACACATCAAGCATAATTCACATTGAATCTCCTTACACTGGGCACTTCAACTACATGATCTTTACCTTTACGCTTCTGATTCAAGCAACAGTGTAATCAGCTGTTTGTAGGATCTGGGGACTTGGATAAAGCCAATCCAAAAGGCACATCTGTTCAGGTACCTTCTCCCCAGTTAATAAAGGCAAGACTAGCCCACATTTGAAATGAGAACATATAAATAACATGTGCCAGGCATCTGTTAGAAATTCTAGATAAAGGCTTAAACAGGGGAGGACATGTGAATTCTAATGGAAGAGTCCCTTTCCTGGCCTTACTGAGGGCTAGAGGGTCTCTGTAGGGGATGGCACAGTTCAGGCTCCGCAAGAATACTATTATTAACATATGTGGGTATTTAGTGGTTTATTGCAAATATAGCCAGAGCCTACTCTAAAAACACAGATACACACGTTTCGAGACACTTACGTCTTTAATTACGCTCCAAAACATAACACATCCCAAAAGAGGATATCCCACTCACTCGGCACGCTTGTGAGTTAGAACCATGGTCACAAGTAGCACTCAGATCACATACTACTACAAGGACAACCATGCTAACAAGAAGTCTGTTCAGGGTGAGGAGGATGAATCAAAATAGCTTTCTCTCAGGAACCACGCTCACGACTAGACAGATGCACTGTTCACTCCAAGTTAACATGCAATGATTTTATTTCCCTGCATGCTGAAGAGGATGGGAGTCATTAAAAACAAAACCCAAAACATTTTACCTTTGACTTGGATTCTGCTTTTGGCGTCCCATCTGCCTTATTGTTCATTTTAGTTGCAGGTGTTAATTTGACATCCCCAAGACCCATCATTTCAGGGCTTGCTGCCATCCCTAGGAAGTTAAAACAATCTTTAACACTAATTCTCCATCCAGTACAATGAAATCAAGGAAATGCCTAATGGTCAGCACTGGCTTACCTGCAGAGTTGTTAGCCATATTCCCACCCATCGGATAGGGTGGGCCCTGGGGGTTTATCATGCCAGCCATGCTGTTAATTCCCTGTCCATAAGGAGGTCCAGTGCCCATCATTCCCCCTTGATTCATGTTGGGATAACCAGGAGGCCTAGAGAAGGCAAGGAAGAAACAGACACTTACTCCAAATACTAAACATTAAGATCTTGTCTTCCAAGGAAGCAGGTTTGCCAAAAGAAATCTTCTACAAAGGAAGCGGAGAAGTGACTTTCTCCAGCTCAATCTTCCAGCAAAAGACCAAAGATCAGGTGCTGTTTTAAAGCTTAGCAACCCTAGAGCCTAAGTCTCATTCTCAAAAGGGGATGCAAACCATTTTAAAAGAGTGTCGTGGTTTAACCGACAAAGAGGGACTTCAGTTCTGAACATTTTCACCCTCAATCTTGTTCTGCTACATCCCCAAACTGAACTTCAATTCAGTTGTTAAGTTGCCTTTACAGGGAAGAACAGATATGCAAATAATGCAGCCCTGTGCATTTAAGTGAGAATCCATTATTTGTATAGATGAACAGTGTAGTGCTCCAGCCACATTTAATGATTTTTCTTTCTTTCTTTCCTTTGTGTTACCCATACAAGCTACATTATTTTACCTGTATCAGAAAACCTCATACACAACTGTTGCTCAAACTTGTTACTCAAAGGGACAGGCTTTGATGCCTTTATTGGCATTTGGGAACTTGGCCTCTTGGCAGTCATAGGTAACATCAGACAGTAGATTGCAGAAGCAGTCCTTAAGTCAGCATAAGGAACACAATGGCCAGTCAGACAACAAATATATCTAACAGCTTTACTGGGGGAACCCAATTTATAAGCAGGTTCATGGCTCTCCTGGCATTCTGGTAGGCCACATACACCTACTCTGAAATGTGCAATAAAAAAAAAAAAAACCAACAAAAAAAAACCCCAAAAAATCCAACACCAAAAAACCACCATCACAGAAAATAGTTGCAAAGTTCAGTGCTGAATTCCAGCTCCCTTTCCCACAGCTGCTCATCAAGGCCCTAAAAGGAAGAAGTTCATTACACTGGACAAGTAATGCCTTGGTTCAGACAAATGCAGCTGGATGGCTGTCTGCTAGATTTATGGGTTTTACCACACACGCAGCATCTTTTAAGCCACTCATGTAACAAAGACAACCAGAAAGGGAAAACAACTGAAGGGATGTGAGAGTTAAATAGATTTCACCTATGAATATTAAAAATTCCCTAAGCACGTCATTAATGATGTATTCCAACACAGTGCTCGTGCAAGCTTTATGCTCTTCCTTTTTTAACACTTAAGATTGATGAAAAAGTCTCCAAGAAGGGCAAACCTTCAAGGTAGTGTATGTTCAGTATTACCTGAAATTTGGGTTATCCCATCCACAGCTTTGAAACCTAGATCTGATATAGAGAAGGGACTTTAACAGAGACTAGGGGCAATCTCATTTCTTACCTGTTCTGGATGGAGTTGGCAGCAGCATGCATGGCGGCAGCAGCCGCTTCTTGTGCTTTGCGATTCATGCCACCTGGTGGGGGGCACATGCCTGTCCCCACCTGAGGTGGCATATTCGCCATGTTAGGTCCATAAGGTCTGTTCCCCATGGTTGCATGGCTCATCCTCCCTGGAGGAAGCCCGCTGTATGGCGGCACACCAGTTTGCCCATGCATCTGGCTCCCTGCTCCCATGGGGTTCATGCTTCCTCCCATTCCTGGACTGGGGTAGTTGGCATTGGACATAGCATTGTAGTTTGGCTGCCTGGGATAACCTCCTAAGGAGATAAAAAGAGGGGAAGACAACATCATTCAACTAGTTAGTTTATGAATCACCATAAAAATCTTCTATCAGCAAATATTTAAAGATCACTAACAGAGATGAGGGGGAGTGTTAACACCTCAACAAAAAGTCAAAGTACTTGGATATAAGCCACATAAAATGTGTTTTGACATAGCCAAGTAACAACATCGATTCAAAAGCTGCCTGAAACTCTCCCAAACCTCAACCAAGCAGAGTGAGCTAAATGGTCCAGGACAGAATGTAAAAAACTCACTTAACCCTTTCCAAAACACACAACACTCAATTTTCTTCCTCTCCAAAGGGAACTGGCCCTTCTTCTCTATTACACTGGATGCACGACCTACACCTTTTTAAACGAGGAGGAGGGATCCTACATTTAGAAGTACGACTAGCCCCAAAAGCAACGTATTTCATCGATCTCAACATGAACAAAGCACAGTTCCTTCCAGCTCATAAGGAGCACACTGTTTTGTATTACCCACATATTAAGAGGGGACAAAGAAGAACAGTTTATCAAAGACAAGATGTTACAGTCAAGAGAGGCCTTTTGTATTTGCTCAGCTCAGTTCCCACCTGGAGGAGCTGACTGTGCCTCACCTTGAGGTCCATACTGCCCACCCTGCGGTCCATAGCTTCCCATGGAGTTCTGCTGGTATGGCCCCATTCCAGCGTGCATCTGTCCTCCAGAAGACTGACGGGGAGATAAGGCTGAGCCGGGCTGGGGTGAGCTGTACTGGGGCATCTGAGGATTCCTCTGCATGTAACCTGGTCACCCAGTGAATGGAGCAGACAATTATTAGCGCAAAGTATCCATAGGTGCCACTGGACACACATGTTCTTAGGTAACAGCAACCCCTGGGACCCACTAACAAAATCCTTTCAGCAACAGCCTAGACAGATTTTTACAGTGGTTGCTATTAAGGAGCCAGTGTTATCTGCTAAGGTAACAGATCCAATTTCCTGTTTTAACCAGAAAAAAACCAACTTAGTGTCACAGGAGTAGACGGTACAACTCTGCAAATCCTAGGGGCTTCTTGTTGGTGGTTTTTTGTTTGCTTGTTTGTTTTCTCAGGGTGACAACTATATACCTTCATCCATGAGAGCTGAAATTTTACACACATTTTCCCCCACATTAACCTTATTTTCTTAGGGGGAAAAGGCACACAATATTGTTGCAAGCACCCCTCATTTTGAGCTTAAGGTCATGGACCTTGGACAAGCACTGTTCACAGAAAAGTGTGTCAAAAGCCACAGAAAACATCTTACAAGCCAAACTACTAGCTTGGATGGAACATGAAGAGGCTGAACAACCAGTAACAGTTGAATTTACTACAAGGTGCCTAAACGCTTGCAACTTATAAACTTGGGGTGGCTTTTAAATGCTATCTCACCATAGAATCCATCCCATCAGGCCAGGTAATTTTTAGTCACACATCTAGCTTTACAATTACATCTTTTAACTCATGTCACACACCTCGATCTTGCGCTATGCTTGACTGGTTCATGGAAGGATGCATGATACTGTCTGACTGGCCACTGGGCGGTCGGGGTGGCATCTGATTGCCTACACCGCAAAAAGGAGAGTGGTTAATTACAAAAATTGCACACCACAAAACCCAGGATGCAAGAGTATTAAATATCAGAACTACAAACAACTTCGGGAGAAGAGCACGTTAGCCACAGTGAAGAAAAACAAGAGCAAGATCAGTCACATTAACCCAGCAAAATGACACCGCTGGATTACCAGCCATCCCACCCATCTTACTGCATCCTTTAAAAGTTACAGACATTTTAAAGCAAACAAATGAGATCACAGGACCTCAATAACCACATACTACTGACACTGGCCAGTTCCTCCCCACCGGCCATGTTAATTCACTTTCCAGCTGCATGAAGCAGCCCCACCAAAAGATCAACACGTGAGTAGTGTTACCTGGTACTGCAGCAGGTGAAAGTGGACCAGAGCGGGACTGAGCAACACTAGCTGGAGATCCAACTGGGGATGGGGAGGGTCCTCTGATGCCTGGCAGGTGAGGAGAGGTATGTGGAGAGAAAGGAGACTGAGCTGGGTTACTCTGCTCTCCTTGACTGCTGGAAATCCCTGATGTGCTTACTCCAGGACTCAGGGCTCCTTCTGTACCCATGGGTAGATCATCTATTGAACCAGACAGGTCCTGCAATACACAGAGAAACAGATCAGGCAAAAATAAAAAGACATGGGACTGTTCTCTCACATACCACTAACAAAGAGTGCATTTCTCCCTTAGGCATACTACAAATAGAAATCAATGAACTCTGTTCATGCTATTGTCAGTAATGAAGGCTGCTGCAGACTGAGGTAACTGCCAAATGTGTCTTATCCTGCTGCCTGTCTCTGAACCCAAGAGTTCCCTAGCTGGTTTGCTGAATGCTTCCTGATGGTCCAAGCAACTAGCTTATTCTCCTACTTGCTTCTTTTAATTCAGTTTAGAGGCAAGAAATTAAAGAATGCATCAACAATACAGGTAAAACTGCAAACAGAAGAGACACTCCATGTGATCATGGCTTGGAAGAGAAACGTGGCTCAGCCTCTGAAAGACAGAAAACTCCTGCCTCACCATAATTAATTCATAAACCTCATATGAGCTGGGAAACTACTCACTTGAGATGGATAAAAACAAACTAAACAGAGATTCAAAAGAAAACAGTAAAATACTCTTCAGGGTTCCCACTTCCCTTTCTTCAAAGGTAGCAAAAATTAGCAGTTACAGTATCAGCCTATGAAGTTCAGTTTTTCTTGAAGGCAAGGCTAGAAAATGCCCTTCCTACTGCATGTATCCACCCTGAATAAGAGAAGCACGAAAGGCCTAAGAAAGTTGAAACCTCCGATCGCCACAGTAGCGACTGCAAAGCAACAGCACCAAAAATCAGCTGGCAAGTCTGAAAAATGGGGATACTTCCAAGAAGGTGATGTGCAGATCCAACATGCACAATTGTGTTAGCTGTTTGATAATAAGGTGCATCAGCTATTCAGGCTTGGCCTGGAATAAATGAGTAAGTAACAGTCCAAGACAGAGTAAGTGGTGGCACATTTGAACAGAAAGCTGGCAAGTTATAACTATTCCAGTGATTAGATAAAATCTCTGCCAGAGATTCAAAGGATCACAGCAGGTGAAGAAGCGGCAGACCAAAGCTTACCAGGACTTCACCTATCCTTTGTAAGTCCTTCAGAGCAATCAACCCTGGATCTGAAGCGTTCTGGACTGAGCCCTGAAGGCATTTCAGATCCAACTCCCTCTGCACAGAATTCAGCTGACCAGCATGAACAGAGCCAACCTCGTTTAAAACACCATGCAGAAAGGCTGAGCCAACTGATAAATAACTTGGACACTCCGGTCTCATTTACACTGACTGGCTGATGCCTTGTTTAGCAGCAGTTCGCATAACATTTTCCCAGCTCTGTGTAGCGCGGAAGGACCTCAGACACAAGATACTGCAAACTTATCAGCCTTCAGAAGCAAGCAAGAGCCCTATCACTCTGTAACACCTGTTTGCCAGGTGATGTGTGAAAAGGTTCTGACAGCATGTTCCCATCATCTAAGCTGGAGAACAGTACATCACTACATCCTAGGAAGTGGAAAACTGGAGTTACAGAAGAATAAAAAACGACCCGGGAGACACCCAGCCACCTCATCACACTTGTTGGATAGACAGTGACATTCAGAAGGACAAAGGAGAGAGTTGGGCATCAGCTGCACCACATTCAGTTGCCTGCTGCAGTAAGGCAATCTTGTCCATTTTAACAGTGGAATTTGATCAAAACACTTCTAACAAATGCTGGCAAATGCTACATTTGAGCTGAAAACGCCAGTCACTTGGTGGGATGACTTAGTGCATAGCACGTCCTTCCTCCCCTTCCATTACTGCTTCTGTTTGAGAGATCATTTCCTGCACGACAGTCTCAGAGGTGCATTTGCTTACTGCTGAAGTATTATCTTCCTGAGAAAAAAAAAAAAAAGAGCTTTGTTTTATTCCAATGAAAGCTAAAAAACTGCAGAAAAAGCCTAAAAATAGTGTCTAAGAGCTCTTGCAATTTTCACTACCTTCCTATTGTAACATCAAAAGCATTGCTGCTTCATGCAGCTACTCAGGTTTTTTTTTTCCCCGGACAACTTTGACAAACCCCACATTCCTACTGTGGAAACCATCTGAAGTGGGAGTAAAGAGACAGTAGTTCCAACATTTTGCATTAAAAAGCATCAACCAACACAAACAATCAAGAGCAAAACACTCCTCTCCCTGGACTCACTGCATCTAACTTGAGCCACTGGTATAAGATACATACATAGATTCCCCTCCCTCTAAGTCAACAAAGGGATCAGAATGCCCAGAAGCCAATTCAGTCAAACCTAAAACTGGATGGAAATACTGGTGTTACCCTTAAACACATTAAGGTACTTCTAGTCTGAATCACCAAATGCATCCAAACACTGTTTTCATCATCACTGAAATGGAGACCAAAACCCTTTGCAGCTTTAAAATCCTCACCACCATGAGTTTATGCAGGTACAGCATTTTAGAGCAGTTAAACCTTCAGACCAGAGGGGCAGAGCCTATAGCTACTTAGGTGAGAGATTTTTAGGCAGAAAGGAAAAAACACATTATAAAATGTACACCTGAGGCAAAATACTGGCATGAAAGGACATATACAGAGCAAGCGTGCAAGGTGAAATGTGAAAGTTTCCTTCCATTATCAGGAGTGTAAGTGACATGCTTCTCCAAGAGGCAAAAGAGAACATTTGCCTCCAGGATCTGAGGGGGTCACTGTCTGCTACTTGGTATGAGCAATATTCATACATAAACTTGGCAGACTAAGAGGGTATGACTTGGTAATGCCAGGCACGAAAATATCTGCAAGACATAAAATGAAGCAATGTTAAAAACTGTTTGAAAATTAACTCCTAAGTAACTAGATAACAATCTTTAAAGCTGATGTCTTCGACCTTGCCTATGCATCAAAGCTTAACCTAAGTACTGCAAGTCATTTAAAAACATTCAGTTTTAATTAAGCAGGTTAATACAGGGTAGACATGCGAGCGAGGGCCCCTCTGCATTGCTAGCATACCATCACAGACCTCACATATAGGAAAAGTAGGCCTTCTAGCTATAAGACTGTGGATCAGACTCTCAGATCATCAGTTTAAATAAGTTAAAAGTGAATTACATGGCAACCTTTCTTGGATGTTAGGACATGAATTGAAACAGGACCATAAAAATCAAGTAACTCATAAAGTTACTTTCACCGCTAAAGATCTGTAAGTTTTATGAATTCCAACAATAAAGCCATTTCCCAGCAAAGAAACGCTCTGCCAGCACAGCAGCAGCATTTTCTAAGTGTGTTATTCAGCAGGACTAAGTTTCTCAGAAGTGAGACTCCTGCAAGGGAAAGGAGAGAAGCAGGGACTAGAATGCCTAAGTGCAAGCAGCTGATCAGTAAGGAGCTGTTTTCCACCTATCAAGTTATTTTCTCAGGATGCCAACCATCAAGGCACAGAGTGGGGGTTTTTTTAACTAAACCTAAAGGACACCCTCCAGCTCTGATATCCCATTTACTTAAGTGCACCACAAACTAGGGGAAAAAGAAAACCCTCAGTCTCTCTACAGACTGTTTTAAGGACAGCCGTAGCAGAGAAGCCTTTAAAAAAAGAAAACCTTATTGAAATAATGGAGACCTGCTGCCGTCAGTGGGTTCTGGATCAAGCCCAAGAGGAGAGGGCCAGTGAGGTTTTATTTGCCTCCCACAGAGCATCAGGAGACCTGGAAAGACACAGCAGCACCAGGAGAAGGGCTCTCCTCTTCCATCCTCCCGCCAGCACAGCCAATCGAGCCGAGACAGGAGGTGAGGCTTGACAGCAGTAACTCTGCCAACTTGAAGGAAACGTCAGGGTCTGGAGAATTTCCTCACGTGTTTCCAATGTGTTTTTTATGCATTTTATTGCTCATCTGCCATGCAGATCAAAAACGCTGGAGGGATTCCAACTATTTCACACAGAATCTCACACTCCAGGCTGGCTGCAGCCCCAAAGCCTGAGTTTCTTCACTTGAAATACTGCCCAGTGTTATTTTGGGATGTGACCTGATAGCGGAAGCCCACAGGGACCCTGAAACGATAACTGTTCCAGCTGCGATTGGTTGCCCAGCCCTCACTGATGCCAGCATGGGTTTGTCAGTACTGCTGACAAACAAGGACTCAGCAGCTAACACCTTCTTTTCACACCACAACAAAACCATGCCTGAAATCACACAATCTGGTACCCAAAGGAGGGGGCAGGGGAGTTCATCTATCTCAGGGAAAGGGTTGCAAGTCCTGGCATGACCAACACAAGGGAGCCAGTTAGTTTATGCTGGAAACAGCAAGGTTTCTTTTATATGAAAAGAGGAACCACCATTTCACTATCTGATACAAGCTCATTTGTTAAACAAACATAAAAGATGAAACAACAAGAAATATTTAAGATCAAGGTAACAAAACCCCAGAGGAGAAGAGATTCAAGGCTCCACTCTGGCCCATCCCACTGATCTGGAAGAGCAGAAAGACTGACCAGAAAGCAAATTGATCTCCTCACTGGGGACTGCAGCCTTCCTCTACTACTCCCCTGCCCATCCCCAACCTAAGTGCATATGAAAAGTGTGGGGGAAGAGGGAAGGAGCGCAGTCAGACTGTAATGATTGTAGGCACTATCAGATCACTAGATAGCACTCAAGGAAATTATGATCTGGAGACGAGCATGTCATGGAGCTTATAAATTCTGTAAGGCCAGTTGTTTCCATAAAGATGCTTACAAGCAAGACCACAGAACAATGGCTAAATTTATTCCCCGATTCTTTCTGAAAGGGAAAAAGCCTCTTCATTGCTTCTGACTAATTGAAACACCTACTTTCTATTGCAATTTCATTTTCTCTGCAGTTTCTTTTCCACTCATTCAAGAACTATCAACACTTAGAAATCACAAGCTTGTCCTTTCCTTCCCCTTTACTTCCACACCCAAAATACCTCAATCCTCTCTATCACAAAAATTACACAGCTGACCGACAAGCTAGGATCTCCCTGCTATTTTGGGGAAACGGATAGACCTATTCCTCCTTCTACAGTACAGACAACTGAATCTTGCATCTTATGCTTCACAAAGCACTCTATCTCATAATACAAAGCGGCCTATAGACCTCACCGTGCTCAATTTACACCAGACTTACAGATTCACATCACATCCAAGATGACACCTTGCAAAGCCGACTTGAGATTGCCACATGATGTGACAGAAGGGTCTGGAGAGGGCTCTGCAGCCTGCCACAGCCTTCCTACTTACTGTATGCCACTTCCAGATTGCTTCCCCAGTAGAAACCAGAAGTTGGAGCTGGGGAACACAAGTTAAGCTACAGTAGAAATCCAGCTGATACTTTTCATCGAGAGAGAGTTATAAACTAATTTGGAGAAAGTCTTTTCTTGCTCACAAATCAAAGAGTCAGAATGGAGTTTTTCAGTCTCCAAGCTGGTCCAGCTTACTGGAGGCACACTGGAAAGGGCCCACACTCCTGCAAGCCCTGCATCACCACCAGCTCAATTTCGACTGCCATGCTTTAAAATTCTGACAAAATCCATCAGCACCTACCACCACAAACACGAAACCCACTGAGCGCTGGCTCTCAGCATTTGGTAGGCAGCTGCAGGCTCACTGAACACCCTGGGTGGGAATGTAAAGACCTACCATCACCATGAGAAGGAAGTGAACTATTCCAAAGCCAAAGCAGATTTCCAAGTCCTGTCCTATCCCAAAAATATAGAAGTTGTCCCGGCGAAGACCACCATTCACCTCACTCTGCTCTTCTACCATCGGTTATTGTGCAGAAGATAATGAGTCCATCTTTATAAAACCAAAAGCACCTTCTAGATGCTCATCATTCTTGGTGCACGTATAGGCTGGACAAGAGACAAAAGGGAGGAGGAGGAAGGATGCATGCAAGATGTCTCTCCAATAAAACCTCTCGCCACATCTACAACATTTCTGGAATTTAAAGTGAAGTAAAAGATGCTCTTAACGCTCTGTTCCTGTGTGCTCTGTACCCTGTCATACTTTGGGAGGAGTGGGGTAGAAACCAAAAATACGTATTTTTAAGCTGCCAGTTTACCTGTTACTGATTTTGTGTTCATACATGTGCGGGAAGCATGTTCATCCACATTCCCAAGCTACCCAAGATGACTAAAGACTAATCAAATACAACCAAAGCCTAGCAACACAACTAGCAACACAAGCTGGTGTCCCCTTGACCGCATACAGCTTTCGTCCACTGCCACGTAGCTCTTGCCTCTACTCTCCGAGGCGCTGAAAAGTTTGGTTTTACTTTAACAAGGAAAGATGACTTTCTCCTGGCATAAGAAACAGGGAATGCCCAGAAGGAAGATCACTGCCACACTAGCACAAGCTGCACAATACACTTCTGTGTTTTATGAAAGCTTTCTAAATTCTGGCTTTGCCTCTTCTCTTACATCCACTTCAAAATGGGACAAGATCAGCGATCAGAAGGAACAAAGGGATTTAATTATGCAATGAAATCACTGGGTTTGGCCCCTCAGGTATGTCCCTGGAAGCTCAGCCTCTGATCTGAGCAAGGACCACATGTGAGCAACTAGAAACGAGACAGTTCTCAGGTTCTGCAGCAAGCTGATTTGGAGGAAAACCCAAGATCCTGGTTACAAAACTAAGCATGCATAAAAACCTTTGAGTCCTATTACGTGCCACTTGCTCATCCAAGCAGTCCTTAGGTAAAGGAAATAAGTGCTAGACTTTTACTACTTCAAGGAAATAACACCTGCCCACTAAAACAAATATCAGGAAGGTAACACTATCAAGGCTTCAGCCTCTGCTAGATGGAGTCCATATTCCCTTCCCTTATGAGGAGTTTAAGCTCCTCTCAGGCTTCGGTGCTGACAATTACAAACCTAAGATGGGGACTAGAACATGCAAGAGAGATTCGTGCAGTTTCCTTGCTCAAAAAAGAAGCTGAAAAGCTCATTCTTCCAGGCTGGCTTTAGACAAACTGGTAGAAGCTGCTGGCTCTAGCTGCACTGCAGGAAAAAGAGCATTTGGAAAGGAGGCTGTCAGGAGGAGGGGCTCAGTGTCACACAAGAAATTTTACTCTGATTGCAAAAATAAGCTGCTGTTCTAATCCACCTCAGTAAATCTAGGTAAGTCTGGTTGTTTGGCAGAAAGCAGGTACAAAATAAAAAGGGAGGACGACAGACGGAAGTGCTGCTGGCTTTACTACATTCCTGCAACGGGAGACCTTGCAAAACAGCCAGCACTGCTACCGCAGCAGCCATTGATTTTTCAGAGGTCGATACTCCACTCCCACAGATCTACTCGGCAGGAGCTTTAATCACATCTACTGCTCCTACCCTGTGCTACCCCTCCTTCTCTTCCCCCTCCAAATAAAATTTAAAAAAAAGGAGAAAAAAAAAAATGGAGGGGGCAAGGGTACTTTCTTCCCCCTCCAAACACTGAGCAGACTAACAAATTTCATATTCTCAGTCTTTGGAGACGAGAGATTCAAAAGCTGTAGTTGCAGCACAAAGTATAGAAGGAGCAACATGATTCATCCACAGAACAAGATGTCGCTGAAGGGAAAACTCACGGCATGGAAGGCCAGCATTCCCACTCGGGGAGCACTGGGTGCCAAGCTGCTCTGCAGGACCCTGGGAAATGCAGCAGCAAAACTCTCCACAAGAGAGTTTCTGTTTAACCCATTGAAAGCCGCTCAGCTTCTAAAAAGCATTCCCAGGTTTATCTAAACATTGAGACAACATAAAGTATTCCAAGCAGCAGGGGTAAATGCTGAAGATTTGCTTGGCAGAGTAGTGTCACTTTGGCTAACACAGAAGTTGGCCCAGCCATCTAGCAGCATTATTGCCACACAAGAGGACAAAACCTCCAGCTTCAACAGTAACACTGACCCTAAAACAAGTTGCAGGAAAGAAGCATGGAGGACCCCAGGCACAATGAGCAGCAACATCGCAGCAGCATCTGAGGATGCTCTCAGCAACGCTGAGTTTATAGAGGGTGTTGGGGATGCAGGGGGAGCAAGACGTACAAGTCAATCACAGCCATCAGAAAGGCTGGTCTGACACCAGGCCTTGGGAAGGCAAGTGCAAGCGAGAAACTAGCATGGGTCTCAGATGACAGACCACAAGCTGTTTATTTGAAGAGCTTTTGTTTTTCTTCCAGAGGTTTTTAAATATTCTACTTCAGTCTGAAGACAAACCCCAGATCATATAAAACGCTAAATCACGTAAGAGGCAGGAAGCTACCCTCTTTATGGCCAGCCATAGGGATATTCCAATTCCCCAGCAGTGCTTCCTCTGGAAGGCGCTTTCCAGTTTCCGATGTGTTCAATTTAGACTCCAAAGCATTTAGTCATCTCAGCATGTGATTATGCCACCATGCCAACCACAGGAGTTAGGGTGGGCAAAGAAATGCAGTAAAGGCAGGAGTCTGAAATAATTAAAGAGGCCCCTGTTCAGGCCAATACTTTGGATTTTAAGACAACTCAGCTTTTAGTATTGTTATCAGCCTCTTTGAAACAATTAAGAGTGACAGAATCAATTTCTAAAAAAGTGGAAGGAAGATTTTAGGAGAGAATAAGATTTCTAAGGTATCAGGTATTTGCAAGCCTGATGAATCTGGCAGTTTCCTCACTGGAAAAAAAAAGCTGCTGTAGAGACAGCTGAAAGCTGGCAGCTCCTTCCCAAAGTCCGTTGTACCTGTGGGGAGGCAACGATGGAGCAACACAAGGGGCTACAGCTGAGCCCCCTGACACTGCCAGCTGGGGCATCTCTAGAGAAACCACTTCCAGTCAAGAACCTGTCTGCAATACCGCACCCGTACCCAGGTACCACTGATCTGGATGGGACAGAGAAACTGAAGACACATTTGGAAAGAATCAAGGAAATTCTCCTCTCGCCCTGGCTCAGAGCAGCGAGTGTGCACAGGAAGAGGTAACATAACCATGGAAACCTGGCCCATGCGAGATGCTGACGTACGCCCAGTGCTGCCCTCGGGGTCAGGGTGCCAGAACAGTCAATTCCTAGAGATGTCACTTCTTGTCATTTCAGGAAACTCAGGGGTTTTTTTGGTTTTTTTAAATAAAGGTTTCTATTTTCCTGGGTAAGACCTGATTCAAAATTATAATAAAAACCAATTATACAACTCCTCCTCCAATTACCAGGACTTGTTTGAAATCACAACGTAAACCTTGTACCCACAATGGTGCGGGCACAAGCCCACAGGAGCAGCGCGGCCGCTGCAGGAAGGGAGCAGAGCAGACTGAGCCTTGGGCCCCTGCCATGCCCCACATTTGAGCACCATGTGGAAACAGTTTTCTCCATGGCATTTATGATCGTGCACGTCTCCAAGACAAGTCAATCCAGCATGCCAAAAGGACATTAACAGGAAAATGATTCCTGTAAACTGAAAGCTCAGGTGTGGCAGCGTTTAAAACGCGTGCAGTGCTGTCAGCCAAAGCTAAACGCCTTCACTTATCCCTGTGACCGCTCCACGCAGCAGATGAAGGTCACACCAACATGGACTCTCCCTCCCCTACATGGTGTGGGATCTCTGGCAGGGTTAAGTTTTGATGGACAAGGAAGAGGATGAGGCTAGTATGTCCAATACCAGACTGACAAGAGGCCCCCGCACATTTTAAAGGGTCTCCAACGACACCAAGTCAGCAGCAAAAGAAAGTGAAAAACTGATTTCCCTGCCCTACAACAACGAGCTTCTTGAAAGCGCATTTAAAAGCTGAGGGTCACCTCGCGAGGCGTGCGCTTCAGCAGTTATGACACAAGGAGCAGCTCTGTATTTTCAGGCTGCAGCAGTGCAGGGGATGCGTGTGACAGAGCACAGACTATTGTTCGGGATCCAAGACCAGAACTGGTCATCCTACAGCAATTTCCTGATTAAACACTGACCCGCCTAGTCACTCCAGCCGGGCCTAAAAGAGCGAAAGCCTGTCCTCTCCCGAGCAAGCCGCCAGCCGTCCCCGCCGCCCACCTCCACGCGGAGGTCGCCGTCTCCTCTTTCCGTTGGGTCCGTAACTGAAATCGCTCCTAAGAAAACGAAAGGCTGGGGGTTAGGGGAATCAGTGCGAGGCGTGCAGGCAGGAAGCAGAGCTGAGCCGCTCTCGACCAGAATAGAAACAGGAAACGAGCCCGGCATCGAGCATAGCACAGCCCGCTGCCAGCGCGGGCTCCCGCGAAGCTGCATCCGTGGCTCCGCGCGGCATCGTCCCAAAAAGGGACATTTATTGGCGACGAAGGCGGAGGGTTCCGCGCAGCCCTGAGCGGGCCCAGGCGATGCAGCGTGGGGTGGGGAGTTTCCTCCCGAGCACCGGGTCAGATTAGCTCAGTTCAAACCCGGAGGAAGGAGTGGGAGGAGAGAAAATTGCCACATGGACAAATAGCTGAGCAACCCTGAGAAGCAGGTCACAGGCGTGAAACATGTCACTGGAGTGGCTGGAAGATTAGGGTAGCTTTGCAAGCAGCTCTCCACACTCTCCACTAGTAGTAAAATTTAAAAAAAAAAAAAAAAAAAAAAAAAAAAGCACAGCCTTCTCAAGAAACCACACAGAAATGACGGCCACAATCACACACTGAGAAAAGCTTAGGCAGAGGAGCCTTGGTCAGGAAAAAAAACCCAAACATTTTCAACTCCTTGTATCACCATAACTTGGAATCGAAAACTTCATATTAGCATAAACTGGAATGCACCACTCTCTCTAATACCAGTGTTTCAGGTATTATGCTCCTCAGGGCAAGCCTTCGGGTGCTGCTGTGTTTACCTGCATATCCACTGTAATGCCCAGGCACCACAGCATGCAACTAACCTGCTTTGAAATGCATACATCACTAATCCCTCTCTTAAGGCAAGCAATAAGACAAGCTCAAAAGGCCAAATACAAACCAAACAGAAGCAGGAAGTCCCATATGGAAAAAGAAAAAAAGAAAAAAAAAAAGAAAAAAAAAAAAAAGAGCTTGAAGTGACCAGCAGATTCAACTATAGAAGGTTATTTTCCCCTTCCCCCCCAAAAATTGTCAAAATGATTAATTTTAAGCTCAAAGAATTTTTAAGAAAACGTTCATTTCCTGGGCTGCACCTCCTTCCCCATCTACAGCAGCTCTGAGACAGTTTTTTGCTGCATTTCAGCCTGTTGCATTGATTATTTCCAGGTCAGGGGACACAGCTGACAGAGCTCAACTTTATTCCACTTCAAGTACCTACAGAGTACAAGTTGAAATGACCACTTTGTAAGAATGTTAAATCCAAACGGCGCTTCCGTGACAACCTCCAGCTTCCAAATTCAGAAACTACTTGACTCAAGAAAGGAAGAGGTAATCAAACAAAAAATACCTTGCAACTGCTGGCTATATTCACAGAAGGGTTCTTTCTGCACAATCCAAAACTCTGCAGCTTCATTCCTCTCCCCTCCCCACAAAACCTAATTTTGCTAAATCCATACTGCAAAGACCCAAGACCAGAATGCACATTCAAAAGTCAAACATGGATCAGGAATTTGTTTTCAGTTGGTTATATGCCTTTCTGCCATTGACAAGACACTTTTCAGATCTAAAGTCAGAGATGAACTGAAGTGAAACACAGCTGAATAAGCAAAACAGTTTTCCAATAGTGCAAAATACTGAGATTAAAACAATTCCCACTCCACATCAAGATGAAAATAAGTTGCCCAGGACAGGGATGGGGTTTCTCCCTCAGGCTATGCAGTACACTGACCAAAACAAACTAAGGACATTCTGGGGTCGGAATTCTGAAAATCCTGTCCAAGCTGCCCCAGTTTGCTTCACTATGTATCCGCTGCAACAAAAACTCAAACGCAACCTTGCTATTTCAGGACGTCCAAAACCTAGCCAGTATCTGTCCTCCTGGTTCGGCCAGAAGTCCCACCCTATGTAGAACCTTTCCTGTTGAAGCACTGCTGAAAACAATAGCTCTCACAAAAGTTTTGGTTTCCACAGATAGGAAAGTTTCACTGAAGAAATCCCAGAAAGGCCAGTGAAAAGCAAATAAAAGCCAGCACACACTGGTATCAAATCAGTTTTGCTTTATAAATGGCTTTTGGGGCCAGCCTGGAAGTCCTAACGCCACAGATACCAACTTCTGTGGTTGGGAAGGTGTAAACAGCCTGGCGTGGCAATCGCTGTCTTGATGCTCTACTCCTCATCCATCTCAAAGACATCAGGAACTTGCACTCAACTCCTTCACAGCAGCCCATAAGACAGAGACTGAGGCAAGATAACAATCTGTTCCATGTTCCATAATGAGATACAAAATTCCTCCAAACAAACCTAAAACTCCAGAGAACTTTGCAGCAGAACTGATTTGCAATCCAAATGCAAATGGATGTCCTAGTACCCTATTTGCTTCCCCTATACTTGCTACCACCACCTTCCATGTCTAAGCAGAAGGTAATTAATAGCTGGAAATATTTGATTCCTACAGACTCAGAATCCAAGCCTCAAAAGGTAAAGACACCAAACAAACTGGATACGACTTGCCAGGAAGAATTCTTTGCTAAGGAGAAGATACTAGGGAATCTCCTGGGAGAAACAGATTTATACTAAGGATTACTATTCCTCTATTACACCCAGACACAAAAGACTACACTTCACTTCTCCCATACACAATAGCAATCTAAGTTTAGTTTAGCTGCAATCCTGACAGAGACTCCCTAGGGAAGCAGCAAATTCTTCAGAGAAAATTCTTCACCTAGCCTGCTACAGGAAAAGCGTACCAGCCAGGACACTCACATGGATGCATTACTCTTTAAAAGGCATCAGTGAGTTCAAGTTAGCAGCAGCATTCTCCCCCAAAATACAGCAAGTATAATCTTCAGAAAGGAAACAACAAATCAGGAAATACTTAAGCTAGAACAGCCTGTAACACAAGCAGAAATGGAAGACCAGACATTTTGCTGCTTACAGATGAGCAGACAAAGCATTAGAGAAATCAGTAATTTGACTCTTCTGCTGTTAAAAGTCTGAATACAGGAACATCATCAGGAAAAAGTTTAGTGACACAAAAATTGTTATCCAGATGATATCTTGAAGACCCCCAACCAGAACGCTCAACGTGACATTTCTCAGGCAGATCCTAACAAAGCCAGCAAGAGCTCATAGGAGTCGAACAACTTGACAACGTCACAATCTAGGAGATCACCACCTCCTGAAATGGTGATAGGATCAGGCGAAGAAAATATTCCCCCCTTTATTGCTTAGAATTCCAACACTAATGTTGACGTACAATATTCATGTGTAAAGGCCAAGGACTCGTAAAGGCACTGGGTGCATAAATTTAACACTTTATAAGAACCTAAAAGGCAGCAAACCTCCTTTTCCTGCTGGAGCTGATCTATGTTTAATTAAAGATGATGCATGGCACAATTTGCCCCGATTCCAAGATACCCAGTGAGCTATTCCACAGCGCCCACTGAGGCTTGGAAAAGGGCTCAGAACTCCACCAAAAATTAAAAGCCCATAAACTAACTATGCTTCTGTAAGTCATACATAATGGCAAAACAGGGATCTAGGAATCCTCCCGAGTAGGATAAAACTTTCTAAAACAGACAGACTGAGCAATATAAGGAAGATAAAAAGAAATTGATAGCACCCTTCCACGTAGCTCTTTTGTTTCTAAGCATCCCTGGGCCAAACTTCATGCTAGAGATTGATCACTGAAACAAAGAGTTGACTTCCATACACTTTAGAGGTCCTCCCTTTAAACCATTCCACAGCATCACTGTCTGATGCATTTCTCAATTTACAGACGGGGTGCTGGTCTTGTCCTACAAGATCCTAACAAGACGACAAGGAATTATGAAACACATACAAGAGTAAGGGTGAGTTTCTGCAGGGGGGGTCTCCTTTTTTAAATTTTTGCCTACTAAGGAAGAGAAGGCCCAAAAATACACCAGGGTTGGGTAAGCTAAAGACTGCTCTATTTCTTAAATGCAAATCATTCGGTGATGAACTCAGGAAAACAAGATGACTATAAAGTCTGTTTAAAACAGAAGCAAGCTTTGTAGCTAGCCACTTCTAAAAGCTGGACCCATTTTTTAAACCCTGGATTTCTTTTCATCAAACCTCTAAAGTACCTGATCGGAAATTGGTGGACATTTAAAACTTTTAAATTGGATCAAATTCCCTTGTTTCTAGGTTCCTTCACTCTTACAGCCCAGATGGGTATCTTTTCTTAAACTGCTTGGAAAAATTGAAAACTCGAAAGAGGCCAAATACATATAACCACAAGGTATAAAACAAACTCCCACTTGGTGCTGAGAAGGAGCCACTTCTGCTAAGCAAAGCAACTAATTCCTATAATCTGAGTCAGAGGGCGCTGATTGGTAGGATTCATGAAGGCTCTATCAACAATGCTACTGAACAGGACTTCCCACCGTTTGGAGCTAGAGCAATTTCTTCAATTAATTCAGTGGCTTCACTTTTCCTACATTCTTCGCCAGAAGATGGGTCACATGGAAGAACTTGTGGAGAGGCAGAGTGGAAAGAAACATGCTATTTAAAAGGATTTTCCCCCAGGCCTCAGAACAAATTAAATCTTTGTAATCAGGGTCCAAAAGGCAAAAAAAAAGGAAAAGAAAGAAAAAGAAACAACCCACAACTACTCCCATTAGGTGGTCAGAACTAGAATCACTTTGTATTTTGGGTGACAATTTGTACCCACAATCCAAAGGAATTATTTCAAGGGGCTCACAACAAAGCCATTCTCATTGCTGAGAGCAAAAATAACTTTGCTATGTACACAGCTCGCTCTCCTCTGACCAATCCAACTGCAGCTTAGGAACCTGACTTAGCCAGCGGCTAAATAAAAAAATAAAAGCTCGCTCTTTTCCTACTGGTTACAATGAAAGTAACCAGCAAAATCAGAACTCAGCAGCTCAAAACTTTTCCTCCAAGTCAGAGGCACAGAACAACTTGTGCAAACTAAACTAAACTTTTAACCCTTCTCCACTTTCTTGATGAGGTTTTAACCCAAAGTTAAACTACTCTGGTCCAAAAAGTGCTGGAACACTAGGCACTAGTCTCACACCCAACTGCTCGCTCTACCCACAGCAAGCAGATTTAGAATGCAAAAGAAAATATAATTCTCCATATGCCAAGGAAGAAGCTATCTGTGACTGATCTTCCTCACTCCAGGTACAATAAACTTGTCTTTTTCACCAACTGTTCATTCTGGACCAAGGACCAAAGAAGCTTAAATCAGCAGTATAAGGATCCAATGACGCAGAAAGGGAACCGCGCTGTCAGTCTGCTAACCACCAGTGCAACAGTGGGCTGAAGGAACAAGAAAATAAAATAAAAATGAGACACTTTCCCCTGAAGGTCAGGGTCTACTCTAACAGCAGTCAGGTACTTCAGACACTACAAACAGAAAGCTAAAAAAAAAAAAAAAATCTTTTGGCTAGAACATGAGACCAGAGTATTTAGGGTTAAACTTTACTCTCAAATCCATTACTTTTGTAAATTACATTTAATCTCCAGTGGGAAGCCAGAAGCTAATGACTTAGTAAAAAGCACAAGCAGCCTCCATCATTCCCATTTCCATGTGGAATACTACCAGTGCTAATTTATCCTGCTGTGCTTCTGATTGCCCTCGCCCCATTCACTTCTAGAGCAGCTCACCACTCACCGGCAGGCTAGAAGGTCTGGACTGAAGATTCAAGTTCATATCTTCTTGCCCTTTACTGGAAGCCATTGAGGGAGCAGATGATGCCTGGGACCCAAATGAGTCTTGAGATAACTCCTGAAACATCAAGAAACACCAAAAAAACCACAAATGGGAATAAAATAAAGGCTCTGCTGGAATCACCCTGGTATATTCTCACATTGTGGAAGAATTATGTACCCTTGGTGACATTTGCCCAAAACAGGAAATAAGACAGCAAAGAGTTCAAGCCAGCATGTCTACTGCTCTGCAGGAGGACAAATACTGCCGGACTACTACAGAGAATGTTGGGAGTAGAAGTCTAAAGCATGACAAAACAGTAATTCTCCAGCTTTCCCTTATTATAGATCCTGAAGAACAGAGACTGTCCTGGGAGACTGCCTGCTTAGCTTCTTGATCTTTTAACATCTTACGATAGCTCTAAGTACTTCATTACACAAACAAGGCAAGTCAATTAAAATCTTTCAACTTTTCAAAAGCTACCTTCGATGCACTGCAATGTTTGCCAAAACATCCCAGCCAGCTTTTCACACAACTATTAAAATATTATTAAGCCTTGCTGAAAATAAATATGGTTTATGTAAAAAAAAAAAAAAAAAAAATGCTTCATGATTTTTTCTTCAATTCCATGCACTTGCTGCTTTATTTCTCCTCCCTAAGGCCAAGTTTTACATTTAAGAGCAAACTCGTCCGTCACCATCTATGTGTCACTCTGCAAGCTGTGTTCTGCTATTGTGCTAAACCAAGTGGCTCTGGAAACCACCTGGAGAACTTCTGCAGACCACAGCATGAAAACCATTCCATTATGAAATCCTTTAGACTGATATTGCCAATCAGCAGCATTTACTCGACACTGGTCTTCAAAACTGCAGTATTAGGGTGGCTTAGCCTGTTACCACCATAATATCTCTCTGTAAGAGATACAGATCTAGACACAACAGAGAAAGCAGCACATGTATTACTGCAATCATTCCAGCCAGCTTGCTGACGTGTAGTTCAACCGACTTTAATGCACAAAGGAAAGGATTTGCCCAAGATTCTTTAAAAATCACTTACAGAAGGAAACAAAGCAGGAGACAGCCTACCTGAGGAGGGGGGAAGCGTTGCTGGGAGTATGCAGACTGCTGCTGCTGCGGCTGTGACTGAGGGTATGAAGATGACTGCTGAGAAAGAGCCGAGGAAGCTGTCTGCTGAGTTTGTTGCTGCTGCTGGTAGGGTGACTGTGACTGCTGCTGTGAGTAGGGAGGCTGACTCTGTTGATGTTGCTGGGCTGTGGACTGCTGTTGAGGATATGGAGTTGGGGACTGCTGATGGGGTGGCTGGGACTGCTGCTGAGAATACGCAGGCTGCGATGTCTGAAGTTGTGGAGGTTGAGACTGAGGCTGTTGCTGCTGCTGATAAGAAGGCTGAGAGTGAGGGGTCTGGGATGGAGGCTGCTGAGAATATGGAGGCTGCTGCTGTTGGGGATGAGGGCTTTGCTGGTTGTAATATGGAGTCTGGCTTTGCTGCCCATATGCACTGGGTCCCTGCTGTCCATAAGGAGGAATCTACAGAAGAAGAGGATAGAGTTATACCAGTTATTAAGGTATTTTACATACACACACCAAATAAGGTTATGCTCAAAAAGAAAAAATTCAGATACCTGTGCAGAGCAGTTAACTGGGAATGCACTGGAAATGCCACTACTTAGATGCTTCCCAGACAACAGCAAAAGTCACTTGTGTATGATGTTATTCTTGGCAGTAACAAAATGTTAATAGGCACCATAACTAAGTTTTTAGGGATCCCTACCTGACCACCTTTCAACGATAGTAACATTGAAAGGAAAGACTGCTTGCTCAAAAAAAAAAAAAAAAAAAAAGGCAGCCTTTTGAATCCTGCAAACAGTCCAGCAGGATCATGTAATGAGCCAAAACTGACCTGAAGTCATTTCTTCTGTAAAGAACAGCTGTGTCTTTAACAGAACACAGCAGAAAGAACATCTTACTCCCCCCACTATTTATTTCTGCCTTGTTTGATTCAATGCTCTGCCGTTGCCTCTCTTGGAAGCAAGGATTCCACAGGTCTTTGTACATCGATCACACCTGCATCCAGATGTGGTGCAACATAGCCTAAAGAAATGCCATTTTACCTAAGCAACCGATTCCAACCTGGTTGAAGGTGGTCCCTTCAGAAGACACAGTACTTTGTTGCTCTTCTGCCTGCCCCTGCTGTAAACAGAGACTACAGAAGCTTGGGTGCTCTACCTGCTGTGCATATGAGATGCTGCCCATTGTACTTTGCGTCCTGCTTTGCATTCCCATGGGATATCTCTGGGGAGTCTGTGGCCCATACGGCTGTCCTGGATAGCCATGCCCTTGCTGTGGCCCCGCCTGAGGTCCCTGTTGCTGTGTGTACGGGTTGTTTCCTCCATACGGCTGAGGCCTCATCTTCCCCATCTGATCCATTGGGCTTGAAGGCTGCAAAGCAAGTTGTGACACACAATGTACTTCCAGCTACATATAGGAATCATTCACAACTTCCCAAAAACCCCAGAAGAAAACTTCAACAGGTTGGCGCAGAGAAGCAGAAGCTCGTCTGCCTCTTCTCAGGCACTTAAACCCCACAGTTACATTCTGAATTACAGCAGGATTCCTGTTGCCCTTTCAAACCTACAGACGTTTCACAAAGAACAAACCCAATGAGAAGTCATTTTGTGCTGACGTATCTCCCATGGTCGGAGGACAGGGAAGAAGGGCGGAAGGATCATTAAGGAAGATGAATTATCAGTGTAAGTGGCTTTTCCCCATAGTAGGTAGTAGTTTAATGTCCAGATACTCCACAACAAGGTAAATTTAGGCTGAAAATCTAAATATTCACAAGAAACACTGCTTCTTTCACATATAACAAGGTCTCCCAATTACACTTACGCATTTCAATTAATCCATATTGATGTAGTAATACTGGGCAGTGCTACTGACATTGACAGCATTCAAGGCTGCAGTTCCATTTTTGCCTTTTTTTTTTTTTTAACATGTGCTTTGCGTCTGCTGCCTTTTGTAGAATAAAGGTTTCTAAATCAAATTTCTTCCAATGCATGAAAAAAAGATTTGTCAGCCTTGAAAGTCAGGTCCCTGAGTTTTAGAGCAGACATGATGAGACGAGTGAATAAATGCAACTTTCTTAGGACTTCCTAATCTGTACTACCCCTGCCTGCAGCCAAGACATAGGAACAGTCAATCATATTTCCTGAAAATACTATAAACCTCAAAACACAGTCTTTCTACCTAGGCAGTACTATTCCCACCTTAAAGCAAGGACTGCTTTGGTGTAGCAACCTCTAAACGAATCCCAGGCGTAGTCTTTAACCTCCATCACTTGGACTGAATAAGAATTGTTCACTGATCTCCTGATGACCTAATACCAATTAGATGTCTTCCACCAGATCACCATGACAATGGACTCTCTATTACACCATTCCTTCCTGCAACTAGCCCTAGGGTGGTATTTGTACAGATCCACCCTCTCTTGCTGAGATCAGGTGCTTGAGGAGTGGCACTACAGGCCTGCACAAGCAAATATCGCACAAAGCCAGCTCCTGCTGGAAACCTGAAAGAATCCCAGAGACCAGAACAGTATTTCAGTTATGTTTGCAGAATCCACCCTCCTAGGAAAAAAAGTTCATGCAGTATGCTACACTTCAGAAAATCCTACCCCAACAGCCAGCACAGCTTGAAGTCCCAACACACAGACCCTGAAAACATTTGTTTGACCAGCTGTCTGCTACGTCTTGCCTGCCAGGCAAGCCACACAGCACCGAGCCCACGCCAAACAGAAGTAAGTAGGGGCACAACGGGGAGTTAATAGTACTCTTGTGGGGCAACAGGAGCTGGGCCACGGGAGGGAATTTAATGGAGATGGCAGGAAAAGCACCCCATTTTTGGTAAGGGGGGGGCTACCCACTCAACTGAAATCAGGCTCTCTTAGACAAATTTGCACCAATATGGCATAAATCAATTAAGAACCAGGTCCAAGTCCCCTCCTCCACTCCAGTTCAGCCCCGGACACCCCTGCAGATACAGTGTTTGCCATTCTACAGAAGCTGTTCACAAACGACCACGTGCATGGCACCAGTATGATTCTCTCCACTGAGGCAGATTTTAGATGCCCTGCCATGCTCAGTTGCGCTGGATGTTTCCATTTTCGTCCATACTGATACTAAAAGAGTTCTGAAAAAGTTACGTTTCATGTTTTATGTTCAAGTTATCATGGATACTACCACTGAGAAGCGAGACGGACAGAGGCTGCAGGACCTCAGAGGAGGAAGTCCAGAGAAGCCATAAATCCCCGCACTCCCAAACGGCCGTACCCCGCAGACCACGCCATGCACCCACACGGGTTTTGTACCATGCTCTGAAAAGGAGCTTCCATTCAGGGGGTCAGACAAGAAAAAAAAGAGGTCTTTGATGGCTGTAGTCTGAATCCTCAGAGCTACAGTGACTTACCTCCTGAATGGCAGCACCCATGTGGAGCTTCCATACACCCTAACGGATGCAAATCGTGTTTACATCTTTCAAGCAATTGTCCCTAATGCTTCCTGAGTCTTGTCTTGTGGGTATCACCTTAGATTACCAACATCTTTTCCCTCCCCACACTACCTTCTTTGGTATGTAAAAACAGTGCCACCAGGAGTGCTTCCCAGCCCCTAGCTTTTGACAAGTCAAACCTCTCTTTCACCACCCCCCAAACACACACCTCCTTTCTTCTTCTACCTGATCAAGTGCAACTTTGGGGTTACTGACTAAACATTTCAGCATCTTTTCCGTTTGTTACTTGCTTCCTCTTGCTGGTTACCTCACCTTCGCAGCCTGCTAGCAACAGCAGCTTCTCAAATACATTCCTGTTTGGGGATATTTTTTTTTTTTTCTAAATATGCACACACCACATGCTGCCTTCTCTGCACAGATTTTCTTGTCTGTGGTCACCCGCAAAGCTAACCATATCTTCAGGAAAGATAGAAACAAGGTGAAGATGCACTTTTCCATGACTCCTACAGGAAGCATGATGACTGTAAAAAACTTCAAGAAACATTTGGAACTGTTTATGCAGCCAGAAAAAAAAAAAAAAAAAAAAGCCAAACCCAAAACCCAAACATATTTCCAGGATGTGACCAAGTCGTCACCTTGATTGCTCAGCGTAGGAGTACACAACGTGCTTCCAAACTGCGCTGCTTTGAACTGCCACTCTTCCACAAGGCCCTAGCGCACAGAGGATGCTAAAAACAAACACGAAGAGCACCACTCTAAATTACAGCCTTATAGATAAAATTCTATACACAGAAGAAATGTAAACGCCAATTAATCTCTAATGAAGGAACTATTTCATACGCACACTCCTGACTCGTTGCAAACCAACAGGCTAATTCGTGCTCCCTGGGGCTGCCGCGTACATCTCAAATGCTGCAACGCATTGTTTCTTCCTTTAAAATCTCCCATTAAAGACAAATATCTCTTTTGCTGACAGGGCTTTAACTGCTCTCCTCTTAGCAGTGTTGCTCTGGCTTAGAGCCTACCATCAGGAAGTCTACTTGAATCTGCTGTCTCAATCCTTTTAGGTAATTTAACTACACGTGCCTCAAGAAAAGAACAGTCAAAGTTGAAACGCAGCAAAGTGCAGATCAATCCAACAGCTTGTGCGAAGATTTTAGGGGGAGCAGAGGTGCTGCACAGCTCCTTTGTACACCCATGTTACACGAGATGGGTAAGCCAAGAGGAAGCGACGCCTATTCGCTTGCAAGAACACTTCAGGATAAATAAGGAAATACCAAACTCCGACTGCAAAAGGCTGGAGATTCTTCTCTGGACTGATACATGGGAAATCCTTTCAATAGGAAACCACAGGAGTAGATTACTGTGATTACACTTCAAAAGCAAAGGCCCTGCCACAGAGACACATAATTGAGAGAAAGTGTTGCTCCTTGATCACTGAAGTCCAGACCCCCTGCTTACACCTCCTTGCATTCATAGAAATTGCTTCTATTCTCCCTTCAATCTCGGTATCTCTGCTGTTTTATAACACTGTTAAGTACCAAAACTTGGCAAAACATAGCCCTGTCACAAGTCAAACTTTCAAAAGCAAAGTTGTTTGGTATGGTGTGTAATGAAAGCAACTGTAAGCCAGTGCTCCAGAGAAACTGCTGAGCTTTCAAAAAACTTAAGATATTTCTAGACTAAGAGCTTGTAACAGCAAGCCCAAAGAGAGCTTAAATTGCCGAGTTCAAAAGCTCTCCAAATCAGTATGTGTAATGTGAAGTATGTCAGACCCCTAAAATGAAATGGCACTGTGAAAACCAGCTATTCTTAAAAACAACGCCGGAGTTTTCCTAAAAAAAAGCTTTTAAGCAGACGAGAGGATTCCACAAACAATTCTTTTTCAGATTTTGTCCAGTAGAAGAGAAATTTGGCCTCTTGAAAGAACAGTTTGGTTAAATTGGAGGGGACTTGCTTAATGGTCCCAGCAGGAAAACGAGTAAAGGGATGAGGCAAATCCCACTTCAGAAGCAAGAGCCAAACTCTCCACAGCTGTATAGAAAAATGTAATTCTGACTTTCCTGATTACTTTATTACATATTCGTATTTTATTACGCCAGAGGAAGAAAAGGAAGGAGAGTCATTTACTGAACTCTCCAGTTTCAAATCAGCATCATTCAATTATTGGCAAACGTGGGTATTGGCAAACGTGGGTATTGGCCGCAACTGGCTTCCTCAGCTGCCCAAAAAAAAAAATAGAAAGGCCAAAAAAATAATAAAAAAGCCCTAAGCTCTCACCTTGGATTTGACATCTTTTCCTGACCAGATCTGTTGTCCATTTTTTGTGATAAAAAATAATAAAAAGCATTACTGGCTGTTTAACTGAGAGAAGCCCTAATTGATTCCCACAGTAATTAACCTGCATTTTACCTCGGAGAGTGGTAGTTAAGGAAGTCGGCACTGCTATTTATAACTCATCTCAAATTGAGGGCAGACTGCCTAAAATCTAACACATCCCAGCTGTACTCCTGTTTGAACTGGGGCCAAGGGAATTTTTTAAAGCAATCTTGGCACTGAATGAATGACACCAACAGTATGAGCGCGCGTGTGGTTGTGTTGTGGTGACGTAGCAGTGGAGGTGGAAGGGGAAGGGGGGGCAGCACGCCGTAATCCCTCTCCCAAGCCCGCTCGCCGCGTACAGGCTCGGCCCCAGCCGGTACAACACGCCGGAGCCGCCCACCGAGAAGCAAACACAGGAAACGTCTTTTCCTGTGGAACGCCTTGAAGTGAGAAGCACATGGCTAATCTGCATAAAAGCAAAGCCACACCACTCCTGCCAGGAAGGTTAGTGCTCGTAATCTCTGGCCATGGAGCTGGCTGCCTGCGAGGACTTGGACCGGCGCCTGATAACCCAGAAAGAGCCGAGAACAGATGGGCAAGGACCCCGGCAGAAACAGCACCGCGCACGTGACTCGCCACATGGCCCCGCGAGCACAAACTATTGTTTGGCTGCTGAGCGCCGGTACAAAGACAAGCCCGACCGGGCTCTGCGAATTCAGTGAGAGGCGGCAGCTGGTCCCCTACCATCATCAGGCTGGCCGGACGATGGGGACCACTGAACCCTGGAGGCCTGGAAGTTGCCAAGCTGAGAAGATGCTGACCAGCGCCGATGCAGGTTAACGCTGTCCCACAGGCTCACAGAATGAACTGCTCACCTCCCCGGGGCTGAAGCCGGATAGGATCTTACTGAAGTGAAGAAACTAGGTCTTGGCAGAAGAGCGTGCTCTTTCCTCGTGTCTCCAACTCCTCGTTAGCCAAAGGCAAGGGCAAGTAGTCTCTGCAGCCAGTGAAGTTACAAAGCAGATTGCCATGTTGGCTATAAAAATTACGTTAGTGATGGACAACGCTGGGAAAGGGGAGGCATTTTCCCTAAGAATTAGTCAGCTGGGATCATGGTCATATTGGATTTAATCACTGAAACCAGGCAAGAGCATAAAACCACCCATGGTCCCCCAACCTTTCTGTGCCATTTCTATCAAAATCAACAAGCCGTATGAAGCAGAAAATCAGCAACAGCAGCATCAGCTTAACAGGCTGGTAACACCTAGAGTGGCTCATGAAAAAGACCGGGGTTCAAAATCAGCAGCTTTCCCCGCCCATTTTCCAGTCCATTCCACCCCACTGAGAAACATCAACCACGCGAAGGCACATGAGACTCATGGCAAATGCAGAATCACCCAGGAAAAATATTTTGTCTCGATCGCAAGGCTGCCAAGAGGCTTTATCAACTGAGCATTAATGTTTCAAAGAAGCAACCCTAATCAAAGTGGAGAGGCTGCACTGACCTTTGCCATTTCTAGTACACTCCACAGCCTCTGGAGCTACCAAGAGCTCAGGCTGTCGCAAGACAACCAAGACTGGGTTGGGTCTTGGAGGTCCCAACATGCAACACCATTAACACACCACATTCACACTGTCTCCAGGGATGAGGGCTTTCACCTCCCACCTCCTAGACTAAACCTCTGCCATATTTTCAAGTTCAAAGGGCACTATAAGAGTTATGCTGCCTGCAGCATCAAGGCACCAGTGCCTTGGTCAAGACAAACTCAATTTTCCGCATACTCACCAGTGTTAAGCTACATTAGGTGTGATGGTGCCCGCACATAAAGCGCAGGTACTCGCAAACAAACGTGAAACGCACAGGAGGGATTGCTCCAAACTGGCACAAAGCCTCGCAGACCCACCAACACCAGCCAGGCAGACTGGAAGACTGAAGCAAGCAGACAGGTACTCCCTCGTGACTTCATCCAACCATGGCAATGCCATGACGTCGCTGAGAAAACAGAACTAACAGGGAGGGGGGAACACAAAGACATCCAGCAGGCAACACAAGATGCTTCAGCAAACCCTACTTTCAACTGGTCACTCTCATGCCTCAGGTTTGCACTTCAGACACTTTCATGCCTGTCTGTATCTCCTGAAACTCCATCGTAAGTGACTCCCAATTCCTCCTTAACCACTCTAGAGAGCTCAAGCTGAGAAATGAGCACAAACTAACAACCATCCTCATTCGTGAGCAAACACAGTTCATCTTCCAGTGAGGAACACTTTCATCTGGTCTATTTAAGGTGCAACTGGCTGTGCTAAGGTCAATATCCCAGCCTGAACTCGCTGCCTTTTATAGCCTTCTGAAGGGCCAGTGCACTGGGTCATACTTCATTGCCTCTCTTCCTATGGTGGTCTGCTTTTAAAGAGAGATGGAAGAGGCCAAGCGGAAATTAAAGTTAAGATAAAAAGAAAAATCCTCCTGTAGTAGATTAAGATGCCCCCAAAAGACAAAACACCTAGAAAACCCTGCAGTAAACACTACGCTGATGTGTATCAAGTGTCTCACAAGGACAGTTTAAACGACAAGCCTGTGTTACTGAGAACATCATCACAGAAATGTGCACTTCCTTTTTTTCTTTTCCCCTCCCTTTTTTAAACTTGAGAAATCCACCAACTTCCTTCAGTCCCTCAGCATAAGCAGGCCGACACTCCAAGGCTGCACTGGTACTGCTCAGCACCCATCAGTTACTCTCCTGCCTACCCTCCAGGGCAGTACCCATCACTTTGAGAAACAAGCACTCCAGTAATGAAGCAGGCTGGGTTGCTCTGCCTCACACCCATAAGCTTGGGGTACCAAAACCTGACTGCTGGAATATAGTACAGGATTGGTTTCAGGGTTACAAACATTCACCTTTTGGAAACGTGCAGGACCAGTCTATTTTTATGTAAGCTACAGAAAAATAAAACTTCCCCCCCCCTTGCCCCCACAAATCCTAGAATCTAGCTTAGATTTGAATACACAACCGAGAGGTGATGTATTATCATCTCATTATCAATGGCCAATGCAGATTAAATTACTGGTTGCCAAAGTATTCAAATAACTGACCTCTGCTCAACAGTTTCAGTTCTGCAACTAGAGAGAGCCTGGTTTTTCTTCTGACTTTTTCCAGTAGGTCAGAGTTTGACGGAAGACACTTTCTATTCCTCTAATCTTCTGCTAACACACAGACCTCAGAATAAGCTAATGATATCAACGCTACATACAAAAGGAAAACAGGACATTTTCTAAATTACTTCAGTCACCTGCTTCGCACTATTTGGAGCTCCTGTAAACTCAAAATCAGCCCTGTTACATGTTGCTCCTTTCCTTGATCAGACACTTATTAAACCAGTTCCTTCGGGGAGATTTTCTGTAAATCCAGGATACTAAGTTTTACCAGTGGAAAAAAGATGAATAAGTTTTCTCCAAGCAGCTATACTGTGAACTATATCTCCCTGGCTAAACACAATTCAGTAATTACCCTATTAACATTTCTCAGCAAGAGGCCAGTCCACACATCTCGGAGGACTATCCTAAGCACCACTCTTACTAATACTCTTCAAATTGATTAAAACTGACCAGAGTTTTGCTTACAGGATGTATCATTATGGAACATTTTATTCCTGAAAGAAGTCAATCAGAAGAAGGTGATCCAGTGGGGAAGTGAAATGAGAGCATCACCTCAAACCCTCACTGGAAATAACCCAACAGGGGTGCAAGCGTTCGTGCCCAAGTACAAGCAGGGTTCTGGGGTTTTTCTATTTTTTTTTAAAAGGTGGAGGGCTGGAAGGTGCCAAGCCTGCCTGCGTTTTAAACAAAGTGCATTTCTTGATCTCACCTTTCCTTCCCAGCCTGACTTTAAGCCCCCCTTAACAAATTCAACAAATCCAGCTTATCAAGGCTCTGGATTTCAGTTCCTTTCTCCAGTCAGTTGTTCTCTCTGACACATGGCCACACTGCTTATCACACCACAATATTTAGCTATCTCTCAGGACCCTCGATATAATATTTCAACCACTATCATATCTAAAGACGACTCACAACTGGTTTTCTGCAATCTTCAGGATATACTAAAAGGCAGATGCATGCTCACCTTAACAGGACATTTTTCTGGACTTGTGAAAAGCTGTAGTACAAAAGTAAGATTTATGCTGGGAACAGTGAGGTGGACTGACCTGGGAGAGGGGGAAACTCTGCTTTGTGTTTATGCAAAGTTAGCACCAGGCTGAACCTTGCCCACAGCCGGGCTCACACAGTACCCTCGTCCTCCTGAGACACACAAGCAACACGATGGCAGGTTCCTCATGGACTCCTCTCCTGTCTGCAAGCTCAGCACACATCCTTGTGGAAACAGCGCAAGTGATCCCCTACCACCTGAAAATTAGGCAACAACCAGAGGATTCATTTCCCTCTCTCCCCATCTCTCTTTCGGCAGCACGACACCAACGATGTGGCTAAACATCCACGTTGTTTCAAAATACCGTGATGTAATGCCTTTGCAGGGGCTATGAATGGCAGGGAAGAGAGCAGCCCAAGCCTAGGCTGAGTCTGCCCGTGGCACAGCTCACACTGCAGCAGGCTGGACGACACACGTTGTCCCTATCTGACAACCCAGTCCAGACCGGATGACTTGGCTGGGCAATCGGTTCCTTCTTTATCAAACAGACCCTGATGTGGAAGCAGAAGCTGACAACTATTTACATGATTATTTTAACATGGCACGAGATTCTGACAAACTCTATTTACTGAATTAAATGCAGTCAAAATTAACAAAGGATTATGATTCTTTTGCAATAGCTGGAGACTAGTGAAATTTTCAGACATTTCACAGGTAGTCAGAGTCAGATTATGCAGTTAGCTATTTAGACTGACAGTGTGATCTCTAACACCTCCAATAATTTCAATTTACACTTAAGGATGAAAATATAATTTCCTTCTACCTGAATATTAGATAAATAGCTATCCCCTCACTCTGAGACTTCAACTCACTTTAGAAGCACACTATTCAACAAACTCACCCCAAGATTTCCAAAGTGCCACTGTTGACTCCTCCCAAAATCTAAGCAACACCAAGATGTAAAGAAAACTGCATCTCAGCTCCATGGGAGATGATCCCAAGGAACATATGATAGTTGTAAAGAGGTGGTGTTCCTTTTAAGATTGAAAGAAACTTCCTTCCTGAATATTAAATCAGGCTTAAGTTTAGCCAACCTCCTACATCTGCTTTAATGAACTGGAGGCAAGTCAACAAAAAGACAGTTAAATGTCTCATTACAGTATTTTCGTTCCAGGCCTACTTACACACTAGAAGGAGCAAGCAAGCTGATGTTGTACCACAGAAATGGGACCGGGCCAAGAGCAAGCCATAAAAAAAGCAAGAGGAGGAAGGGCTAGGATGGAAGAGCAAAATTATACTAAGTGTCACCACCACTTAAGTGATCTCATTTCAATCAGCTGTTCCAGATCACTAGCAAGATGCAAAATATTTGCACTAAGCACCACTGAAAACCTGAAAGGGCTGCAGAAGCCCTGTAAATACATTCAGACAACTGCGACCTGTGGCAAACTTCAGTCTTCCAGTTAATTCTCCATAACCCCCGTTTCCCTTAAAACAAGCAATACTGATCTCATGGACGGATGTCTTTTGCTACTTAACACGGTGGATGTTTTCCAAAACTTTAGGCCTGAAGGAAGACCCACTTCCTTCTAGTGAGCAAGAGGCTCACTAGAGTTTACTTTCCAGAACAAAGTTAGTTTTATCAATTCTTCAAAAGCCCTTTCTCTACAGAAATCCAGTGGGTCCTGGTGCACACTCAAGAGTTGATAAGGCACCTCCAGCATAGCCCCCTAGCTTTCTAAAAACAATTTCTTGCTAACTCTTCATCCATAAAATGCAGCACTGCAGGTTTCTACCCACTTGTGTCTGTCTGAAAGCTCAATCTGTATTTGAATATCTCATCACTTTGCAAATTTGTCTCATTTTACACCAGAATAAATGGTGGCTGAACAGACTCAACTGGACAGGCAAATTCCCATGACCTCTTAACCATGCCAGGTCGGTAAGGGCACACCCAAGACACATCTCCAGATCAGGTCAGGGCTCTAAAACACGACAGGTCTCCAGCAGTCCCAATTCTCCTACTGTACACAACACTAAGATGGAGGAGGACGCAGACACGCTCATTGTAAGAAAGAGGTACAGCTGTCGGACGCTACCTCATCTCAGCATGCAGAGCTCCATCTTGTCCAGAGCAGCTGCCTGCTTTAATAAGAGCTGCATGTCAGGGCCTGTAGTTTCTACAAGCCACGTTTCAGAATTACACAGGCTCTCCCTTGCTTCTGCAGAATAATTGAATTTATTTAAAAGCGTGTATAATGCAACATAAAGGAAGATCAAAATAATCCAAGACATCTTGAGTTTTGGAATGAATCTGTAGAAAAGACAGGCAATCTCAGTTTAACTTAGCACAAAACTCTGTGCTTCATCACCCTCGCCTCCTAGACCTTGAATTCAAACTCACAGTTCAGTGGTGGACATCAGCTCTGCTTCGTGATGGGGTAATGCGGATCAGCCAGCTGTAATTGCCCAAAGGCACACCCTTATCCCAGCCAGCAGAGGTGGGGTAATGATCTGCTAATTACTTCCAAGAGTATCTCAAACATACCTCAGTTACAGGGTAGCAGCTGACATTCACAGCACATTTTGTATTGCACCAGGGTTAGCCCTAGTGTCACCTCATCAGGAAGCAACTTAGTACACCTTAAACGCTGTCCACCCCTCCTGACCCCGCCGCAGTATTTTACAGGAGGGATCCAACACGAAACAAGGTAACAAAACTTTGTTTTGCTAATAGGAAGAAGAAAAGTTATTTTCCTTCTCATTACAGCAGCTGACAAATTCGGGTGCTATTTTTGTGGATTTTATTGAGCCTTCTCTTATTTTAGCCTTAAAATTCAGCCTTCAAGACTCCACTTCAGTTCCGTGGAACCAAAAATATTTAAAATTGCAGCAATGACAAGTTACCATCTGCATTTACCAAGGATGCATTCGGTAACTTTATAGCAAGCAACAACCAATCTCCAGTATTTATACCCAAACGATCTATTTGCATCCAGAAAGCAGAGCTGCTGTCATCCCTGCGTTGGTAAGAGAGGAGGTTGGGGGAGATGAAAAGACTACGTAGGCAAGAAACTCAGAGCTGCAGCCAAGCCAGCTCCCAGACAGCAGAGAAGACACAGTACTAGAGCCTTCATCAAGCCAACGCTGTCGTGACTCAGGTTCGTTACACTTGGCAAGCCCAACACGAATCCCAGCCCCGCAGTGACACAAGGTCATTGTCATTTAAAAATAATAGTAACTTTTTTTTTTTTAAAAGCCCACCAGCCCTTGGTTATAGTGACTTTTGAAGCCTGGGTCCACTGCCCCATGCTTGCTTCTGTCATTGGGCTTTTATTTCATCTACATCCAGAAAAATCCAGCTTTCTTTTAAAGCAAAATGAACAACGTGGGGAGTTGCTTAGCAAGTTAAAAGGAGTGTGTGCTGGCAGCTGGTGAGAAGATACAAAAATTCGTAACTGTGCCAATGCCATGGGGGGAGGAGGAACAGCCAACGCTGCGAAGTCTTCACTGGTTTCAGGAACAGGTATAACAAGAAACTGCAAGACAACTCATATGAGAAAAGGAAGATGAGACATGACTGTACCTTGACAGCAGTGACAACTCTGAACAGTTTATTGCCATTTACAGAGTGATCAGATTTAAAGCTAACCTTAATACATGTTCACCATTCAGTACAAGTATCACTGTTGCCTTGACACAGTGCACTTTCAACACACTGCATTCATCATTAAGGACAGTAAATCTGCACTCTGAAGCTCAGCAGCAAATTATACCACGATCTCCTGATACAATACGCCTAAGGAGTTATTCGCCTGAGCGTGCGGACAACGGATTTAGTTAGCACCTTGCTCTGGAGAAGGGAGGCAAGGGTTAAAGGCCAAAACACAGTTGAAAGCTGAGGAGCACTCACTTGCTCTGGGATATTTCGTAGAACACTAATCACTTCATCTGATTTTAATTCCTGACACCAAATCAGCATATAGCTTTTCAAAGGAAATCTTGTCCTAGATTGCAGGGTAATCAATCACAATTAACGTGGAAACAAGCTTTTGCAACGCTGTCATGCCTTGTGAACCGAACAGGAAGGCCAAAGAAGGCACTTTAAAAGTACTTTAAAGTACAGGCAGGCAGGACAATTTGGGATAAGTCTGTCGGTTTCTTTTGCGCATCCAAGAGTAGACAGTAGATAGCCAGGCATTTTGCTTCTCCTCCAGAGCAGGAGCTGAATAAGAGTGCTTTTGTATGCCATTTCTGTCATGAACCCTCATCCTGGATTAGCACACTCATCACCTGAAAGTCCCTTCTGCACAAACATGCCCTATTCCAGGGGAGCCACGTTCTGCCCACAGACAGCTAGAAATGACATTTCCAGCCAGGTAACTTTTTGTAAAACCAAAGAAAACTGTTCCAGGTGCAACCCCATGTCCAGAGAGAAAGTATAATCTAGTAGTTATAGCATTAACCTTGATTTTGAGAGATACGCCTTTGAGCACCTACTCTGAAGCTTTCCCATGCACCCAGCTGTAGGGTGCGGAGGCAAGGAAAGCCTTCTGAGACGTGGAGAACTGCTCATACTAGCCTTGCTGGTCTATCACAATAAACTGAAAGACTAGGAGATACTTTGATACTTAAATGCTTCCTATCACAACACTGTCCAACTATCCACACACAATTTAAAAAAAAAAAAAAAAAAAGTTCAAATCTGTTACATGCAGCAGCTGCCCTGAATCTTTTCCAGGGGATCCAAAGCACTACAATTACCACAAGCCCCCCACGCAACAGTAAGCAAATGAGTTTGGGGGTTTTTTTTATGAAAAAAATAAACCCCCCACCCACACAGCTACCCCAGCCTGAAGGGCAGGACTCCAGTACTCCTTAGACTACTGACACAACACGTGCAGCCACAGCACAACAAAAAGGCAGTTTCTGAGAACACGTGATCATGCTCAGCAAACTGGCCTTGAATGGGAAGCCTCTTCCTTGATTAGCCATGCCAGCTCCAAAGTCAGAGATACTTAAAGAAAAAACAAATTTATCAAGTTTTAACTAATTCCAGCACTTCTACTGTTTCAATGTATCTTCTGCACAAAGGTAAGAACTTTTCTTCAAACCATTTCACAAGGAGTATGTCTGAGGGAAGACCACCTCTAGTCTGGCACTGGTTTAATTATTTACATACAGTTAATGAATACCAGATTCTCCTCCTAAGCTTGTACAGGGTGCATAGTCCTAGTCATTTGGACTTTAAATCCATCATCAGACTATTATGAAGTACAAAACTCTGAACAAGCCTACATGAAGAATCCCATACAGAGAAGTACAGAGTGAGCCCAGTCAGCTCTGGGATCCTGGAAGAAGTTCGGGTGACAAAGCAGGACAGTCCAATCCCTTCAACGCAATCCCCAGCGAGCACAGTAATCTGGAAGTAAAGGGAGACATTTTGCAATTTAACTAGCAAGTTTATCTCCAGGAAATAGGGGACAGGCAGAAGGCCACGCATTTAAAAACAGGTTACCATACACTTTTGCCTGTTCTCCATACCTAGAGAGACTAGGACAAGAGATACACAATTAAGATGATCTGAGTTGGAATATTTTTCCTAATGTCCAATGCTAAGGGTAGCAAAGCACTGAAACAGACTGAGGCAGCTCCATCACATTCATCGCTGTCTGCCCTGTTCTCAGGTATAGCTGATCCTGCCCTGAAGCAGGACAGCAGGCTACATGACCTTTCAAATTCAGATCCAGACCTCTGTTCAACAAGAAAAATATAGTCACCTACAAAGACAATGCAGGCAACAAACCAACAGCAAGATTTTACAGGCAGCACAGACTACAATGCGCATTCTCCTCACCAAAAAGACCAAAATCAGTGCCACAAACCCAGAACAGAATGGCTATTTTCAGAGCAGGTACCCCTCCCTCTTCCGTGCCTCACGCTTCTCAGACCGTATTCACACTGCTGAAACTACTGCTCTGGACACTAACAGTGTTAAGAAAGTACAAACCCACTGTCGGCAATTTGAGTTGGCTGTATTATGCACCGGTCTGAGCGTATCCTAAATTTCAGCCCTGGCTGGGAAAGAGCAGGTCTCCCACCACAGCGTCTGGAGGTGTAGCTGCAGCTGTAACTGTGGCCTGAGCACAGGTTTTAAAACATTCCTGTTCAGTTATTCACAGGCAGGGTGCCAGAACGGTGCTGACATCAGAAGGGAAATGGTAATTTTCAGGGTTTCTCTTAGTCAAACCTGAATGAAATTTCACAAGTGAGTGGAAGGGGGGGAAAGTACTTGTTTAACCCAGTAATTGTCCCCAGGGGGAAATTCCAGAGTCCTCCGAAATTCAAGAATTTCTCTTTGAGAAGAGTTGCAGAATCTCTCAGGATGGAAAGTCACAGCTACCTTAGGCCACGGTCAGACATCAGTGACCATCAAAACGCCCTCTCCTCCCAGCCACATCCAGGATGTCACCATCACATCCCACCAAAAAGGCAGATGCGTTCTTCAGTCCCCTCTGGTTCACCACACAGTCAAATGCACCCACAAAACACAGGGCAAGCCAAGAGCAGGAATGAGCAGCAGGGGTCTGCTCCACACAGAGGGGATACTGGCTGGGTCAGGGTCCCCCACAGCTTCTCTAAAAACTACTCTCCGTATCTAACTTGCAGCTTCTTGGGACAGTTCGGGCATAATACTAATTATCCAGGAGCAAAAGGAAATTACTTAAGTTTAAAAAAAGAAAAAGGGGGGAAAAAAATAAAAGAAAAAGTTAGCAGCAATTTAATTTGTCTTTGAAAGGGTTTCAATTACTATAGCTAACTTAAGGAAATAATGACATGCTGGTTATCGCATGAAATGCCAATAACTGTAATGGAGCAGTAGCTTTTTCAGAGTTATTTACACAAACTGATTTTTCATGGGAATTTCATAGGAATTAACACATACACTCTCTATCTTCACTCTCTCACCCTCCCATAAAGAAATTTCTTTACCATGAGTATTTACAGAATGAACCGATCCCCTTCTTTATTTGCTCCTACCCACTTCTGTCCTTTTTTTCTCTCCCCAAAATAAACATGAACATGATTAGAAATTAGATTCTGCTACAGTTATCATTTTACTCTGAACAAATAAAGCAAAAAAATTATTTGCTGAGAAATTCTGAAGTAGCTCTTGTTAAGTTTACCTATCATTATGTAGCATCCTTTACATTTCACCACAGAAATCTCATGCCCACATTGTGTAAATACTTACTGAGCTGTCACTTAAAACTCAGAAATACTCCAGAAAGAACACCGTAGCAAACCTGGAAATGCTCTTCTCGATGTAGTCCAAAAAAACTCAAAAATGCTCAAGTTGCATGACTGAACTGCTGAGTTATAACACTGGGAGTGCAGGTGCACAGAAGAAGAGTAAGAAATGGGAACCCCTCCCTCATCCATATGTTAATACATAATATCATCTGATTAAGACACTACAGGAACTGTTAAATATGTACATGAGCTCAGTCCTGAGAGAAGCAGCTCCTCCTGTTCCAGCCCTGCTTCTTTCATTCTATGAGCCTCCGAGGGCAGGCTTGGGTGCTGCTTCTTTAAGTGCAGAACTCCATTAAAAGGGTCTTAACAATATATTCAGCTAAAAGTATATACTAGGGAGGAAAGATAGTCTCACAGTTAACAGCACAGGATGAGACTCAGAAGACCTATATTCCACTCTCTGCCCTGTCCCAGCCCTAGTGCCTCACCTTGGCAAGTTCCCACATCAGCATCTCAGCTGCTTCCTCTGAAAAAGTCACTGTAAGAACTTAAGACCTTGCGTTCCTCCTCTACGTACCAGGGTGAAACAAAAGACTGCCTGAAACCTAGTTTCTACAGAATTTCAGCCTTAAGAATGATGAGCATACACTCAGTACAGCAGAGAGGACGTTGAATTTATGATTGGAATTTTACTAGAATCAATTTATAAACACAGCATGGTCTTCCTGAGCCCACAGAAAGTACACACGGTCTCTCTTCAGGTGACCAACTTCTCTGCTTTTCCAGCCACTAAAACAAAAAACAAAAAGGCATCAACTCCTCTCATGTCATCCAGGAACAGACGGACAGCAGGGACCCAGACAGAATGCATGTCAGTTTTGGTCCAGCGTGCCAAAGAAAACTGCTTTTTTCCTCCAATCCCACCTGTCATTCACTTCTAACTGGAGATTTATGGCTTTGGCTAACAGACTTCCAGTATAGTTTTACCACTGCACATGCATAACCTCCGGATAAATTAAAGGTTGAACTTCTTGAAATCAGCACATGACAGAAAACTTTTGCAGGACTTCTCAAAAACATTTTTTTCCCAGGAAAAATGTTTCCTTTATTTTTTTCCACCAGAACAAAAGGGGAGGTATTATTTGGCATCCTTACTGATGGTTTAAGGACCCTTCCAGAAGAAAAAGCAAGCAGCTGTAACAGCAATGCTAAATACTGACAAGCTTATCTTTTTCATTTCCCCCTCCCACCCCACCCCCTGCAATTACAGTTGCCTGCCTTCGGTTTCTGCTTTGCTACTGCTGCTACTTGAGAGTTTCAAACATTCTTGGCAGGAATTGGGCAATGGCATGCTGATGAGCTTTTCCCCAGAGCAATCCATCACACAGGAGTTGCAATTCAAAAAAGAAATCAAACTGACTAGACAAAGAATTTCAAATACACAGAGTAAAAACGGGAAAGGGCATCTTTCTCCTCTAATATTTTAATTACTGAGATCACAGATTCAGATTCATAGGGTAAAAACTGGATTTCCAAGTTGGTGGTGTTCCTTTGAAAAGAGTAGGAAGAAAAATGGTGGAAAAGTCGCATATGAGGTAACAGATAAACAGCTGCACTATTTAGCCTAATTCTAGACATTGGTTTCTCTCTGAAGGAAAGCTGCCCGGTTTTTTAAAACAGTCTTCACCCAAGACCCTTAATAGGGTCTCGTGTAATACTTCTGTAACATAGTATTCATTGACCAGTGTTCTCAAATAAGACTACAGAAAAAAAACAACGTATTATGAACATACCACGCTTACAAGAACAGTAAGACACAGGTATACGACAAAACATTCGACTCTCATGCTTCCCCCAGCCCCAGTTTCTAGTATTATTTAAGAACAGGGAAGAGGTTCTGCCTGTTCGTTGAGCAGTCGCTTCAGGAAACATAAGTTGTAGCAGGTAAAAGTAATTAAACTGGACAGTTTTAGCAAACCGAGTAAGTATTCTAGCTAAAAAAAAAAAAGGCCCAAAAGTCAAACATACAACCTTCCAGAAATCATGTTTCTGTCTTGCAACCAACAAACATGATTACAAGAGACACCATATGGAGAAACCCTCCCCTAGCCCAGATAATAAATAAGGATTGAAAGAGCTTTTCATTTATACTTCCTAAGACAGGTAGGCAAGCCTTGCTAACCCCATTTCATCAAGAAAAAAAAATACTACAGAACAATCATGTAGTTTGTCCTGGGTTTCCCAGTAAACTGGTGGTAATAAGGGCAGGGAAAAAAAGCTCCAACTGAGAGTCAGAACTGAGGTTTACTGTCCTGTACCCTACACATATCCTGCCTAGAAACATTGGTCACCTCAAAGCCAAACATGAAGGAAACGGCATTTCAGAAAACAAAGAGATTTTAAGAGAATGAGGCAACCCCTAGTTTACCTCAGACTAGCGCAGACTATTCTAAAAGGTAAGCCAGCAAAACCTTCAGGGTCCACACCAGAAATAACTAGATCTTAACAACAAAATTAAACTAGCGCAATTTTCCTACTTTTTCTAAAACAGACAAGGCCTAAAATCGCTCATTTGGAAGCAAACCCTACCCCAGAAAAAGAAGATGTACCACTCTCCTTTTTGTTGGAAAGATCTAGCGCATGCTACACCTTGCGAGCAATTCAAGGGCTCCTAACATTACAATGCTAAGCAAGGAAAAACCCTGCGACACAAGCCAACAGGAGCCAGGTCTCAATTTCCGATTCCAAGATATCGCAGCTCATTGGCAGCACAGAGCCATTTGGTGCCAATTTAGTTTAAAAAACATATTTCCAACAACATTTTTCATGCCTCACTTGCTACTAAAGTTGAGATCTAAGTCAACAAAAAATAGCTATTGTATGGCAACAGGCCCAAAAGCATTTTTTTATTAACATACGATTTTTAAACTGCCTTCACTGAACTTACAATAAAGGCCTAGAGATGTCAGTGCACCTATGGGGAGGTTATCCAAGATGTCAATGTTTAATGCGATCCAAAGACATCTCCCATTACAGGAGACGTTGTTTGTTGTAGCGAAAGCACGTACCACAAGAAATGCCCATCTATTAAAAGGAGGGAAGTCCTTTCTCTTAAGCAGTTTCCTTTAAGTCCCAAGACACTGGGAAAGCCAGCGTATTATTAAGAACTGCTACACACTCTGAGGGGAAGGGGGGTGGAAACAAACACATAGTAGAGCTGGAAAAATTGAAAACTAAGATCCCTGGCCTGGTTTCTTACAAGTCATTCCCACAGAAAACCACAGATTTCTCATCCCACACACTGTAAAACAGCCATTCTGATCTCTTGATTCTACTCCACATTTCCCAGCTATAGAGATCATCAGAAAAAAACGCAAAGTCCTCTATCACAGTCCCGACAAACGCGGAGCACGCCTGCCTTCACAGGGGCTCCCGCTCAGCGCCACCTTCCTGGGACCGGCCAGCGAGCAAAGGTGCCTGTGAGGGCTACAGACCGGAGTCTACCTCTGTGCAAGTGACTATACTCTCCTTTTATTACAGGAAATATTCCACCCAAACAACTTTCACGCCAGAAATTACTTTGCCTTTCTTGATGAGCGATGAAACTATCCCTATGGCATCATCCATAAATCCTAAAAAGTACCAAGAATTAAAGGTATTTCTCTTTTCTACATCGTCCTGCTTCCCATCCCCAAAACGTCAGGTTTACTATCCCAAGGATTCCCGAGCGGAAGAACCCCACACTCTTCCCGCATCATCTTCTCCGAGCCTGCACCAAAAGACGCTTCCCTTTCTAGAGTTTGGTCAGATGAATTACATTCTCCTCTTGCTCTCCCAGAGTTTCTCAGAAGTTAGGTGGCAACTGCCCACTCTGTTCATCACTGTACAAGACACAGAAAAGACACAAAGTTTTAAATTCTCCCATTCGAGGAAATTTAACAGAATACACAGTGAAAGGAGGCTGCAATTTAGGGCTGGAGGATTATTATTAATCAACCATTTCTTGTGGGCAGCACCGATGACATGTGGAAGCTTTTTTCCTCATGCTAGATATGTCTGTTCTTTTCTTTTTCCAGCAGAAAGAAAAAAGAGGAATCGTCAGTTTGAGTCCAGTAATCCTTGGCACAAAAAGGATTTGGGGAGATTCGTTTGGCTTTCAGGATGGGGGGGGCTGTTGGTTTACTTTTTATATATGCTATTTGTACTACCTAAAGTTCAACTAATTTTCAGAACAACTATTCATTAATAGTTCCAGTGGATGGGACTAGTTACTCAGGTATTAATACGCTGTATCTCAGCAGCTCGTGGAATCAAGTTAAACTCATTTTCCAAGATGAAATAAGGTGCTTTTACAAATTCATATCAGAATACCGACAGAAGTACGCTTTTGTCAAGTATGTGCTGTAGTAAAATACCTGCTTGAAAAGTTCAATCTGACACCATATTTTAGCACACATTTTATCTAAATTGAAATTTGTCAGGATACAAAAAGTACCTTCAAGTAAACACGCTCACGTCCGTGACATTTGTCCGAACGTATCGCAGCTACACATGAACATATTCCTGGGGAGCTGAAATCTTCACTGAGGATAATCGAATACTCGCTACCAGTCACCATAGGACAGTTTGATGACCACAGCAGAGATAAGATCCACTCTCTTAGAGAGCACTACTTCAATCTGACAGAAAAGGCAATTAAGTAATTCAAGACACTGAAGGAGACATTGCCTTCAGTAATCAAGGAACAAAAATTAAGCAGTTTTCAGATCGACACAAGAGAAGTACTGAGCAAGAAGGGAAACTCTGGAGGCTGCATGTCGCACTACGCGGTATCAAATGTCTCCGACCCAGGGCCTGAAGTTAGAGCAAAGTACGCAGAATGAAAAGGGAAGTCTGTCAGTTCTGCATGAGGCCACGACAGGCCCTGGAGATGCGTGTCTAAACACAGAAAGTAGGCTGGTTTTCATCAAGGTTTCCCGATATTAGATACCAGCACCTCTTTTCCTGGTATCTAAAATGTCTGATGCGTACGCTGTAGTGCTTTCTCCCCTGCATGTTTTCTGCCCATCCATATTTCCAGCAAACAGGTAATTCTACACATACAACGATAAACATAATTCTCAGGCTCATTTTTCCTATTTTTGCTCCTCCGAAAAGCCAAGAGTTGTGACACTGTTGAAGCTGACCACAATCAGCATCTGAATGTCTGTAATAAGTCCCTTTATTTATGGGGGGGAAGGAGACACATCAGTGCTTACTGAAAATAAAAGTCAGAATGTGCCCTGAGACACGCAACTAGAGGCTCAGGCGTGTCCTATCTTAAAGCTCTATTGAACGTAAATTGATAATTCACCATTTTTGGTGCTTCAGCCACAAGTTTGGTTTTGATTGTTTCGTTGTTTGTTTTTTTTTTTTTCCTTCTTAAGGCTGTAACATACGCCAGAAACCCCCACATTCCCCATCCAATAAAGAATCCAAACAGCCCCAGTTTTGAAAAGGGCCAAAATTAGCCAGGAACAAACGCATCCTCAGAGCCATCAAAGAAATCATTTATACCAAAGGGAAAGTCACATAACCAAAATAAACAGCAAGCCCATTGTGCAGAGCAGCCCTGCCACTGTTCCGACAACACAGACTCTATTCCAGGCTGCATAAAACATCACAAGCAAAATAAACCCAAGGTACAAACAAAATGCCATCGCCTCCTCTTTTGTTTCAGGCACAATGCAACAAGGGCAGGCTGTCTGGGGCTCCGCTCCCGCCGATGCGGGGCTGCCACCCAACCGCCTCAAGGTCACGGCCGGTTCCGGCGAGGGGGGACGAGGAGGCAGCGAGCGAAGCGGCAGGGCTGCCGTGGGTCCGGGGCTGGCAGAAAAGCCGAGTGTAAAAGTTTATGAGCTCATCAGGATTGTTGTACCATTACATCAGAGGCAATTATAAATGGCCAAGAGCAGGAGATGGGGAGCCAATCAGATCACAGATAGGATGTCAACCTAAGACCAACTGTCTCCTGGCTTTGACAGAAGGATTTTACCTCCATAATTCAAATCCCAAACCAAAGCGATCTTGCACTTACTGCTCCCATCGCCGAGCTGTTTACCAGCGCTCCCAGCCACAGGCCCCGGCCGACGGCCCGACGGGCCGCCCCACAGGGAAGATGGCCCCGTCCGGCCCGGCCGAGCCGCGGCCGCCCGGGCGGACCTCGCCGGTCCCCGCCGAGGGGTGCGGGCCCCCCCCCGGGGCGGGGGCCGGTGCGGCCGCCGAGGGGAGCCGGGCAGCGGGGCCGGGGCGGCGGCGCGGATGGCGGCGGCGCCGCCGCCGGGGCCACGCGTTGGCCCGGGCGGGCCCGCCCGCAAGCCCTGGGCCCCCCCGCGCCCGGCCTCCCCTGCCCCTCGCCGCCCTCCGCCGGGGGCGGCCGACCCGCTTCCCCCGCCGGAGCCCCCGGAGCGGGCCGGGGCGGCGGGGAGGACGGCGGCCGCTCGCCGGGAGCCTCGCACAAAAGGCTGGGGAGGGAGGAAGGGAAGGCGGCGAGGCAGCCATTTTAGAGCGAGCGAGCAGGCACAGACAATGGCAGCTCCCCGGCAGCGCCGGCCCGGTGGGGGGAACCCGCGGGAGCGGCGCCGTCCCACCGCCCCGGGCCCCTCGCCCCCCGCCGCCGCCCCCGGCCCGTCCCGGTCCCGGTCCCGTCCCGGTCCCGTCCGTCCACCCCCCCCCCCCCCCCCCCCAGCGCGCCGCCCGCCCGCCCCACGCGGCCCCGCCGTTACCTGCTGGCTCCTGCCGAGGGTCTGTCCGCCGCCGCCGCCGCCGCTGCTCCCGGGGCTCATGGGCGCGTGGTGGCTCCTCGGCGGGGCCCCGCCGGACGCCGCGGCCCAGCCCTGGCTGTTGCCCCCGCCGTACTGCGAGACCATCTCCGCTGCGGCCGGGCCCTTGGCGGCGGCTCCCCCGTCCTGCGGCCCGCCGCTATAGTCGCCCCCGGGGTACCCCTGGTAGCCGCGGGCGGAGCTGGGGGAGGTGAGGAGCTGGTTGAGGGTGGGGGTGGCCGTGGGCTGCGGGGTGGCGCCCCCTCCTCCTGCGCCGCCGGCGGCCGAGGGCCCCATGACCCCGAAGCGCTGCTGCTGGAAGGCGGCGGCGGCGGCGGCGGCGGCGGCGGGGGACTTGGCGCCGGCGGCCGCCGGAGCGGAGCTCTGCGCGCTGCCCCGGGGGGAGCTCAGGGCGTAGGCCTGGGGGGGAGGCGGGTAGGAGCCGGCGCTGCGCCCGGCCCCGGCCGCATAGTAGGAGTTGTACTGGTGGTTGGGGAAGCCGTGCTCGGCGCCGCCGTGCGAGTTCTGGGGAGGGGGCGGCCCCGCGGGGGCTCCCGCCGGCCCCGGGTAGGACTGCTCCAGGCCCCCGCTCTGCAGCGCTGCCATGCCAGGGCTTTGTTGTCCGCCATGTTGGTGGAAGGCAGCGGCGGCGGCCGCAGCGGCGGCGGCGGCGGCGGCAGCAGCCTGGGCGCCCCGGCCGTAGGGCTGCCCGAAGCCGTAGGCTGGCGGGGGCAAGGCGGCCGGGTGGGAAGGGGGAGGCTGCTGCGGCGGCTGCTGCTGCTGCGGCGCCCCCACCCCGTCGCTGCTGCCGCCGCCACCGGGCGGCTCCGGGAGGTTATTGTTCAGGGTGGCGGCGGCAGCGGCGGGCCTGGGGCCCGGGTTCCCGTTCGAGCTCTTCAGGTCGGACTCGGCCCCTGCGCCCCCTCCGTTGCTCTCGGCCCCGTCCTGCAGCTCCTTCCCCGTGGGGCCCTCGCTCTCCGCCTGCTTCTCGCCGCCGCCGCCGCGCTCCGCCGCCGCCTCACCCCCCGCCTCCTCCGGGGGACAATCCCGCTGCTGCGCCTCCGCTTTCTTCAGCTCAGATGGAGCCGGGGCGCCCAGGCTGCTGGCGGCGGCGGGGGCGACCTGAGCGGCCATGATCCCCCCCCCCCTCCCCACCCAGCCACCCCCCCCCCGGACCGGTCCCCCCCCCCCCCCGAGCTGCTCCCTGCCTGGCCGGCCGGCGTGAGGCCTCGCTGCTCTGCTGCTCCCCGCTCAGGCGGCGGCGGGCTCTTCAGGGCAGCGGGGGCTCATTCCCCCCCGGCCTGGTTGGCGAGGCGGGGAGGGCTCCGCTGGGCTGGGCTTCCCGGGGCCTGGCCCCGCTGTACCTCCTCGGTTGCAGCCGGCGGAGAAAGGGGAGGAGGAGGGAGTGGGGGGGAAGGAGGAGGAGGGGGGGGGGGGACCCGGGACGGGGCTCCCGGTGCGGGAGAGGCGGGAGGGAGGGAGGGGGGGGACACGGCGGGCGGGCGGGCGCCGTCCCCGGAGCCGGGCCGAGCGGCGGCGGGGCCGGGCTGGGCGAGCCGCGCGGCAGCTCCCGACTCTGGTCCGCCGAGTGGGGCTCACTCCGACACGAGGCTCAGCACTGCCATTTTACCCAGCGCCGCGGCCGCCTGCCAAACCCGGAGCGGAGCGGAGCGCGGCCCGGACGGGAGCCTCCCCCCCGTCACAAAGGAGGAGCGGGCCGGCCCCGGCCGCTGGCGGCTCGGCGCGGCGGAGGCTGCCGCACGCAAAACCCGCAGCGGATCCGCGGAGCCGAGCCCAGCCCGGCCGCCGAGCCCCGCGCCGCGCCGCGCCGCGCCGGGCCGGGCGGGGGCAGCGGCAGCGGCCCGGGGCTGGGAACCCGAGCGAACCGCGGGGGAGCGGGCAGCGCGGGCGGGGGGGGGCGGCGGCCCGGCGCCGCTCGGGGTGAGGGGGCGGCCTCCCTTACCTTGCCGGGGCACTTCCCAGGGCAGCGAGGCGACGTCCTCCGGCCGGAGTCCCCCCGGGAGAGCGGCGAGGGCACAGGGCCGCCTTGCCGGCCGCCGGCTCTGGGGTTTCGGCGGGGAGATGGCCCGTGGGTTAACGAAGCGCCTCTTCTTTGTCCCTAGAAATTCCATTTAGAATTAGCCTTTGCAAACTGTTAGCGGTTGTCATTTCCTCTCCACCGGTTGTGTCCCTCTGGAAAAGGCGCTGGCGGCATGCCAGAACTGTAACGGCACACATGGACAGACGTCCAAGAAAGTCCGCTTCCCGCTCCTGCCAAAGTGAGGGCAGTGGGCGCTGAACCAGGAACTCCCTCGGGGCGGCTGGATGGGGAGAACCAAAACCACCTGAACGTGTCTAGACACAACACGTTGAGCAACGGGACGGGATGCTCTGGCAATCTCAGAGGGTTATGCGGTGCTGAAGCTCCCCAACCGTCAAGGGGTGAACTGAGAATTAGGCCGTTGTTCTTCTGCAACTGTTTCAGACCCAGATTCCCACCTCCTCCGTCCCCGCAGCCTCTCCCAGAGCAGGAAGAGGAAGGAGAGAAACGTACCTGGAACTCCGTCCCAGACACGGCCTGTCCTATGCCAGCAGGTTCTGTAGCTGCGTATTTTACTTCAAATGGTATGGGTCTGCAGCAGAGCATGGAAGGTACAAAAAGATGAGTTATTAGATTATAAAAACCAAGCGCTCAGAAATTAGGACACAGTCACCTAGTAAAAATGGCGGTCATGGTACGGTGTAGATCAGGGTCCCACGTACTGAATATGGGCAGGTGTCTCCTCTGGAATATGGAAGTATTTGGAAAAGTGAAGTTTAAGTAAATACAACTTTAAGGAGAGGGGAAACATCAGAAAACAATGGGTGGAGAGTCAAAAGACACTTCTGAGGTCTGAGGCTGCCATTTTAGAACATCACCTCAAAACAAAAAACGGGGCAGCAGTAGCCTCGATTACCAGCTGTACAGTGAAAAAAGCACAGGGCTCGGCCCAAGTCTAACAATCAACAGGACACACCACAAGAAATCCCGTTTTAACAACACTGATGTCAGTGGGGAAACTTGAGTCCAGAGCAAGAGGCAAGGCAGTGCGTAGAAGGACTGAATCACTGCCAGCACTGTATGCCTGTTATGGATGAATTGAAGATTTCGGTGTCTCCTGCTGTCAACTCAACCCTCACACTCATTATAAAACTTACAATATAAAATATTTATCATCTAGAATGCAGGTGGCGGAACAAAGGGGTTTATGCCAAAGCTGGAAAGTGGGAGGGGAGGCGGGACAGGGCAATAAATAGCAAAATTTTAAATGTATTCTAGAGCAATAAAGTGCCCTGCAGGCTCCCGAACAAAGCTCTGCCATTTTACAGTCTTTACAGTTGACTGTGCAATGCGGAGCAGATTCCGTCTCAGCTAATTGGCCAGTCGCTCTTTCTCCACAGCTGTAAATAAACTACTAGAAACCAAAGGGTAATAAATGATGACATTGGTATTGTGATAGTACTCAAAGGCCTTCATGACGGTTGGAGTCCCAGTGCGGTTCTAGAATCTCACAGGGGAGGCTCTGTGGCTTTACTCATATCTGTGTGGACCACAGAGCAGCAAAACCACCAAGATACTCTTCTTCAGAAGAGTTTGAAAACTGTGGAACATGCTAGAACAAAAAGTTGATCTACATGCTCTCTTCAGAGGAGCCCCTGTTACGTGATCAAACCCTGGGTTCTAGGAAGACAAAGAAGCAGGGGGAAAAAAACTCCTTCAACACATCAGGCTAGACTCTCACAAGTGAGGCCCAGTGGCTTTGTTGATGTCTATGGTGGGCTATAGTGCAATACAGCACCAAAACACTCTTCTTCAGATGTTTCATTTATGCTAAACTTAAAAAAAAAAACTAAACTGCAGAGAATTCTGCCATTGAATCCCAGAACCGTCTCAAGCAACCATCTCCCCAGGTCCAAAGCTACAGTCTACTTCAAGAAGCAAAGCCCCCCAGTCTAACTGAGCACCACCAAAAGTTTGACGACTACGGTTCAGGAGCTTACGTTGCAGCTCAGGTGCATCCAGGTAAAGACCCCATGCTCACGACCTCTCTCTACATGTGTCGGTCTTTTGGAATCTTCTTCAAAGAGCGCTATGGCAGACTATGAAACCTGGTGTTGATTGTAATGTGAAAAGCAGACTGGATTCCCCAGCCACCCACACAATAAGGAGACACTCACTTTACCAAATGTCTGTGAAAGCTGAAGCAGATTTTGAATATGCCTCATCAATGAGGCCCTGGCACTTTATTAAATATTAAGGCATTTGATGAAATTCCAACTATGGGGTTTGGGAAGCAGATGACAGTACAGTTCTTAACAACATTTCCACCTAATAGCTGAAAATTCTCCCGCCAGTCATGTCATGCCGTGTTGTAACTACCATCTTCCCAGCTCTGCAGAACCGGACAAGACTTTTCATTGCAACGCATCAACAGTCTTTTCTCAGCCTGAGCGATCCCTGCTAAGTAGCATGCAGCAGTCCTCCTTTCCCCATCTCCCTAAGTGCTGAGCACGCTTTCCTCCACAACAGGCTCAGCCCCTGGCTGCTCAGATAGGCTGGGGAACCAGCTCTGCGCTCTCACATGGCACTGCAGGCCACCACCACTAGGCTGGCTCCTCCTGAGTGGAAGTCTCCTTCATGAAGGTGGCCATGCCATTTAACCCAACACTAAGGCAGTTTAGGAAACCTGGTCTAGATTAGAGTACTAGAAACAGGAGTAGTGTCTTCCCCCCCCCCCCAAGAAAAAAAAAAGGCTCTGCCAACTGTGTGATGGCAAATATGGACTGAATCGTTGACATGGAAACCGGACTAAAGTCAGCCGCGCTCCCTCACGCTCACACACACACAAGTTATCATTATCCCCAGCCTTTCAACTTGCTACAAACGTGGACTGGATTCTTACTTCAGGAACTGGGTAGAGTTTCTATAATAAACTATTAACTAGCGCAACTAAGCTAGAATTAAACGAGCTAAGAAGCAATTAATATAGTTGGGTGAAGAAGGATGCTCTTCCATTTTACTGAAAGGCACAGTATGCTGAGATATGCAGACTGGACCCAAGAACAAGAGACCCATCTATTATAATTCATGGAGCATGCTGTAAAATATGGAATGGAGTGGGGGAAGGTTATCTACTGTACCTCAGCTTATCTGAGAGTAGTTTTGCTAAAGAAAATTACATTTTCTGTAAATATGTTTATATTTGCCCAGCCCATGCCTTCCAGTATTTTAGCCACTGTCGTATCTAGGTTAAGCGCTCTTGTTGCAGCTTCATAACCACTAAGACTAATATTAATTTGAATTATTTGTTTGCTGCGAGCAGCTAACGTGCTGGGCGTTGTGCAAGACAATGCTTATTTATCCTCTTTAAAAAATGTCAAGATATTGTATAAAATCCCTCTCCAGCGCTGACACAATGGCACAGGGGCAGGCAGCGAGAGAGCTCTACACTGCCAACTGAAGTGGAGTTTCAGCAGAAGGTAACTCTGTCAGTTTGCTGAACGCAGCAGCACAGCTCAAAGGCAGGAGTGGATTGTACACGGGATTTTGCTGCTTCCCACCGAGCGAGCACCGCAGGTTACAAAGGGAAGGGACCGAGCCCCTGCCTCGGCCGCCCTGCCAGACTCTGGTGTTAACATTTGACAGGGAGCTGCAAAACTTTGGATGCATATTAGAGAGGAAAGTGGACTCGGCCTGACTCAAGGAAATGCATTATTTTAGCAGCCCTCGCTAGGAGGAGTAAAAGGCGAAGCGGAGTTTGCGGAGAGGAAGGGCCGCGGAGCGGAGCCCAACGCCCCGCGGGGAGGCAGCGGCGGGCTCGGGGCAGCCGGGGCTGCTGTCACGGGAGTCCGCTGCCCCCACGGCCCCTGCCCCACGGCCCCCGCTCCGCCGTCTCCCACCTAAGCCATCCCCGGCGTGGTGAAAGCGGAACAGGAGCAAGTTTGGGGGCACATGGGTGCAGATTCGGGGCTCATCGAGGAGAGCAGCTCTCACCCGTCAATAGAAATGAGGCTGGAGCTGGAATTTAGTAATTCCAGAGAGAATTGAGAGATGTTCGGAAAGGAGACGACTCGGGGAGGAAAACAATAATAAAGTGCAGGGAAAGAGCAAACCGCATTTGTTTTATACACGCTGGTGTGCACACCGGGCTGCACAGCTGCCCTCACACAGCACCTCTCCGGTGCTGAGCGCTCGCACGGAGAAGGAAGAGTAAATCTACTTAAAAAAAAAAAAAAGGGCAAAAATAAAAAAAAAAGAAAAAAAACAAAACGTGGACCGGAGTTTTTAAAAACCCCTGCACTGGATCAGGAGCCAACCCTCTAATTTCCTACTGAATCCCACCAGATTTGGGACCTGTCGGGTGGGCTCGCAGAACAACCGCGTTACACTGCAAACCCCACTCGGAAGAGTTAAAAAAAAGGCTTTTAAAGCTGCGAAAAGAGAAAGACCTCAACTCTGGGCCTGGATTTTCCCACTGAAGCAAAACTATTATTCTGTTTCAAGTACTTGGGAACTGGCAATGCCGTGCAGGGAGGTGAAATCAGCAGCGGGTTCGCCTGCATACAGAAAGCTACCGGCTCCCAGCGAGCTGTCCCTCTCTGTTTCTCCCACCCTCAGCTGCTCTTTTCAGCGGAGTGTAAAAAAAAAAAAAAAAAAAATTCACTCCCGTGAAATTCTGCCCTCTTAAAGTGTATTTTTCAGAGAAGTTTGAGTTCAGGCGTCACGACTTGGGCGGGGGGGGGGTTGCTGCGGGAGAGGCAGGCGCCGAGAAAGGAGGTTTTTTCACCCTTTTCATAAAGCTCTTGCACTGCCATTTTACCGAGGCAGGGAGGGAGCGAGCGAGGGAGGGAGAGCAGAGCGACAGACAGCGCTTGCAAGGAAGTTTCTCACGGCAACTGCGGGCTGGATCTGGAACGGAGCCTTTTGTTCCCGGCAAGTTCAGCAGGAGAGAGAGAGTTGGAGTCTGCCGAAGAGAAAAACCAGCGGAGAAATAAAATGGAGGGAAGTAGGAAGAGAGGAGAGACAGATCGTGCTGAGCTGAGATTAACTGCCAAAGCAGGGAGCTCGGGTATTCTCTGCAGCACGGCATTTATTTAGAAAGTTGGTGTGGTAGCCTCAGGCAGAAATCCCTTGTTAAGTGCATGGGAATGAGTGAGAGACCCAAGGACAAGCATTGCTGTGCAGGAAGTGGAATTTTCCGAGGGGTTCACATCCTTCGGTGCTCTTTTTGCCAAGATTTTATCTCCTTGCTCGATAAAGGGTGCCTCCTAGAGACATCGGGAGAAAGGCCTTAAGGATGAGGCATGCTCTAGGTGTGTTTAAACTAAATAATTCAAGGTAGGGGACACCTTCCCTTAGAAATTACAGCGAGATCTGAAGACCAGATGCAACTTTGGGTACTCCCCTGCCCCCCCCTCCATTTTCCCTTTCTCCCCAGCCAGTGTTGAAACACTGTGCATTATGACCATGATCTCTGAATAGGCTGAAGTCAACTAAAAAAAAGCTTCCCCCTCCCTCCCCCCCCGTTTTAATGCTTATACACATATCCAATATATCCTGTATTCACATAAACAATTGTTTTTGTCTCCCGGTACACACTGCTAATTCTTCACTCCAAACCCACACATGCTCTTTGCATGTGTATGGACCCAGAATGCCAAACGCTGTAAACTTGGCTGAATTAACCCTCAAATCGCTGACAAACATCGATCACTTATAAACAGTCGCCCACGGAAGGTGGAGTAGAACTTTAATCCCCTCATTATTTGTGCACTTGGTGGTGGATTCAGAAAGCAGGAGCCTGCTGATGACGAGTGCTAGCTTTTCACACAAGTTTGGTTTTCAGTGCGGTGTCCTGAAAATACCGCTTGATTAAAAATATTAATCACCACCTGCGTTCTCAGCAGAGGCAGGAGAGATGCGCCTTCGCCCCGTGCAAGGGAGTACGCGGCGTGGCTGTGACAGCAGCTCAAGCAGACACCACGTGGGAAATCCGAGTTCAGGATTTAAACGTGCTTTTCCACTCCGGCCATGAGGGACTGAGAGCCTTGTGGGGGGGGAATTAAAAAAAAAAACAACCCTTTTCGTGCTGCTCAGAAGCGACCTCTGCGGCTGCTCGGGGAGTGAAGTTCAACAGCCCTGAGCTGAGAGCGCAGGGCAGATGCGGCACGGAACCGCCGGCTTCGGGGTCGGGAAAAATCAAACAGCAACCAAAAATGGAAGGGGGGGGGACACCCACCAGGGAAGGGCAATTGGCTGAAAAGCGTTATTCTGCGCTTTGTAATGAGGAGTCACACCCCAGCCATCGGAACTCGCTCTGAAGCGGCTGTTTTAACGTGTGGCTAAACACAATGCTACTCCGCAGGGTGCACAATTACGGAGTCATGTGCGCGATCTCCAGGTGCCGAAGACATCTAGCGCCAGATTTTCAAAGGCGCCCGGTTGCCCGACAGGCTGAGCTCTGAAAATATCCCAGGACCGGCGGGGGCTGACCGGAGGAGCCCCCGACGAACGGCTGCCGGCCCGGCCCGGCCCGGCCCGGGGTGCGAGCCCCCCGCCACCGGGCTTCACCGACCTTATCGGCGGCTTCGGTCCGGGGTCGTGGAAGAGGGGCGGGATGGCCGGGGTGGGGGGGACGGGGGGACCATCCGCAGTCACGGCTGGGTCGCCGCAATTTCACCTTCGTGACTTTCTTCTGGAGTATTTCATAAAATCGCCTCGCCATCGGGGACCTCTAAAAGGCCTGTAAAAGTTTAATAAGGAAATGTCATAAGGCATCACGCAGGAATTTCAGTTCACATTTTTATGGTGGCATTAACTTTTACGTATTTGTGAGTAATTAACAGCGTGGCTGTTGAAAGAGATTTGAAGACACACACCACACACACACCCCTTTTTCTCTCCTTTTCTAAAATGGTGCAAATCCGGTTTACCTCGGACATGACACCCACCAGGATAGAGGTGAGGTGAAAAGTACAAACACCACGGTTTGCCAATGTATGCAGGAAAACATATTAAAACCTACATATTCATCAACATGTCAATTAAATATTATTTTGCTATGCTTATTTTTGGTTGGTGTGTCCCCCCCCGCAACTTTGTTTTACTAAAGCAGGGAAACACATACAGAACCCTTGCCTGCAGTAGATGCTTTTTTTTTTTTTTTTTTTTTTTAAACGGAGCCCAGATGCTGGTCAGGATTAAGGTTACACCAAACACATTCTACATTGCCATTTTCCAAACAGAATGAAGCAGATGGAAAAGATGGAAGAGGATAAGGCAGGAACGGAGCACCACTGAAAACTGCAAGCCCTGCACTAACGCTGTAGAGGAGTGAGAGCTCGGATGCCAGGAGAGACGGAAAGAAACCAGGCGTACCGACTCTGCATATTGCATTCCTCGCATTTAAAATAAGTATTTTTAATTAAACAGCTGTCAGAATTTGTGCTTTAAACCTTATACTTAAAATGGGAAAATTCAGCTGCAACTGCTCACTGTAGTCTCCTTAGGGCTCAGTCCTAGAAGATGCAAAAGCCACTGGCCTCAGGCCACCAGAGTACTTAAGTATATGCGTAATTTTAAACATCAGCAGTCCCGGTGATTTTAAGCATATACTCCCTTAAAGTTAACCATGTACTCAGCACTTTGCAGGATCCGCCCAGAATACTCATACCAGCTCCTAGTTCAAGAAAATGAGTATCTGTACATCTGAGAAAACAAAGAAAATCTTCTTTTGAAATGGGCTAAAGATTTTTTGATTTCTAAAAGACGTGCGTTCACCAGTACTGGGAACTCAGATCAAACTGAAATAAAATCTCTAGGGGAAGTTAGCTGAATCCATGCTTATTTGTAAAATACCACCATTTGGCAAATTCATTCTAGTATTTCAGGTGAAATTCTACAAGAGCTGAGTTTACTCAGCACTGTGACTCAATCATATGATGTCCTTTGAAAATCTCTTGCAAAAACTGATTTTAAGATATTTTGTTGATATTATATAGGCACACACACAATACAGAGAAAGAAAACACAAACTGTTAAATATTCATGCTATGGGGAGAACACTTAGTAATGTCCCTTTATTTCAGCTGTACAAAGGCAGGCACAAATAACTGATAGAAAATTTAATAAAACAAAACAATTGCAATATTCCACATAAACAAGGTGTTGACCAGCTTTGAAACATTTGATCATGAAAGGGCCAGACAGAAATTCTACCTTTCAACAGTCACCCATAAATGTGTATTTCAAACTCTTAATTCTGTAATCTAACCCACATGGGGAGCTTTAGGACTTTACACACGCACAGAAGTCTGCATGCAGGGATGTGACTGATTTTCTGCTTTTAAGGCCTCCATCCTCTAATCTTGCTCAAATGTACATGGCCTAAAAGTAAGATTCTTAACTTCACAAGTATGTACCTCAGTGAAAATTACTTGCATTAGGAACAAAAATTTAAGGACATTCAGACCAGCTTTGCTGGAACTTTTAGAATTCAGTACTGGAACTGTGAAACAAGGTCATTTTTATCTAACAGTTATCTATGCCTTTAAAGAGGCCCACAATCAAACCTTAGTTATATTACTTCTTTATAAAGGCTGATACTATCACATGCACATTCAGTAAAACAAAGGCATTGGTCAGAAATGTTCACTTTCTCTGTAAAACAGAACCCTGAGCTCCAGACAGACTGAAGAATCATAAAAAAGACATAGTTTTCAAATATTTATAAAAAAATTGAGTATATCTGGCAAAAAAAACAAACAACAACAACAACAAACCCAAAATTCAAACATTTAATGGTTGTTGCTTACATTCCAATGTTTATAATTAGGTACCTGAGCAAAATGTGCTCAGAAAGATTCATATTCATTCTATGTATTGGTAAGGAGTGTAACTACATACATTATGAAACAAAGTATTTAAAAATAGTGGGTTTTCCTACCTTGAAGAAACATAGTTAATGTTTTCCAGTGGCATGGGTTCATATAACCACTGAGAGCACTGCAGCCTTCCCTATGTAATCCTGACCCTCCAGATTCACTACCTTCCTATTGTATTCTTTTACTTTGTCTATTCTTAGACTGTATGTTCTTAAAGACTACCTTATACATAGGTGTAGAGTAGCCAGCACACTACACTCTCTGTTTAAACACAGGGATGATAGCAGTAAATAATGCTGAAGCAGCACGAGGAACATAACTTCTGAATGTCAGTGATCTGTGTTGCCACGGGCTGTGATGATCCACTGGTAGTTATGAACAGTTACACAGGATAATGGAGTCCTGGATTCAGCTATCATCATTTAAGAATCTTCTCGTTATTTTTTTTTTAAAGGACTTTGCAATACTTCAAAATTCATTACTTTTCCTGTATCAATAGCCATGACACAGCATCTTTCTTAAAAAAACCCAACCAACCAAACAAATAAAACACCACCAAAAAAAGAGAAAAACCACCAAACACCAAAACATGAAGCACTACAGTTGAGTTGTGATGCAAATGAGTACATATTTTTCTACCACCTCTAGAGGTACAAAAATAATCTAAAACTGACATTCTACTATGGGAAGAAAGAAAAAAAACAACAACAAAATCAAGCCAAAGACTTGGAAAGTAATGTCCAGACAACTAGAGACTAATTAGCCTGGCCTCAGTGAGATGTAAAACTTAAGTTCTTTTTCCCCTGGAGGGGGAAGAGATGTAGAGGAAAATAAACAGATAAGATGCAACATAGGTTTAATAAAGGCAATCATGCCAGACAAATCTGATGTCTTTCTTTGATAAGAAAGCAGATTTTTCTTGGTAAAGGAAAACACAGTTCATCTCACCCACCTTAAATTCAGTAAAGCATTTGATCTGGTGCCACATGCAAAAATACAAGTTAAACTGGAAAATATGAAGATTAGTGCAAGAAAAGTTTTGTGGGTAAAAAATGGCTAAAAAACCCATGCTGAATTGTGCTGAAATGGGAACTTTTGGGCTAGAGCGAGTGCTTTAAAAGCTCTTCCAGCACTGGTCTCAGAACTGGTGCTACTTATTGCTTTTAAGCGACATGAGCACAAGGAATTGAAAAAAAAGTGTTAATATAGCTAGTTACTGACAAAATCAAAAAGCATCAATACAGAAAACTGGAATATCCTAAATGAAGAACTGGATGAGGTTCTGGAACAGCACAGGAATCCTGAGGAATGGACTGGTGGAATGCAGTAATAAGATTAATGCAAATCACAAGGCTGTTCACACAGGGACTAACAGCCAAAATTCTTGTAAACTGGGAATTCATCACAGTTAATAGAGAAGGATGAAGACTCAGAAGCATTATTTAGTCACAGAAATGACTAAACATCACAAAAATGAAGATGACAAATGTGATCTAAAGACCAGGTAAGGCACATCCAGATGTTATGGCAACAGCTCTCTTGCAGAATTCTGGGTACGGTTTATATTCAAGAATGATACAAGAAAACTAGAATAGTCATAGAAAAGGCTTCCTAAGATGGTTATAAGAGCAAAGAATCTATCATGAGAAAAGACTGAAGTTTTATTTCAGCTAACTCCAACAAAAGAAAGGCTGATATGGGATAGGGTTAGTTTGTATACATAGATTATGGCTTGTACACAGGTATTTAAACTAAAGGGTTATGTTGGCACCAAATATATATAAAGGCCTAAGTACATTTAAGATGATAGCTAGATTAGAATGTCTTATTATTACAAAATTAGATTTAAAAAAATCCTTCTAGTGAGGCTACCAGGCTGAAAAGGACTAACTGTTTTTATGCTGGGGCTTGATGTCCTTATGGTCAAAATGAGGTGTGGTTGCCTCAAAAGCCTGGCATAAGACAGCTAAGGGAGGCTCCTCAAGCCCAACGTTAGGAAAGTCCAAACAGAGGCGTTAACCAGTACAAGCAGCCCCCTTTGAAAGCTCACCTGCAACCTGGTGGATGATCAATAAAGAAGATACAATTAGTTTACTGGGGGCAAGTTCAAAATTTGTTTATTGTCACTGTGGAACATACAGATACAGTGGAGAACTTTGATAGCTTTGCCATTAATTTCCCCGCTTTGCATCAGTGAAATGAAAGGAAAATCTCTTTGCAATATCGTGAAGATACATTTATGGTGGTGAAAAAGTATTTGGATACTATAGTGAAAATGAAAATCATCACGAAAATCCATTACAATTAGTAATTCTGTATTTACTGCAGCACTTGAATTATATGCAATAAATAAAATATGTAAGCAAACATCAAATAACAAGGATAAAAGGAAAATCTGAAAAAAAACATTCATTGAATGAGACAGGGTTTGAGAAGGCAGGTTATATGATTTGATTTATAATTAAGAGACCGCATCACGGTGTGAGGAACTGGATTAAGATGGGCAAAAGCGTAAGAACTGTACACAGGAAAACTGAACACACTGCTCAGTTCCCTGTTAAATTCATCCGGGTCACAAGAGCGTAAAGAAGCATGAAATAGAGTGAATAATATGTAGGCTGACCCAGCCCTGGAGTACGCACAAGCTCAGCAAATTCTCTGTGTCAGACAGTGCTTGGAGAACTAAGCAGTGATCCTTGCTGTAGTCAAGGCTACACACTGTCACCTCAGCAGTGCAACGGTCCTCTAGTTCTGCAGAGAACTGTTGAAAGAAGCAGCTTTTCTAAGGGTAAAGCTTTCCAAAAAGCCAGAGAGTATGGCACCTCCCCAGAAGACCATAAAAGGCTCACATTGCATTTCTAGTTTTTGATAACAGCTTTTCATTTCCATCATAAATAACATCACCAGGAATATGTATCACCTATTTCTTTCCATCTAAGGTCTCTTAATCTCTCCAGACAAAACCTACCTGCTTTAGCAATACTTTTCCTTAGCAAACCAACCATAGCTGCCCTTCTTGGGATCTTCTATTGTTAACTGTTTGACCACTGGAGATTTTTTTCATGATTTCAAATGCATGGTGTTCCATGCTGTCAAAGATTCCTTCCTTGCACCTGCCACCTCTTCATGTTTCTATAAACAATAATAGGCAGGGGCATGGAGCTGAAAAGCGTCTTCAGTTTTGGGGTTTTTTTTCCTTCTTCGGTTTTTTTTTTCTTTTTCTTTTTCTTTTTTCAGTGTTCTGACCAGATAACTGCATGAAAGACCAAGAGGACACCTCACATCCATAAGTTGTATCTTCATGTCATCAACATTTTGGACAAAACCAGAATCCCATAACTTTTCTGTTGTTGTTTTCTTCTTTCTTCAAATGCTTTTCAGATTTAACTTTGGTTCATCTCAACACTAGCAACTATGTCTATTACTTTTTAAAAGGGACATTAACAAAGTTATTCTGCTCATTTTGTGAATAGGAGGAGAGTGAAAAAGTTTAGCAAGAATATTATAATCTAAGACTCATGTTATTTTGCATTTGCAAGCAAACATTCCTATTCCAGCTCATATTAGGACTTTTTATGAAATTAATGCTTTCTGAGTAATAATAAGACAAAACATATTATAATTTCCATCCAATATTGAAAATTAACATTATCTCACAATTCCGCTTCCATTGTCAGGCTGACCCACTTGGAGTTCACAAGAATAGTGCATTTGGAAAACCAGTTCTTTTTCTCCCCCTTGTCTTCAGGCACGGCATTTTCAGCAGAGTTTTTTCTGTAGCCAAGGATCAAGACATGAACATGCACAAGGAGGCGAGTAACTGTCTGGGCAGCAGTACTGCACTAAAGAAGCCAGTGGTTATAATGGATCACAAACTGAATTTGAGTCAAAGCAATAAAGATAATACATCACAGAAATATTTAATAAGGCTGCTTTACGTAGGACACCCATGACAATTATCTTGCTCAACCCAGTGTTGGTGAAATCTCAGCTGGAATATTGAATCCATTTTCAGGTACCACATAAAAAACATAAAACCAGATATAAACCAACTGGAAAGAGCACAAAGAGAGCAACAAGAATGCTGGGAGGCTGAGAAAATCTAACTCCCAAGAACAAATAGAAATATGGGATTTGCTTAATAAAAAGAAAAAAAAAAAAAAAGAAAAAGGAGAGACGTCATGTGAGAATTGAGAGGGGACAAAATACCAATAGTCCATTTTGTTACAGTAAAGGTCAGCAATCAAACATTCATGTCCACTGAAAGTAGAATAGGTAATAGACTTAATTCAGAGTAAGATCTGGTAAAGTAACAAAAGTGACATTTAAACAATGAAAACACTAGCATGGGAAGTTGCGGAATGCCCTGCATTTCAGATTTTTTTTAAGGACAGGATATACAAACATCTGTATGCGATACAGATAAGCACCTCTCTCTTGTCTCAGAGTCAGGACGGGATCTAAGGACCTCCTGATGTCTCTATGACAGCTATACTTATTATTATAGCAATACAGGAAGAAAAATTCTGGTGAGAAAGGAATATTTCAATTAAAAAATTGGACTTTTAGATGAAGAACACACCATTCTGGGTCACTGTCTCAGGCTACTATTTCAGGAAGTTACTTGGAGGACTTTTTTGCAACTGCCAGCTCCAGAAGAGATGAGGGAGTGCATTAAGTGCATCACTTATGCAAATATATATATGCACTCTGAGTTTAAAGTTTACAAGGCATTTCAGATTAAATGTTTGTTAATTTTATTTTTCTAAGTCAAACTACTTTGATACACTTTTGTTGACGATCTTCACTGAGCTCCACCTCAGCCCACAGTAGCATGACATCACCTACAGTAATTGTTAATAAGGTCAAACACTATTTCTTTGATTAATTTGCTCTGTTACCTCTTGTTCATAAAATCACAGTGCAGTTTTTCCTTACAAAATGGCTATTTTGCAGAGGCTTTTTCACTGGACGTCCATAACATTGAAAGCGTCTTTCCATTCCTTGCTTCTACCCACTTTTCAGCATCTTTCCCTGCCTCTTACAGATGTTGTACAAATCAGGGCAAGCTCAAGTTTCTAATGAGTTTGTTCTGGAGAAGTTTCGTAATACCATTCTACATCCATTCAATGGTAAATCACCTACATTGATGAGCAAGGCCGTGTACAACCATTAAGAAGTTGTTCTTTGTGTTCATAAATTCTTTCTCCTGGCTCGACAGACCATGTTTACTCCTTGAACCCCCATAACTCTTATTTGATTCACAGACTGTACCCAGGAAAAACTCCAGGTAATTTCTTATGCATTGCCAAGCTTTATGACACAGAAGGATCAGCAACTTCTCCAGATATATACATAAAAAAAAAATCCCATGACAATATCCCTGACATAAAACTGGCTAGTTTTCAGTTGGAAGTAATCAGAAATTATGCTCTTCCACAGATGGCAATGGGTTTCTGCATGTGAAGGAAAGTCTTTGTTTTGTATTCTGCCTCTACAGCTGAGATCTGCCCAGGTTTCTAGGAATGCAATTTTGTCATCCTGATGTGTGGCCACTGCTCCTGGCCATCCCGGTTCTGCACCAGTACCCTGTGTATCAGTCACTGCTAGCTGACTACACCCAGAAACAGTACACCATTGAGTAAACTGCTCCAGATAAATCCTGTACAGAAGTAGCAGGTTGATTATGAAGCTGCAGAACTAAGTCTTTCCACCTGTGCAACCTCACAGGAATATGCATTGTAATGGATTTACCAGTTTCTTCTTCGTGCAACCTTGCAGCATTTTGAAAAAGAAGTTGCATAGGCAAAAATCAATGGATGCCAGGAGAAAAGGAAGAGTGATTTGTCAGGTTGACCCACAGAATTCCCAAATTCCTGAGAATTCCCTGTCAGCACACTGTGAAAAAAAACATATTGCTGAGTAGCAGAACTCCACTCCATGGGATAACTGCCCAGAATATTTTGAGAGGTAAATTAATACAAGAAAGAACCGTGCACCCAATCAAGAGTGAAAATACCTTAAATCAGCATAACAAAGCGGGGTGAGTGTACTTGTGCTCAATATAGTTAAATAGCTGTAATTAGATCAAACAAACTAGATTGATGTATCATCCCTTTGTAGACATGGCCTCAGAAGGTAAGTCAGGAGCTAAGTTCAGTAAAACAGTTTTAGTACTGCAGCTTTTATCTAACAAGGCACAGCCACACACTTACTCGAAAGTAAATACTACTTAGAAGAATGGCTGAATTCCAAAGAAAAAGAGTTTATAGAGAAGACAGCATTCTTTAATAATAACCTGAACTTCTGTCAGTAATAAAACTCTCCTAGCTGATTTGACGATATACCTTTTGGATAAATAACGTACAAAATTTTGGTTATAAATTCATTTGTTTCAAGACACTTAAAGGTTTTTATTGAGTTGTTCCCTCATCAGTTAAGGTGTCTACACAGAAAGGGTGAATTCTAATTTGCTTTGTTCTTTCAGAACCTTTTAATTAAATTTTAAGAAAATAATGTAGAATAACGTTGCATGAAATATGGTTACTAAATTTCAGAGATGAGCAAAACATAAGGTAGCAGATGGCATGAAGAGGATATATGTGAAGATATGTAAATAGTAGGGAACCTCACGAAATCAAAAACGTAAGGCAGAACTGAAAGCACGTGCAAGACCCCTGGGAGAGCTGAGCTGAGGAGAAGCAGCAGCAACTGAGCTGAAAGATATCAGACTTTCCTTACTCAGAAATGACAAAACACAAACAGGAAGCTCTAATCTAGTAGAAGGAAAGACCCATCATAACTAGGGGAGTCAAGATTGTTGTGAAGGGTCCTTAAAGTAAACATGGAAGGAGTGGAGGAAACAAGGACAGAGTTTGCACGTGCCAACAAATATATTCATCAAACACTCTTTGAATAAAAAGAACCCCCTCAACCCCCAACTATTTCAGAATTGTAATCAATAAGTAATGAAGACATTGTGAAAAAGCTAATAGTGGAAAATAACCTTGTATTGAATAAAGACAAGATGAATTGTTTAAATTAGGCAGAAGACCAAACAAAGAGCAGCTTGGTAACTAATCAGAAGAGTTCTAATCATCAGAAACAGCCACAGCATTACTATGGGGTTAGGAAGAGATGTAGTCTGCGCATTAGCATCATTTGGTACAGAACCTCCACTCCAAGTCATATGAATTATTGCGGCTGCACAGATTGCCGTCTGGTAGCTCTGTCTTCTATGATATAGCCCGATAAATTAGCAAGTAGATGATGACATATCTGCATATCGTAGCAGAGTCTGGGTGAAGACCAAGAAGGTCTTTCTAACCTTTTGATTAAAAAGTTATCAGTAACAGACCAATACTGTTAAATGGAAGTCACCAAATACTACTTTCATGTAGAGGATATTTAAAGGTGAAGGGAGGCACACTTGAGAAGTGGGACTTAGTTGACAACTGCAATTCAGTTGAAGGAATAGCTGGAAAACAGTAACTATTCTAAACATTTATATTTCAAATAGTTGTTAGAAATTAGGGAAAAAAGCAGTTGCTCCCTCTTTTCCTGTGGGATTTGTTCTAGCCAGTGATAGGCCTGTGAAATACATCACTAATTTATCAAGTTGTTAGAATTAATCCCAATGAATATTCCACCAAACATGGGAGGCAGGGGGAAGGAGAAACCAGTGACCTGGTGTTACAAGAGCACCTAGCACCTACATTCAGAAGTTGAAGAGCATTTTCCTTCTTTGTTTCCACCAAAAATATTGCCATCTTAAAGATGTCTTTACATGTCTCCATCTCCAACAGAAAAGCCAGAAACTGCAGTAAGATGACAGGGATACTGAAATGTAGATGGCAAGGGTGCAGAGTTTGGTTGACAAGTCTCGGGAATTGCAAAGAGGAAAGGCTGGGCCACAGATTTTCTTAACATGTCTGTTTACTAATCACCAAATAAACTCAGTTAATAAAACCTGGGAAGCTGAAGAGCTGCTGATTTCTGAAGTGGCCCTTCCATGCAGCTGTGGAGAATACCACATCAGTGTCAGGAAGTAACATACCTTGTTCTGTGAACCAAGAGAACACACTGAGAAGACACTAAACTGCACAACAACCTGTCTGCAGCTACTGAAAAATTTCATTGCATTCTGAGCGTCCAAAAAAGTGTAACAGAGAGAAAATGGCAGCACTGTATGCAAAAGACAACATTAAAGAAATATGGGACAACTATCTAAACACACTGCGTGATTGCTGAGCCCATGGAAGTCACCCTTGTGGTGCTCCCTCCATTACGAAGATGCATTTGGTGACAGGTGGCTCTCTCCCTCTGTCTCATGCCAAGCACATTTCCATAGCAGAACACCACAAAGGTCACTGAGTCTAAATCTCAACTATTCTCATTTTGTATCTTCTTCTGCCCCAAGTTCAATTTGTCTAGGTGATTTATGAGGTGAACTCTGGCTATGCAAGGCTTCTCTCCTTCTGAATGGAGGAACAATTCAGATAAGAAACAAATCTCTTCTGAGTTAATAGAGGAAACTGGACTTAACTGCATTTACTAAGGTATTTATTATACATCTAGGCCAGATGAAGCTTAGCACATTTAATACATATAAAACTGCAGATAGCTGCTAGGAAGAGCAGAAAACAAACAAAACAGGTTCACGAGTTTCTCAATAATTTAAATTAAGCGCTAAAGTAACAGAAAAGCAAGAGTTGTGGTGGCAGCAGCAACAGATATCTATCAATTCCAGCTTGCTGCTTATAGCAACACACACGAATTGAGAAGCAGTTGGCTCTACGTCCCCTTAGATACCCTCTGGCTGAGGGACTGCTAAATTGTAATCAGTGTGAATACATAATCCCCAACAGGCACTGCAATACTTTTGTGGCTGTTGATTTCATAAATTGTCTTGAGGTTCTTTGTCATGAAAGACATTGTATATAATTACAGAAAAAAGATGACTGCAACTTACGGGCCTGGTCCTGTGAAAGACATATGTTCTTTGATGACTCAGCAGTTCATGGGGGATCATCAGCACTTTGTAGATGGCAGCCCAATGCTAAGAGGTAATTTGCAAGAAATAAGTCTCTATGGTATAACTTCAACTTACCAGTTGAGAAAAGACCATGTGTAGAATTCTTAAAATGCAATGAAATCACAGAATTAAAAATTTTAAGTATAAAAACCATTATTAAGTCATCCAAGTCCATTTACAATTATTGATGGTAAATCCATCTACTCCAGATGGGAAGAGGTCACTCTCTTCTTTTTCCAGGGCAAGTCTATGAATAATTTGAGTGATTAAAGCTCAAAGCAGGTGTGAAAATGAAAAAGACCAGGAAAGCACATGGGAAAGAAACCACACTCACATGAAGCTACTTAGCTTTCATTCTACAATCAAAAAAGGCACCCTCCATTCCCCCCAGTCTATACAGCCACAAAATACAGATGAGTTTGTACATTTTTTTCCAAAAGAGTTGTCACTTTTAAAGGCACATTGAAATCTTATTTTTACTTTTTAGGTCTTCCTTCTTCCATCAGGGATGACCTAAATTCTGAGCTGAAGCATTCACAGGATGCTTGCTTGGAATATAAAACAACAGCAAAAACATCAGGCTGCAAAAGAAGCAAAATAATAGGAGGGAAAATTACAGTGAAGACCTCCCTGAATAACAGGAGGTCACAAACACTGCAGAAATAGATGCTGAAGTAGTACTATCCAGAGAGAGTGGACACAAAGTGATTGCATTTACAGAAACCTAGCAGAAGACAGGTGGGCAGGATGTGAATCTAAGCAAACGGCCACAGTTCTGGGAATACCCAACAGTTCTCAAAATTTTCCCTCAAATATATCACTGTATTCTTTGTGCAAAAAATGTCAGAAACACCAAAATCCAAGAGTCTCATGTTACAAAAAAAATAAAACTTGAAAGCTTACTAGGAAAGTATTCAAATGGAATTAAACAAGTACAGAAAGGGGTAGAGGCTATATTTTATACGCTAAAGAGAAAAATATATGGAAAACACTTATACAACCAGGTAATCAGTAGTATAGACTACAGAACATTCATGCAGCTCATTATTTGAAAAAAAACCCCAGTATTTGCAGATACATTTGTTTGTATTTTATCATCTTAAACAGTCGACAGAAACTAAGATTATAATCTGTGCCTTTTTAAAATTCCATTCAACAGATGTTCATAAACAGACTTGAGCCAAATTTCAGTTCCCCAAAAGGATATTCAGCCAGAGAACTTCTACAAATGGATGATAAAGTCCTGCTTTTTCCCTTGTAATGATTGCTTTTCTGAGACATCAAATCCTCTCTTAGCCTCATTACAAGTTCCCACCAGCATAAAACGTATATTTCTTTCCATTTCCTATAGTATTGTTTTCCAAAAATGGCATTGACGTTCCCAGCACAAGACAACTTGCCCTCACTTTTTACGTCATCTCCTCAATACAGTATGAAGTGATTGTCTCAGTGACAAGGCTCTGTTCTTTTAAAAAGATGAAAAAAAAAATCCAACTGGTACTAATAAATATTTACTTAATGTAAGGAAAAAGGAATCCAACAATTAAGTATGAAAATTACAGAAAAAAAAAAAAGGTGTTTAGAAAGGCAAAGCTGTAAGAAGTTCAGTCCTTTTTACGAGAATGACTGCTCAATAGCTCCTTTTGGGACACAGTGAGATGACTTATTTAAAAGTATAGTCTAGAAATACCCCAAAATCACAGAAGTTATAAGTCACTTGAGGATTTAAGATGCAAAACAAAATTAAGAAATATCAGGACACATAATGAAAATGGTGGAATGAAAACAGTGTTGCACTGTTATGTGTCTATGTTAAAAGGGGGAGGGGGGACTGAAGTGGAAGGTTTTATTTTTACTTAATTACTCTCAGTGTTCACTGGGGACTCCTTCCAAAGTGTATTTTATATTTGGACCTAAATGCAAGCAGGATTCAGCCTTGATCTTATTCCTTATGACAATACGTTTCTTAAATTAGAAGTCCCACAACTAAAATGTTGACACCACCACTAACGTTCCTCCAGCACCTAAGAGTCTCTTATGTGTTATCAATCTATTAATACGGGAAGCAGTTAGCATAGGAAAAAACCCAGGGCGATTGTTTAAAATAAAAAAACAATCCAGAAAATAATACTTTGTAGGCTTGTAGCATCTTTTATCCAAGGTTTTCAACGTACTTTTAAATATGAAGTCTCAAAACACTTAAAAAAAAAATAAAACCCACCCAACTTTAAGGAATTTTGAAAATTATAATACATTAATTGAGTGAGCATCCACCTGTGATGCAATTACAAGAGTCTCCTACTGCAGCATGTCACACATATTCAATCCACCTTCTGGTTACAGCTTCCAAGTTTGTGGTATGTAGAAGGAACAGCAGAGCTGGTTAAAGATTTTCTCTTGCTTCACATACTCTGCAAGCTTCTCATTAACTCATACATGACTTTAATCAGTGCTGAAGCACACAATTCTTTCAGCGTGCATCAGGACTGGTCTGGAAAAAAACCCTCACTCAATAAAATATTATTATAACCATGAATTAGTAAAGAAAAGGGCAACCTTTTTTCTACAGTGACTGCTGATTTTCATATATAAAGGGTTAAACCGACCTTCACTGATCCAGGAGAGGTAATAAAATAGAACTTTAAGGACAAAAATGAAGCACTTCAAGAGATTATTATGAAGAGCTACATTCAAGATGAGGGAAGACAAAACCTTATTCTTAAAGCACAGATGCTTCTAAAACAAGAGATCACGCGTTTTAAAAAGCACACTACCAGCCCCATATAATGAATAAGCAAAACGAGGGGAATCAGTTTTTTTTCCCTCGCAGGGCTGTGGAGCTCAGAGGAAAGGGGGCATTCAGTCGATCTGCTAGCAGAGCCAGATGCATGCTTTGCACTTCTGCAGGGCTGTGGAGCTGGTATTGGTTGGGGGGGGGGAGAAAACAGAGTAAGCCTGAGAAAAACCCATCAGAGCTCCTGTCCTCCCCTTTCAGCGTTAATGGGAGGGATACAAGTCTATGGGAGCTGCAGTGGGGGATGGGGCTGCCAGAGGGGGTGGGGAGAAGCAGAGCAAGGCCTTACAATCATCAGCAGCTCTTGTTCTCCTCTCCTTTCAGCGTTAACAGGAGGATGTGAAGCTCATGTAGCTGGGAATGGGATGGGGGAAGCAGAGCAGGATCATAGTTTAGCTTTTGTCCTCTCTCCACAGGGTTAATAGGAGGACACGAAGCCTGTGTAACCGGGATAGGGGGAGGGGATGGGGGGGGGGGGTTTAAGGCCTTAGATCACAGTTTCGTGCCCTGCTCTCCCTGCAGGGTTAACGGGAGGATGTGAAGCTCTCGTCTAGGGGCAGCTTCAGGGTTTGTGGGGTCCTGTAGAAAGTCAAACATGGGGGGGGAGGGGGCGACCTGGGGTAAACTTCCCTAAACGTGGCGGTGCGTTTCGGCCACTCAGAGGTCTGCTTATCCAGAAAAATGAGCCACTAAGTTGCCCGTGGGGTGGCGGTGGCCATCGGCGGGGTGGGGTGAGCCCAGCTCCTTATCTGTAGGGCGCAGGAAGAGCGGCCTCCCCGGCTGATGGTGAGGGCCGGAGGGAGAGCCCAGGTGTGCCGACAGAAACGCGGGCCCTTCAGAAAGGGGGTGGAAAACCGAACACGGGTGGGGAGGCGAAGGGAAAGGGGCGGCCCCGGGGCCCGTCTGGAAACTGCTCCCAGGGCGCTCACCTGCCAGGAAGACACCGCGTCGAGGGTGGTGGTGGTGGGGGGTATTTAAGCACGACCCCAGACCCTCACCCTAAACCCGGGGAAAGTTTCCCGGAACTTTGCCGTTCGCCCCGGCGAGGGGAGCCGTGAGGCGGCGGGCTGCCGGCCGCCCCCTCAGAGACCCCCCCCCGCCACGGGAGGGGGAGGGGGCGCTGTTCCCGGCTCCGCGCCGCGTTTTCCCGCTCACCCCCCTCCCTCGCGCAGAGCTCCCCGTGCCTCCTCACTCCTCCGCGACTCCGGACCCCTCCGCCGGAGCCGGCACTTTTTCACCTCCCCTCCCCCTCCCCGCTTCCTCCCGACTTATCCCGGCCAAGGCCGCGGGGTGAGGGTGGGGAAGAGGAAGACTTTTCTCCCCGTTTCTGTAACGGTATCCCGCTACGGGGAGAGCGGGACGGAGCTTTTTTCCGGGTGAAGGAGGAGAGGCGGTTGGGACTACTTGGCGTTCCTGCCACGGTCTCGGCGGAAGGAGCTCGCTGTGCGAGAGGCTGCGCGGTGCTGCGGCTCTTCTCAGCGCTTCCTGGAAACTCCCGCTTAGGAGCGGGGGGGGGGGGAGCGGGAGAGAAAGAGTCCCAGGCCGGGAACGGGCGGGGAGAGGGGGGGGGGGGGGGGGGGGGGACACGGCACAGCACAGCCCCCTCCCCTCCGCCGCACCGGGGACGCGCACAGGCAGCCCGGACAGCCCCCGCGGCCGCTAACACCCCTCAAACCGATCCCCCCCTTCTTCTTCCTGTGCAGATGGAGCAGAGAGAAGTGAGGGATAAACTCCCTCGTAACAGCCGTGCAGGCTTGGGGGGCGGGCACCCCTTTTCCCCCTTCATAACCCGGGGAGCGTCCCTCAGTACCCCCGAAAGAGAGGGAGTGGGGAGCGGGAGAACGTGACGGGGTGGCCGGGGGACGAAGAGCCCTTCATCCCGGCCTTGGCAGGGAGGAGGCATGGGGAGAAGCAGCCTGGCTGGGGAGGGGGGCAGGGGGCAGCGACCCTCCAAAACTGCCCCCTTTCCCCCCCGTGTTTCTCTGCGTGCACGATGCCCCACGGTGGCTCTCCGCCCCTCCGTGCCCCCCGTGGGCCGGGAGGGCGGTGGGAGAGGGCAGGCGGCAGCGGCGGCGAGTTAATGCGAGAGCGGCTGAGCGCCGGGGGGGGGGGGAGGGGAGGCCGAGTTTGTAAATGGAAACACTGGTACATAAGCATTTAGCACAATCGGGCTGGAAAGCTCCAACTGCAAAGGGCTGAGAACAAAAAAAAAAAAAAAAAAAAAAAAGGAAAGAAAAAAAGTAAAAACCCTCCCTTTGCTGCCCTCTGCCTGCCGCTGTGCTCGGTGCGGTGGCAGGGGCGGCCGCTGAACTCTGGCTCTTGCCGCTTGCAGCCGGCTGCGGGACTGTGGAAGGGACCGCTGGTACCTGCCGACCCCCCCGGGACCCTGCGGGGCCTTGGCCTGCCTGCCCTCCTTGGCACCTGGGCAGCCGGGTCCTCCTCCTGCGCAGAGCTCCTTGCTTTAGATAGCAGAAGGAGAACTTGCATGTCTTTTCCTGGGTGAAGAAATTGGGGAAATGGGGCGGGGGGCAGCTCTCACACCTGTGTTCCTTTTCTTGCTCTGAATACAATAGGTTATCCTTTTTTCCTGGGTGTGGATGCACTCCCCCCCACTTCCAAACAACGGGCTTTCTTAAGGGGCTAAAACTCATTCCTGTTAGACTCAGCTAAAGGATACCTGCAAGTAGAGAGGGCTTTGGGGTCTACACTTTAGTACTTGCATTACTTAACGAGACAAGAGTAAGAATGCATGGCGTATGCAGGCTGCAAAAAAAATGAAGTGGAAAAAACAGGAGGGGAAAGCAAGTCTGCTGATAAATGCCCGTGATACACAAACAAGGACACACAGCATCAGTAAATACCGTATGGTTCATTAGATACGGGCTTTAGTGATTCTGCCTAACGGTTAAAGACCTTAGTTCCTCTGCCTTTTCTAGCTTGTTGCCTTTTACAAGCTCATCTCTCCAGCTCTGCCAGTTCCCAGAGTCTACCACCCTTTAAACGTGGAGTTGTTGATCCTCTCTGGTGTTGCAATGCAACTCTTTGACACAGCCCCCCCCCCCCCCCTTCCTCCGCTGAATCCGTGAGTTTCAGGGATGCTGGGACTGCTCGGGAAAAGCAGGCAACATGTAATGAAATTATGTGGAAGAGAAGGATCCATTATAGCAAGTAGATACCCGTAAATCCTGTTAGCGACCAAGCATTTCCATAGAAATTTCCTGATTCTAGATGCCCAGCACCTTTCATACGCTTCCATGTCCTTATCACCATTCCTAAACCTGTATGTGGCTTCATTTACAAACCTAAAATCCAAATGTAAATTGAGGGTGAAGGTTGTCCTCGGCCTCCTGATCTCTTTGAAGTTGCTGTCTCGTTCATCGGTTTTAGCTCTGAATTTTGTAGTTCGGGGTCTACTGGAAAGAGCAGCCTCCAGCTCTTGAGGACAAAGAGAGAAACATTATCGGCTTCACACTCTTCCAGCACCAGTCAATTAAAGATGATCTGTGCTCTGTTTTAGGCCTCAGCTCCCTTTTAATATCTTTTAGTTAGTTGCTTGCTTTGTTGCACTTTTATTATTTCGGTCTTTGTACTCCAATCAGTACAGAACGTCTTGTAAATATATGTATTTATTCTGTCAGTCTTGCACTGCTTCCCTTCTACCATCAAAATATTAAAACACAAAAGCTCACTGATTACTCATCAGCAGATCTGCGAATTTACACACAGGCAGCTTTCTTCGGAGCAAGTCAGCAAATTAAAAACAACTCCTTCAAAAAACTTTGACTGAGAATGGATTGTTTCCAGATCCTTTTTTTTCCTCAATAAAAAAGGCAGGTCCTGGGGAAAGCTAATAAACAGCCGCTATTGAAAAGCTGATAGCGCACCACATTCTGATGCTAGTTATTTTGGAGTAATTGCAATCTTGTGTTTAGATAGCAGGAGATAGGAAAATGTCACTTTGTCTACATGTCCCATAAGAATAAATCATCCTGGATACTTCAAGGGGATAAAGTGTCTACCCACAAAGAGCTGATTCAATAGTCTGGACTGAAAAGCTTTACGTTGCCTGGTAGATAGTTTAAATTATCATGGGAGGATTATCAAAAGCCTAAAAAAACCCACCCCAACACATTAAAACGAAGAACTCAAAGTCTTGTCCAACTGCAGGAAATTTGAGTGTTGGAGAGAAAAAGAAAAAAAGCCCACAGCTCCCTGATTTCATGAACTCTTAATTGAGGAAAAGTGGTTTATTCCTAAATATCCTTTTAGTGTGCTCTAGCCTAAGTTATTGTTTATCCTCTTGTTTTTATGGCAACCACTCCAGTATTGACTACTTTAATATTAACCACTTGAGAGTTTTCAGTGATTCCTGAGAACTGTGTGAGTGATAATGTGCCTCCCGCACCCACAGCCCAGCACAGTGATCCTCAGCACCACTGTGCGAGATGTAAAGATGCACCTTGAAAAGGTTCAGGTTCTGCGATTAAGTATAAATCAATTATTCTGGCTGAATTTTGTTCAATTAATGATGTTAATTGCCTGGCTGGCAGACAATTTAGAATTTGAAACCGTTTCATAACTGATATATAAAGATTTTGCAGTTGGAAGTGATTTAACAGTATTGTTGATAATAGATCCAATACATATCCCTCTCCCGCTGTTTTGTTAGCTCCCCACTGCCAGGTAGAAGGGGAGTCCTGCTTGGTTAGGGAAAAAAAAAGATAATCTGGTTGAGAATTGTGCTTTATTTTAAATAATTACCAGATCCGGTGTAGTATTTACACTTGTATTTTTAATGTTCCAGCTGACAACATTTTTTTGTTTTTGAAGTTAATCAAGCGAGCAGAGATCACTCTCAATCTGGACTAGCAGAATCTAGTAAAAAAGGTGTTAGTTTTATGTAGCTGCTGTTCTAGCGCTAAGTGCATATTAAACAGGGAAAGCTGTGGTTATCAGACCGGAGTACTTGATACTCGGTACTCCCACATGGTACGTTTGAAGTGATATTACTGAAATATACTGCAAAAGACGCCGCTCTTCATCTTTCGAGCCTCCTGCTAGGCCTCTGGCGGAGGATGAGGGAAATTTACAGGAGCTTCCCAAATGGGAAAGGGAAAAAAAAAAGCCAGTTAAATGATGTATTTGTGAATCAGCAGCTGAAGAAACATTGTCATGTGAAGGGAATCCCACTATTAATGAAAGAAATGTTTCCATGCCTGCATGCTTAAGTGAAAGCCCGTGCAACACTGCAATCCGGTCACAGCTCCTAAACCGTGCAAGCCCACACCATTTCCGTGCTCGATGTGCAGGCAGTAGAAACACGGGGGAGCAGAGAGAATGGCATCGTTTGTTCGAATGAGCTACTGTCGAGGGTGCCTGCGTTTGCCTTCCCCACCTTCTCACTGGAGACTACGCTGCAGGTCACAGGAACTATAGCCATGAGGATGAAGAGAGGTGGAGATTACCGAGCTGAAGCAAACATGTTAGAGAAGTCAGGCAAGTACTTTTGGAGGAGGAAATTTCAAGCACACTTTTCAACCCATCGCAGGACCTGTTTGAGATCTGGCAAGGCTGCACTAGTCCTAAGGCCAAAGAAGTAAAAAGCAGGTAAAAGATACAGGTGTCTCCTCTCTGTGGCTGCCAAGGGGAGGTAGTGAGAACACTCACTAGCACAAGACAGCGCAAAAATTGCCAAGGCAGCATGCTCATTTTTCAGAAAACACCCATTAGTGGAATTGTTTTCTTTGCTCAAATTTGACAAGTCAGTTCAAGCCCGCACACATCCTGCAGGATACATTACACTCAAGTATCTAGCCTGTATTTCCAAACAGCTCTGTCACCCCACTAGTGATCATCTGTCGAAGGCACCTCATTGCAAGCTGTAGTCCTTCAAGACAAAGAATTCAAAATATTTATACCCTCTTTTTAATTAATGGAAGATGCTCTTATGTATAAGCTGAAGACACAGCAAACACCAACAGAAGTAGCTAAACTTGTTTTGTGTTTTCTGGTGATGTCAAGTTGCCCTCTTACAAATCTTTTTGCTGTTCTTCTGGCCTAAACAAATTTAGAACAATATTTCAAAGACCACTGATTATACCACTCAGTACCTGGAAAGCGAAAGAAGCCGTGGATGGAGTTAAGAAGAGGGATAAAAGCAGTCTGTGGCCCAACCCCAAAATTTTCACAATGCACATGGGTTGATTGTGTGAACTAGATGCAGAGAGCTACAGGGATGTTATGCTGCAATCCTACAACTGTGATTCTTGCACATTTAAAGCCGTATCTGATTATGCATTTGTGTATTTTCTGAGTATGTAATTATCTAGCACAGCACATGCGGGTTATGGAGTAAACCCACTTGGGAGCGGTGCACTGAGAAGGGGAGAAAAGGTCCGCCTGTGGGTGTGTGGGTGGGTTTGTCTGTGTCGGTGATTTCAACAATCGGTGTGTGCAGTGCAGAGAAAAGTCTTACCTGGGAAGAAACTGAGATAAAATCACGGCTTTGTGCTGTGAGCAGTTATTGCCTCCCTGTAGACTATGAGGATCCAGAGCACCTGCTCAGGCATAGTACCAAGCAGGTTACAGTCAAAGTAAAAGTTTCAGGCTTCTCAGAGTTGAGGAGTTAAAGAAATCTAAGTGTCCTTGCTGTAAATGCAAGGTAAATTATTCATTCTCTCTCTCCCTCCCCCTTCCCTCCCTCTAGTTCAGTTTTTCTTTTCATGCTTTAATCGTTTTGACACCAAGCTGTACAAAAGTAATTTAAAATTAACATGAGTGACACTTGGTAGATAGCAGGACCTAGCGCAGGGCTCCACCTTCTACTTGGGACTGTGGAAAGGGGCTCTGGATTGGCTGCAGGTCCTGAGGCAGCTGATGGGGACCATGGAAAAACATGGCAAACAATTAATTTGCTAATTTAGTTTTCTGTTTAATTTGAAACCAGAAAATTGTCAGGCACTCATCAGCCCACGAGCAAGGCTGAGTGGACTTAGGGCAGTACTGCACTCTTGACAGCAAAGAGGGGACGCATTTGATTAGCCAGCAAAGCAATTTCTTCTGCCGGTACCAATGGCATTTAAGAGGCTTAATAAAGTGTTTTAGCATTGAAGTTCTGCAGCAATGGGTTTTGTGACACTTCTCCTTGATCCGGTGCATTCTGTGTATGTGATAACAGCCTCTTTCACTGGGAAAGAGGTAACGTGCACACGTGTGTCGCAAAACAGCTGTCAAAAGTTGCCACCTTAAGCGCAGAACACGCCCTAGTCCATCATTAACCTGGTACCTCCAAACGATGCCTCGGCCAACCGGAATTCTTACAGGGATAACTCCTGTGAACGATAAATGATGGTGAGGCGTAACAGGCCTGTATCAGGACTAACGTCCTTTGATGGAGAAGGAAATGTTCTAATTTGGTTTCCTCCCATCAGCTGTGAAGGAGAGTAAGTAATTTCAGATCTGCATGGAGTGGGCCCTTTACGCTCAGTTTTGGGCCTATTTTTCATTTAGTAAATTGAATTGTATCTATTTATTTCACATGTCCAATTCAGGATTTCACTAGTGGCTCATCAGAGCAAAAAGGTGCACATTTACTGGGACTGAGAAACCACCACGGCCCTAAATTTCATCTCATGCATTTGCAAGGGTTTGCTGTTGTGCGTTTGAGTGGGTGTGTGCGAAGTTGTGAACACATTAAATCAATTAGTTCGTTACCAGCAGAGGGAGCGTGGGTCAGGGCTGGGTTCAGCGGGGAGTCAGTAGGCTAAAAATGGGCCTGTCTCCCAAGGAAGTGTCACAGCACAGCTCTCGCAAAGAAAGACTGTTGCGGCATCAGCACGATTCGTTCCTAAATCCAAATGAACCGACAGATAGGATCTCATTTGCAAATCTGGGACCTTGCTTGGCGTCCCTAATTCACAGATTTCCTCTTCCCCTTCTAAATGATGCTCTCTGTAAGTCAAAGTCACTAGATGGTACTGTTGCTGTTTAATATTGACGCCTCTGTGGGCCAGCTATTTGGGAAACTCACATTTCTGCTGAGAGCTGAAGAAGGGCCGTGTAATTTGTCAGGGAGATGCAAGCGAGGAGCCAGGGAGAAGAAGTAGGTCAGATCTGGTTCCAGGGATTTGGCTGTCGGAGGGGGAGTGGAGGGATGGCAAAGATCTCATCTGAGCTGGTTTGCTTCCAGGTCTGCTGTCCGAAGGGGGGGCAGGGTCAGGCCCTCACGTAAACCCCGTGAAACCCAGGTCTTGGTCAACTTTGCTCGTGGTTAAACACTGCTGGGGGTGGCTCAGGCTCAAGAGGAGGGACGAGCCCTCTGGGGCTGCGGCTGGTGGAAGTTGTGTTGCTTACCCACCTCGGTGTGCGTGGAGTCAGCCTCCTGGCAGTAGGAAACGCTGGCTCAGGCAGCAAATCTCAACCTTTACAGCACATGAAAAGCCAACCTGAGGTGAGCGACTGGTTGCACAAATTCCTTAACCACTCAGAAACACTCCCAAGCTTTCAAATGACATCATTGCCCGGGTCCCATCCCAGTTAGGAGGTCACCAACCACTCCATCGCGGATGGTAACAAACAGGTTATTGTGCTCTGCTCCGCAAACAAGCCCCAGCCCTCCCAACTGCAAGAGAGACTCCTTCCCTGGTCGGGCAGCCCATGGAGAGCTAGCTGCCTGCCTGCCCTGCCTTCACTTGGGTTTCTATTAGAGAGGAAAGTCAGGCCAATTAAATCAGGCAGCATTGAATCTCTAATTGACATAAATGAGACAGACAGACAGCTGGGAAGACTGGGGGGGGGGGGGGGGGGGGGGGAAGGGGAGCAGGTGCCCTGGATGAGAAAGAGATGGAAATCCAACCTAATAGTACTGCAGCTTTTCTTATTCTGTATGTTTATATTAGCTAGCAACATCTTGAAAAGTGTCTGAGCTCCTGCTGGAGACAAATTAGTGAAATAAATACAAGTTACAATCATTGTGTAGTTGATTAGGATGTTCCCAAAAACCTCCAAACAGACCCAAAGCAAAAAAAAAAAAAAAAAAGCCTCAAAAAGACTTTTTTATTTGTGTAGTTAAATAGAAAAATCTGTTTTTTCCCTATGCAATTTGAACATAAGGCCTCGCAGCTGAACAATTACAAAATAATTTAAAATCCTATTTGTTTAATTTTCCACATCTGAGCATCCCTTGACTAGGTATTTCCCCCTCTCTTTTTACCGGGGAGTGCTCTTTTTCCTTGAACAGACCCTTCAAACATTAATTTATACAGAAATAAGTTATTTAAATTCATACATTTCAGAAGAATGAGGCGTAAAGGGGAGTAACTTACCGAAGTCCCATACACCAGCACCAGCACCGCGGACGGAACCAGAATTACCAGCCCTTCAGCAGGCGTCTCCCCAGGGAGAGCATGCAGCCTCACCCAGGGTGTTGCCCTTATGGAAACACAAACTGTTGGCCATTTTCTCGAAATGCACTTCTCATGCTGTACAGGGGAGCAGAGGGAACCGTGTGGGGTACAAAAGCAAGGGTGAAAAAGCAGTCCCGAGTGGATGCAGGTAACAAGGGAGGGACCAAATTCAGTTTTGCTGTGCTGGTAAATCCTCCAGTAGCACAAAAAGCCGCAACTCTTGCAAACCAGAAGGAAAACAACCCGTACCTTAGTTTTAAAACAATGAAGATTTGCGCATTGGGGTGCAAGAACACCAGAAATGCTTTTCACTCAAATTTCCAGAAACTTTTGAAGTCTCTTCCCGAATATTTCAACACATTTTCCTTCACCATTTTCCCAGCTGGGATCATTTTTGCTAGTACAGACAATTCTTCTTGGTATCCAAGGGAATTGCCTCCATAATTAGACGTGCACCCAGTGCACAGATCAGAGCGTTCAAACCCAGCAGCTGGAACTAGGAGGCGGGTCTGATTAAATCTGCTCTGCCACAAGGAGAAAAGCCAGCTTTAATGAAACATCAGAAGAACTCCCTACCCCTTCTTTAAACAGAGCAGGAAAAGGGACTCCTGTTTTACTTCAGCAGTTGCTGCTCATCATGTGCTCGCAGCAGAGAGCAAGCATAGCAGCAAGTGATCTGGGGCCTTGAAATTGGGGATCTGTCTCATTAAAAAGGTCTAATTGCCAGCCATGGCATTTATTAAAGGGGGCTCACACTATGCCTTCAGAATTACAGTAAAGACTGGAAATGTTAGCAGTTGCAGACCTTGGTTTTCTCCTCGATAGTTTAGGATAACCCCTCCTCAAGCCAGTGAGATCAGGGTCAGCTCATGCATGTCTCATAGAGGAACAACTTCTCATCTGGGTTTCCTGCCCTGGCCAGAAGCGATCATTTGTGTGCATCCACAAAAACGCACGCACAGCCAGCCAACAACTCGGTTTTTTCATGGAAAGTAAATGATTTCTATTAGTGCATGCCCAGTCTGCATTTAACAATCTGCTGTACAGAAAAGGGAGCTGGTGAAAGAGGCAGATGGTTGGATAGGAATTATTAATCCGATATGAGATTTTTTACCTTTAGTTGTGGCTTCCACTCGGTGTCACAAACTCCACAACTACTGGGGGCTTCCCCGCAGGCTAAGGCACTGAGCTGACCGAGGAAGGCAGGCTGCGGGTGTGCCGACGGCACAGCAGAAAAATCATGCTGTAAGCCTGCATTTCTCTACCTTTTTTTAAAAAACAGAGCTGGGAGTTGGGGTGGAGAAGACATGTTAAACTTACAAGCAGTTTGGTGGGTGGGGGAAAAAAGTGACTTTTAACAAATAATGATTTTCCTACTGCTTACGGCAGCAGAGGACACGGCGGGGACTAGGGATCAAACACGACTCTAGTCTAGACACAGCTGCAATCCTTGCCTGCCTTAGAAGTTCGTACAGCACAGGCTGAGGAGAATTTAGCATATCGTTTCCCTAATATGATTAAAATGCAGCTCCCTGTCCTGGGGTACTGACAAATCCTCAAATCTACAGGCATCCAAAACCACGTTACCGTTTCCACTGCTGAAGTAATTCACTTTGCAGATGTGGCAGTGGAGACAAGCGATGCCAACTAACGGAGGTTTCTTTAACTAAAGTTTGAACTCAGCCCTTCTAGTAATTCGAATATCATTTTCACAAACCTTGCGAGATGCAGATGAATGAGAGATTCCTGGCTTTGAGTCAAATGCTGCAGTAATTAAATGTTTATAAAACACTTCAAGCATGTGAAGTGCTATTCTCATAGACAAGAAACCAATAGACTATGGCAGATTGGAGCCGGATTTTGAGGCACACCAGCAAACACAGCTCATTTCTCCTGCTACATCTCTCTAAAAGAGTTGCTAACAGAGGATTATGGAGAACATTACCAGGTTCCTTTTATTATAACCAGAATAAGTCAAACCAGAATTGCTTTCTTTCATATGAACATGTGTGACTCAAGAGTTTTTCCCTCTGTAATAAATATCCAAGTAGAGGGCCAGCTTGCTGTTTATCTCGTGAAGAAACTACCCTTAGGGAATCGAGAAATTGCTGCTACTTCTGATCTCTCGCATAAAACTGAAGAGGTTCCACCTGTTACAGGTTTCTAACACCATCTGCTGTTTAAAAATAAGACAGCATTTGAGCTAAGCAGCACAGGAGAGTTTGTACTTGTTTGATAAACCAGAAGTGACACCAGCTAATCTAGAAGGTTTGTGTAATTGGCACATTTCACTTTTGTTCTTTCAAGCCCTGAACATATTTCAACTTGATCTTAATTATGAAGTGAATTATTTCTTTGCTACAAGACCCCAAAACCCAACGAGCAGCAGCTGAAAGCCAGGTCCACACCACAAAACTTAAATCTTCATCCACAGTCACGGGACCCCATCTTTTCAGTATTGAAGTAGATTTCGAAGCAATGTAATTCCACTCCAAAGCCTGGCCCAAAGAACCTACTTAAAAACTTTTTCTTAGGAGAGAGCCATAGCCTCCACAGGTTATGAGGAACTCAAAGAAAATAATTATTTCTATTAAAAATATTTACCTTTTGCTGTGTCATACTGCTTCTTGTATGACAGAATAAATACTCTAACCAAGGATTCTTTTACTGCTTCCTAATTGAAAGTGATACAAACTTTTGTCCCAGGAAAAACAAGAGAGCCCTGGAGTTCATTACACATCTAAATTGAAGGACTCACCACCAATGCTGTTAGTTTTTGTTGCATGTGTTAAAAAGCAAGGAGGTATTCTTAATAACAACACTTTTTCTAAAAGAAAAAAAGAATTTTCTCCTAATGGGTCCCTAGAGAGCCCAGCCATTCACCCCGAGACAATGCAGTAGTTTTATTACCACAGGTTTAGACAAAAATTACCCCAAATCTTAAAGTCTAATACCAAACAGAGGACACAGCTACACGATCCTTCTCTAGTCATATCACGTCAGCCCATTTACAGCATCGTCCTCCATATTTAACATTTATAACCCCCTCCACATACATCATTTAAAGAGTCACTGGCTCCTTTTGTAAGCGATCAGCTTCTTACCCCAGCACTTTACATGCACTTCTCGACAAAAGAGACCTTTTACATGTCAATTTATTTTCAGACAAGCATATCTGAAAGGGAGTTTCTCTCCAGAGTAGAATTAGTATTAATGGCAGGTGTTCCAGTGTAACACAAAAGGAGGAAGGCTGCAAGTTAGCTGAGCTTAAGTAGTAAGACAGCTTGATGTTTTAATAACCAGAGGCAAGAAAATGGAGTGGCAGCGGACCTCCAGCTTTCATAGCATGAATGAAGGTTTTATTCAGAGCCCCCTATGTACTTGCAAAAGAAGACCTTCAAATATTTTAAATGTTTTCATTGCATTAAAAGAGGGATTAAATTGTTGAATATTACATGAAAGCACAGCATCCGCCCCACATACCATTGAACACGCTTGTGGTCAGCGAGTATTTCCGAAGCCTCCCACGTGTTTGGGAAGGCGGCGGTGGCTGCCACGAGGAGGTGGTGGCACCCAGGAGGCCACTGGCTGCACAATTCACTGTCCACAAATGGCAAAAGACACAGGAAAAAGAATTACATGAACAAACTCGAAGGTGGGGATTTGAAGAGGGTTATTTGCATTAGTTGGATGGAAAGTTAAAAAGCTGATTGGTTGCTTAGTGAAGTTTCACTAAGAAAAATAGATAATTGCTGAGAAAGTTACTGGCCTTCAGTTTTAAAGACAGCCTAAATAATCATGATGGGAATATTTATCAGGCCAAAATACATTTATTTATGCTCTGTTTAATTTGACAGGGGTCACATCATTAAGAGGAAGGCACGACTACTTCACACAGTGGGAAGAAGAAAAACAACCTCTCAGCTGGGTCAACCTCTTTTACAACAGAAAAGTTGCTGATTTATGCCCCAAAATAGTAAAGTTTAGCCTTTCTTATACAGAACCTGTATTACATAAAGAGAGCCGCTCAATATTATTTTCAGGCTTCTTGCCTATGGATTAACACACTATTTCTGCACAGGTTAATTCCAGGTAGACTCAGCTATTCGAGGCTGCATTCCGGGATTTCTGCTCCCTTGAGCTTTCATGTAGATGCACAGGACAAAATCTTAAAGGTCAAGTCGGCCATGAAACACCTAAAATAACACAAGCAGTTTTCCCTGTAAAGATTGCCTTATGTATTAAATACATTTTTGTCCCTTTTCAAATCAAGACAAAGGTAAGCTGTATATCCTCTTTGTCCCAAGTTAAAGCTGAATGACTTCAACTCTGTGAGAGCAGATCATTCGGTCTTCTCTAAGACACTAGCTCCCCCCAACAGACGTTAGAGACCCAGCCTGCCACAGGCCCAACCTTCACCTCAAATCCTGCAATTTCAGTTGACAGCAGTTGGTCCCAACTGTATTTTGGCAAAGGTTTGATACTGTCAGGACAAAACCAGAAAGGGAACGAGGGGGCCCACTCGACCTGGTACAAACACCTACAGTTCTCATACGCAGAAAGATCAACAAGTCCATTTTTATTGAGCACTGGAATTAAAAAAGTAACAGCACTTGGTTGATTTGGAACTAAAAATCAAGACTTATTTTTACTTATGGAAGAATCACTCAAAACAACTTGGTTAAAAGCACCCCAGAAAGCAAGGTGTAGCCCTTCTTGTTCACTCTGTTCTCCAAAGTGATGGAGGTCCCAGAAGCTACAACTGCACCAAAGTTCCTCTGATTGAAGACCCCAGTGAGGCGGAGGGGTTTGACGCTCCGGGTATCGGGGTTTGATGCTCTGGGTATCATCTCATGGCCAGGCAGAGTCTGCAGCAACCGTGGGCTGCTCTCCCTGTGCCCACAGAGCTCTACACCTGGTTGTGCTAGGCATCTTTGAGTTGTCACTAGTTGGCCTCACACCAGCACCATTACAGGGAGGGTCAAGCAAAGGTTGTAATGTTTTTCCTGACTGATATTTGAAAACATTTACAATTTCATACAAACAAGCCAGCTACCATCCAAGCAGGGCGAACGTTTGGTTTAAGACCCATCCTGACAGTCCATGTTGTTGGGAGGTTCACAGTGAGTGGTGATCACCACCACAACACGTCCAACGCCATCCACCATTTCAGACCCCACCCTTGAAATGCAGCGTAGGAAATATTCTGAAAAACTGTCGAGGTGTCTGCTTCAATCCCAACAGTGCCCAGAGGGACTGACCGCAGCTCCAGAAAGAAGCTGTTTATAATTATTGTATTTGTTTCAGGTACCTAAAATTTGCACACCTTTTCACTGCTATGAGAGTTACTGCACAGTTGTAGGAAACACAAGGCAGGTTCACTGGCACCAATGCAAACATCTTGTCAGAGGAGAAAGCAAGTATTTTTAAGGAAGGCATTTTGCTTGGTGGAGTGTCCCCCTCCCCAGCTATGACTAAAACATTAAATCCAGCTCTGCTGGGCATCGGTGGCAAGACCAGTGAGAAAATCCAGTGTGCACTGGCACTGGCTACCTCTTCTCAGCAGCACTGGACATTAGGGCAGCACTTGGAATAAACATAGAAAGAAATCGTGACTATTGCAGCTTCTCACTGGCTGCTCCAGGGATTAAAACAGGACCTGCCTGGATGAGGGTAGAGGAGGACAGAGCTGTACATCTCGGAGAAAATCTTTTTATGGAATTCTCCATTTTAGAGTCAACTGGGACTAAGCAAAAGGGAAAAGCCAAAAAAGAAAGTTCCCCCTCTCAGCCACTGCGATCAGCCCAAAGTAGCAGAAATTCACATGAGAACCTTTCCTGGCTTGAGACACATCCTTGAGCATGTGAGCGTTTGCAGTCCCCGTAGCTCTCCTGCTCCTCCCAAGAAACAGCCATCACCAAACCAGGGAGCTCCAGCAATTCCCTGCAAGTCAGAATGGGTCCGGAATTTATGTCTAGCACAGTTTGCCTCCAGGTGTTGGTTTCTATTAGCGCTAAAATGTCCTGAGAGTAAGAAGTTCCCCTCCGCAGCCTGCATCCTGCCATCTTTCCTGTTGATTACTGCCTTATTCCATAACTGGTTCTAATTACTTCCCACTGCAAAGTGAGGTATTGCACCTGAGAGAAGGTGGCATAATATACAGCCCTACTACAGTACTGCTGGTTTTCCCATCACAGGGCCAGATGAAAAAGCTTTGCAGATCTCCCAAAAGGCAGGCAAGAAACATTATCCCTGTACAACGTGGGGAAATGACCGGGGTCACTTATTCTGCAGCTAAAAGTCAGTCAGTAAAATAATGTCAACTGAATGACACGTTTATTGTACAATTCAGAAAGAAACCCTGAGTTACCAACTGTAGAACGAAGTTAAATTAAAAAAAAAGGATGGTTTGTTTCATAGGTTCCTGCTGAAGGAAAGGAAAACCAAAAATGGTAAAAGCAGCAGCCGGAGCCAGCCCAAAGCCTCAGCTTTGCCGAGGAGAAGGTTCCTTTGTCATCCCCACCTGCGCGGGTGACAAACTCCCCCGGGAGTGATGGGGAGAACGTGAAGATGGGAGGGCAGAGGGAAGGAATGAGCCAAACCTAGCAGGTATTCTGGACAGCTGAGCATCTAAGGGGGTGTTTGCAAAACCCGTAGTTTATTTTGCTCAGAGAACTGCTGTCTGGGCTGGGGGAGGGCAGGAGAGAGGAAGAAACAGAGTCTAAAAAATCGACCTTACACTGAACATAGACGCACAAAAAGTGAAGTGAAGGGGAGGGAAGTCCTTTACAAACATGAGTGCTGCTGGTTAGGAGTCTGCAAGGTTGACTTTGGGAAGGGCATCCAATGGTTCAGGGGAGGAAGAACCCCAAAGCCTAAGCCTCAAACATTATGCAGCCTTCCAGCTGCGATGGCGTTGGAGAGGATCAATTCCAAGAAATGATGTAGCTACAACAAATACCTGGCCCTACACAGGAAAGGGTGAATCAGAGCTGCTTTTTAGTGCCACTTGACATCAGTTATACATTCTAGTTCTCATATACACAGATGGATGTCTTTAAAAATTGACAATTTACACTTCAAAAAAAATTTTACAATTAAGTTCTCTCAGCAAAGATCAGTCCATACAAGGAGGAGCCCATCTTTCAGAAACAGGAAGGCATTTGGCCTTTTGAGAACAAGTCCTCAAGGGAGCTCCTGTGCAGGCATTGACCGCCCAATCTCCTGCCCCCCGTTTTCGGTAGGTGTGCAAAGTCTGGTGTGCCTGCACCGCACCGTGCGGCTGCAGACCATCCCAGCTTCACAGTGTGGTGGAAGGAAGTTTCTTCACCCGCCTTTGTGCCAGAATGGAGGATTCAATGGGCTTCAGCTGGGGGCTTGGCTTGGAGCTGTTCAGTGCCGAGTACGTGGCAGCCATGGCCCCCTTGGAGAGAAGGCACGAGAAGTCATTTAGATGTAGAAGAAGTACTTCAGACTCACGGCTTTACAAGCTGAGGCAGCAGAGTAGCCAGACCCACACACAAAGCCAGGAGCATCTTCCTTTTTTCTTTAAATCTCCCTCCCGTACTGACATGCTGTTAAAGGTTTTCCTGCCATTAAAACAGCTTGTCTTGTCTTGCCTCCCCTGGCCCACACCTCTCCAACTTTCCATCCTGCTTTGCCCACACCACCATCACCCCACCTGGACCGCTGCTTTCCAAAGAACCCAAGGTACCCGAGGAACCAGCTGAAGGCTCAGCCCAGACTTTGTACCTTTACAAGCTGAACGTCCTGGTGATTCAGCTGACTCTGGGGTAAGCTGTCCTTCTGGGTTATCCAGGGATGCTGCAGGACCTGCTTGGCTGTTAGACGCTGGTGAGGATCTACGTGAAGCATCTTTGATACCAGATCCTAAGGGCATTGTTTGGAAAGTTAGACTTTAGAAGATTTCATACTTTAAATGCAAAAATACCACCTGTCTGCCCCCAAATTAGGATTTAAATTCAGAGGCCAAGTTTAAAGTCCCCAGACATCAATCTCCTTTTGTACAAAATACATTTTTGGTAGGCCTGGGAGGCGTAACACAGCAACAAACCCAGCATGGGTCAAGCATGAGGTTGGTGTTCCACGCAAATATTCACAGCCAGAGCTAGAACAAAGCGGGGAGAGGCACGCTGCTGAGTGGGAGATGTGCATGGGGTAGAAGCTACACTGCTGGTTTTCTCCTCTCTCTTCTGCTCTTCCTCCCCAGCCTCCTTTAAACTTGCCTCACAGCATCTGGCCATGCTTGACCTCAACCCTTTAATGTAACACAGACAAATATCAAATCATACCTTGGCCATGTCAGAAATAGTGTCCCAATTGCCTCCACTGACAGAGAACTTCCCCCCGCCTATCCGGGTCAGGATCTCTTCTGGAGTGTCACTGGGACCATTTGCAAACGGAGTGCAGCTGAGGAGAGAAGAGAGACCATTTGATTTACTGTCCTGTGACCCAGCCAGGGAGCACCTCCAGGTAGCAGCGACTGACGAGGAGAGGTCCAACTGCCACCGCGGAGCATGTCCGAGAGCAAGGTGGTCACAGCCCCCGCTGTTGCCTTCCAGCAAGACCGAGGCGCTTACCCTGCAAGCATCGTATACAGGAGAACTCCCAGGCTCCAGATGTCACAGCCCTCGTCATAGCCTTGGCGTTTTAGTACCTGAACAGAGTAAGCAAAGGCAAAAGAATTGTGTTTGGTCGTTGAGCTCACTTCAGCTCGTGAAGAGTGGCTTGACCCCTGCATGCATACAAATCTGTATGCAAAGCTTCTAGAGCCCTACTGAACAGCAAAATCTTGGACTGAAGATAAGGATTCAAATCAGATTTTGGTGTCATGGAACAGAGGAACCCCTCAGGCACATCAAAACGACAAGCGAGACAGAAGCCATGTTCCAGTGTGGTGACACTGCACGCATGCTCCATGGTGTGCTGGCTCTTTTTCTTTCTTCCTCACCAAGATAGCTGAGTGGAAAATCATCCCACTTCTTTTAACAGGTCAGTTAATCAGGAGGAGAAGCAGCCTAGAAAATCACTGGGATTTTCAAGTCTCACTACCCTAAGCAGAGCCATCAGGGCAGTACAAGCTGGAGAACTGCACTGTAACCGCACTTGAGATCCCCTATTTGTTCATTACTACAAGTGGTATTTCTGCAATTACCTCTTCCAGGACAGAGTATGTCAGAGCAGGCTGGAGTTAAGAACAGGGCAGACCTACCTGTGCTGAGAGAGCGCACAGGCGAGGGGAGGGACGTGAGAGCTACCAAAAGGTCTCAGGTCAATAAGGTGCTTACCTCGGGTGCCACAAAGTTTGCTGTATAACAAGGAGTCATGAGAAGGCCATTCTCAGCCCTCAGCTGCTTGGCAAAGCCAAAGTCACAAATGCGAATGCTTTCGGGGTTTCCTGACTCATCCACATAGAGAATATTGCTGGGTTTCAAGTCCCTGTGAACCACCTGTGGAGCAAAGAAAGTGCCATTCTCAAACTCTTGGAAGACAAAGGTCTGAAGCTGCATCAGGACACTCAACCCCTGCTCTGGCCCCACATCTGGCTTGCCAAGACAGCAAGACCAGCAAGAAATAATAGTCCTGACAGGCAGAGTTACTCCCCGGAGGAGAAGGAGCGTAGTGCAATGCCAGACAGCTTCCCAGGAAAACAGATGTAACCATACTCACCCCTTGGGAATGCAGATACTCCACCGTTTTACAGATCGTGTGCAGGACCGAACTGGCTTCCCTCTCCGAGAAAAACTTCTGTCTGAGGATTTTATCCAGCAGCTCCCCTCCCCTCATCAGCTCAGTCACCAGATACACATACTTCCCATCATCATACACCTACCAAAGCAAATATGGAGGAGTTAACCCAAAACTGCTTCCAGAGCTTCCCCTTTGTACTTCTGCCGCCAAGAAGCAGACAGAAATCAGCAATGCAGAGGTGCCTCTGGGGATGCTTCCCCACCCCAGAGCGATACATTGACCAGGGACATTGGGTTGCCCGTGCTGGAGCTGTGTTCTGCCCCCATAGACCAGTCTGCGCCTCCTAAACCAAAAGGAGAAGTCATTCAAGTCACACTCACATCTTTCAAGGTGATGATGTTTGGATGCTGCCCATATCGCAGGAGGATTTCTATTTCCTCAGAAGGGTCTCGCTTGCTCTTGTCAATAACCTGCAAGAGTACGGATAAGCATTAGCCACAACGGGGTGGGAAAGGGGCCAGGACGAAGCAAACAAGTTGAGTGTTTGGAGCCCTGCAGAGATCCTGGCACCATAGCCGTTCCCTGTCCCTGCCCTCTTTAGCAATAAGCTCTAGAAATCCCCTAGTCGCTTCATCAGTTCTGTGTCCCCAAACCCCAAAGTTTTATGTCTGGCTTATTTGTTAAGAGCTGACGTAGCCACAGCAAACTTTGCGAAGAAAGGTGAGATAGTATCCTCCCTCTGAGAGAGGAGAACACTGCTTCCCCACTATTCCTAGGTAAGAAAGCTTGTGCAGTTACATGCACAGCAGCACAGAAATTGTCCGTTTAGGCCCTACACAAGCAGGGAAAGCAATTTCATTCCTGGATGTTATTGTGGTCATCATGGGGACAAACAGAAATCTAACAGGGGAGTTCAGTTCAGATGGTAAATCTCAGACCTTGACTGCGTATTCCATGTTGGTTGCTTTATGAATGCAGCGTTTACACACTGAGTAGGAGCCGACTCCGATTGCCTCCTTCACCACGTAGCCATCGTTGAACTGGACATTCTTGCCGTGCAGCTGCTGCAAGAGAAGAGCAGAGAGCTGATGAGCTGGTAGAGTTCAGGGAAGGGTTTGTGCAACGTGCTGAGTTAACTGCAACACAGAGTGAGCTGACAGACTGCTGTCTGCTACATCCCACAGCTTCTCCTCCTGGCTGGGGAGAGGGAGGAGAAGAGAACAAGGCAGATATAGGTCAGTAGGCTAACACTATCTGCATCTAGCACTGCGCATTTCGGTGGAACCTTTCAACCGACCTCCCGCTAGCACGGGTCCACCTGGAGAGAGGAAAGCAAACAGGCTCGCATTGCCCTGACGGCCTTTGCACATGACAGTCAATAGAAATGAAAGAACAACAGGATGCAAGAATTCAAAACAGAACGACACTGCCTCAGGCTTCCTGTTAGCTCTACTCCAGATGGTACAGAGGTCCCGCAGACCCACTCTGGAGTATTACTGCAGCTTCTAACAGTTGTTCCTCTGTCCCCACTTCTTACCTGTACCACTGAATGTAGAGGTGACTGGGCAGGTTTCACCTTGCCATCCTCCATCAATCCGGTTGCCACAAAACTGAAACCTCGGAAGAGCTGATGGGCCCCTGCACTAGGGGGGATGCCTGGGGAATCTGCAACAGGAGTCAAGAAACAACTTGAAGAGGGCTAGCCCTGCAGAAGCAGAAGCCTTCCCCTTGCTCCCCAGGAGCTATGGCTCTTCTTTAGGTTATTCGAGACTAGAGCCGCACCACGCAGCACTGAGCTTATCCCTAACACCCCACATACCTATGGCTGGGTCACCTCCTCAATGCTGCAACCAGCCGGAGCTGGCAGCACCAGCAGGAGGCAAACCTTGCCCTGCTGGCACCGGCAAACCAGTATTAAGTCATACAGTATCATTTCACACAGGAAACTTTGGCTTTGCATGAATTCATACAAACCTTTTGGTGTACGTGATGTAAATTCTGTGTCAAAATAAAAGGTGTCATCTGGCTGGCCTACTGCAGGCTTGAAGGGTGGTTTGATTTCCCTGCGGTACAGCTTCTGCAAAACAAAGACAGCTCTAAAGTGCTCCGACAGATCAACGCTCTCGTACACGCTCAGAAGGATGCAAAGGCTTGCTAGGAACAAGAGGCCAAGAAGAGATTTTGCAAAACTAGAAACAGCTCTGTGGCTTCGCATTTAATTGCAGCTCAGCAGTCTGAGGGAAGAATTCTTGGCCAGTGGGGTGCTTTTGAGTCAGTTTGTGGAGAAATACTACAAGTTCTACAATATATTAAATCATGGGGAAAAAAGTGTTCTATATGCAACTTGGCCCCAGTCCAAAAGCAGTATCTATGAAGTATTTATCTCACCAGGCTCTTCCACCTCCTCCTAACTCCCATTAGGGCTTTGCTGACACATACCTCCCCAGGGACAGCCAGAAGAGATGCCCTAGGAGGGCACTTATATCCCAGCACTCCCACAAGTAGCCTTTTTAAATTGCTTCTTGAAGCAAAAATTTGAAATAAGCTTTACTAGCATTGGTGGAGGTTCAGTCTAGCAGCTTGCTGCGTGCCTCAAAAGCATTAAAAGATTGATCTTCAAAATCCCTTACCAAGTAAGGGAAAACGGGGAAGAAACAGAATTACGTGGTAAAGTAAGGAGTTGGCCAGAAGCAACTGGGAAATGCTGGTTCAGTTATTGCCCTGCTTCTCTGTACAAAACAAGGTATTTCCTTGCCAGAAATGTTTCCGTGATTCCTTCCCACTTTGTGCAAGACAATCCTTGTTGTGCCAAACCCCAATTAAAACCTGCACTTTACTGTTGAGAGATGAGTAAATTCAAACTAAGGTGAGATCATAGGCAACTCAGGTATGAAACAGTTATTCACATGACAAACACAATTTTAGTTTCGGGAAGGATTATTGGAAGAGATGGAAACAGGGACTGGTAGCTGTCCCATAGCTGATGCGGGCGTCACGACCGTGCTATTACTGCAGTCAGCAGAACTGCGTTACTGGTGCCGAGTGGTGTAAAAGTTTGCTCTTACGTTTCTGATACTCACATTCCAGTCAATGGTAGAGTAGAAAGGATGGCGCTTGATCTCTTCCGCCCCATCTGGTCCAGAACCTGAAAGATGCACCCGTGAAGTGTGTTGCATCAAACGAGGACCACCAAGTATGCAGCACAGCCAGGTATTACGGGGAACCTGGCTGTAATGAAACGAGCCCATTAACCGAGCACAAGTGCAAACATGCTGCTGACCCACGAGGATGTGAGAGGCCCCGACGCAGCATCAGGTGTACTCAGAAACCAAAAAAATGTCTTACCTAATCGGTTGGCTGGATTCCTTTTGAAAAGGGCTCGCAGGAGGCTCTGTGCTTCAGAGCTCAGGAACTGTGGCATGCCCAGCTTTGCTCTGGAGAGGAAGTTACACAATCAGTTGTAGGTTTAAAGAAGTCAACCCACAAGCCGACTGCAGCACCTCCACCCCCGAAAGTACAATCATCTGTTTGGCATTTACACTGCACCCTTCAAACTAACTGTTGATACAAACCCACTTGCCAAATAATGCCATTAAGTTGCGAGAACCCCCAAATTGCAACACGCTTAGAGAAAGAGCAGAAGCTCGCCTCCTATACATACAGGAAAGACAAACTCCTCTTACTTGAGGATGAGGGTCATTGTCTCCTTACGATCCTTTCCCTGGAAGGGTAGCGAGCCAGTGAGCATTTCAAACTGGGAGGGAAAAAGAAGAAGGGGAGGTCACGTCTGAGCAAGCCTGAGGGTTGCACAGATCCCAGCGCACCTTCATCTGGGAGCTCGCCAAAGCTAGCGAAAAGCTTGCAAGGGATCAAAAGCCTAGCTCTAAAAACGATCGCAGACATCATATTTTCTCCAAAGGAGCTTGGTTCCCAAGGTTTGCAGCGGCAACACGTTCAACCCAGCGCCTTCTCCTGTGGGAGCCCTCAGATTCAGCAGCTGCCAGACGGTGGCACCAGATCTGCACAGACACCGACATCCCAGCGCTGGGGTGGACACGGACACCCCCACGCACCCCATGCTGCACACCCCAGCGCTCACTGGGACAACAGCGTCAGGAACTCTGCCTCCCCCGAGAAACACGCGATCCTGGCTGGATGCCTGGACTACAGAGCCCTTTCAGGGAGCTTGGAGAACATCCCCAGGTCAGCACATCTGCTAGACGTGCAGAATCATGTAATGGTGTTTCAGAGCTACCGCTGGAGCAGCTGCCGAGCCAGGTCCCCAAACACTCTAGCTGGGTACATACCATTAACACCCCACTCCAGCTGGGTACATACCATTAAGACCCCGTAGGACCACCAGTCAGCACTGTGCGAGTGGCCTTGGCGATTCACAACTTCTGGTGCCATATATTCCACTGTTCCACAGAAGGAATAGGCTTTCTTCTCATGGTCTATAGCCTCCTTACTCAAGCCAAAATCTACATAAGACAAAAACTGTCAGCATGCACCCACATGCTCTGAGCAATCACACAGAGCAGAGAGGCCTAAGAGAAGCTCCATATTTCAAGAACCAACCTTGCTGGAGCACAAGGCTTTTGTGGAGTCCCTTACCTGTGAGTTTGATGTGCCCTTCTTCATCCAAGAGGATGCTACGGCATGAATGAAAAAAACAAGTTGTTACCGTCTGCAATAAGGGCTGGTGAGAACAAACACACACAGCAGAGGCTGGTCTGAGACGCTCCCAGAATCCAGAGGAGAAGGTTATCTGTGCCTTCCCCCAGTGCTTTAAGCTCCATCACCAAGACACGAGCGGGACCAAGAGCAGCTCCCTTCTCTCTACGCCCTCAACTTCACGTTGAACGAATGACCCACGCAGGTTACACCACCTTTGATCCCCCACATAGCCCAGGTAAAGAACAACCAAGTCATGCAGCTGGTATGCGTCTCTGCAGAGACCCAGCCTGGTGCCTTTTCCCTCTGAAGGCTCTCAATTGCTTAAAGCCAGAGCCCGGAGACTGCCAAGGATTACTGCTCAGACATGTGCTGCACACATGCTGCCTCCGCAGCGCTCCTGGCCGTAACTGCTGATCTGAGGAGCGGGAGCCTTGTCGATTGGCACTGCCGCCTTCCATCTGGCTGGCCTCGGAGCATCATTCAGCTTTGCCTTCGTGGAAGAAGGCTGCGCCGTTTGCTGCCTACAGGCTTGGGACTGAACTGAAGGACTCGGTTCCCTGCTTCAGCTGTGCTGCACGTACTTCTCTGGTTTGAGATCCCTGTATATGATTCCCAGGCTGTGCAAATGGTCGAGCCCCAGAGCCAGCTCCGCTAGGTAGAACTTCACGTCCTCCTCGGTGAACATGACCTGCAGGAAGGGAGAGGAAGCGGACAGGTGCTGGGGTTACAACGCTGGCAGCGGGACAACCTCCGCTGCGCCCATGCAAGACCTTTCGCAGCCATGTTGCTCCTTCCTGCCCTTTCATACCCAAGTTTCCCAGGCTTCAGCCACCATCCTAAAGTATCAATTAAACAGCAACACCAAAAAAACAAACAGGGTTACTAAGCAGCAGACAGGTTTTTAAAAAACTCTTTGCTTAGGTTAACCAGGTTATGTTCCCAGTTGTCTTCACTTGGCACAACTTCTCGCTACCCCTCCCATTCCCTGCCCTTGCCCATCCCAGCGAGGCAACACAGCCAGCCAACGCTGCAGCAGAACATGGTTCTCGCCTGTTTTAAGCTTAAGTTTTGCTCAGAAGCTGCTGCGGAGGTGACACCCGCCTCCTATGCTGCTGCTTTTCTGCCAGAGGACAGGGTTCCCGAGTCATCCTCTCCTGTTGCCAGCTCTGGGCTAGCAGCAGCTTGGAGGTTGTTTTCACCCCCTCAAAGACTTTGCAAGGGTCAATCGCTTCTCCAGGCAATTAAGCGCAGATGAACTGAGAGCCGCAGCAACCACCAAGATGCCAGAACATACCCACCTCTTTGGAAAGCCGAGTGAAAAGGTCACCTCCTCTGAGGAAATCCAAGATGAGATACAGCTTCCCCTCTGTCTGGAATGCTGAAACACAAGCCGGAGCAGGAATCAGACCCCTCCGCTGAGGGAAGGCTCCATGGTATTACATTAATCACTTAAATCCCAATGGCTCCAGTTGTGCAGATGCCCTGCATGGTTACTAGGTTAAACACAGGTAGGGCTAATTATTTGGGGTAAATGAGATCGCCTGTCCGTGATGTTGAAATGGGAGCTCACCAGCAGCACTCTAGCACTGCAGAAAATCCTCATTTTCGGGGGGGTTGGTTCCCTTTCAGCCAGTGATGCCCTTCTGAAAGGGCTGTTTACCCGAGAGAGGCACTGGTCACTTTACAGGGAAAGAAGCTGTCCTCGCCTTCCTCAGAGTCAGAGCATTAATCCTGCAAAACTCTGGCTTGACTAGTTAACTCTGCTTTCTCAGTTTCTCCTGATTTAATGTTTTAATCGCAAGGATTTGATGTTTAAACCTTTCCTTCTGGTCTATGCTCTGTTCCCCATTCAGTAGCTAGAGCAGGCATGGGACCAAAGACCTTTCCAGGAAAGGATTTGTGTTAAGGGGATTGTGAAGGCTTCAGAGCAGCCCAGTCATTGAGGGACACAGACTGATCCAGACCTCTTCTCCATTTCAGGTATCTCCAGAGGCCTGTTAGGGACCACGAGAGGCTCTCAGCATCCTCCAAGCAGCCTGCTGCTGGATGCCTCATGCTCATCTACCTGCTCATGGCAGGCATGCCTGTAGTAGCATCTTTATTGTGCTTAGAAGCAGTCAGCGTCTGTTTGAGCCTGCAGCCCTTCTCCCAGTGTCCCAGCTAGCTCCACACTCACCGTAGTGGAGTTTCACCACAAAGGGATGGTTCACATCAGCCAGGATGTCCCTTTCTATCTTTGTCCTTACTCGATCACGCACTGTGGAAAAAGAGAGGAACAGCTCAGACACTGAAGCAGGGACACAGTACCCTGGTGTCAGTCTTGTCCCCAGCCTTAAACCCTTTAGTACCAGGCAGCTTGAGCCAGAGCTTTTCTCACCTCCATCACTGCAACAAGAGGCTTTTAGAGATGGAGAGGAAAGGAGACTGTTTGGCTGAGATAAAGATACTTCTCTTTCACCCAGACCACCCTGTGGCCAGCAGTGACTGCTGACACATTTCCCCAGTGCTCTTTGAGACACAGAGGATAAGAGCATCGCAGTAAGAGCCTCGTACCTTTCAATGTCGCCTTCTTGAGCACCTTCATGGCATAGAGGTGGTTGCTGTCTGGTGGTGTTATTTTTCTCACCAAGAAAACCTGAGGCAGAAGAACACCACATTTGCCAAGCACTAAACATTAGCAGTAGGAGTTGGATGCCTCCCAAAGTGGCAAACCTCACAGTAACCCTAAGAAGCAGCTGGCCGCAGGACTGGTAAGATGTACCTCAAACTCTCTATGTGAAACCCCATGAGGTTTTCAGGAAAGTGCTGTGTGCAGACTCCTCTCACCCTCTACCTCCAGCCATTACAGCACTTGTGCTTTTATACTGCTCTTTCCTCCTCTCCAGTCTTCCACACCTCTTGCTCACTCCTGCAGTTCTCGTGGGGCTGTGGCTGATGCCTGGGAGCTGTGACTTGAAGCACTGATGCTGCAATGTACCACAAAGCCTCCCGGTGACTTGCTGGTTTGACAGCCAGATCGACTCCTTATTATCCAGGTCCTGCATCCTCTTTGGATTTTTACCTCCTTCCCTTCCCTGATGTCCCATTCTACCTGTTTTTAGGCAGCTTCAAAAAGACACCACCTTTCTTTTGCATAAAGCCACTGCTGCATTTGCCCTGGCAACAGCACACGGTTGTGTACAAGCCCCCACTGTTAGCGCTGGTAACTGATTGACATGAAGTTGATTTAATGTGTGAGCAGATGGTCTGTAAGAGACCTGGATTATTTACACATTGAAAGAGATAAGAGTTACAGGCTACTTCCTTCCCCCTTCACAGAAGTGAAACTGGACCGTAAACAGGGGCCAAAACCAGTCCCTGGCACACAGCACTATTTCTGAGAAGAGAGGAACATGCCCGAGTCCTCCAAGTCCTCAATTCAACTGACAGCTTGGCAGCCAGCTAGAGAGCTGCAGGAGGTCCTTCTGCCCTGCGTGACACCTGCATTCACGAGCAGGATACTACTCCTTTCCTCCTGATCATCTGAAAAAAGAATTACAGGGGAGCTTTGGACATAGAGGCTGGCCCTTGTGAGACGGCATTGCTACAGCTGCCTTTCGAGTTAGAAGCAACCATTTGCTAAGTGGGCTCTTCACTCAGATTCTCACAATCTGGTGGGAATCGGGAAAGTGCTTTTCATTAGGGACACAGCCCCTTTTGTCATCAAAATCATTTATCTGGCGTGACACATAGGAAGAAAGTGAACTCACCTTGCCAAAAGAGCCCTGTCCCAGCACCTTCAGGAGCTCAAACTGCGAAGGATCGGCTTTCTCGGAGCCCTCCTTCACATGGTGTGTGATGTTGATTTCTTTCACAACACCTTCGCCCTGAAAAAGAGGGGACACGGTTGAACAAGGGAAAGCAAGCCTTATTGGATTAAGGAACAAGGATTGTAGCTACAGACTCACAGGAACCACATCTGAGAGAACCATAAAAGTTGGTGCTTCTCACAGGTATCTCCTGCCTTCAACATCTGGAATAAATAAGTCATCGGTAGGCTCGCACCAGGCAGCCTTGTTAAATATCCTGCACTCTCCCCAAAGGCTCCGCTCCTCACACCACAGGTGTTACACTTCTTTGAACTGCATTTCAGAAGAGTGCTTGAAAAGCACCTTCCTTTTTAAGGCACTGGTAGCAAAAACAGGAGTGTTTATGCCACTAAAAATCCCACAACACAAAAATACGGCACTGTTGTCAAAACACGGCCAGGGCTGGCAAAAATCAGACATGTTGGAGCCCATCTGCTCAGCAATCTGAGCAACTCTGCAACATAAGTCTTAGTGCATCTTCAGCACATACAGATGATGCTTTAACAGACTCAAGCCTTCAAGAAGATTGAGGGGAAGCCAAGGTCTCTGGCACATGTTTTGTTTAAAACACATTCTTTTATTTAAAAAAAATAAAGAAGAAAAAGAGATTTAATCAGCAGTATCTAGAATAAACTCACCAGTGAAGCTAGGCCAGCACACAAGAACAGCCACAGACCCTGAGGTGATGCTGAAATACCTCCTTTCCCCAGCAAACCTTGTCCATACCTCTGGTGCATAGAGGTCAGAGTTCAGCTCAACAGAAACACCTTGTGCTGCTTTCTATTTGCATGCCAGACTTTTTGCACTACTCGTCTTCCAGCTGTGCCTTTCCCTCTACTTCTCTTGATCATACCTAGCCAGTATATCTGTACTTAGGTTTCCTCTGAGCTTGACCTGTTCCAGCCCCTCTCCCGACCGACCACGGGGAGAACCCACAGGGCAGGCTGGACTCAACTTCCTACTTCTACAGACGTGAATCTTACTCAGGACAGAAATCTCTTGTAGCTGTACATCTTGTAAGGGCAAGTTCAGGCTTCTTAGCACTTCAGTCCCACATTATCCAGCATTAGATACGGTCTGGTTGCTATTTGGACCTGAAGGCCAGCAATTACGTTCCAAAGGGCATTAAACATGGTTGCTCTCTGACCCTAGGGCAGATGCAGCCATCGGAGGCTGCTAGAAAGCTGGAACTACTATTTAGTTTTTCCCCTTGCAGCGTTAGGGGGAAAAAAAGTTATGCTTTGTTTTCTGAAACTATTCAGATACTTGGTCTGGAACCCACGGCCTAATCAAAGCAGCTTTTAAAAACAACAGGAACCAAGTTTCAGGCTCTGCCCCTCCTCTGCACCCCAGCCCACTCCCCACCCTCCCAGCACCTTCTCGGGGAGGGTGGCCTGGCCGAGCGCCCGCGGATGTGGTTGCCTACCTGCACCAAGCACCCTTCCCTTCCCGCTCTCATGCTTGGCTTTTCTCTAGATTAGGAAGCGGCTTTGTTTCCATGTTGGTAGCTTTGCTCTCTCAAGATCCTGCATTATTCGGACACTAAGACCTAGCAAAGAAGCCCGTGCTCTCAGCGGTGCAGCACGTACAGCCCGAGCACGGGGAGAGGGCAGGGGGACAGGAGCTCCTCCCGTATTATCCTGCCTTTTGCTGGTCTCAGTGACCACAGAGAAGAAAGATCTTATAATCCCTGTAACAACAAGTTTTCATCTTCCATATGCTCTCCCAGCTTAAATCAGCCACCTTACACTTCTGGTTTTTTGTTTGGAGGCTTAGTCCACAGCAGACAGCTGTTGGTTAGGAAAAGCTTCCCACTTCTAGCCAAGAGCGTGAGGGGCAGTCAGCCGAGAGGTCTCCTCCTGCTAGTCCTTCCCTGTTGTTCAGCTCTCCAGGGAGTGAGCCCACAGCAGGGAGAGACCCAGGGATGGGACCAGTGGAAGTTGTAGGCTCTTTCCGCTCCCCCCATCTTCATGAAAACACTAGAGAGAAACCAGGACTACACAGGATCAGCACTTGTACAACCATGCATGTTTCACCCTGGAGCATCACACACCTATGCAGAGAGGAACATTTAAAATGAACTCTCGCATCCACCTTCAAGGCATCTGCATCCATTCTCCCGCCACAGCTCTTCAGGAGCTGCGGAGCGATGTATTTTCACAGCTGTGGGAATTCTTTGCCTTGGCCAATAGCGAGACCCAGGGTGTTTAACTACAAGTGGTTTCAGCAGCCCAAGCTGTATCTGAAGGCAGGCAAAGATTTGCATACGCAGCCTGCTAGC